>NC_080747.1:85671941-86313177 GCF_020826845.1 Diceros bicornis minor
GAAGACACTGAACCACGCCAAGAGCCCAGCTCTGTCAACAGCTGCTGTGGTTGCACCAGGAGATCAAACATCTGAGACAGCCATTGTGGGGACTGCTGGGAGCACAGTGGTCACTGCGGCCACACCCCAACAGCAGTGCATCGGAGCACACACACCCTGAGACTTTCCTCTCCATTAATCCTTGTTTTAAGATGATGAGGGCCGGCCCCGTGGCTTAGCAGTTAAGTGCATGCGCTCTGCTGCTGGCGGCCTGGGTTCGGATCCTGGGCACGCACCAACACACTGCTTCTCCGGCCATGCTGAGGCCGCGTCCCACATACAGCAACTAGAAGGATGTGCAGCTATGACATACAACTATCCACTGGGGCTTTGGGGGGAAAATAAATAAATAAATAAAATCTTTAAAAAAAAAAAAAGGGCCAGCCTTGTGGCTTAGCGGTTGGGTGCGTGCACTCCGCTGCTGGCAGCCCGGGTTAGGATCCCGGGCACGCACTGCTTCTCTGGCCATGCTGAGGCCGCGTCCCACATACAGCAGCTAGAAGGATGTGCAGCTATGACATACATCTACTGGGGCTTTTGGGGGAAAAAATAAATAAATAAAATCTAAAAAAAAAGACAAAAAAGATGATGAATATCCTCATGTTACAATGTCTCTTTCCAACACTTGTGGACGAGTGTAATCAGAACCTCCTGAAGAAGGCACAGGCCAGAATAGGATGGAACACTGGGGGCTGGGGGAGTGGCGCTACACCTGACCACACAGACTATCACCCGGGCCTATTGAACAAAAGAGAAGAACCCAAGGATGTGGTCTAATGAGAATTCCCCGTCTTGCCACATTCAGAGACACTACAGAGTTTCTCTTCCATTCTTTACAAAAATGTTAAAGAATTCATGTGTCATTAATTCATAAAGGGGCAAATTCTTGACAAAGTGACAGGGTCTAGATTCCATGACCAGGTTTTTCAGTTGTTTTGATAATATCCCACATTAAGGAATCAGAAATGTAACCTATTGGGATGTGTAATATAAACAAGGACTTTTTTTCATGTAGATCAACGCCCAGATTTTTAGAGACGACATAAATCATGAAATCTGCTAACCATTCCTCTACAGGTTTCAATAAGACTTTTAAGTTAATTTACCAATCTCAGGAAAAAAGAATTTGGCAATTCAAGTTTTTTGTTTCTGCATTCAAGCGTACAGTACAGGCAAGAGAATGAGCAGAAAAAAATTAACAAGAAGGTCTTGTGCCTGCCCGGTGGCTTAGCGGTTAAGTGTGCACGCTCTGCTATTGGTGGCCCGGGTTCGGATCCCGGGCACACACCGATGCGCTGCTTGTCCGGCCATGCTGAGGCCACGTCCCACATACAGCAACTAGAAGGATGTGCAACTATGACATATAACTATCTACTGGGGCTTTGGGGAAAAAAAAAAAGGAGGAGGATTGGCAATAGATGTTATCTCAGAGCTGGTCTTCCTCAGCAAACAGAGGAGGATTATCATGGATGTTAACTCAGGGCTGATCTTCCTCACAAAACAAAAGAAAAAAACAAGGTCTTGGTTGCATTTCATCTTTTGGAAATAAGCAGGATATTTTATGCTCTGTTCCTTTCACTACTCTAAACAATTTTTATAGAATATGGTACATCTGACTATCCCTAGGCGTGTTTATCCTGGAACCTTGCCGGAATCCAAAGCAGAGATGTTAAAGCTGATGGGTTTCAAATGCTGCCCAAGTGCTGTCTACCTTGAACATCCCTCTCCCAAAGCTGGACCACCAGTCTCTTCCTGAGGGATCAGAGTCTTCACTCGTGTCCCTGAGAGACTGGCCACTCAGGCCTGAGCTGAGATTAGGCTATCAATCTAAATGGCAAAATGCTTAAGCTATTCTCATCTTAAGGATGCTGTTTCAGAGGCCTCTGCACTGGAATGTGTTGGTGAAAATGTTCTACTAGATAGTTGCCTGGGAATTGGGTTGTTCTCCTCTGCTCTTGGCGGATCCTGGGGAAACCAATGATTAACCTCACGGATGCCTCAACTTCCACTTCTGCGAAAAAGGCAAGTAACAGCCACTGTTACCACCCTGCAAAGCTCTTAAGTTGTGCTTGCAAGAGGGGCCACAGGGCGAATTTCTCCCAAAAGCTGATGAAATGATGGCACTTTGGCTGGAGAAGGCAGAGGGCAGCAGGCAGAGGAAAGTTTCTGGGATGTCAAACTGGTTCCCATAAGCACTTTAGAGAAGCACCTGGCGCTGGACTAGGTAGGAGGCTGTGGAAAGACCCACAGGCATGCAGGTGGGAGGAGGAATCAAGCAACGGAGGGAGGCGGTGTGGAATAAACGTGAGTCCGGCTTCAATTTTGGACAAAAGCAGTTGCATGATGCAGGCCCACGGCTGCCCATGCAGCCGCCACACCCTCCTAACTCCTTGGTCCCTCTCGTCTTGTCACATCCCTCTGAGACTCAGTCCACGTGGAGCAGGTGCAGGACCACAGTGCAGAGCACACCTCCTTGCTCCTCCCCTCAGGGCTAGGCACCGCCCTGTGCCCAGAGCATCCGGGGAGTTGTAGTCCTGTAGTCCTGCAAGCTCCCAGCCTGGAGCGGTTGAGAGACAAAAGCTCCCAGCATGCACAGCTAGGGGCCCCAACTCCCTTCTTGTCCCTCCACCCCTGGGCCCCACTCCTCTCCTTGTCCACCCCACCCTCTATCCTGCCTCTTCTCTCTACCACGCCCACCCTCCATACCCTGCCCACCGCCTGGAGTATGTGCAGCGTGGTTGGGCTGCATCCCTTGAGGCCGGTACTCAGGTAGGGGTGGGGCTCACCAGCCTGGCTGTTGCTGAGGATGCTTGCAGCCATCCTTGAAGCTCCCTGGCCAGTATTTGAAATGTAAATTCAATATCTAAAATGGAAATACCGGGTGACTGGGATCCTGGAATTTGCCTTTTCAAGGCCACTTGTCCTACTATCCCCTCCATCCCTCCAGGCTGCCATGATCCTCCCTTTGGACTCCATGGTCAGGGTCGTTGCAGAGATCCTCCCTTTGGACCCCGCCTTCCTGAAGGGCATCTTAGAAGGACTGCCATGAGCCATGTCATAAAAAGGAGAAAACATCACAGTGGACAGCCCCAATTCCTGCATATACAGATGGGAAACTTAGGTGCACTGGTAAGTGACTCCTAAGCCACTTCAGGGGACCACACGCAAGCCCCTTCTCCAACGCTGCACACAGGCTTGTTCACTGGACTTCCTTGGCCTCATTAACACAGGCAACAGCACTGAAACTTCCCGTTGGTCCTTCCCACAATGTCAGGGAAGTTTGTGTAGGAAGGTAATATGCAATTTCTGCTCTACTATAGGGCTGGCTCCTTGGAAACCAGTTTTAATATCTCTTTTTAAATATACCCACAGAAACACAAAATAATTAAGCAAAATAATTTGTTGCTCTTGGGTGTTATAGCGATAATTCTCTTGAGTCGTTTTTCCATTTAGCTTCTCTGATTGACTCCAAATACCACAGCACCACACCCTTCTAGACGGGTGGATGTGCAGCTCCACTTCTTTGCAGGGAGGACACACAATAGCAGAATATCCGTGGCCCAACTTTCTGGAGCATCAGTATTACTACAAGATTTGGAATAAGCAAAGTTAGGTCATTTCCAAGGTAAGGAATTAAAAACTTAAAACTAAGATGAGGTGGGAAAGTCATATACCATTAATAGTTGTCAGTAATCTGTGCCTGAAATGTCAGACTATCTCTGAGAAAGAACTCTGAGACTCTATTTCCCATTGTTTTAAATAGGAAAAATTAGAAGGCATAGCAAATCTATCGAAAAATCCTACCAATTTCCTAAGTCACGATATGGCACCTAGACATAAGTTATGAACATCATTGCTCCTCGTTTTCTTCCTCATTCAACCCAGTCCCACAGGTCTTGAGTGATTGCTGTGAACACTGCACTGTGCTAGATGTCAAGGCCTTGGTGAGCATAATTGTGGGGGAGGACGTTGATGGAAAAAGATTGCATCATAAAAACTCAAAGCCATGCCACTTGCCAAATTGAGGCAAAAATGGAAAGACCTAGGACGCCAAGGAAGGGTGAGGGCATTAATAGATACTTGGGAGTATTAAAATCCATCTGATGATGTCATGAGTGAACGTGTTCCACTTTAAAACAAAACACTGCTCTTGTTCTCAGATATTGAGTTAGTATCTTTGTGCAAATATGCAGGATTTAAAGTGTTTATTGATGTATAACATGCATACAGACATATATGCAGAGGTCATCCGTGTAAACCTCAAAGAATTATTACAAAGTGAACACACTTGTGTGACCAAGAACTAGCACCAGCTTCATTCAGGCCCCGACAATCCCTTTCTCCCTCCTTCCTCCCCAAAGGTAACCAATATCTTACCAGCAAACACTGTTTATCGAGTTTGTCTTCTTATACAAGTGTTTTATTACAGGACAATTTAAACAATATACAAAATAAACAAAATAGCATAGTAGGCCCGTCACCCAACTTCAACAACTACTAATCATCTGCCTTTTTTGTTTTATCCAGACTTCATCCCATTCTCACCTCACTGTATTATTCTTTTAGTCCTTTTTGTATGTGTGGGGGGGTAAGATGTACACACACTGAAAGGCACAAATCTCAATCGTACAGTTTTGGCAAATAAACATGCCCATATAACCTTCACCCCTTTAAGAATAAAGAATTTCCATCACTCCCAGAAAACTCTTTCCTGTTCCTTCCCGGGCAATTTTTTCCTTCCCCCGAGGCAACCCCTGTTCTGGTTTTTTCACCATAGTTTCATCTTGGGAGAAATCAGCCCACGTGTATTGTTTTCTGTCTAGCTTGCCTCCCTCGGCACGAGGTAGATGAGACTCACCCAGCACGTGTGTGTCAGCGTTTGCTCCTCAGCACGGCTGAGGGCGTTCTGCTCTGTGGATGCCCCAAAGTGGGCTCGTCTTCCTCCTGGGGACGTGCAGGTCATCTCCTGTGAACATTCTTGTACAAACCCTTTTTGTATGCTGTTTAATTCCTTTATTAGCATTTAAGTGACACACCTTTGCAGCTTTTAGTGGTTGATCCAGATTACAATGTGCATCTTTAACATATCACAGCCTACCTAGACTTAATAGTGCACCAGTTTAATCAATGTAAAATATGGGAGCCTTGCTACAGAACAGTTCCATTTACCTCTGTCTGTCCTTTGTGCTATGTTGTCATAAATTTTACATCTACCCATGTTATAAATCCCACAATACAGTGTTATGATTTTTCTTTAAATAGTCATAGGTCTTTTAAAGAAGTTAAGAGAAAAATGTTAAGTATTGGGAGGGAAATGTTTTGAGGATCTGCAAATGTACTGTTTCTTCTCTAAGTTGCACTCACAGTTTTTGCATTCATCAGTCAGTCTTGCCCACAGTAATTATTACTGTGGTGGTCTAGTGGCGATTTGCTATTTCATGCTATACAGCCGCGTTTATTATTTGGAATTATGTGAGGAATATTCCCCCCTCCCTCTCCCTGCCTTCTTCCTGTCTTTCTCTCATTCTTCGCCCCCCCTTTTTTTCTTTCTTCCTTTCTTATTTAATCTTCTTTATATCAGTATAGACTCATGGATATTTATTTTATTCTCTGGGTAATAATCCAATGCTACCATTATTTATTTTGTTGCTCCCAGTTTTCCAGCTTGAGCCATTGGGAAGTCTTTAAGATTGATTCCTTTTGACACAACTCATCATTTTCTGTGTTTTTTTTGAAAGCACTTTCCTACTTTCTGGCACTACAAGAAGCTCCAGGCTCATATTGTATTTCCCATCCCCAGATCTAGAATTAGCCATCTCTCCAAGAAAACCTGGTTCTTTTTATTGGAGAATGATATTTAGAAACCAAAATCTGGGAGCTAGGTGTGCTCATTGATACTAGGGTGTCACTGCTTCTAGACCCTCTCAGCAGAGCTTGGAAATGTATGAATGAATATAAACTCAGGTATACACATCTACCTATCGATATATCAATCTATCAATCTATCTATCTATCTGGATAGATATATTAAAAGAGACATGGATTCATACTGATACTTCCAACTCCAATCCAGCACCACAAAGTTTATTCCAGCATTCTCCTTTTGTTTATTTGTAACTTTCACCAACAGTGAGAAACTTAACTCCAGTTATCTACAATATATTTACTAACGTGTCAACTAGTTTCAGAATCGCTAATCCATACCCTTATGAAAAACAAATTTACCACCTAGAGTAAAGTGTTTCTGTACAGTACTTTAGTTTTACAGTATCTCATCAAAACACTGTCTTCCAAAGTTACTTAGGTCAGGACCTTTCATCCCCACCCCTTCTGTGTGGTTATGTCACATGCTTGTAATACAGTGAGGTTCATTTGTCACTGCATTCCATCTGAGTTCCCCAGCATCCTGATTGATTTTTAAAATTTGCAGAGTAAAATTCACTCTTTGTGGTGTACAGTTCTATGGGTTTTGACAACTTTATGGTCATGTATCCAACTCCACAGTACCATACAGAGCTGTTTTTTCACCCCTAAAATTCTCTCATACTGTCTCTTTGTAGTCAACTGCTTCCCCCACTCCATCCCTTGGCAACCACTGATCACTTTGCATCCCTGTAATTCTGCCTTTTCTAGAAAGTCATATAAATGGAATTATATACCATATAGCCTTTTGAATCTGGCTTCCTTCACTTAGAGAAATGCATCCAAGATTCATCCATCTTGTTGTGTGAATCAAGAGTTTATCCTTTTTATTGCCAAGTACTATTCTAATGTCCCGATGCACCACAGTTTCTTTCTCCATTCACTTGATGAAGGACATTTAGTTTATTTCCAGCTTTTGGCAATTATGAATAAAATGGCTATGAAGATTCATGCAAAGATTTTTGTTTAAACATTAGTTTTCAATTTGCTTCAGTAAATCTCTAGAAGTGGGATATCTGAGTCATATAATAAGTGTATGTTTAACTTTATAAGAACCTGCTAAACTCTTTTCCGAATGCAACTATCATGTTGCATTCCCAGTTCTAGTTGCTCCTAGTCCTCACCAGCACTTGGTATTTGCAATTTTATTTTTTATTTTAGCCACCTAATAGGTGTGTGGTATCTTATTGTGGCTTCTGCTTCCTTTTTGAAAGTGAGTTCTGCTAAATACAGATCCTGTGTTGACTTTTGGGTTTTCTTTCTGCACTTGAGAGATGTCATTTTGTTGTTGATTTGTCTCTTTTGTTTTTGATAATATATCATCCATCATTCACATTATTTCTCCCTGTATGTAATGTCTTCCCCTGTATATATGTATTTCCCTGACTGCTTTCAAGATTTTCTTTTTATCTTTGGATTTTAGCAGCTTGACTATCATGTGCCTAGGTATGGTTTCATTTTGTATTTTATTTTGTGGGTTTTCTGACTTTCTTGGATCTAAAATTTTAGATTTTTCACCAAATTTTGGAAGTTTTATGCTATTACTCATTGATTTGCCTTTCTGCTTCATTTAATTTTTTGTCTCTCCCCTCTCTGATGGGGACTCACTCATCTCACAGGTCTTAAGGCTCTCTTCATTTTTCTCAAAACTTTTATGTTCTTTTCTTCAGACTGGATAATTTCTATTGCTCTATCTTCATGTTTCTTCTACTGTTTCTAATCTACCGGTAAGCTCAAAAATATTTTCTGTATTTCATCTTCCTATTTGGTTCTTTTTTGTAATTTCCATTTCTCTGCTGAGTTTCTATATCTGTTCATTCATTATGAGAATATTTTTCTTTACCACCATGATCATCTTTATAAAAGCTGTTTTCTCATCCTTGTCTGCTAATTGCAACACCTTGGGAATAGTTTCTACTGCCCACTTGTGGTCGTATATGGATTATATTTTCCTATTTCTTCAAATCTCATGATTTTTTAAATTATGTACTGGAAACCATGGATGATAATTATAGAGACTCTGGATTCTATTGTATCCCTTTGAAGATTGTTGTTATTTTTCTAGCAGGGAGTTAACTTGGCTGGACTGAAACTCCAATCCTATCTCCTTTACAATGGGCATAGCTGAAATCCTCATTCAGTTCTTTCATCTTCCAACTGCTGTTTTTACACTAGGCCCTCTGGGGCCTACCCTGCATGTGTGTTGTTCAAACATCTGCCAATTTGGTGTGTGTGTGGGGCAGACTTTCATACATATTTTAAGATTTTCCTCTTTGTGGTTCCCTCCCTTCCAGAATTTCTCCCCTAACTTTCCAGCTACTCTGCCAGCCCCAAAATACATCCTCTAACATTACAAGTAATACTATAGTTTTTCCCCTGTCTGGGCCATGTACAGATTTTGGAATGCTTTGAGGCAAAAGACTCAAGCTTGCAAATATATCCTCGTAAAATTTCCATGATTCAAGGTAAGACTCCCCCTCGGTTCTGCTTGCCTTTGGAAGAGATTTATGCATCCATACATATACACATTTATTGTATGTGTATTACATATAGCTACATGATTCTGTATAAATATATATAGTATTTCATACAGATTTTATCATTGTTATCTGTGAGAGTGTTAGTTCAACAAGCTACTCCACTATTACTGGAAGCTGGACCTCGGTTTTGTTTCTTTTTTGCATTTTATATAAATGGAATTATAAAATATATAACCTTTTGAATATAATTTCTTTTACGCAGCATTATGGTTGTGATATTCATGCATGTTATTGCATGTAGCTAGTGTTTGTTCATTTGTTGAAAATAATTAATGTTGTTAAATGGTCATAAAATATGCATAACATGAAATTAACCACTTTATCCATTTTTAAGTGTACAGTTCAGTGACATTCAGTACATTCACATAACTGTGTAGTGATAACCTCCAACCATCCACAGATCTATTTTCACCTTGCGCTGAAACTCTGTGCCCATTAAGCAACAACTCCCCATTGTCCCTCCCTCTTGCCCCTGGGAACCACCATTCTCCTTTCTATTCCTATGAATTTGACTACTCTAAGTACCTTATATGAGTGGAATCATACAGTATTTTTCCTTTTGTGTCTGGCTTTACTTCACTTAGCATAAAGTCCTCAAGGTTCATCCATGTCATAGCATGTGTCAGAATTCCATCATTTTTTTTTTTATTATTGATGTTTTAATGGTTTCTAACATTGTGAAGTTTTTGGGTTGTACATTTTTGTTTGTCCATCACCATATATATGACTCTCTTCACCCCTTGTGCCCACCCCCCACCCCCACTGCCCCTGGTAACCACAGTCCAGTTTTCTCTGTCCATGTGTTGGTTTATATTCCACATATGAGTGAGATCATACAGTGTTTGTCTTTCTCTTTCTGGCTCATTTCACTTAACATAATACGCTCCAGGCCCATCCATGTTGTTGCAAATGGGACGATTTTGTCTTTTTTTATGGCTGAGTAGTATTCCATTGTATATATAAACCACATTTTCCTAATCCAATCGTCAGTCGAGGGACACTTAGGTTGCTTCCACTTCTTGGCTATGGTGAACAATGCTGCAATGAACATAGGGGTGCATAAGCCTCTTTGGATTGTTGATTTCAGGTTCGTTGGATAGATTCCCAGTAGTGGGATGGCTGGATCATAGGGCATCTCTATTTTTAATTCTTTGAGGAATCTCCATACCGTTTTCCATAGAGGCTGCACCAATTTGCATTCCCACCAGCTGTGTATGAGGGTTCCTGTTTCTCCACATCCTCTCCAACATTTGTTGTTTTTTGTCTTGGTGATTATAGCCATTCTAACAGGCGTGAGGTGGTATCTTAGTGTTGTTTTGATTTGCATTTCCCTGATGATTAGTGATGTTGAGCATCTTTTCATGTGCCTATTGGCCATCTGTATATCTTCCTTGGAGAAGTGTCTGTTCATTTCCTCTGCCCATTTTTTGATCGGGTTGTTTGTTTTTTTGTTGTTCAGTTGTGTGAGTTCTTTATATATTATGGAGATCAACCCCTTGTCAGATGTATGTTTTGCAAATATTCTCTCCCAGCTGGTTGGTTGTCTGTTCATCTTGATTCTGGTTTCATTTGTCTTATAAAAGCTCTTTAATCTGATAAAGTCCCACTTGTTTATTTTTTCTTTAGTTTCCCTAGTCTGGGTAGGCATGTCATCCGAAAAGATTCCTTTAAAACCAATGTCAAATAGTGTGTTGCCTATATTTTCTTCTATGAGTTTTATAGTTTCAGGTCTCACCTTCAAGTCTTTGATCCATTTGGAGTTAATTTTTGTGAATGGCGATAGCACATGGTCCACTTTAATTCTTTTGCATGTGGCTGTCCAGTTTTCCCAACACCATTTATTGAAGAGACTTTCCTTTCTCCATTGCATGTTCTTAACACCTTTGTCGAAAATTAGCTGTCCGTATATGTGTGGTTTTATTTCTGGGCTTTCAATTCTGTTCCATTGATCTGTGTGTCTGTTTTTGTATCAGTACCATGCTGTTTTGATTACTGTTGCTTTGTAGTATGTTTTGAAGTCAGGGATTGTGATGCCTCCTGCTTTGTTCTTTTTTCTTAGGATTTCTTTAGCTATTCGGGGTCTTTTGTTGCCCCATATAAATTTTAGTATTCTCTTTTCTATTTCTGTGAAGAATGTCATTGGGATTCTGATTGGGATTGCATTGAATCTGTAGATTGCTTTAGGTAATATAGACATTTTAACTATGTTTATTCTTCCAATCCACGTGCATGGGGTATCTTTCCATTTCTTTATGTCATCATGGATTTCTTTCAATAATGTCTTGTAGTTCTCGTTGTATAGGTCCTTCACCTCCTTGGTAAGATTTATTCCTAAGTATTTTATTCTTTTTGATGCAATTGTAAATGGTATTATCTTTTTGAGCTCTCTTTCTGTTAGTTAATTATTAGCATACAGAAATGCAACTGATTTTTGTAGATTGATTTTGTACCCTGCAACTTTGCTGTAGTTGTTGATTATTTCTAATAGTTTTCCAACAGATTCTTTAGGGTTTTCTATATATACAATCATGTCATCTGCAAATAGTGAGAGTTTCACTTCTTCATTACCTTTTTGGATTCCTTTTATTCCTTTTTCTTACCTAATTGCTCTGGCCAAAGCCTCCAGTACTATGTTGAACAGGAGTGGTGAGAGTGGGCAGCCCTGCCTTGTTCCTGTTCTCAGAGGAATGGCTTTCAGTCTTTCCCCGTTGAGTATGATGTTGGCTGTGGGTTTGTCATATATGGCCTTTATTATGTTGAGGTACTTTCCTTCTATTCCCATTATATTGAGAGTTTTTATCATAATTGGATGTTGTATCTTGTCAAATGCCTTCTCTGCATCTATTGAGATGATCATGTGGTTTTTATTATTTGTTTTGTTGATGTGATGTATCACGTTGATTGATTTGTGGATGTTGAACCATCCCTGCGTCCCTGGTATAAATCCCACTTGATCATGGTGTATGATCTTTTTAATGTATTGTTGTATTCTGTTTGCCAATATTTTGTTGAGGATTTTTGCATCAATGTTCATCAGTGATATTGGCCTGTAATTTTCTTTCTTTGTATTGTCTTTGTCTGGTTTTGGTATCAGGGTGATGTTGGCCTCGTAGAATGATTTAGGAAGTGTTCCATCTTCCTCTATTTTTTGAAATAGTTTGAGAAGGATGGGTATTAAGTCTTCTTTGAATGTTTGGTAAAATTCACTGGAGAAGCCATCTGGTCCTGGACTTTTATTTTTGGGGAGGTTTTTGATTACTATTTCAATCTCTTTACTTGTTATTGGTCTGTTCAGATTCTCCATTTCTTCTTGGTTCAATTTTGGGAGGTTGTATAAGTCTAAGAATTTATCCATTTCTTCTAGATTGTCCAATTTGGTGGCATATAATTTCTCATAGTATTCTCTTATAATCCTCTGTATTTCCATGGTATCCATTGTAATTTCTCCTCTTTCATTTCTAATTTTATTTACTTGAGCCTTTTCTCTTTTTTTCTTAGTAAGCCTGGCTAAGAGTTTGTCTATTTTGTTTATCGTCTCGAAGAACCAACTCTTTGTTTCATTAATCCTTTCTACTGTTTTTTAGGTCTCAATATCATTTATTTCTGCTCTGATTTTTATTATTTCTCTCCTTCTGCTGGCTTTGGGCTTTGTTTGTTCTTCTTTTTCTAGTTCTGTTAGGTGTAATTTAAGGTTTCCTATTTGGGCTTTTTCTTGTTTGTTGAGGTGGGCTTGTATCGCTATGAGTTTCCCTCTCAGGACCGCTTTTGCTGCATCCCATATGGTTTGATATGTCATATTATCATTTTCGTTTGTTTCCAGATATTTTTTGATTTCTCCTTTAATTTCATCAATGATCCATTGGTTGTTCAGTAGCATGTTGTTTAATCTCCACATTTTTGTCACTTTCCCAGTTTTTTTTTCATAGTTCATTTCCAGTTTCATAGCCTTATGGTCTGAATAGATGCTTGTTATGATTTCAATCTTCTTAAATTTATTGAGGCTTGCTTTGTTTCCCAACATATGGTCTATCCTAGAGAATGTTTCATGCACGCTTGAGAAGAACGTGTAGTCAGCTGCTTTTGGATGGAGTGCTCTGTATATGTCTACTAGGTCCATCTCGTCCAGTTTTTCATTTAAGTCTACTATTTCTTTATTGACTTTTTGTCTGGATGATCTATCAATTGTTGTAAGTAGGTTGTTAAGATCCCCTACTATTATTGTGTTGTTGTTGATTTCTCCTTTTAGGTTTGTTAATAGTTGCTTTATGTACATTGGTGCTCCTATGTTGGGTGCATATATATTTATAAGTGATATGTCTTCTTGATGGAGTGTCCCTTTTATCATTATATATTTCCCTTCTTTGTCTTTCTTAACCTGTTTTATCTTGAAATCTACTTTGTCTGATATGAGTATGGCAACACCTGCTTTCTTTTGTTTGCCATTAGCTTGGAGTATTGTCTTCCATCCTTTCACTCTGAGCCTGTGCTTGTCTTTAGTGCTAAGATGTGTTTCCTGAAGGCAGCATATTGTTGGGTCTTGCTTTTTAATCCATCCTGCCACTCTGTATCTTTTGATTGGAGAGTTCAATCCATTTACATTTAGGGTAATTATTGATATATGAGGGCTTAATGTTGCTGTTTTGTCTCTTATTTTCTGGTTCTTTTGCATTTCCTTTGTTTCTTGTCCCATTTGTTTTGGACTGCCAATTCAGTTTGGTTGTTCTGTCTTATGACTCTTCTAGTTTTCTCTTTGTTTATCATATGTGGTTTTGAGGAAGTGGGGAGAGAGGACTCAGAAGAGCCACAGGGCTACCATCAACATCTGAGCACCCCAGAGAGCGGATAAAGAGGGGCAAACGAGAAGCCTCCCACATCAGGGACCCAGAGGGCAAAAGAAAGCTCCCCCTTCCCCGCAAACTGGACCCTGCAGCTCAACCAACCAGACCAGACCTAGTGATCCACGGCAGACCAGACAAAGAGATCTGTGACAGACCAGACCAAGTGATCCGTGGCAGACCTCATCAAACGACCAGACCCGTGGATCACAGCGGGAAAAAAACAAAAAACAAAACTGCGGATCACAGCAGAAAAACCGGGGCAGAGCGCAGGGGGCTTAGACTACACAGCCCTTTACCACCAGACAGTGGCGGCAGGTGGAAATTGCAACCAGAGACTTCCAGGATGAGGAAAAACAAAACCAACACAGGAACCACAATGCAAAAATATATGAAATCACCAGACCAGAAACAAAATGACAAGCACCCAGAAATCAACCCCAAAGACACAGAAATCCATAAACTAAATGACAGAGATTTCAAAATAGCTATCATAAAAACACTCAACGAAATACGAGACAACACAGACAAACAATTCAATGAGATTAGGAGTTTCTTCACAAAAGAGATTGAAATCATAAAGAAAAACCAATCAGTGCTGATGGAGATGAAGAACACAATGGAGGAGATAAAGGAGAATCTGGAATCTTTAAAGAACAGAGCTGACAATATTGAGGAAAGAATTAGTACTTTAGAGGATAGGAAAACAGATATACTCCAGATGGAAGAGGAGAGAGAACTAAGAATAAAAAGAAATGAAGATAGACTCCGAGAAATATCTGACTCTATTAGAAAATGTAACATAAGAATTATAGGTATTCCTGAGGGAGAGGAGTGGGAAAGAGGAACAGAGAGCCTATTCAAGGAAATAATAGCTGAGAATTTCCCAAATCTGGGGAAGGAGCAGGAAATACCAGTAAGCGAAGCCAACAGGACACCTATATATATTAACAGACAAAGGCCTTCACCACGACACCTAGTGGTAAGGCTAGCCAGGGTCAACGACAAAGAAACAATATTAAGGGCAGCTAGACAAAAACAAAAAATAACGTACAAAGGAACTCCCATCAGGCTGTCAGCGGATTTCTCAACAGAAACTTTACAGGCTAGAAGAGACTGGAATGATATATTCAAAATACTGAAAGACAAAAACTTTCAGCCAAGAATACTCTATCCAGCAAAAATATCCTTCAAATATGATGGAGAAATAGTAACTCTTCCAGATAAACAAAAGCTAAGGGAGTTCATGGCCACGAGACCCCCACTACAAGAAATACTCAACAAGGTCCTCAGGCCTGAAAAAAGAAGAGAAATGGAACACAAAGCTTAGAGCAAGGAGAAAAGTAGGTAGACAAACTCAGAAAAATAGTAGATCTTTACCGGAATAGGTTAACAACCACTTAAATACTAAATTCAAAGATCAAAGGAAGAAATTCACCAAAAATAAATTTAACCTCGTCACTGTAAACACACAGCCACAACACAAGATAGAATAAGGTATAACAAGAACAACTTAGAAGGGGAAGAGGAAAGAGAATTCCATCCTTTTTAAGGGTGAATGGTATTCCACTGTGTTTTACACCACAATTTTTGTCAACTCATCCGTTTATGGACACCTGGCCTGCTTCCAGCTTCTGCTTATTTTGAATAATGCTGTTAAGAACACGTGTGTACATATATGTCTTTATATATGTGTTCAGTTCTTTTGTTTTTATACCCATATATGGTGTTCTGAGATTCATTTTTTCACATGTGGGAGGGTTCCCCACACCTCCAACAAGCAATTCTTGGAATGCCAGCTGGTTGGCAGATAATTCAACTCAATTTGATGCTGTCAACCCAGAGTTACAACAGATTCCACAGTTTAAGGGCTCAGTCCTATAAGACTGCACACCCACCCAACCTCACCTCAACTTCAGATGCCAGTTACAAGCCCAGGCTGTTACCTGTACTTCTGACTGAGTGACTGTAAACCAGAGGTTCCCACAACCTCCTCCTTGGGTTTGATTAATTTGCTAGAGTGGCTCACAAAACTCAGAGAAACATTTACTAGATCACCAGTTTATTATAAAAAGATATAACTCAAGAACAGCCTGATGGAAGTGGTTCAGTGGGAAAGGTATGTGAGAAGGGGCACGGAGCTTTCAAGCCATCTCCAGGTGCACCAGTCTCCAAGCAGTCCTTGTCATTGCCAATCTGGAAGCTCTGTGAACCTCATTCTATTGGGATTTTTATGGAGGCTCCCTCACGTAGGCATGATCAATTATTAACTCAGTTTCTAGCCCCTCTCCCCTCTCTGGAGGATAAGGGGTAGGACTAAAAATTCCAGGCTTCTAATCGGGGCTTGGTCTTTCTGGTGACCAGCCCCCATCCAGGAGGCCATCCAGGAGCCCACCCAGAGTTGCCTCAATAGAACAAATGATTCTCCTAGTGTTCTTATCACTTAGGAAATTACAAGGGTTTTAGGAGCTCTGTGCCAGGAACTGGAGACAGAGATCCATAAATATATTTTCTATTATTTCAGAACCCATAGGTAAAATTTCTAGATCATATGGTAATTCTATTTTTCATTTTTGAAGGAACTGCCATACTGTTTTCCACAGTTTTATATTCCCACCATCCAAGCACAAGGGTTCCAATTTTTCAAAATCCTTGCCAACACTTGTTATTTTCTGATTTTGTGATAGTAAAACTATTCTAATGTGTGTGAAGAGGTATCTCAATGTGGTTTTATTTTGCATTTTCTGATACTTAGTGATGTTGAGCATCTTTTCACGTGTTTACTGGTCATTTTATATCTTTGGAGAAATGTCTATTCAAGTCCTTTGTGCATTTTTAAATTGGGTTGTTTTTTTATTGTTGAGTTGTGGGAGTTCTTTATATATTCTAGATATTAATCCCTTATCAGATATGTGATTTGCAAATATTTTCAACCATTCTGTGGGTTG
Organism: Diceros bicornis minor; assembly: GCF_020826845.1. NCBI lineage: Eukaryota > Metazoa > Chordata > Mammalia > Perissodactyla > Rhinocerotidae > Diceros > Diceros bicornis. The sequence continues at coordinate 85,688,226 of NC_080747.1, forward strand.
CCTTTTTACTTTGTTAATAGTATCTTGTGATACAGAAAACGTTTGCATTTTGATGAAGTCCAATTTGTTGGTTTTTTTTGTTGCTTATGTCTTTGGTGTCATATTAAAGAAATCATTGTTGGCGATGGCATTTGGACCCAATGACATGCAGCTTTTACCCTGTGTTTTCTTCTAAGGATTTTATAGCTTCAACTCTAATATTAGATCTTTGACCCATTTCGAGTTAATTTTTGTATATGGTGTAAGGTAAGTGTCCAATCTCATTCTTTTGCATGTGGTCATCTAGTTTTCCCAGCACTATTTGTTGAAAAACTTATCCTTTCTCCAATGAATGGTCTTTGCACCCTTGTCAAAAATCATTTGACCATATATGTAAAGGTTTATTTCTGGGCTCTCTATACTATTCCATTAGTATATTGTGTGTATTTATGCCAGTACCACACTGTTTTGATTACTTTGTAGTAAGTTTTGAAATCATGAAGTGTGACTTCTCTAACTTTGTTCTTCTTTTTCTACATTGTTTTGGCTATTTAGGGTCCCTTGAGAGTCCATATGAATTTTAGGATAGATTTTTCTATTTTTGCAAAAAAGACCATTGGAATTTTTACCTCCTTGAGTAACTTGATTCTTAAGTATTTTTCTCTTTTTGATGATATTGTAAATAAAAATGTAAAGTTTGTAAGTTTCTTTTTCAGATTACTTATTATTAATGTATAGAAGAACAACTAATTTTTGCATGTTGATTTTGTGTCCCACTACTCTGCAGAATTTATCAGTTCTAACAATTTTTTTTGTGGAATTTTTAGGGGTTTCAACATATAAGACATTATTTGTAAACAAATATAATATTACTTCTTCCTTTCCAATTTGGATGCTATTGCTTTCTTTTTCTTGCCTAATTGCTTTGGCTAGAACATCTAATACCATGTTGAATAGAAGTGGTGACAGTGGGCATTCTTGCCTTTTTCCTGATCTTAGAAGAAAAGCTTTCAGTCTTTCACCCTTGAATACGATGTTCTCTGTGTATTTCTATATCTGGCTTTTATTATGTTCAAGTAGCTTCCTTTTACTCTGAGAGTTTTCTAGTGTTTTTAACATGAAAACATGTTTAGTTTTGTCAAGTCTTTTTCTGCATCCATTGAGATGATCCTGTGTTTTTTTTCCTCATTCTGTTAATGTGGTTTATTACATTGATTCATTTTCATATATTGAAACATCCTTGTATTCCAGAAATAAATCCCACTTATAAATCCCAGTTAAAAATGATGTATAATCCTTTTAATACGCTGCTGAATCTGGTTAGTTATTATTTTATTGAGGATTTTTGTATCAATATTCATCAAAGATACTGACTTGTAGTTTTCTTTTCTCTTAGTGTCTTTGGCTTTCATATCAGGGTAGTGCTAACTCCATAAGATGACTTTAGAAGTATTCTCTCCTCTTCAACTTTTTGAAAGAGTTTGAAAAGAATTGGTGGTAGTTAATTAAAAAAAGGCTTTGGGCCCACAAATAAATTCAGCATAAAATAAATACAAATAAATATTTTTTTAAATGTGAAAAAGACTTTTTCTTAAAAAAGATTAAAAATTAAGCAAGTACATCCCTTATCACTTTATTTCTAAAAGGGTTTTTTAACCTAATAGTAAGCAGAAACAAATCGTTAAAGTTAAAATGACTCAAGTCTTAATTTTCTTCATTGCAAATTTTCTGACAGAAGTATGTGGTGCCATCATGTACGACATCTTTTATGAAAAAATGGTCATTTTTTGTGGTATTTGAGAATATTATGAATTTCCCCAGTGGCCTTTGACAATACTCTGATATGCAAAGTTATCTTATCAACATTTATGTCTTATTACTGTCCTTCCCAAATTAACAAATTCTGTCAGGTGCTAATTAATCAACTACTTTTCATATGATTCAGGTTCTCCGCCACCAACTTCCATAACCATCAGGATATTCTACAACTTCTGCAAGAGTAACAATTTTACCTTACACTGTATTTGTCTCATGTGGTTTAAAACATCCAGAAATCATTGATAAACTGACCCTGCCCAAACTAAAGCATGGTGAGATATAAAAGATGGTCGCTGTTAAGTGGGGAGGGATTGCAGGTTGAACTTAATTTTATAAGTGGTCAATTTATTACAGTATATTGTTCTATTATCTATTTCACTTCTTTTTTTAAAAAAGTGATATTTGAGGGCACTTAGATAATAAAAAGTTGAGAAGATAAGGAACTGATATACTCTGTAAGCTTGAAATGTTTTCAAGCATAAGATACAATAAGAACTAAAACTAAGAAATGACAGAGGAAATAGAGATAAGAGGATGAAATTGAAAAACTGAATCTATAATAATATCTCAATGGCTAGTGCTGTGGTGCCAAGAAGGTGGTGAAGTCAAAGAATTCGTAAAGATGATAATAGACTGCAAAGAAAAAACACTGAAATTTTTGTAGAGAGAATTTTTACAGACATATTACAGATAGAGAACAGGGAAGAGAAGTTGGAGTGAGAGACTATCTTCTTCTTAAATTACTTCCACTGTAGAGAACAAAAAACCAATTTGCTGAAATCTTTATTCCCCTCTATGACCCTGTGGAAGATCAAGATTTGGCCACCCTGAAATCTATCTCTTTACCTTGGTTGTTTTCTCTGAGGGCATTTGACCTCCCCCACTAACTGCCTAAAGAATTTAAAACAAAACATCTGTTTCAGGAAGGAGTTATTATCATGATGGCTGTAAATATAATGTACAATAGATCTTACAATAGAAAAGGCACCAACAAGCCCATCTTATCAGAAGTTCTGTCTCTGGCCATATTCTTTGGATGGCCCTGCAAGGAGTTGCCAGACAGACATTTACATTTATAAGGGAAATCTCCATTTGTAAAGGTATCTGCCTCTCTGTATTGGGAAGAGGGGGAATGACCTCATTTCTAGAAACTTATCAATGTAAAAGGTGAGGCCTTAAATCTGCATAATAACCTCACTCTTGTTTACTGTGCTTTAGTGGTAATCTCCTGTAACGGACTCCCCCCACCCCCAACATCCTCCTCTGTCATTGGCTGAACATGATATTTAAGATGAGAATTCTGCTATTGTGTTGAGAAACGCAGTGTCCCTGTTTTCTCCCATGTGTCGGGGGAAGAGGGAAACTCTCCCTCTGCCCTTTCCCTTAAGGTTCTTCTGGCTGGCCAAATAATTAACAAGACAGGTTAGCAGGAGAAAATAATACCAAGTTTAATAACATGTATACATGGGAGAAAGCAAGGACACTGCGTTTCTCAACACAATAGCAGAAATTCTCGTCTTAAATATCATTTTCAGCCAATGACAAAGGAGGATTTTGGGGGTGGGGGGAGTCCGTTACAGGAGATTACCACTACAGCACAGTAAACAAGAGTAAGGTTTATTATACAGCCCCAAGGCCTCACCTTCCACATTGATAAGTTACTAGAAATGAGCTCATCCCCCCTTTTCCCAATACAGAGAGGGAGATACCTTTACAAATGGAGACTTCCCTTGTAAATGATTGTCTGACAACTCCTCGCAGGGCCATCCAAAGAATGTGGCCAGAGAGACAGAACTCCCGATAAGATGGGCTTGTTGGTGCCTTTTCTATTGTAACCTCTATCCTAAATTATCTTTTATAGCAGTCATGATAATAACTCCTTCCTAAAACAGATCTTTTGTTTTAAATTCTTTAGGCAGTTTGGGAGGGGAAACTCAAATATTTTTCCTGAGTTCTCTGAGTCCTTATTGTCTTAAGCTCGAAATAATCCGCATACCAGAGTGGTGCTTCCTGGGGCAGCTTGCCCTGAGCACCATCACATGCATACATGTTATTAAACTTGGTATTATTTTCTCCTTCTAACCTGTCTTGTTAATTATTTGGCCAGCCATAAGAACCTTAAGGAAAAGGGCAGAGGGAGATTCTCCCTCTCTCCCGACAACCCTGTCTTTACCTGCAAAATCTCAGCCCTGAATGAATGTCACATTCCTCCTTTTGCATCCCCGGGGAACAGGACAAATAAGCTCATCTGAAACCTCAACTGCCCAGCCTATGAAATAAGGCTGGCCATCCATTCTCACAGAGGAGCCAACTGGAGGTAGGATTTTTGGTTCTGAATTCAGCTAAACATCTTCAAAGAATTATATCTGGCTTTCCTTATCCAGGGCTATCAGTGAAGGGCTGGCTGGCTTTTAGAGAAGACCAATTCACAGTCAGCTAAAACATTTTCTGTTGGGCTCTCTAGAGAAGGCTGTCGGGCTTGTCAGTAAGAGTTTATATCTATATGGGTTATATATTTTTATTTTATTCAGCGATTTATGAAGAAATTTACATGGTAAGTATTACTTATTATCAAGAAAAATGGTTGTCTAATTCTCTGGTCATTTAAGCAAAATCCTCCTCTCAGGGTCCACCCATAGACAAAGCCCAGATTTAATCTCCAAGCGTCTGCCAGGCATTCTGTGGTCAGTGGGAAGCTCTCAAGTTGGCAGCCTGTTCTCTTGTGTCATTTGCTGGTACTTAATCTTCCATCTCTTCAAGGTACAACTAGACAGAGGCTCAAAGGACTTGACATTGGAGAAATGTACTTTACATTCTCTTTCGACTTCTACACTTTTCCAAAAGACTCTCAGCATTTCCAGTAATTGTGCAGCAGTTTACCCAACACTAAGATTCTCACTATAAAAATTAAAATAAATAAATTTTGAAAAGGAAAAAAGTGATCTTCGCAATTTTGTACAGAATCTATATAATGAGTGCATCCTTATAAATGGAGGAAAAATAACAAATTTAACTATTTTGATTAGTTATCACTGTAAGTAATATACTTTATATATTACTAATTTTGAGATTATTTGTATTTAAAAATACTGTTTCAATCCCCTAAATCATTGTAAGTGGTAGAGTCTGCCATCTGCTTTGGCTGAACAGTTATATACAACAAGTCAGCCAAAATTCCTCCATTCCTGCATAATCCTATATGTGGGTGGATAGTGTGGGTGGTTAGTTCTTATAGATTGTTTGAACAGGTGCATATCACAAAATATAAGTGGCCATTAAAAATTAAAATGTTCACCAAATACAAGATTATCTGATTCCCAGAAAAAGAAAACATTACTGTAACATTAAGGCCAAAACTATCAAAAAGGAAGCCAAGATACAGTCAAGTAAAGCTTTTGCTGAAAAGTTAATTGGCTCATCTTTGAAACTTTGTCATGTTTATTATGTAAGCAAGATACTTTCAGAGCCTAGAATATAGAGAGTGCTTATTGGTAAGTTAACATTGTGATCATTTATTTTGTAAATGTTAATATGAGAGATGTAATTCATTTTCTACTATATTCAGATTTTCAAGTTCTGCTAAATCTAAGGCCACATTACTGGCAAGTTGGGATACCTCTAGACATCTGAAAAATATGAGTCCTACACAGAAGCTTATACATTCTCTATTCATTAGGTTCTAAATTCTAAAACATTCTAAGGTTTTGGAACAAACCAATGGCATTCCAAATTGACAGTAAGGTTGCACGTGCAATACATGATCGTATAGGAAGAGACATCCAGATTTTAAATAAAGGAGATTGTGCACAAAAATAAAATATATTTTCACGTCTGAAAGGGGATTTCAAGAAAGAAGGGACTCTCAGAACATGCAGTAAGCGGTAAATAAGTTACCAAAGGGTCTCTAAAACAGAACATATTGTGGAAAAAAGAGCCTAAACGCAGAGAGCTAAAGTGGCATCTCTGGAATCCTTACGGTGAAACAGACACTGAACTACTTTTGCCTAAAATTTAAAATGCATCTTATCCTCTAAACAAATACCACGTCCCTGCCATGCAGCTTACCTGGGCATGGTGATGTGTTTGAATCATTTTCTAATTCATTGGCCCTTAAACTTGATGGGCACCAGAAGCACCAGGAGGCCTTGTTGAAACCCAGATTGCCAGGCCCCACCCCAGAGTTTCCAGTTCTGCAGGTCTGCAGCAGCACATGAGAATTTGTGTTTCTACCCAGTTCCCAGGAGATGCTGATGCTGCTGGTCCACGGACCCCACTTTGAGATCCACAGCCTAACTTACACCCTATATATGGTTACCAAATCCATTATTTCATCCTTTGGCTGCTACTTTTCCTTTATCACATCAGCACCTTAGCTCCGAATCTCCTCACTTAACAATGGGAATACTTGGAGAATTTAACAGCTTGTCCTCCTTTCCGGCTCAGTTCTCCCTCTTCCTCTCAATACTACAATCTCTTGCCAGGTAATTGTTCCTTAAACATCAGTTCATCATAGATCTTCCTTGCTCAAAATCTCATGGCTCTTATGCTGAGCACAAGACATTTTAAATTGTCTACTTAGCTCATAAGGTCTGTAATGGCCTGTAGAATGTGGACACTCTGTTCCCTGCCCTGCCTACTATAAAGGAGTATGTGAGGATTACATGAGATACAGTCAGTTCTCGTTATGCACAGTGGGACATTCTATAAAGTCACTGTGAACACTGAATCGTTGAATATGACCCACTGCTACTACAGGAAATGCAGGGTTAGGTTGCTGCGAGCCTTAGTTATTTTCTTCAATTGATCAATACATAACCTTATTTTCTGTGTGTTTCTCTTTAAAGTCACCTTATTTAAGATATATTGTTGATATATTAACATTGAACTCACACCAACAGCACTGTACCTCGTGTCTGAAAGAAGCTTGTTGAACACACATACTTTCTCCATAAAGGCACAGCCTCTTGCCCTGAGGAACACCAGGCAGCATTGCAGCACTACACATGGGGGACATATTAAACAGCTAAGTCACCAACACAAAGCACAAAAAGATAAGAAATGAGGCACTAAATAGACTGCAAGAAGGACATTTGTTTACAGTATGAGCTGAAACGAGGGCAGAGCGTCACCTGGTTCCCCCTCAGCTGGGAACGTGCATGTCCAGTGAATCAAATTTTTCACCACTTTGTGCATATCTGCAAATGGACATGAAAGCCCTGTGAGTGTTGACTTGGGGGCTGCCAGTACATTTTAGCTAGTGGGCAAGTGTGCAAACACGGAATCCACAAATAATGAGGATCAACTATATTATGAAAGCATCTTTTCAAAACCAGAGTATTGCTCAGATATAAGAGCAATAATGATAACATAACAGCTAACATTTAAGTGCCTACTATGTGCCAGGAGCTCTTCTAAGTACTGTACATAAGTTAATGCATTTAAATCTCACTAAAACCCTATGAGACAGGAGTAATCATTAGCCGCATTTTATAGATGAGGAAACTAAGGCTCAGGGAGTAAATACTTTGCACAGGTTCCCCAGTTAAAAGTGGAATAACTGGGATTGGTACCCAGACAAACTGGACCAAAGCCCACAGCCTCAACCACTATGGTAGGAATGTGAGCGGATTTTCTACTGCTCCCTGAAAAGCCCCTTCTGCTCCAGTCAGTGTGGTCTCCCACATACTTATTCACTCATCAAACATTTTCTGAGTGCCCCAAAGGTGTCAGGTACTGTGTTTAGATACTGGAGGGACAAATAGAACGTCAATGCATATAATCCATAACCAATCTATAAATCAAAATTGAGGTGAGTTTATGATGAGCCAAACTTTGAGGGTCATATAGCCCAGGAGAGTCCTTTCACGAAGAAATGGAGCACTCCAAAGAAGTGGGGTGTACAGAGTGGTTATATACCATCAAAGAGCACGTATCACATGTGATTGCAATGTCCCTTTTACAGTAGTCATGACGTTGACCTCTCGGAATGTCAATTGATGGACACAGTGGGTATCAAGTCTGCTGTCTCCATGGGCGTGGCTGTTGTCTCGAGTTGGGTCATCACAGGATGAGCGCAGCAATCAAATCCTAGCCTAGGGAGAAATGCTTATCCTTAAGGAAATGCCAATGTGGGGGAAGTTGCATTTACACCTTAAGGGTGTTGCTTTTGTCTTTGGGACATGTTAATTGCTTAAAGTGGATATACAATGGATGAACAGAGGCTACAGGCCCCTTTTGGAAAAAAAAAAAAAACAAGGTCAGGCCCAGTTAGTTTTACACTAAATGGCTTCCTCATATGCTCCAATATATCCTATTGCTTGCCATTTATTTATCAAGAAGTAGGATAGTCTCACCTTTAAGGAGCTCACTGTTTATGAGACATGAGTAAAACAACAGTTATGGAAAAGTAGATAAGTACAGGGTCCCAGAGTGGGGACATCAAAAGGGGTCTCTGGATGGAGACCTCTCAGGAAAAGTGTCCAAGAGGAAGGAACATTTGACATGAGTTTAGATTAAGAAATAGGAATTAAGTTGATCAAAAAAGTGGGTAGGAGGACAGAAGAAACACATATAAAAATACAGATATAAAGGATGCTAAAGATTTCAGAAAATGGTATTTTTAAGGCTGGAACAAAGCGAACATGTAGGAGACAGTGGGTGATGAGGCTCAAGATGAGGACAGCAAGGCAAAGCCTGCGTGTCCAGCTCAGGAGTCTGAATGTTCTCTCAGATGCTCTGAACAGTCATTGAAGTAGTCTAAGCAGATGTCAGATTTAAGCAAATTTGGATTCTAGGAGGTAACTCTGGAGGCATTGTGGAGGAAAGATTAGAAGAAATTAAGACTGGAAGTAAAGGGACCTGTTGGGAGACTAGGCAGTGATCCAGATAAGATAGGCCTTGGTTCAGGCGGGGGATCTGCAGGTGGAGGAGGCCAGGAGGTGGGAAGCAGTGCTGGGCTCCTGGGGGAGGAAACTGAGCTGCCTCTCAGTCACGGGAAGACTGTGCGTGTCATGGCCTCCCCACCCCCATGCCCAAATGCCATGTTCCTTTCTACGTCTGTACCTTTCCCCTCTTCCCCCATCTGAAATCCTCACTCTTTCTTCCCTCCACCTGCCCAAAAGTAGTCCCTTTGAGGACTTGATCTAGTTCACCTCTCCTAAGAAGCTGTCCTTAATTACAATTTCTGGATAACATTCCCATTTTTTTAAGTTCTATAATACAACATACACTAATACCTTGGTAAAATCTAATTACATCTTGCAAACCATTTCATGTATGTGGAGGAGCTTGGAACCTTATAATTCTTTGTATTTCCCTCAATACCTACCACAAATACCTTGCATATATAGGTCAATAGATGTCCAGTAAAGTTCAATAAAGAAGCACCCTTTATTAGCTAAAAACTTTTATGAGCTCAGTTATTCCTTTAGATCAGCTGCTTGAACCATTTGTCTTTCTCCACAGGTCAACAGTGTTGCCCAGAACAAATGAATTTTACACCTTCTCAAACTCAATAGAGCAAAGATGGAACTTCATTCCCCCTGCAAGCCTTACTGCCCTAGAGTAAAGCAAAAACAACGTGTGACGTCTAATTTTTCCTCCACATTCTCATCTCAAATTGCAACTGTTTTCCAAATGTTAACTGGTTTTCATTCTTAAAACTGACAGAAAATTTTCTCATTATTTCCTTTCCTTTTTTTTTTTTTGTGAGGAAGATCAGCCCTGAGCTAACTTCCGATGCCAATCATCCTCTTTTTGCTGAGGAAGATTGGCCCTGGGTTAACATCTGTGCCCATCTTCCTCTTCTTTATATTGGATGTTACCACAGCATGGCTTGACAAGCGGTGCATTGGTGCGCGCCAGGATCTGAACACGTGAACTTGGGATCGCCGTAGCAGAGCGCGTGCACTTACCCGCTGTGCCACAGGGCTGGCCCCTCTCTTTATTTCTAAAGCTGAAATGTCTAAATCATTCTCTGGGCTAGTTGGAGTTTCTATAAAATGAAAATATACATTCCAGAAAAATCCTTAACTTTCCAGAATAATCCTTAATATATTATGGTAAACACCTTGGCAAAATGTCACTGATTTTCAATGTCAGTGCCTCCACAAGGGTATCCTCGCATTGTTTCCCTTCTAACCACCTCTCACTGTGCCCCTCCCCAGGCTGATGGGCTCAAAGTGTTTACTGAGCACTAAGAATGATCAGAGTCTGAGGGAGACTTCAAGGATGACTAAGCCATGTTTTCTGACCCCAACCATCTCTCTCCATCTCTCCTTTAACCTATATTTTTCTTATTCTGGTTTCTATTTTAGTTGTTTACTTGTCTTGTGAATTGATGTTTTGTGGTTTATAATTACCATGTAGATTCATATTACTTTTTGCCTTAGAGTTTAGAAAGAACTTACATTAAACAATGTTTTTTCTCAGCCCTTTGATGTGTCTAATATTTTCCAATGCAATTCAAGTGGCTTCTTGCTTTTACGTCTCCATAATAATTCCTTCAGAATTATGTTCACCCCACACTTGTGATCTGACCAATGCTGCTTTACTCTTTAAACTTTTCTATGCCAAGACTCACGTGAGGAATCCCTCAAGCACTATCAACTAGGCTATCCCACATTCCTCACATCTGTTTCCTTGATTTGTTCCTAAATAAAGATGTTTCTTTTTTGTGTGTGTGAGCAAGATCAGCACTCAGCTAACATCCATGCTAATCCTCCTCTTTTTCTTTTGCTGAGGAAGACCAGCTCTGAGCTAACATCTATTGCCAATCCTCCTCCTTTTTTTTCCCCCAAAGCCCCAGTAGATAGTTGTATGTCATAGTTGCACATCCTTCTAGGTGCTGTATGTGGGACTTGGCCTCAGCAGGGCCAGAGAAGCGGTACGTCAGTGCGCACCCGGGATCCGAACCCGAGCTGCCAGTAGCTGAGCGTACGCACTTAACCGCTAAGCCACGAGGCCGGCCCAAGATGTTTCTGAAAATAATAATAAATTGTATAAAAAGCACTATCACAGATACCTTCAAGAAAACAAATGGAAAAGAATATTCAATTCCTCAGATAAGTTTGCAATCAAATGAGGCATTGAGGGGACGAGGGGGCACTGATCAGAGCAGGATCCTAAGAGAAGAGTTTTAAATCAATTTCAAATGAGGTTAAAACTGGAATGAGATAGTATTTTACCAGTTAGCTGAAATCATAAGCATTTTTCCGACCTTTGAGAGTTTATTTGCATATAAACTGTACATGTGGGGTAAGAGAGTGCTGATATTGTTTAATTTCTTTTTATTATTCAGCACTTTGTAATAGATGTGGCTATTCACAATAAATATCATAATGTGGAGAGACTCAACTTTCAACTGCCTGATATTATCAATTCGTACACAAAGCTAGAGTTTTAAAGATTAAATTTCATTCTAGTTACCTGTCAACTAGTCCACTTATATCAGAAAGATGTTTCGTTTTAGAAAAATACTTCAAAACACAAATTTTATATGTAATTTCAAAAGCAAAAACTTAGTTAAAAACTGGGTGGTAACCCGTTTTGCTACCATATATTAATCTTTAACATGGGAGCAAACATTTTTAGAGAATATAATTGATATTTGCCTATTTGTATATTGTAGAATGTTATTTACAGTTTTAATAGTATTTCAAATACCAGAGAATAAAAAACAGAATTGTTTCAGTTTTATGAAATAGTTTTTTAGACATAGCAGATTTTCACAGCATATTACTTGAAAATAAAATAATCAGTCAGTGAGGTTTAAGCAATGTGGTTTTATTTTAAACTTGCTCCTTCCATAGGAGCATCAATAAAAGCCCTCCAGGGGTGGCTGACGCTCTTTCCCTCCACACGAGCACCAGCTGCATTTGCTTTAAGCATCAGACTCTAGGGCAACACCATAGCCCTCAACTCCGTTTAGTTGAGAAAAGGTTGTTTTTTCTCATGAGTCGTGTGTTTTTTCTAGGGGTATGGAGCTCCCAGACTTATTAACTACAGGGAGAAAGTAAAAGTCAGAACACATTCAATAATCTCCAGTGTGCTCAGGTGAGATGGTAAGTGCCTGAACTCACATCTGAAGAAGAACTTAGAGGATGCTTTCTGACTCTGCTTTGTGCCTCTGACTAAGCAGTCCTGGACATCCCCGTTACAGCCACAGAATAACACAGGCAGCCTTGATGGACCAGAAATCCTCCTATGTCCATCATTTGTACAGAGTAAACTGGCTTAAGACCTCTCGTTTCCTGCTGCAGTGGTAATTTACAGAGATACAGAACTGCCATCTAGTGACTAAGAAGAAAACAGCAAGGTGCTTTACATGGAAAATGAAATTGTGAGTTTTTTAAAAAAGAACAGTGAAGCACTAAAGTTGGTAAAGTTGACACAAAGTTGACACAATGTGACACAGGAAAGTTATAGTAAAACTGAAAAATGTGTAGATGAATTAATCAGTTGTTCTCTCTGCCTCTAAAACATGTCTTGACATCTGACTCATAAATAGTTAGTTTAAATATAATAGAATAACTTTGGAAACAAACTTCTCATCTCATCTCATCCAATGCTGTTGGCAGGAACTGGTATTAAATAGCCAAATGGTGAGTACCCATGTTGAAGCACCATTTTTATCACAGTGGAGAGAATAGAGGCATAAACCCAACAAATTGATGTTCAGATCTTCCCCCTTACCCTTGATCAATTTTGTAAACATGGTCTCATTTTGTTTGTGAGGAAGATCAGCCCTGTGTTAATTCTGCCAATCCTCATCTTTTTTTTGCTGAGGAAGACTGGCCCTGGGCTAACATCCATGCCCATCTTCCTCCACTTTATACGGGACGCCACCACAGCATGCCTTGCCAAGCGGTGCGTAGGCTTGTGCCCAGGATCCGCACCAGTGAACTCTGAGCCGGCACAGTGGAGCGCGCCACACTTAACCGCTTGCGCCACTGGGCAGGCCCCTAAACATGGTTTTCTTTATCAGTTAAATATGAATTATAACAGTTACTTTAAAGGATTACTGTAAGAATTGCATGAGGTTATACAGTAAAGGGACGGGTGTAGAGTGATAGTTAATTCTCCTGCCCTGTCTCTCTTCTACGAAACATAGAATCATCTAAGAAGAGATCATCTAAGAAGAGATCATCTAAGATCTCTTCTTCTAAGACATCTAAGATCTCATAAATCATCTAAGAAGAGAACTCGTCTATACAATAAACTTATGACAAAGAGTCAATGGCTCCAGAAGTAAGGGCCACCATTGTTGAGGGCTTAACCTCAACTGCTTCCAAATACTGTTAACTCTCAATTAATTTTATGTATTTTATGTCTTCCAGACACTTCACTGGCTAGAAGGAAAGGTGAAGGTGTGAAATTTAAATTGATGTATTTCACCCTTGAATGTCCAAGTTGTATCATCAGGTGTTTTAAATCACCTAGTTTTCTGTTTATTATTATATATTTTACCATGGTTCACAGCCCGAAAAAATAGAAAATCATAATTTTACACACATGAATATATATCTTGACTATTACAGCTGGAATCTTAATGTATAGAGCAATGTTGTACATGTTTTGTCCTTGTTGATAGTACAGAATATTTCTGTCCAGGTTTTCTTTGGCATTATCATATATAATGAAGAACTCAGTTACATATGCCCTGGAGATAAGGATTTAGAAAAATCTAACATGCTATCCTAGTCATGCCTCAAAAAAAAAAAAATGCTATAAAAATAATGAGAGGATATTTTGAAGGCGTTATTTTTCTTAATTATTTCCAACTTTATGTCCTTTTACCTGTTTTTTAATCATTCTGCATCTTATTTGCTATTGGCTAGTCATCTCAAGATAATTAAGTAACCCTCAGCTGAGTCCCCCATGCCTCTTCAAGTGCCCCAGCCTGATGTCGGTCTCAGCTCTGACAAAAGAAGCTGGGAAAACCTGTTTTGTGGCACTATTCTTAAGGATATCTTTACTCTTACAATAATAGCTATATTTTTGAAAGGCACCAGAGGATTATAAAATCAAGTACTCGACCCATGTTGTACCCTCATTTTCCCTCCAGGGGGAGCACAACTTTCATGTGTAATGCAGGGCTGCTGCTTTATTGTTTTTTCCTTTCAAGATATTTTATTACTTGTAAAACATGTCGATGTAAATAATCCATAATCAATCTATAAATCAAAATTGGGGTGAGTTTATTATGAGCCAACTTTTGAGGACCATGGCCCTGGGCCTTCCTTCCCTAAGGAAGGAATGGCACAGCAGAAGTGGAGTGTACAGAACAGTTATATACTGTGAAAGAGCATGTATCACATAGGATTGCAATGTCCCTTTCACAATAGCCACAAGATCTCCCTGCCAGAATAGCTATTGATGGACACAGTGGGGAGCAGGTCCGCTGTCTCGATGGGCATGGCTGGTGTCAGGTCTGTTGTCTGGAGCTGGGTCGTCACAGGATGACTGCAGCAGTCAAATCCTAGCCTAGGGAGAAATGTTATCCTTAAGGAAATGCCAAGGAGGGGGAAGTTGCATCTTTGTCTTAAGGGCATTTACTCTTCTCTTTGGGACATGGCAAAGCAGATACACAATGCAGGCGACAGGCCCTTCTGGAAAAACAAACCCAGGCTGAATTAGTTTTACCCCAAACGGCTTCCTCATATGCTCCAATATATCCTATTGCTTGCCATTTATTTATCATTTTCCCCTTTTTGATCTATAATATTTTGATAGAAAGCATTGATGATCAAAATATTGTCCCTTGGCGCCAGGGTGGTTGCTGCCTGCCCTGGGTCCATCATGTCCCTCAGTGCCAGGCTTTTACCTCATTTATTTGCCCAGTTGTCCCCGTTGGGGAGAATTAATTGGATATAGTGGACAAGCAAAGAGGTATACATATATTAATAGAGGAAGCATTTCATGGGTTTTGGATTAATTTTAGGTTGTTGCACAAACATTGTGTATGTGCTTTTTATGAATCCTTGTATTTACGCTATTCACAATTATAGAACAAGTACAGTAACAATGATAATCATTTAACATCTTTGAAAAGATTAATTTAAAATGAGTTCTTAGGTGTAGTCCTTATCAAAAAAGGAAGTTTGTCCTAGGTTATAAGATCAATCGACCACCTCAAGTTTCATTACTCCAGCTTACATGACAGTCTTACAGCACTGAGAAAAGAAAACAGCAATTAGTTTAAGTATTATGACTAGTACAAGAATTCCAGGAAGTAATAGAAATAGGAATTGCAATCCAGATGGAAAAAGGGAACCAATACCAGAAGGGAGACAACCAAACAACTCAAGACTGAACGCAGGATCGCTTCAGGCATTCACCTGCTTTTTCATGGGCTTTAGCAGAGATGACACATTGGAAGACTCGTCAGGTATGAAAACACTGCATTCAGTTTGAATGATTGTACATGTACCACCTTGGGATGTAGTTAAAATATCTAAGGCCATTCTATTTTGAAGGACAGTCTTTTTATTAAAGACATTTTAGTATTTAATAAGGCAATTCCTGCTTGACTGTCATTAAGGGCTTCCGTATGTGATGTGACATCCTTTAGCCCTAAAAAAGGAACAAATATAGCTAGCTGCTCGGTGGTCATACCAGGGGAACACTGAATGAGCCCGTCTGGCCTTAAGTAGAGGCAGGTTGGCAGCAGTTGTCACTGTGAATCCTTCCCTGCATTTAAGGGAAGATTGAGTGCAGTGTTTTAGCCATCAGGCCAGTAGTCAAGGCCAGAGATTTGTTCTATACAACCATTAAGTTATATTAGGAGCCACCCGATAAATGCCTGGAATTTAAGACCAGTCTGTTCCAAATCAAGCACCTTCCATAAGTATGATAGTATTCTGAAAATCTTAAATGTAACAATTATAAAATAGGTATACAGTTTAAGCATAACAAAGGTTTAAATGAGTGGATTTAAGGTTGGGAATACAGGCGTGGTCCGGAGTCTTGGGACAGCTGTCTACAAGCGATGTTATCTTCTTCTCATCCTGGTTTGGAGATATTCGTATTGGCCAGTTGAAGTCAGGTTTCAGAAATAGGAACTGTAACGCGCTCAGATGCAAAAGCCTCTTTTTAAAACAAGAAATGTGAATCCATGAGTCTATGTCTTTTGATTCTGCAGCGCATGAACTGGTTAAAGGTACCTGGTATGGTCTATTCCAATAGGGCTGTAGAGTCTTTTATTTGATGTCTTCTCTGATAAATAAATTTTCTAGGTTTTCATCCGTAAGGTCTGGGAGGGATCTGTAAAAAGAATCGGCTACCGACTTGTCATGTATATATATTTTTAAGTGTCTCAATGAGACCTTGGAAGTAATTAAGATATTTTCTTTAGCAAAGTTGATCCATACATTTCTTTATCTAATTGCATAGGCTGTCCAGTTATTATCTCAAAAGGAGACAGCCGATGTTTAGCAAAGGGCGTGGATCTAAGATTGAGGAGCAGTAGTGGAAGAGCTTTCAGCCATGAGATGAAATGTTCCTGAAAGCTTTGCCAATTGAGTTTTGATTGTGCCGTTAGTTCTTTCCACCAATCCTGAGGATTGGGAATGTTAAGCGTATTGGAAATGCTGTATCATTGGCCCAATATTACAAATAGACTAATTATTTGTCCAGTGAAATGAGTTCCCTGGCCACTATGTAACTCACCAGGAATTCTCCAAACAGGAATTATTCTTTCTGATAGTAATTTACTATTAGAGCCATTGCTCTTCTGCAAGGAAAGGCCTCAAACCAATGTGAGAACACGTGGTCATTACAAGATGTATTTATCCTTGAGATGGTGGCATTTGGACAAAGTCCGATTGCTATACCTCAAAGGGTCCCTTAATAAAGGGAAAGTGGCCTTGTGATTCATGTAGTAGTGTCCCTAGATGATATTTTGGGCATATAACACAATCAGTATAGCTTTATGAGCCGCTGTGGGAGAAGGTTTTTAAAAGCATTGGTCTTCCCACAAAATTATCTTTTCAGGTGCCCAATGGGTTAATTGGTGTATATGCTGGAGCAGTGGCAATTGTGCTCCAATAGATACTATGGGTTTTTTTTACTGGGTGCAAACCACATCTATGAGGGGGTGTGAAAAACTCCCCTTTTTGACTGCTATATCTGTTTCTCTTCTTCGGTTGCGATTTCTTTCAAGCCTGTGGAAAGAAGTCTTTTATCGGGTTAGCAGAGTTAATAGGAATTAGCAGGTGTGGGAGATCAAGATTTGGCCACCCTGAAATATATCTCTTTACCTCAATTGTTTTCTCTGACGGACATTTGACCTCCCCCACTAACTGCCTAAAGAATTTGACATAGTAACTCTTTCCTGCAACAGATCGTCTATCTGATGGCTGTAATATAATGTAAAATAGATGTTACAATAGGAAAGACACCAACAAGCCCATCTTATCAGAAGTTCTGTGTCTCTGGCCACATTGTCTGGATGGCCCTGCTGAGGAGTTGCCAGACAAACATTTACATTTATAAGGGAAACTCCATTTGTAAAGATATCTCTCTCTCTGTATTGGGAACAGAGGGAATGACCTCATTTCTAGAAACTTGGAAGGTGGAAGGTGGAACATGGAAGGTGAGGTCTTAAATCTGCATAATAGCTTTACTCTTGTTTACAGTGCTTTAGTGGTGATCTCCTGTAACTGGCACCCCCCACCCCCACATCCTCCTCTGTCTTTATGTAAAGACGGTATTTAAGATGAGAATTTCTGCTATTTTGTTGAGAATCGCAGTGTCCCTGGTTTCCCCCATGTATACATGTTATTAAACTTGGTATTATTTTCTCCTGCTAACCTGTCTTGTTAATTATTTGGCCAGCCATAAGAACCTTAAGGGAAAGGGCAGAGGGGGATTCTCCCTCTTCCCCCACACAGGCATTCTTGAGGGTAGACAGCATATCCAGCTTGGTAATATCTTGCTTATCACTTAAGTAAGACCCATCTGTAAACCAAATTAAATAGAATGCAGTCGTGGTCCTTCCTCTTGTAATGTTGGAAGCATAGTGAGTAATATTACCTACACAGCATAACCTAAGAAGTTTTATCATTTACTTGACAATGCCTCCCGTGCAATTTAGCATAGCAAACTAGCCTAATTAGTTTAGTACCTCCCTCTTTATAGGAAGAGAGAAAATTTTCTTGAGAATTGCCAGGGTCCTTTGAAAATTCTCAAAGAAAAAAGTTATAAGACAGACTTTAGGATATGAATTTTGGGGAGATTGTCAAAAATATAGAAGGGTTTCAAACACTTGGTAAGATAAGATCAAGGAGTTGCTGCTCTTGTCGCAGTGAAACCATGCTTAGTTAACAAACAACAGTTAAACAGTCAAAAAGACCTTAATAGAGAGACCTCAGTCTTTTGAACATAGGAAATTACCTTAACAAAACAGATCTCTGTTCTTTAGATAAACTTAACTCAAAGGTAAAGAAAAATCTTTTTAAGTAATAACCTCTATCAAGAGTAGATTAAGAGTAGCATAGGGCCGACCCCGTGGCTTAGCGATTGAGTGCGCACGTTCCACTGCTGGCGGCCCTGGTTCGGATCCCAGGCTTGCACCGACGCACTGCTTCTCCAGCCATGCTGAGGCCACGTCCCACATACAGCAACTAGAAGGATGTGCAACTATGACGTACAAGTATCTACTGGGGCTTTGGGGGAAGAAAAAAAAGAGTAGAATAAAATCATCCTTTTAAAAGGAAGAAGACCAAATTTGAATTTTGTACCAGCTTACTTTTGATGTTAAAAATCATTTACTTAATCGGATTTAGTTTAATCTTAGCCAAGTTTTATACATTGACCGTTTATAAAACTCCTCAGGGTTTCTCTTCAACAAACCTTCTATAACTTTTTGTTTACATTCAGAATTTGTGTGATGCGCTCCTTTTTTTTCCGTCTAGTACTTTTCAGGGCAAATTTATCTTTCCTAACCCAACAAAAATATTTCCATTTTTCATATCTTCTTAATGAAAACACACATCTTACTCTCCTTGAATACAAATATATTTTTCTTAATTTTTTAGTAGCTTAATCACATATTAGAAATTTTTAACCCTTAGAAACCTTAATTTTTAAGTAAAAACTAAGTAAGCAATTATAAAGTTTCTTTTACAATATCATTTTGTGGCTTGACAAATTTATATGGACACTTTTTATAATTTTTGGAAACGTTACTTTATAGCACAATCCTTTAAATAAAACACAAGACATGTTTACCAATAGACCCAAAACACCTTTTAGTTTTTCTGTAATAAGCCAAAAGTAGATAAACCTATATTTAGCAATCAATGTCTAATATCTTATCTTATTTGGAAATGATCTAGATACTCAATGAATTTTTT
The DNA here is from genome assembly GCF_020826845.1 of Diceros bicornis minor. Classification (NCBI taxonomy): domain Eukaryota; kingdom Metazoa; phylum Chordata; class Mammalia; order Perissodactyla; family Rhinocerotidae; genus Diceros; species Diceros bicornis. The sequence continues at coordinate 85,707,377 of NC_080747.1, forward strand.
ATTTTTCCTGAGGAAGATCAACGCTGAGCTAACATCCATGCTAATCCTCCTCTTTTTGCTGAGGAAGATTGGCCCTGGGCTAACATCTGTGCATATCTTCCTCTACTTTATATGGGATGCCGCCACACCATGGCCTGACGAGCAGTGCATCAGTGCGCTCCCGGGATCCGAATCCGGGCCGCTAGCAGCGAAGTGTGCGCACTTAACTGCTACGCCATGGGGCTGGCCCCTCAATGAATTTTTATCATAAAATTTGGCAAAACCCTAAAGTTTTAAGTCACCAAAAAGACTTTAGAAGCTGTATACACTATAACATATGATTATTGTCTAAAGATCACTTAATGCTCATTTTTTTTACATCTATTTAGTTATCTGTTCGCAAAAATTATTTAGATTGCCTACAAGACTTTATGAGACATTAGATAATATTAGTCATTGATGGTGCTCAGATCAAGCTACCCCAGGAGACACCACTCTGGTATGCAGATTGTTTCAAGCTGAGGACAATAAGGACTCAGAAAACTCAGGAAGAATATTTGAGTTTCCCCTCCCAAACTGCCTAAAGAATTTAAAACAAAAGATCTGTTTCAGGAAGGAGTTATTATCATGATGGCTGTAAAGAAAATGTAGGATAGAGGTTACAATAGGAAAGGCACCAAGACCCTTTTATCAAAAACTCTATCTCTCCCTGACCACATTATCTATAGATGACCCTGAGAAGAGTTGTCAGGCGAACATTTGCATTTCTATCTCCATGTGAGTTGTCTTCTTGCCCTCTGAGGTCCCAGACCGCTACCCAACCCCAACACCTTCCTCGCCTTTAGCTACAATACTTAAGCAAGCAGCTTAGACAGAGGGAGGAGTTGCTCATTTCTGAGTTTCTCCCATGTATACATGTTATTAAACTTGGTATTATTTTCTCCTGCTAACCTGTCTTGTTTGTCAGCCATAAGAACCTTAAGGAAAAGGGCAGAGGGAGATTCTCCCTCTCTCTCGACACCATCATTTATTATTTTTGAGACCAGTTTTGTAATAGAAATAACGTCAATTTATTTGACGAATAAAGGCTGCATATCTGTATTATATCCAATGCTGAAAACTAACACGCTTAAATAAGCGTTTATTTACCAAAGATTATTTCATATCACGTTAACTGGAAAAACATTTGGATTTAGAAACAACTTTTGTAGGTGCTTACTTCAAGTTAATTGAATAGACATCTTGATTTTGACCAAACCCTCCAGAGCTAAAATATCACGCACATATAACATACATGAAAAGACACACATAAAGAACAGACAGATGCAAAAAAGATTTTATAGCCACTGTTTTAGAAAATTTAGCAGTTTCTATCTGCAGAAATCTTCTTAACCATTTTTTTTTCTTTCAGTCTTAGGCCCCCTGCTGTCTTAGCACTTGGGAAAGTCTCCTGGGTTTAGAGGCCAGGCGGCCCAGCCGGGAATGGTCCAGCAAACTCAATTTCCCACTTCTCTTTTCTTTTATTTTGCTACAAAGTCTGAACAATTTCTAGGGACTGTGTAGCGGGTCAGGAGTGTACTGCTTGTGAGTGTTACTCGCTAAAGAAATGTCGTAATCACTCTCTTACGTGCCTCTGTTTCTCCCGCCCGCAGTCTAGGTACTGCCGTGGAGGTTTGGAGCTCGGGTGACCAACCCTCCTGTGCGCGTCCCTGGAGGAACCTGTGATTAATTAACATGAATGGTAGTGGAGCTCCCTATAGGAAGGACCGTTACACGTCGTGGGGTTCCCCCCTGACACCCCTGATGAGATTCTCAGTTGCCTGAGAATGCCCGAAAGGCCGGGAGGAGCAATGTCCCTTTTCTACGGAGCTGAACAGATTCAGTCTCTCATTTCTCTATCAAGCAGTTTTGTTCATACTTTATAAACATAATTCTTCCCAATTTTAAGCCATATTAATAAGTCACCCTGCCCCACTCACTCCAAAAGTGCCCCCTAGGCTCCCCTGGTCAAGGAAATTCCCCCTGGGTTTCTCATTCCTAGGAATTCTGCCCTAGGTTCCTCTGACCTAGGGAATGTACCAGTACCCCCTTAAGACACCTAGCCTTAAGCCTTGAAAACAGCTCAAATAAATTATTCTTAAAATAAAGAGGTCTAGGTTTCAGGAGAACTCACCGGGGTCACCTGAAGAATGCAGTGATCTGGGGGGCACAATGGGCCCCAACTGGTACCCAATGCCAGTTCAGTGTAGATTCCAGGTGGTCTCTGGTGGGTTTCTCTGAAATTCTGCCATGACTACACCAACAAATGTCTATGTAAATAATCCGTAACCAATGTATAAATCAAACTTGGGGTGAATTTATTATGAGCCAACTTTTGAGGACCATGGCCCTGGGCCTTCCTTCCATAAGGAAGGAAGGGCACTGAAGAAGTGGGATGTACAGAGTGGTTATATACCATCAAAGAGCATGTATCACATAGGATTGTAATGTCACTTTTACAATAGCCACAAGATCACCATGCCAGGTTGCCCTGCCAGAATAGCTATTGATGGACACAGCAGGGAGCAGGTCTGCTGTCTCCATGGGTGTGGCTGGTGTCAGGTCTGTTGTCTGGAGCTGGGCGGTCACAGGATGACTGCAGCAGTAAAATCCCAGCCTAGGGAGAAATGTTTATCCTTAAGGCAATGCCAATGAGGGGGAAGCTGCATTCTTATCTTAAGGGCATTTACTCTTCTCTTTGAGACATGGAAAAGCAGATACACAATGCAGGCGACAAGACCTTTTGGAAAAACAAACTCAGGCCGAATTAGATTTATCCCAAATGGCTTCCTCATATGCTCCAATATATCTTATTGCTTGCCACTTATTTATCAAGCTCAGGGCGTGTCTTTCAAACAAATCATGGAGAATAGCATGAAGTAGTCACTTACCAACAAGTGTCACTGTGGCAACAGAATATTAACAAGTAACCTTCAAATATAACCATTTTCCCAAATATTGTATTTCACTGAGTTAATCAAAAAGGGATTCTTCTTTCTTATACTGACAAATCTCAACTCTGAACTTAACACTAGAGGTAGCCAATTTTGAATAAAGACCTTTAACATCAAAGCCAGCCAATAGATCTTGTTAAAGCAAATCCAAACTCGGAAACACTTTTGTTTTCAGTCACATGCAAATCCTCTCAAACTCAAGATAAGGTCCTGGCTTTGTGAAGATGGAGAAAAGCTTCTCTTCCTCTTTTTCTATTCAGATAGTGCAGGGAAGAGCCCAAAAGATCTCCTGGTGGAACACGAACAGTTCTTTACATTAGAAACCCAGGCAGTGTTTCCTAGCTTCTTTTCTCTAGACTGAGACCTGCTGACCTGCCCAGAGGAGCAAACTTCTGGGCTCCAACAGTAAATAAGACCATGTGCAGTTTACCACAACAATGAACTACAAAGATGTATCAGGAAATATTTTGAACACCCACACCTAAGCTCTCAGTTTCCCTCTGTCTAATTCCATGGCTACCTGAACTGAATTCATTCTCCATCCCCATCCCTTTTGTGATAGTTTTTATCTCCTTGAATCAGCATAACATCTAAGAGAAATTTATCAAAACACTTTCTTCAAAATAGCTAGCTGAAGTATAAGAGTGGTAGAGGGTCAAGATTGTAAGATGAACGTGATGTACAGAGTAACTGTACCACAAAATAAAAAGAAAATGAACGAGAACAATAAGAGAAGGAAGAAAAAATTGATAAGGAGAAGGAATATAATAGAGAGTAAAAGTAAGAAAGAGAGAAAAAAGAAGAAAGAAGATGTAGGAAAGAGAAAGAGTCAGGAGAAGCATGAGAAATGGCAAAAAGGGGCACGAGCAGAGGGAAGACACCATGTTCAGAGAGAATGACAAGTCAACTGGCTTCTGATCAGGGCTCAGGTCTAGAGTCACTGGGCTTCATTTGAGAACTCCACTCAGTTCTAACATCCAGAGAATGATCACGCCTCATGCAAACTCTGATGACACTGATTACCAGCGCTGTCCTCTCCCGGGACCTGCTGGAGCTTTGGGAACTGCCTCTGTCAGCAGCTCTGGGACTGACAGAGTCCCGATTAAATACTCATCAACTAGGACGGTGGTTTTTTTTTGAATTACTTTTTTTAAAAATTTTATTTATTTATTTTTTCCCTCAAAGCCCCAGTAGATAGTTGTATGTCATAGCTGCACATACTTCTAGTTGCTGTATGTGGGACACGGCCTCAGCATGGCCGGAGAAGCGGTGCATCGGTTCGCGCCTGGGATCCGAACCAGGGCCGCCAGCAGCGGAGTGCGTGCACCTAACTGTTAAGCCACGGGGTTGGCCCACGATGGTTGTTTTGAAAGAGTAACCCAGAAAGAGCTCTCTCAAGGGTACATTTAATCCTGCCAACTCCTTCACTCAGTCATCTGAAGAATTAAGAAACTAAACTTTTTTTTTTTTTAATTACTGTGAAGAAAAGTAGGAGAAAACTTTTCTGGCAAAATTTTAAATGTTCCATCTCTTTGAAGTTACCTCACAAAATTCTGAGCATAATCTAAAATTCTGGGCTCCCTACAGTTCCAAACATGTTTCAGAAATGATCTCTTTATCATGACAACATAAGCCTATGCCTTATAAAACAAAATAAACTTGGATGAGTTTTATCTTGCAGAGAGAATGCAGCAAGAAAAAGAGTAGGATGTGCCCTTCTACTATGAAGGAAAATAAATAAAATCATAAAAATATACAAAATATGCCTCTAAAACTGAATGAAACGGTCTCTAAAGAGTTTTACATTTTAAGTAAAAATCCACCTATATGAAATTATACATCAGTATGTCTAAAATCTAGTCCACTTAATAGAAGAAGAATTCATTCAGTTTCATTTAAATAGCATGACTTATGATTAGCTGCATAATAAGTGGTAGATATTTTAATTTAGGTATACCATGTCCTTCCACCAATGAAGGTGGGCTTAAACCTGTAATTTTCCTAAAAGGGGCCAACCGGATGTTCTGTTTATTTGATTACTTAATAGTATGGATCTGCTCCTCACTGCCAAGGAAGGATGTCTACACACAGGCTCTAGCTTGCATATGTAATGGGAAATGCAGACTGAGTTTACAAAAAGAAAAATTGAAAATGGAGCATTGTCTTTAGGAGATGTGGTCAATCTGTTCAAGAACATTTTCTCCATTCGTCAAGTGAGAAGCTGAGAGAGAATGCTGTCGGCCTCTTCCTTGGCCCTTCATAGAATTCTGCATTACCTCAATTGAACGTGTCCTAAAGTGTTTGAACTAAACTCTGAAATGAGTTGATGATACTATATTTGCATTACATCACACAGAATCTCTTTCATTAGGCACCATTCAAAACACTTTTTGGGACATTAGAGGCCAGAAAAGTTTTGCTTCTCTGAGAGACTGTTGCTTTTAATCTCATGGACAAGAGATGATAGAGAATTGTTCCCATTTCTCTTTCTACTTTAAACCTGAGGGATACATTTCCAACTACCTTTAAACACTGCAGGTCCTTCTGAAACACATTTCAGTGCACTGGCTTACTTCAGGTTCATTTCATTGTTCCATCCTACATTCCTTTCAGTTTGATCTATTTTCCTCTGTAATCCTTTTGTATACCTAGATATTTAAAAGCTGCTCAAATCTATATTGGAGAAAAGTTGGGTTACAGTTCTTTCAGACAGCATGTAAACCGAATTTTTAGGGTTTCTACACAAAAAGTTTCTGCCGTGTTTCTACCAGCTCTCCTTCTATATTTTTTCCTCCAGAATTTCCTGTGACAAAATTGCCTTTCTAAAAGCCAGTCCTCTGTTCATTCTCTTGGCCAGTCACATTTCCATAGAAAGATAAAGGACTGGATTTTCCAAAGATGCAACAAGAATGATCAAGTCCTGATCCACACCTAGATATGCTGTTCCTGTTCTCCAAGAATTTTAAAACTAAAGTTAATTTTCTCTTTCACTTTGTCTATATCTATTAAGTAACCTTGGCACTGAGCCCCTAAACTGGTCCACAGGCTGCTTCAGGAGACACAAAACTCTCTCTCAAATGCTTGCATTCATGTGCTTAGTAGGTATTTTATTTATTTAGATCTTATTCCACAAAAGAGCTTCATTTATTCACTCAAATACTTAAGTATACACTATGTGCCCAAAGGTCTTGAAATGTTGGCAGTCTGCAAGGAGAACAGATATATATGAACAGATAAATTACACTACAGAAATAATTTGAATGAAAGAGATATGAATAAACTGCCGTGGGACTCCAGGAAAAGAACCACCATGGGGGGTGGACAGGGTTTGTACCATGTAAGTAAAGGAAAATGAAGATAGAGAACATAAAAATAAAACAAGATAAACGGAAAGATTTTCTTCTTATTAATGTTTCTGCCACCAACTTTTGGAGCACACTACTTGCTGATGTCCTTTCTAGCCAATCTTATCCTTCAGCAGGCTTCTATAGACTTCAAAAATTCGATTGTACCAAGCTGGGCTTCTCCGTGGAGTCAATGCCAACTATGTAGGGAGCCAGGAGGGGAGCAAAAGATTCACAGGACTCTGCAGGCCTTCTGCAGCTCACTGGTGGGGAGGGGCACCGAGGCTTCACCTTGGCCTCTGTCTCCAAGTTCACATAAAGGAGGGTCCGTTCCTTCCTCGATATATTAAGGTGGAGATAAACATCTTTCTCAGACGGGATTATAGAAAAATTAAAGTGAGAACCATGAAAAAGGCAGAAGAGGTAGCACTATGAATCTGAAGAAACTGGACATATGAATTAGTAACCAGTAGGAAGAAGAGCTGAAGACAAAAAAAAAGGCAAAAAGCAAGTTCTCAATTTTCTAAGATGGAAATGCAAGTCTTTCTTCTTCAAAAAGAAAAAAGTCATTGAACCCTTTCTTCTAAAATAAAATTGAAAGGGGTCACATGTTGCAAATAATGGTTTTAACCATGATGTCACTACACAATAACGTGTAGCAATCAGTTGTTAAGTGCACTGCAAATAGTTCATTACTTAATAATTATGTTATCAAAGTTTGCAATTGATATATATATATTAGTAAATAGTAGACTGTGTGCAAAGTTGTCACTATATTATTGATAGTGTCACTCTTACAACTGAAAACATGACTAGGAGGGAGAAGGTGGTGTGACCTCAGATTGCTAGAGTCACAGCAAGAAAAGTGAAGAAAGTGCCATCAGGTCATTTGGACAAAATGACACTATATAGCTGTAGGGTTTATAACAGATCAACTTGAGAGAAACAAGTCACTACATTAAATTATTTTCTACTTACCTCCATCACCCTCTCCAAGAACACATATTTTAAAATGAGACAATATATTACATAAAAATTACTGGCTCTCTCATTTTGAAAACTACATCAAATAATGAAGAAAAAACTAGGTTACAAACATCCTGTTATCAATTACAACTACCATCTTTTACCAAACTAAAACTCTAATTATCACTAATTAACTTTCAATCTAGAGCTCCTCCAGTATACTAAATCAGTAACTTAAAATGTTTGATAACTTTTTTTAAATTGCCCTAAAATTTTAGAGGATAATATAAATATATCTCTTGCAAAAGTTGAGAAAGATAAAGACACTAGGAAAGGAAATGATGAAAATATTACCCTAATCAATGACGTAAAACACAAGATATGAACAACTGTTAAAAAGAATTCTCTATGAAACTGATCAATTCTACTATCTCTACACCTGGCTATTTCCTATCAGTAATTTGATGCATAAACAAATAGAATAGTGTATTTAATGGGATCAATTCTTTTAGTTGTATGCTTTTCCTTTGAAAACTTCATATGCTTTTATGTGCTTGCTTTATTTTCAGGTGATGTCACATTAGAACACCCTCATCTCTGAAGATCTTTGCATTAAGGGACTCTACCTTTGCCCTTGATCAACTGTACTCAGAGTTATGATAAACTCAGAGACCTACATGAAACAATGTTTCCTACGTCTTATCTCCCATGAGTTGTTCATGTCAGGGAGTATAGTCCACCAAGTAAACACTAAGCAGTGTCTGAAAAGCATCGGATACTAAAAGGAGGACATGCAGGGTTGGGTGTGGGCCCCCATTCAGTGCCTTAGTGCAAAGAAGAAAGAGGTAAATGCATCCCTCCAGAGACTGGGATAAAAACAGGAGATTATGAGCATGAGGCTCCCTCTGAAGGCCTTTAAGCAGGGACCTGGAATAAAACTGTTGACACTGTGGAATATTGTTGGTTTTACAGGGAACTCATGAGGAAGATAGGACATGAAATAATGATAATTATAATAACAGCAGCAAACACTTCTACTGAACCGGGCACTGCACTCTGAATGTTAATTTTGTGCTTGAACATACATGAACTCCCATAACCCTCAAAATATCCCGACGTAGTAGATGTTGTTCTTCTCATCATTTTATAGATGAAGAGACTGGGTACAGTGGCTGGAAAACTCAGCCAGGTTACAAAGCGGATAAATGGCCGAGCCCAAGCTCAGTGCTCTTCTGTGATGCTCTTGGACTACAACTCCAAGTGAAGTCTCTAACGACTATCTTTCTCTCTATAATCCAATGGGGGAAACATCAAAATTCTTAACTCTAACACCCATGTTATCATTTAGGAAAAGTTAGTGAGGAAGAGATTTATGAATAGTAACAATGTTCTTCTATTTACTCTTCACTTATAGATCAGACATCAATATTCCTGATCAGTCCACCAAGAAGAAACTGGGACTTTATTATGCCAAAAAGAAGAAGAAATAAGGAATAAAAAAACAAAATTCCTTTAAACATCATTACACAAATGTGATTCTTAATTCCATATGACAAATATAAAGTGCTTTCCTGGTTTGGGGCTCAATATAAAGCTGATGTTAATATCACGCTATCTTCCCAGCCAATAACACAAAATACTTTAAGACAACAAAAGGGAGAAAGACAAAAAACAACCCAACAGAAAAATAAATATTACATCTCTACGCTGTAGAATTTTTTTAAATATTACTTAAATGTTAGATTTAGTAAAATTTGTATCTCTATCTTGCCTCTCCCAGTTATCTCTGAAGGTAAAGAAAAGGACTAAGAAAGGCACAAGGAAGCCCGGTGGGGAAGCGAGTCAGCGGGAAGAGGTGAGGTGGCCGCCCCTCTGCAGACGACAGACAGAAATCTCCCCTGGGAGCCGTCTCAGACCTCACAAGATGTGGAGCTTTGACCTCGGGCAGTGGCTACAGCTGGACGCCAGCAGCAGTGCTTCTCAGACTTCAGTCTGCACCATAATAACTGGACAAGTCCAGTGTCCCTTCCCCGGAATTCTAACTCAGCAGTTTTGAAGTTGGGACACGAGAATTTTCCATTTAAGAAGCCTAAGAGTGATTTTCCTTGAGTTATTGGCAGATTATGACCAAAGGCATACCTTGAAGAGAAGCACAAACTCACTACCCAGTATGCACTGCACAGATACTTTGTGTCACACACTCTCAGAACTTTCCCTGCCCCAGGGGTCCCACCTGCTTCAGCATCCTAGGGCCTGTGTTCTTCATCAGGAGGTTCCGAGGGTGGCAAAACAGACAGGACTCACCTGGGAAACTGCCCTTCTGTGTAATTCAGTGAGTGGGTGGGCTGCCTGCAGCCCAGGTGTAAAGTGGGTCTTGCTATATTTAAAAATAAATTTCTTTTTAATTTTATTGAGGTCATGTGGCTTATAAATGTGTAAATTTCAGGTGTACATTACTATATTTCAGTTCTGTATAGACTGGATCATGTTCACCACCAATAGTCTTGTTTTCATCTGTCACCATACATATGTGCCCCTTTACACCTTTCCCTCTTTCCCTCTGGTAACTACAACCTGTACTCCTTATCTATGTGTTTGTTTATTTTCCAAATATGAGTGAAATCAATCAGTATTTTTCTTTCTCTAGCTGACTTGTTTCACTTAGTATAATACCGTCAATGTCCATCCATACTGTCACAAATGGCATGATCTTGTCTTCTTTATGTCTGAGTAGTATTCCATGGTATATATGTATATATAGCACATCTTTATTCATTCATCCATTGATAAGTCCTTGAGTTGCTTCCCAGTGTTGGCTATTGTGAATAATGCTGTGAAGAACATAGGGGCGCATACATTTTTTTGAATTACTGACTTCATATTCTTCGGATAAATATCCAGAGGTAGAATAGCTGGATCTTATGGTATTTTTATTTTTAATTTTTTGAGTAATCTCCATCCTTTTTTCCATTGTGGCTGCAGCAGTTTGCATTCCCACCAGCAATGTATGAGGGTTCCCTTTTCTCCACATCCTTTCCAACACTTATTATTTTTTGCCTTTTTAATAATAGCCATTCTGATTGGTGTGAGTTGATATCTCATTGTAGTTTTGATTTGCATTTCCCTAATAATTAGTGATGTTGAAAATCTTTCATGTGCCTGTTGGCCATCTGTATAACTTCTTTGTAAAAATGTCTTTTCATGTCCTCTGCTCATGTATTGATCAGGTCGTTCATTTTTTTGTTGTGGAATTGCATGTGTTCTTTGTATATTTTGGAAATTAACCCCTTGTCAGATATATGATTTGCAAATATTTTCTCCCAGTTGGTAGGTTGTCTTTTCATTTTGTTGACAGTTTCCTTTGCTGTGCAGAAACATTTTAGTCTGATGTAGTCCCACTTCCTTATTTTTTCTTTTGTTTCCCTTGCCTGACAAGAGACAAAGACAGACATTATATAAGGATAAAAGGGACATTCCACCAAGAAGACATAATACATTAATATACATGCACCCAACACAGGAGCAACAAACTATATAAAGCAACTATTATCAGACTTAAAGGGAGAAATTGACAGCAAAACAATAATTGTAGGGGACTTCAACACCCCACTCACATCAATGGATTGATCATCCATACAGAAAGTCAGCAAGGAAACAGTGGCCTTATATGAAACATCAGACCAGATGGTCTTAATAGATATATATAGAACATTTCATCCTAAAACAACAGAATACACATTCTTCTCAAGTTCACATGGAACATTCTCAAAGATAGACATACGTTGGGAAACAAAGCAAACCTCGATAATTCTAAGAAGACTGAAATCATATCACGCATTTTTCTGACCACAAGTGTATGAAACTAGAAATGAACTAGAAGAAAAAATTGGAAAAGTCACAAATATTTGAACAGTAAACAACATGCTACTGAACAACTATTGGATCAATGAATAAGTCAAAGGAGAAATCAAAATATACCTAGAGACAAATGAAAATGAAAAACAATATATGAAAACTTATGGGATGCAGCAAAAGTAGTACTAAGAGTGAAATTTATAGCAATACAAGCCTACCTCAAGGAATGAGAAAAAGCCCAAATAAACAATCTAACACTGTATCTAAAAGAACTAGAAAAAGAAGAATAAACAAGCCTAAAGTCAGTAGAAGGACAGAAATAACAAAAATCAGAGCAGAAATAGATGAAAGAGAGGCTAGAAAAAGAATAGAAATGTTCAATCAAACTAAGAGGTGATTCTTTGAGATGATATGTCTCTTTCTTTAGAGGTAGAGCGGGCATGTGGGCCGAGATTATAAGATCAGAAAATCCAGACACTCAATCGGAGATCTCCCTGAACTTTAAGCATCTTTTAACCAATTTTTTAGCATCTTTAATACATTCAAATATGCTGTCCCTTTAACATCTGTTTGAATACGTGTGGCAAAGTCAAAGGACAGCGTATACTAGGCACCACAGGAAGATAATAGCTTCCCTGCCTTCAACAACAAAAGGTCCAGGAAACCGAGTTATCTTGGGTCCAAGTTGGGAACTGTTTTGGAGAAATATAGTGAAAAAGTAAATAAACCAGACAAGAATAAAAGAATTGGACAGGGATCTGCTGGCAAAGAAAACTTTTCCCAGCTACAGGCCAATAGAATCTGGACAGAATGAGAAGGCTCACAACTACACCTGGCACCAGGGAGTAAAGTGGAAATCTCACAAAGGAGGCCACTTTGAGGCCTATAAACACCTTGCAAAGCTACTCATTAGGGTTTCAGAACAACAACATGGTTAGGGTGTGTGTGTTCAATATCCGCATGTCCCGGGTTCTCCTCATGACATTTGCCTTACCTATATGTAGATTCCGCTAAACCTTTGTTGATTATAAAGCAAAGTGAGGAGAGTAAGAGTGTGGCAGAGGTAAAGAGCAAATTAAAAGCAAAAAACATACTGTAGTCATCATGTTGAGACTATAAAGTAAACTGAATTAACTGATGACAGGAGATGCTCTTTCTGTAATTTTTTTAACAAATTAAGAAATTCATAAAATATTCTTCAGCATTGACGGTAATATACAACGCATAGATGAGTTAGTTCAAGCTTTACCTTCAGGGACAGTCATTGACCCTCATAGAGAATTCAGATTCCAGGGGTCAGCTAGTCTTGTATCAGAAAGTGTCACATTTCAGACCTGGCTGTGCGTTTCAGCTATTCATGTCTCTTTAAGCTAGTCACATCTTGATAAGCACCACAGGCTTTGCTACTTAGCTTACTGAATATCAGAAATAGCTTTTCATTGGTGAAATGAGTGGTTCGTTTAATTAGCATGAATTTAAAAATGAGCTCTCATTGGTGAAACTGAAGGGATTCTGTATATGTGGATTGGCCAAAACATCAGAGAATATCCTCATACTCAGAGGAAGAAGGTAAGACTTGGGCAAGGGAGGATGTCAGGCGTGATGTCCTGACACTGCTGCGCCAGCTGCTGGTTTAGGAAAATGTCTCCCTGCCTGTTGCCAGCGATTAGGCACAGGATCCTGCCTCCTTCATATCTGTATCATGTGAACCTTTCATGGAAGGTGTAGTCGGGCATCCATCTCGGTAGCAAGCTGCACATCCCCTGAAGAAGGGACTCTTGCCTAGAGCGCTTCATCATCCTAATACAATGCCACTCAGTGTTGGACTTCACTGGCTCCATATAAAACAGGCGGCACCAACAGCCAAAGGGATAAATGGTTTCACTTAGGATTCCACGTTCACCCCAATACAATGTATGCTATAAGCACTCTATACAACCCCATATAAACTATATATATATGGTAAGTTCAGTTGGTCCTCCAGGCTTTCAGCCACACCCCAGGACTCTCACACATTACAGTGCTGTGATGTAATCTCAAAACCTCTCCTTCACCTCATGGCTCCAGTAGCAGAAAATAAGGAAAACACAATTTCTTTCATGGCTGTTTAGTGTCTACAGATGCCATCTCTTCAACCAGACTATCACATATTTTTCTACATGCCTCCCGTCTACCCCCCAAATTCGTCTCTCCCTGTTTCCTGAGTCAAGCTCCACTCCAATAGAAGGCCCTCCCTGGTCCTCCCCTCACAGAGTCTCATCAATCAGTAAAGTCATGTTGAAGCCCCAGCTCACCTGGACCCCTCCGGAATCAGCACACAGACACGGCACACCTGCACCCTTCGTTTTGACAATAATGTTGTGCTGTCTGGAAGGGTAGCGGCTTAACACTTTCCTGAGTGTATCTCATCTTCCCTCAAATGCACTGAAAGTCTCTTCAGCACGAGAAGTGTGCACACTTGTCCTGTCAATCCCTCCACTTTTGACAATTTCATGATGACTGCATAACAGCCACTTAATGTCTATTGAATGAACACGTTTGTCAGGTAGAAAAATAAAGGAAATGTCTTGTCAATATGAGCAGCAGCTGTAGCTGGTAATCTCATTTTCCTCATTTGCTTAACAAGGTACCAAAAGCTACCCACAAACTTTGTGGGTTTCATTTGAAAAACCAAGGTAGCAAGTTATCAATTATATCAAAATCTAATGGCAATTACAGAAGATAAAGAAAAACACTGAGTAGACAAAAATCCTAGGATATCATCAATACCGGCACCCAGACAGATCTCCTAACTTTACAAGGCCTCAGCGTTCTCATCAGGAAATCAGGAACGATACCCGCCCTAGCCCTATTCATAGGGTTGGTGTGAGGCAGGAGCAAATACTATGCGGAAAGAGCTAAGACAATGACAGCTGTTATTCAGAAATAACACACCACAAGTACCACTCGTTTTGACATTTTAAAAATCTATGTTTAGGGCCGGCCCCGTGGCTTAGCGGTTAGGTGTGCGGGCTCCACTGTTGGCGGCCTGGGTTCGGATCCCGGGCGCCCACTGACGCAACGCTTCTCTAGCCATACTGAGGCTGTGTCCCACAAACAGCAACTAGAAGGATGTGCAACTATGACGTACAACTATCTACTGGGGCTTTGGGGGGAAAAATAAATAAATAAAACTTAAAAAAAATCTATGTTTATTTAGAATAATCACACATTATTTCCTGTATTTAAAAAATTCTCTTCAGAGGAATTCAAAGTCATCACCATATGTCCACATTAAGGTCTCTCCAGAACCAGTGCTGAATCTTTGCTTTATTGTGAGAAGCTAGTTGAGCAAACTTGAGTCTCCAGAGCTTTCTTGGCATTTGTGCTGATTGTCGCTGTTTTGCATTCAATTAATAAATTTGCTGTGGCATTTCCTCGACCATCGAGGCATATCTTTTTCTCTACTGTGTTTCTGTTTAGCATTTCGGAAATGTAGTTATTGGGGCCGGCCCTGTGGCTTGGAGGTTGGGTGCGCACGCTCTGCTGCTGACGGCCCCGATTCGGATCCCAGGCGCACACGGACGCACCGCTTCTCCAGCCATGCAGAGGCCGCGTCCCACATACAGCAACTAGAAGGATGTGCAACTATGATATACAACTATCTGTTGGGGTTTTGGGGGGGGGGGGGAAAGAGGAAGATTGGCAATAGATGTTAGCTCAGAGCTGGTCTTCCTCAGCAAAAAGAGGAGGATTAGCATGGATGTTAGCTCAGGGCTGATCTTCCTCACAAAAAAAAAGAAAGAAATGTAGTTATTTTCCAAGTAGGGTAATAAGCTCCTTGTCTGCAGACACTATATCCTATAACCCCCGTTTTCCCCAGGATATTACATATTCTGTATACACAACAGACACACAATGAGTACTAAGGAACTGATAAATAAATGGCAAGCAATAGGATATATTGGAGCACATGAGGAAGCCATTTGGGGTAAAACTAATTTGGCCAGAGTTTGTTTTTCCAAAGGGGCCTGTCGCCTGCATTGTGTATCTGCTTTCCCATGTCCCAAAGAGAAGAGAATATGCCCTTAAGATAAAGATGCCCTCATTGGCAGTACCTTAAGGATGAGCATTTCTCCCTAAGCTAGGACTTGGTTGCTGCAGTCATCCTGTGACCATCCAGTTTGAGACAACAGACCTGACACCAGCCAAGCCCATCAAGACAGCAGACCTGCTCCTTTCTGTGTCCATCAATTGCTTTTCTGGCAGGGCAATCTGACAGGGCGATCTTGTCACTATAGTAAAAGGGACATTACAATCCTATGTGATACAAGCTATTTGACAGCATATAACCGCTCTGTACACTCCACTTCTTTGGTGCCATTCCTTCTTTAGGGAAGGAAGGCCTTGGGCCATGGTCCTCAAAAGTTGGCTCATAATAAACTCACTTCAATTTTGATTTACACATTGATTATGGATTATTTACATAGACATTTATTGGTGTAGTCATGGCAGGATTTCAGAGAAACCCACCAGAGACCACCTGGAATCTACACTGAACTGGCATTGGGTACCAATTGGGGCCCATTATGCCCTCCAGATCACTGCATTCTTCAGATGACCCCAGTGAGTTCTCCTGAAACCTGGACCTCCTTATTGTAAGTCAACAGTTCAGAGTTTATTTGAGCTGTTTTCAAGGCTTAAGGCTAGGTGTCTTAAGGGGGTACTGGTACATTCCCTAGGTCAGAGGAACCTAGGGCAGAATTCCTAGGAATGAGAAACCCAGGGGGAATTTCCTTGACCAGGGGAGCCTAGGGGGCACTTTTGGAGTGAATGGGGCAAGCTGACCTTTTTAATTTGGCTTAAAATTGGAAAAAATTGTGTTTATAAGGTCTGAACAAAACTGCTTGATAGAGAAATGAGAGACTGAATCTGTTCAGCTCTGAAAAAAAGGGACATTGCTCTTCTCGGCCTTTTGGGCATTCTCAGACCTGAAGCTGTAAAACTGCTAGAAGAAAACATAGGCAAGAGGCTCCTCGACATTGGTCTTGGCAATGATTTTGTGGATATCCCACCAAAACTGCAAACAACAAAAGAAAAAATCAACAAATGGGACTATCTCAAACTTAAAAGCAAATGCCCAGCAAAAGAAACAACCAACAAAATCAAAAGGCTAGGAGAAAAGTTTTACAAACCATGTATCAGATAAGGAGTTAAATATCTAAAATTTATAAAAAATTTATACAATCCATAACAAAATTCATAAAGAACTCATACAACCCAATAACAAAAAAGCAATCCAATTGAAAAATGGGCAAAGGACTAAGTAGACATTTGTCCCAAGAAGACATCCAAATGGCCAACACGTATATTAGAAGGAGCTCAATGTCACTAATCATCAGGGAAATGCAAACCAAAACCACAAAGAGCTATCACCTCACACCTGCAAGGGTGGTGATCGTCAAAGAGACAAGAGATAATAAGTGTTGGCAAGGATGTGAAGAAAAGGAAACCCTTGTGTGTTGTTCATGGGAATTTAAATTGGTGCAGCCACTACGGAAAAGACAGTGGAGGTTCCTGAAAAAATTAAAAATAGATACACTTCAGTGTATTTATCCGAAGAAAATGAAAACACTAACTTGAAAAGATATATGCACCCCTGTGATTATTACAGAATTATTTATAATAGCTAAGATATGGAAACAACCTAAATGTCCATCAATAGATGAGTGGATAAAGAAAACGTGGTATGGGCCGGCCTGGTGGCATAGTGGTTAAGTGTGTGTGCTCTGCTGTGGCAGCCCGGGGTTCAGATTCCGGGCGCGCACTGCCTCACCGCTTGTCAGGCCGTGTTGTGATGGAGTCCCATATAAAGTGGAGGAAGGTGGGCACAGATGTTAGCCCAGGGCCAGTTTTCCTCAGCAAAAAGAGGAGGATTGGCACATGTTAGCTCAGGGCTAAGCTTCCTCACAAAAATAAGGAAAGAAAATGTGGTATATATTTACAATGGAATATTATTCAGCCATAAAAATGAAAAAATCTTGCCATTTGCAATGTCATGGATGGACCTTGAGGTCATTATGCTAAGTGATATAACTGAGACAAAGAAAGACAAATACCATTTGATCTCAGTTATACATACAATCTGGCTCTGCAGTTTCTCACCAAACTGTCACTGGCAGGCCAAGTCAAGTACCGATTTTCTTTAGTGAATCCAAGGGAATGCCTCTCAGAAAAGGCTTTTAACTGCAGTGTGTCTTGGAATTTACTTGTGAGACAGTCTTAATTCCTAGAGCTGAGGGAGGTTTTGCACGGTCTCAGATCCAGAAATGGAAGACAGAGATAGTTTGGCTCAGCTCTAGGGACAAGCCTCTAAGGGCTCTGTAGTTTCTTGCCAAACTGCCACTGGCAGGCCGAGTTGAGAACTGGCTTTCTTTAGTGAGTCCGAGGGAATGACTCTCAGAAAAGGCTTGTAACTGCAGCGTGTCTGGGAAGTTATGTGTGAGAGAGCCTTAATTCCTAGAGCTGAGGGAGGTTCAGGTCAGTCTCCGTTTTAGGAATGGAAGACAGGGATAGTTTGTCTCAGCTCTAGGAAGAAGCCTGTAAGGGCTCTGCAGTCTTCTCGCCAAACTGCCACTACCAGGCTGAGTGGAAAATGGGCATTCTTTAATGAATCCGAGGGCAAGTCTCTCAGAAAAGGCTTATAACTGCAGTATTAGTGGTGGCTGTGTGCCTTGGCAGTTCTGGTGAATGGCTGAAATTCAGTGTTCAGATTATTCAATGTCATGATTTGGGATGTTCAAACAGAAACGGAGCCCCCTGTTCTGTGCCCAGATGGGAATTTATAGAGATATCACGAAGAGAAGTTCAAATTCAATATACAAAATTCAGTTGATTTTCTATATACCAACAAATAATTGGAATATGAAACAATACCATTAACAATACACACACATACACAAAGAAATCCTCAAGTGTAAATCCAATAAAATATTTACAGATACCTGTGGAAAAAAATATGAGACACTCTTAAAAGCAATAAAGGAAAAAATAAATCGATTGAGATGTATTCCTTGCTTATGATCAAAAGTCACAATATTATTAAGATGTCAATTCTTCTTAAATTGATCTAAAGATCCAGTGCAATTCCAATAAAAATCTCAAAAAGCTATTTTGTAGACATTGACCAACTCATTTGAAACCTTGAGTGGTCTAGACAATCCTGATGAAGAACAAATTGATGAACTCACACTTCTCAATGTCAAGATTAATTACAAAGTCAAGAGACTGTGATATTTTACAATACTACAATAATCAAGAGACCATGATTTTTTTTTTATAATTTTATTTATTTATTGTTTTCCCCCAAAGGCCCAGTAGATAGTTCTATGTCATAGCTGCACATCCTTCTAGTTGCTGTATGTGGGATGCAGCCTCAGCATGGCCGGAGAAGCCGTGCATCGGTGCACCTCCGGGATCCAAACCGTGATATTTTAAAATGAATAGGGCCGGCCCCATGGCTTGGCGGTTGGGTGTGCACGCTCCGCTGCTGGCGGCCCGGGTTCGGATCCCAGGCGCGCACCGAAACACTGCTTCTCTGGCCATGCTGGGGCTGCGTCCCACGTGCAGCAGCTGGAAGGATGTGCAGCTGTGACATACAACTATCTACTGGGGCTTTGGGGGAAAAATAAATAAATAAAAATTAAAAAATAAATAAAGAATAAAATGAATAGACACAGAGGTAAATGAAAAAGCATGGAAAGTCCACACATAGACCTCTGCAAATACAGACAACTTGATCTTGGTCAAGACAATAAATGCACTCCAACATAAAAAATAATAGTCTTTTAGGTCTTTAGTCTTTTAGTCTCTAGTCATCATCAACCATGGTGATGATAAAAATGGACAACCCTATGGAAATAAATGAACAAAGACACCAACTTTGCACCTTAGACATAAATTTACTCAAAACCACTCATCAACTTAAATATAAAATGCAAAACTGTAAAAATCATACTGGGAAACAGGAGAAAATCTTCATGATATACAGTTTGATGATTAGTTTTCATATACAACACAAAAAGCACAATCCATGAAGAAAATAATTGATCATGTGGACTTGGTTAAATTTAAACTGTCCAATCTGGGAAAGACAGCATTCACAGAGTAGAAATACAAACTCCTGACTAGGATAATACATTTGTAAAACACATATCAGCAGAAAGACCTGCATGCAAAATATTCAAAGAACCAATCAAATGCTGCAACAAGAAAACAAACTCCCGAAATTAAAATAAATAGACCAAAATATGAATAGACAAGTTACCAAAAATATATATGTACATGGGAAATAAGCAAATATAAATTGCTCAACAACAAGGAATTATTGGAAAATAAAATCCATTGTGCATTAAGAAAAAGCAAATTAAAACACCAATGAGATACTCTACTCTTCTAGTAGAATAGCTAAAAACCAAAAACTGACAACACCAATTACTGGTGAGGATGTAGGACAATAAGAAATCTCATTCACTGCTGATGGGAATACACACAGTACAACCTCTTAAGAAGACATCTTGTTAATTCTTGTGAAGCTAAATATAGTGTCACTATATGGTGCACCAATTGTGCAGCAATGTATTTCTCCAACTACTGTGAAAGTATACATCCACACACAGACCCCTAAGAACATCTAAAAAGCAGCTTTATTCACAGTGGCCAAAACCTAGAAGGAACCAATATGTCCTTTAACAAGTGAATGACACCCAAGTGTGGGACACTGAGTGAAGACACTTGAAGCACACATGGGCTACAGGCACAGGGTAAGGAAACACAAGAGTTCAGACAGGGGCTAGAGGAACAGTAAATGAAAACACTGGTTGTCTAGATAGGCTGGAGGCACAGAGAATGTAGACAAACACGACCTGGCATGGGCTGAAGCACAGCGGACAGGCACACTCAGGGATGGAAAGGGATGCAGACACATGGAGTGAGAGAGACATGTGCGGTCTGGTATAAAATGTGGGCACAAGAGATAGAGACACTCGAGGAAATGTATGCGCTGCAGGTACATGAGAGAATTACATTAGTTGTCTGACATGGGTTTTAGAGAGAGGGGATGGAGACACATATGGGTTGGCAAGGGCTACAGGAACAAGGAATGGAGACTTTTGAGAGGTGGTATGGACAGAGGGGAGAGAAAATCTTGACAACACAAAAGGGCAGACATGGGCTGCAGTCATATGAGATGGTGACACTCGACACAAGATATGAGCTTCAGGTAGAGGGACGGAGACACACAAAGGCTGGCATGGTTGCAGGCTCATGGGCTGGAGACACTATGGGGCAGACATGGCTTGCAGCACAGAGTTTAGAAATACACTAGGGAAGACAAGAGATACCAGCTACATCTGTGTGTAGCCTTAAATGAATGTATGAGTATGGAAGAAAGACAGGAAATCCACAATCTCAGCTTCTGTCTCAAGAATTAAAAGAGAATAACACTGGAAAAAATACAGATAGGAAACAATAATAAAGATAAGAATCAATGAAACAGAAAAATACTAAAGAAATAAATCAGGCTAAAAGTTATTTTTAAAGTATTAATAATGTTAATAAACCACTAGCAAAACTGATTAAGGAAAAGAAAAAGAAATGAAACACAAATGACCAGTATCAGAAATCAAATAAGAAGTATTCTCTACAGAGTGCTTAGATCTTAATGAGATACACCATTTTGTGAAATACTTAGCACTACGAATTAGACAGCAAAGGTCAAAATTCACTTTATAAAAAACCCATATACTGAAACTGACACACAAAAAAACATAAAATAGGAAAACTGACATATCTACTAAATAAATTGAATTGTTAGAACGTCAAGCCAACTAACCAACAAGAACAACAAACACTTTCCACAAGCAAAACTCTAGGTCTGGGATTATTAACTATTCCAGACAATAGAGGGAGGGAGGAAGGAAAGGTTCAGATTCCAGATTAGACTGAACACAAAACTAATAGAGATTTTATTCACATTGAAAACACTACAATGATGATTCTTTACCACACAGGACCTCTGAAGTCATCTTTCCACTATACTACCCAACAAATTGAACCTAGAGAAGAACTGGAGAAAAAAAGTACAACACTTATTAAATATTTTTAATACAGTAAAGAAACTGAGGTTATCTAAACAGAAGAGGAAAATGTTAATAGGTGACAACTACCATCTTCAATGTATGAGGAAGTCCAGAGAAGGCTAAATTTAAAAATTGGACATAAAGTGAAAATTATTTAAATAACACAAAGAAAAATTTTATCATATGGCAAAGTAATATAGCAATCAACCAATCAATAAAAAACCAATTAATTAATGTATATCATTGATTAGAGATATTAATAATCAACAGAACTAGTTTCTGGAGGTTGTGGAGTTTTTGTCCCTGGAAACTTCTCAGAAACAAACATTAAGCCATTTGTCCTGGATAGACTTTAGACCTTCTCCTGCTGGGGTTCAAGACCCCTTCAAGTTTCTTCTGTAATTTTAATCTACTGCTAAATTAAATGAGAGAAGGCATGGTGAAGTCAAATATGAGTGTGGTCTGGGGGGTTCATTAGAGGAGTGGTGGAGAAACAGTGAACACACCTGGGATGCCATAGGGTTCTGAGAAGCAGAGCAATAAAAGTCTGTAAAGGGCTTGAGACATATCAGGTCCTCAGTAAATAACCATTGTTATCACTAATGATTCGTTTCCAATAGTGTAGATAAAAGAAAGTTGGCTATTCTGTCAAAAAAAATCTTCCTCAAAAATGTCTTAATTGGGCCGGCCCCGTGACTTAGTGGTTAAGTGCGTGCGCTCCGCTGCTGGCGGCCCGGGTTCAGATCCCGGGCGCGCACCGACGCACCACTTCTCCAGCCACGCTGAGGCCGCGTCCCATGTGCAGCGACTGGAGGGATGTGCAACTATGACATACAACAATCTGCTGGGTCTTTGGGGGGAAAAAATAAATAAATAAAATCTTAAAAAAAAAATGTCTTAATTGACTGAAGATTAAATAATCAAAGCTGGCTTTGTTTTTAATATTCTTTTCTAGCCAGGTAGGGGTCAAGGGAAGCAAGCAAAGGAATTGGGTGACACTTAGGAGAGTCACAAACCTTGAAATCAGCATAATCTTTGCTTTAGTCTCTTACAATTCAGGAGCCTCTAGATCCAAATGTCAACACATTCAAGTTGTTGGTGAATCTTGATTAAGATTTTGATAGTTTTGGCTGTCTGCTCAAGGAAATCATGCTTTGAAACCTAAGGTTTCTAAGCCGGTGGTTCTCAATGTGTAGCTGGTCAGCAGCATCACCTGGGAAATGGTCAGAGGTGTAAATTCTCGGGTCCGCCATCCTACTGGATCACAAACTCTGGGATGGGCTCAGCATTCTGTGTTGTAGGGGACCTCCACACAGTTCTAATGCACACTGGAGTTCGAGAACCACTGTCTAAGGAGAAGCCAGTCCTAGGTACAACATAGCGTTAGCAAGGATTCCTCTCTCACGAGGGCTTCTCCTGAGGCCCCATGGACAAAATAAGGATTCTTTGTTATGGCTCTTTTTATAGGAAGAACTATCAGCTCAATTCCAGGCAGCCTTCTTCAGGAATTTTTCCAATACAACCAGGAGCTCTGAAATTTGGATTCAAAAAAGAAAAAAATATAAAAAATTGGTTCAACATTCAAGAAATTTTCCTGCTTCAGATTGAGGGTGGAGAAATAGCTGAAATAGAGAAATTTTTCCCAGAACACTGATCTATCAGTTCTTGATGGAAACAACTGAATTCTTTCAGTGGAAGTAAACAATGACCAGGAAAGTTGTGGTTAGTCTGATGTGTTAGAGGAGAAAGCACAAAGAGGGAAAAAAAAAAAAAAGGAGAGAGGAAGAATAAGGAAGGGAGATAGACACAGCGACCATCAGTCAGAGGTGGTGAGAGGCGGGGGAAAGGAATAGAAGACGCAGAGGGAGAGAAGCAGCTGCCACTCGGTAGGAAACATACCTGTTGACACTGTGCACGTGTGGCTTTCATAGAAAGGTGTAAGGTTTCTAAAAAGCAAAGAAAATAAAAACAAATCCATCCAATTTAGTAATTTGTCCTAATATTAATTGATCAGGTCTGATCACTCTGATGTCTTCCTTCTCCTTTATTTCATCCATGTCTCAAATTCTGTCCTGCCCTTGTCTGAGGCTTCAGAAACACACCACAATTCAAATTCTCACAAGGTGAACTGTTTAAATCATATCACCTTCTTCTTTCCTTGCCCTTCTGCACAAAATAGATGCCATACAGTGTTAAATTACCTTTCAGTGCCTTTCAAAAAAACTTTAAAAAATGTGATTCTTAAAAGTACAGTTTTAGATTTACAGATAATTGAACAGAGTACATAGCGTTCCATACACCCACCGCACTGCCCCTCTCCTCTCCCCCAAGCCCCATCTCCCCTATTATTAACACCTTGCATTAGTGTGATACATTTGTTATAATGAATGAACAATATTGATACGTTGTTATGAACTACAGTCCCTAGTTTGAGGGTCACTCTTTGTGTTGTATAGTTCCATGGGTTTTGACACACATATAGTGACATGTAGCCACCATTATGTACAGAACAGTCTCACTACCCTAAAAATCCTCTGAGCATCAGATTAGCTGTTAATGGCTTTTTAAAATATTAACAGTTGTCAGAAATAACGTAAATTTTTACAATGAAAAATGTTCCACAGGTGATAAGTTTTGTTAGTCTCACTATTATGATCACTATTAGAAATAATGAAAAAAAAATGAATCCCTATATAAATAGCAAAAATCATAGAATTTGAAAGATAAAAAGATCTTGAAGATGAGGAAACCCCATATTCTTCAAGACCCTGCCCTCCAGTCTCTCAGCTTTCTGTGTCATTTATCTGCCAAATCCACTGAGGAAAAAGAAAGACATTGTAGAGAAAAACAAAGCAAAAAACAAATTTTGGTTCTAAGTAGTCCTCTTGAGCCCAATTTAATCAAACATGGATTCTTTTTTATTGCCTATTTGCATCAGGAACATAATTACTAGCTGGAGCCTAATTTGAGAATATTCATTATGAATGAAAGATGTCATATCTAAGAATAGAATGGAATTCACTGAGGCTTTATTCTTGGGACATTTGTAGGATTAAGTCAGGACACACTGTGAGAGTGATAAATAAGTTCTGTATATTTTTCTTCTCCAAGACCATGGATTTCAGCCACACTTTATACCCATGTACTTTGCAACAATGAAAAACAATTAAACAATGACCTTGAATATTTTGCCATCAGATTCATTAGTCTTTAAAATATAAATTGAGCAATTTAAATGTAGATGACTGAAAGACTATGGAGATTTCTAGAATGTCACGTTAGGTCCTTAAGAAGTGAAGAATTGACTCGATAAAACATTTCTATTCCTTGTCATACTTTGACAATAGTGCTACTGTGACTCTGTTTTAAAGAGGATAATGCCAGGCTTTAATTTACACGTTTTTAAGTATGTGTACTTAATATTTCTCAGTCTCTTGAAAACTTTTATCATTAAACTCAAACTTCATTTAAATCACCAGACCTATGTGATGAAGGCAATATGAACATTTACTTGCAAACTCCTCAGAAAATTACTAATTTAACCTTACTTTGGATGATCCATTCTAGAACTCAAACTGGATTTGCCAGGCCCGTCAAAACGGCTCATAGCTCTGTGTTTGTACATTTATCTGGGAAGATAGCAACTAAGGGTAATTGTTCTTCCCAGATGCTTTCTTTACCTCAAACAGCAATACTTCCAAAGTTTTAATGAAAATGTGGCCAATTTGGTGAAAACCAAGTGACTTGTTTGTTTTAGCATGCCAATGAGATTAAGAAAATAAGTATTTTAATTATTGTTATTGATTATAAAAATCAGAAGAAAACAAACTTCTCTGTCCAAAGACATTTCTGCAAGTGAAATTGTCTAAAAAAACTGACAGCTCGCCTCCTCTTTTAACCACTAAACCATAAGAAATGTAATACCGTGGGCAAACACTTGAGCACTGTCACCTGCACAAGTCCCCAGCGCTGTCACCCCATCAAGGCCACAGATCAGGGTGAGGAGTTGGTGGAGGGAGACGGCTTTGCACTCAGCATCTTTCCTTCCTGGGCCAGAACTCGGTCCCAGCTGCTCACTGTCTAGTCTTCTGGGGAAGCAGAGAATTCTTCTGGGGACACGACACACTTCTGGTGTTAAGAATGTCATCATTCTTTTGTAAACAAATGTTAGATCGTGTGACGCACTTCTCAGGACAGGAGAAGCCACCTCAAGGGAAGGCAGATCTTCTCCAGGAGCTGCCGGTCATCCAGGGAGAGCAGAGTCAAGGGCTGCAGAGGGCCAGCCAGCTCCTGCTCTCCTCTCACGGACACCTCGGTCACCATCCCCCCATGCCCAGCCGGTGCCCCCCCCCAGCGGTTCCCATTGTAGCCTCGGAGGCCCGCGCATGCGCAGGACCGGCGCTCAGAGCGGCAGAGGGGCCGGCGAGCTGGAGAGCTGCGTGACGCGTGCACCGGAGGCAGGGTCCCTGGTGCAGAGGTGGCGGCTGCGCTGGTTTGTGTGGGGGGATTGGCGGTTTCTGGATCCTTCCTCCAGGATTTTCAGCGCTATGGAGCTCTCCTTTCTGCAGTGTGGAGGAGCGCTGGGCAGGAGGCGGCGCCGAGGTAGGCGGTGGGCGGCGGGCGGTGGGCGGCGGGCTCCGCGAGGAGATCTCCGCCGCTGATGGCGGGAGCGCGGTGTCCGGGGCGGCGGATGGGGACGGGGCTGCTGGCGGGCTGCCTCAGGCGGGGGAGCCAAACCTCTGTCCCTCGGAGGAGCAGAGGAGCGTCGCCTGGCCGGCGGGTCCCTCTGCCTTGGCGTGGCCCCACCTCGGCAGGGCCTCCTGCCCACACAGCAGAGGTGCAGGGGGCGGCAGGGAGTGCCTGCCCTCTGTGTGCTCCCTTGAGTTCGCGCTCCCCCAGGACCCCGTCTAGGCCAGGTCGCGACATCCCGGGGTGAACACTTCCCTTCAGAAGACAGCCAGTGGTCAGCGCTCCTCTGCCTGACTCCGCGCAGGCTATTGGGCTCCTCACTGCGTTCTTTAAACAAATAAGCCTTCCTACTTCTTTGGGACACTTTTATAGAAAAGCCTAATCCCATTAATGGTTTCTGATAATTGACTCTATATTTGCAAGGCGAACTTTGAAGCCTGTGAATTATTGTAAACTGCATTTAATGAAAGGAGCTTCAAACAATCCTTGGTGAAAATTATGTAACTTCCTAATAATAACTCACCTTTGGTTAAGATAGACTGATGACTGATGAATTGATGATTGACATAATGTGTATGGAATTTAGGTTTCAGTGGAAAGGTTTTTCTTGGCAGTTGGTGCTAAAATTAAAATCGGATAAGGAGGAGGTTTTTAGAAGTAGTATGTAGTGTGTGTTTTGTCTCCGTACTCATTTAGAATCGTAAGAATTTAGATTTGGAAAGCCCATAGAACAAGAATTTTGAAATTTTGATTTGACTGACATGGTGAAAGGTCAAAAGGCCAAATACGGTAGGATTTCATTTATATGATATTCTAGAAAAGATAAACCATAAAGAAAGACAACAGATCGTTAGTTGCCATTAGTTTTAATATTTAGTTAATTATTTAATAGTTTAATCATTAGTTTTACTATTTCTGATTAAAAAATACATTTTAATGATAGCATCCTAATTATGCTTTTGGATGATTACAGAAGTTAATAACCTATTAAATTCTGCAGTAGGAACAAATGACTTGTTATTGGTGTCTTTGAAGTGTAAGTATTGGTGGTACTGAAATTTGTAACTAAGCTTTTTTGGATTCTGAACTACTGGTTTTTTTACTAGATCCTGTTGGACGTGGCATATTACAAGTTTCAAAAGGCTCTTTAAATTTTTGTAGCAGGCTGAAGCTATTAAATTGTAATGTAAGAGCTTTATAGATGAAACAGGCAAAATACAAAAAGCCATTCATCATTTTATCTTTGTTAAAAAATCAAATAAATCTTATCATATACATGAATGACTTTTGGCTAGACAGACCTGAACTTGACAAGATGGACTCATTAGTATGGGGAACTTGTTTTGGAATGTTAAAATGGGAGAAGATATATTAGTTTTTCCTGAGGGTGACCCGAGTCAATATGGTGGGTTTAGCTGCTTATATGCTCTTGCTGAGTTACGATCTTGATTAAAAAGCTGGTCATAGACATACTAAGAAATTTGGACCATTTTATGTATCAACATATTAAGAAGTCCTATTTCTCTGATAGTTTCTGATTTCAGGGTGTCTGGGAAGAACAGTTTCTCAACATAGGTACTTTGGAATATAATTTTTGATAGTTGGCTTATTGAATCATAGAATTGTGGAGAAGGAAACAATTTCAGTGGTTGTAGAGCCTAAACTCTTCATTTTCCAGGAAATGGAAAGTGAGGTTTCTTGAGTTAAGTCATTCATAGTCTGACTGCTACTTAGTGGCAGAGTCGGAACTAAATGCTCAGATGCTTGTCTCCAGATTCCTAGTACAGTGCTCTCTGTGCTGTATACATATTATTAAGGAGACAAACTAATGAGTTGCCTTCTCAGATCATATATGTAGCCAGCAGGGTTGATTCTTTCCCATATGCATTTTTTCCTTTCTTTTTAAAATAACTACTAACTACAATTAATTCATTCTCCTACCATGTCTAATGACTATCCTTATGTGTGTCTCCTCGAGTACATGTGTAGACTCCCTAGAATGGACACCTGCCTGTGAGTGGATTGCTGGGCCAAAGGCTGATGTGCATCTGCAACTTGACGAGCTGCAGCCAAATCATCCTCTGAAGTTTTAACCATTTCCATTCCCGCCAACAGTGTATGAGTCATCCTTGCCCTGGGAATTGTCAGATTGGCATTGTCAGATTTTTAAAGGTTTGCCAATCTGATGGGTGAGCAATGATGTATTTGTTTTCCTCTTGTTACAACTGTTTTGACAAATGCATAGAGCTGTGCCACTACCACATTCAATATACAGAACAATTCCAGCACCCAGAACTCCCTTCAGCTGCTCTTTTGTAGTCAACTCTTCCCCCACCCTTAACCCCTGGAGACTAACGATCTGCTATCTTTCCCTATGGTTTGTCCTTTCTAGAATATCATATAAATGGAATTCTACAGCATTTGGCCTTTTGAGTGTGGTTTCTTTCATGTAGCACAATACATTTATTTGAGTTTTCATCCATGTTGTTGCCTGTATCAGCAGTTCCTTCTGTTTTATTGCTGAATGTAGTATCCATTGTGTGAATGTACCACAGTTGATCCATCCAGCAGTTGAAGGACATTTGAGTTATTTTCAGTTTTGTCTTTTTTCACTATGAATAAAGCTGCTATAAATCTTTGCAAACAAGTTTTTGTGTGAACATAAGTCTTCTTTTCTTGGGCAAGCACCTAAAAGTGGAATTGCTGGGTCACATGGTATGTATATGTTTAACTTTATTTTAAAAACTGTTTGTGTAGCAAAGTCATGGCCCACAAATGTGTCCTAATCCCTGGAACCTGAGAATACATTAGTTTACTTGCCAAAGGTGAATTAAATTTGCAGATGGAATTAAGGTTGCTAATCAACTGACTTTAAAATAGGGCGATTATCCTGGATTATCCAGGTGGGCCCAGTGCATCACAAAGGCCCTTAAAAGGGAAAGAGAAGCAGCAGAGTAGAAAAAGATGCAACAAGGGAAGCAGGGCCAGAGAGATGCAGAGTTCCTGGTTTTGAGGGTGGAGGAGGGGGGCCACAGCCTAAGGAATGTGGTTGTCTCTAGAAGCTTGAAAAGGCTAGGAAATGGATTAACCTTTAGAGTCCCCCAAAAAGAACCTAGCTCTGCCAACACCTTGATTATAGCCCAAGGAGACCCGTGTCAGACTGTTAACCTACAGAACTGGAAAACAATAAATCTGAGTTGTTTTAAGCCATGAAATTTGTGCTGATTTGTTACAGCAGCATAACAAACTCCACTTGAAAGCTGTTTTCCAAAGAGGCTGAACCACTTTGTGTTCCCACACAATGTAGGAGTGTTCCAGTTACTTTCCATCCTCATTAACACTTGGTATGGTGACATCTTTAAATCTAGTCATTCCAATAGGTATGTAGCAGTATGTCAATGTGGTTTTTATGTGCATTTTTCTCATGATTAATGACGTTGAGCATCTTTTCATGTGCTTATTTGCCATCTGTGTATTGTCTTTAGTGAAGTGTCCAAATCTGTGCCCATTTTAAACTTGGATTTTCTTATTGCCGAGTTTTGAGAGTTCTTTATAGTCCTGTCAGATATGTGAATTTGCAAAGGTCTTCTCCCAGTCTGTGGCTTGCCTTCTCCATCCTCTCACCAGTGTCTTTGGAAGGTCTGTGTAATGTAACTCCAGAGGCTAGACATGACCTTATTTTCCTTCCTTGGGAAACAGAGTGAGGTTGGGGCACCTGAGTCCAATCAGACGTGATCAGAGTTGGGGCTGGGTCTCACTTTTAGTAAACCCAGCCCTTCTGCTTTCCCCTGTTTCTGTTTGCTGTGCTCCCCTCCCCCGCACAGGCGTCTGGTTCTAAGTCTGGTAGATCTGTCTTCTCAGGTTTGGGAGCCCACAGAAAATTCAGCTATGCCCTTCAGACATCTCAGCGTAGTTCTTCAAACTCCTACCTTACATCGCTTCACAATGTGGCAAATTCCCTGAAGGTCAGACTAGCAGTATGTTTGACTTCGGCCACTTCCACCACTGCTGGAGGTTTCACTTTGCTTTGTGGAAGCTTGTGGCCTAGCTCCCCAGATTCCTGTGTGGCACCAAAACTTAGAACAGGTGCTGGGGGGAAGAGCAGTTGTGTGTCTGAAAGCTCTCAGGTTTCCTCTGCCACACCAGTCCTGCAGAATCACTACAAGTTTGGCTAGTTTCCCTTTTCCCTAGCCGAGGCTCTGACTGAACAAGCCAGATCCTCGGCAAGCACCCAGAATCAGAAAACGCCTGCAGGAGAAAGAAAGATAAAAATCCTTGCTCACATAAAAGTGTTTTTCTTCTTTTGGCTCTGAAGCTCTCTGATGCTCTAAAAATATATCTATAATTTATCTGGTTTTGTCCAGTTTTGCAGCAAGAGTGCTTTCCTGTCCTAGTCTACTCTAAAACAGAAGTTCCCTTGTCATTAGTTTTTAACTGCATCAGTTATACATTGAGAATATTCTTATTGTTTGGTAAAGTCATACTTTCAATGATTTATTCAGATGTTTACCCTTTTTTATCCTCACGATCCATTTTTACATCTTAGCATTTCTTCTATCAATTTTTTGTTAAAGTACATTCATTTTACTTTTTAATTTTTTTTCTTGAGTAATATTAGCTCTGTGCTAACATCTGTGCGAATCTTCCTCTATTTTGATGTGTGTCACCACCGTGGCGTGGCTGATGTGTGGTGTAGGTCCACGCCTAGGATCTGAACCCATGAACCCAGGCCTTGCAAGCAGAGCGTGCTGAACTTAAACCTCTACACCCGGTGGCTGGCCCCCTTAAAGTACATTCATTAGAAGTTCCTTAATGAACATTTGTTGGTGGTAATACTCTTGGTAAATGTTTGCATAAAAATATCTTTAATTCACCCCAGTTCTTGAGATATCGTTTGATTGGGTATACACTGAAAGTTATTTTCTCTCTGCACCTTGAAGATTTAATTCAACTCTCTCTTGCCTTCCATTACTAAGAATTGTATCATAGATCTAAATGTCAGTCTCTGTAAGTGTTCTGTCCCTCTGTGGGGCTTTGAATATCTTCTTTTATATTTGGTGTTCTTTGGTTTCCCTGGATGGACTGACTCTAGATTTTTTTGTTTTAATTGTGCTTGAGATGTGTTCAGCTGCCTGAATCTAAAATAGAAGTCTTTTATCAATTCTGGAAATTTCTTTTTTTTTGTGTGTGTGTGAGGAAGATCAGCCCTGAGCTAACGTCCATGCTAATCTTCCTCTTTTTGCTGAGGAAGACCTGCTCTGAGCTAACATCTATTGCCAATCCTCCTCCTTTTTTTTTTCCCTCAAAGCCCCAGTAGGTAGTTGTATGTCATAGTTGTACATCCTTCTAGTTGCTGTATGTGGGACGCTGCCTCAGCATGGCCAGAGAAGGGGTGCATTGGTGCGCACCCGGGGTCCAAACCTGGCCCATCAGCAGCAGAGCGCGTGCACCTAACTGCTAAGCCATGGGGCTGGCCTGGAATCTTCTGTTATTATGTCGGAATATTCCTTTAAATCATATATATATTTATATTATTTGTGAATAGCTTCTGTTGGAATATGAATGTCCTTTTTCTTGTGTCTTAGAGGAGGAGAGTTCAATAGGGGAAGCTCACTCTGCCATGATGCTGACGTCACTCTCTTCTATATATTTATATGATTTAATTCAAATATATATACACACACTTATATTATTTATACACATTCAATATATGCTCATTAAATATATATTATTTAATTCAATATATTGTTCAATATAATGATTTATATTATTCAAAAAATGTACATATCTGATTTCTATATATGATCCTGTACTTGACCAAACTCAAGCCAGGCTCCATTGAGCCCTCTTCTTGACTAGGCCTCAATCTTGGCCAATTATAACTATGGCCTCTCAGTACAAATCATTTCACCCCTCCACACACACATTATAAGACTTAAACGCTGACATAGTTTCTAACAGCTCAAATCCACATCCTTAGGATGACCCCTGCCCCCTTAAAGTGCCTGCCTGAGAAAGCTCAAGGCAGCCAAAAGAATCAACTGTTTGTTCTGGCCAACACTCGATCATTGGCCCCTGACATCCTTTTCTTAGAGCATTTACCCAAAAGTGCTTACAACTGTGAATATTTCCTCTGTCCTTTTGAGTTCTATATGTGTCTCCAATAACCCAGGAGTGCATTTCTCAAGGTCCTGAGAGCCATTCCTTGAGCTGAGGGGGGGTCTGTCTCCCAGACTCTGTGAGAGGAGAGAAGTGAAACTTTGATCATTTCCAACCAGCAGACACAACTGGCCAGATCCCACTGCACTGACCAACACTGTAACTTTTCCCTCCCTGACTCGACTGAGCCCCTGCTCACCCCTCTGCCTGCTCCCTCATTCTCCCTTCCAAATGCCCAGGCACTTCTGTACAAATCAAATTGAGTTCAGTTCATCCTGTTCCCTCTTCCTTATTGCGGTGGTATATTACTGATTAAAATCTGTCCTGACTACTTTAACTAGAGCCTGGCTTTGTGTATACTCTATATTTAACACATGTACAATCTCATGCATATGCATATATATGCATATACCAACATAACCATGCGCCCTCCAGGACCAGTTCAACTGACTCCTTCTTATCAACAGAGTAGTTAAGAGTTTTCTTTCAGGAACTGAGACCACTAGTCCAGTTAAGGCCCGTTGAGACCACCAACCTGTCAACTAGGCCTGCGCAAATGCTCAATAAATGACATTTTTTACATCAAGGAGCTAAAAGCTCCATCCTCAGATCATCATAACACTGCCAATTTCTGAACACACATCCGATGAAGAGCCACAAATCTTGACTTTGCTTGTGCAGATCATCAGTTACCTCACTTCTCCTTACTTCCAATCATCTACCTCCACATGTCAGACCACCCTGTCCTTCATCCCATAAATTGTGCCCCAAGCCCTGGATCGAGACAGATCTGAGACAGACACATGCGCCCTGTCTCCTTGCAGATAAATCTCACAAAATAAAGCTACAATTCTTTTTCCAAAAGCTGATGCCAGAATAATTGGCTTTTTTAATGTGCATTGGGAAAGAGAACCCCAATATTGTGTGGTAACATCAATACATATATATACACTTAATGGATGTTTTGTCTTTTTTTTTTTTTCTTTGCTGAGGATTCACCTTCAGCTAACATCTGTGCCAGTCTTCCTCTATTTTGTATGTGAGTTGCCACTACAGCCTGGCCACTGATGAGTGGTGTAGGTCTACTCCCAGGAACGGAGCGTGGGCTGCTGAAGTGGAGTTCTCTTAACTTAATCACTAGGCCATGGGACTGGCCCATGTCTAATTGTTTTGAAGATGTTACTAGATATGCAATTGAAGTTTCACTATGATCTCTGGATTTCCTTGCTGCTCCTTTAGTCCCTCACTGCAGTGTATGTGTTTCTTGCTCCATTTTTCATGCTAGAGGAATTCTTCAAATATCAAGTGGTCCTTGGCTACCTGTTCATATTTCTGTGATGGGAAGAAAACAACTGAGTAGGATCTCTGTGGGCCTGATGGGGCCTGTGAATGTCTGGACTCAATGTTTCTTCAGGGGTGTTGAGTGTTGAACTAGTAACAGGCAAACAGTGTTGGTGCCCATGCTAGTTTGTAACAACATACTTATTCCACACATTCCCACAATGACAGACATCCTCTGAACACATGGAAATGCTGACAACACACCCACACCCACATACACACTATTTGCAAATGACCATCAGTATTCAGACTGTAAACTACACCTGATAATGCACACTGATACTCAGAACGTACACACAAACTCACACACACATACAGACCACTCAGAGCCCACAGTGACTTGAATTCTCTAAACACACACAGACATCAACAAAACACACCTTCTGAGTAGTTTTAAGCCATGAAATTTGTGCTAGTTTGTTACAGCAGCATAACAAACTCCACTTTAAAACAGTTGTCCAGGGGCCGGCCCCATGGCTTAGCGGTTAAGTGCGTCCGCACTGCTACTGGCGAGCCGGGTTCGGATCCCAGGCCTGCACCGATGCACCGCTTCTCTGGCCAGGCTGAGGCCGCGTCCCACATACAGCAACTAGAAGGATGTGCAACTATGACATACAACTATCTACTGGGGCTTTGGGGGAAAAAAAAAGGAGGAGGATTGGCATGGATGTTAGCTCAGGGTTGATCTTCCTCACAAAAAAATAAATAAATAAACAATGGACTGTTTTCCAACCACTTTGTGTTCCCACCAGCAATGTAGGAGTGTTCCAGTTACTTTCCATCCTCATTAACACTTCTTATGGTCATCCTCTTTAATTCTAGTCATTCCAATAGGTACGTAGCAGTATGTCAATGTGGTTTTTATGTGCATTTTTCTCACGATTAATGACGTTGAGCATCTTTTCATGTGCTTATTTGCCATCTGTGTATCGTCTTTAGTGAAGTGTCCAAATCTGTGCCCATTTTAAACTTGGATTTTCTTATTGCCGAGTTTTGAGCGTTCTTTATAGTCCTGTCAGATATGTGATTTGCAAAGGTCTTCTCCCAGTCTGTGGCTTGCCTTCTCCATCCTCTCGCCAGTGTCTTTGGAAGGTCTGTGTAACATAACTCGAGAGGATCCACATGACCTTATTTTCCTTCATTGAGCAGCAGAGTGAGGTTGGGGCACCTGAGTGCAATCAGACGTTGATCAGAGTTGGGGCTGGGTCTCACTTTTAGTAAACCCAGCCCTTCCGCTTTCCCCTGTTCCTGTTTGCTCTGCTCCCCTCCCCCGCACAGGGGTCTGGTTCTAAGTCTGGTAGATCTCTGTCTCTTCAGGCTTGGGAGCCCACAGAAAATTCAGCTATGCCCTTCAGACATCTCAGCGCAGCTCTCCAGCCTCCCACCTTACATCGCTTCACAATATGGCAAATTCCCTGAAGGTCACACTAGCAGTATGTTGGACTTAGGCCACTTCCACCACTTCTGGAGGTTTCACTTTGTTTTGTGGAAGCTTTTGGCCTAGTTCCCCAGATTCCTGTGCGGAACCAAAACTTAGCACAGGTGCTGTGAGAAAGAGCAGTTGTGTGTTTGCAAGCCCTCAGGTTTCCTCTGCCACACCAGTCCTGCAGAATCACTACAAGTTTGGCTAGTTTCTCTTTTCCCTCGCTGAGGCTCTGTCTGAGCAAGCCAGATCCTCGGCAAGCACCCAGAATCAGAAAATGCCTCCAGGGGAAAGAAAGATAAAAATCCTTGCTCACATAAAAGACTTTTTCTTCTTTCTGGAATTTTAGTTGGTTGATTCTGAAGTTGTCTGATGCTCTAAAAATATATTTATAATTCATCTGGCTTTGTCCAGTTTTGCAGCAAGAGTGCTTTCCTGTCCTAGTCTACTCTAAAACAGATGTTCTCTTGTCATTAGTTTTTAACTACATCAGTTATACATTGTCAATATTATTATTGTTTCGTAAAGTCATGCTTTCAATGATTTATTCAGATATTTACCCTTTTTTATCCTCATGATCCAGTTTTACCTCTTAGCAGTTCTTCTATGAGTTTCTTTCTTCTTAAAGTATATTCTTTTTCACTTTTTAAGTTTTTTCCTTGAGGAAGTTTAGCCCTGGGCTAACATCTGTGCCAATCTTCCTCAATTTTGTATGTGGGTCACCACCATGGCGTGGCTGATGTGTGGTGTAGATCCACTCTTGGGATCCAAACCCACGAAACCAGGCCTTGGAAGCGGAGCGTGCTGAACTTAAACCACTACACCAGGTGGCTGGCCCCCTTAAAATATATTCTTTAGATGTTCCTTAATGAGCATTTGTTGGTGGTAATACTCTTAGTAAATGTTTGCATACAAATATCTTTAAGTCACCCTGGTTCTTGAGGTATGGTTTGATTGGATATACACTGAAAGTTCTTTTCTCTCTGTACCTGGAAGATTTATTCCAACTCTCTTTTGCCTTGCATTGTTAAGAAATCTATCATAGGTCTAAATGTAAGTCTCTGTAAGTATTCTGTTCCTCTGTGGGGCTTTGAATATCTTCTTTTGTATTTAGTGTTCTTTGGTTTCCCTGGATGGATCTGGCTCTAGATTTTTTTTTTTTTAGTTGTGCTTGAGATGTATTCAGCTGCCTGAATCTAGAGTAGAAGTCTTTTATCAATTCTGTAAAGTACTGTTATTATGTCTGAGTATTCCTTTAAATCCTATATATATATTTATATTATTTAATTCAAATATATATAAACATACTTATACATATTCATTATATATTCATTACAAATATATTTATATTATTTAATTCAATATGTTATATTATTCAATATAGTGATTTGTATTATTCAAAAAATATACATATATTATTTATTTATGTAGTTTTCTGTACTTACTGTTCGTACTGGGAGAAATACAGAATAGATAGAAACAGACTGGATTAGTATTGTCTGAACCCCTATCACGTAGGACTTGAATCATTCAACAAATGAGCCATTAATGGCGGCTGTACCACTGGGATCACTTCTCCTTCCTTACCATCGCCTCCCCTCTCTGTTCCCACTCTAGTTCCAGGGCAAGTTACCTGTGGCTCCTGAGTGCTGCTCCTTGGCCTGGAAGGCTCTTCCTTCACTCCATCCACCCTGTGAGCTCCTACTTACCCTTCAAGACTCGACTCCAGTGATGCCTCCTTGGGAAGCTCTCCCTGACGCTCTATCTCCCCAGACCTGCTCTAGGCCACCACTCTGCCTCCTGCCCACGGCCATCACTGACTGGCACCTTGCTGGGCCCCCTTGTCTGGACTTCATGTCCATCCCAGTCCCTCAGGAGGGGAGGAAATGCTTATGCTTAGGGTAATGGAGCAGATTCCTGGACTGTGGTGACACTGCCCACCCCAGGAAAGGTCATTCCTTGGGCCTCTTTCAGCTTGGGCCCAATGCAGCTCAGGGGGAGCCAGCACACAGGGAGGCTGGCTCTGGGCTCAGCAGATCACAGGGTGGGCCTAGGGAAAAGGCACAGGGGGCCACACACAGGGGCTCGGGACAAAACTCCAAGTCGACAATACCCTTGCTAAGGGCAGCAGGGGCCAAAGGCATCTGCACAGGCCGCAGGAAGTGCTGGCAAGCTTTTCATCTGCTCAGAGAGTCCCAGGGCTGGATAGAAGGAACTCAGGAGGCCCATCTGAGGTGGAGGTCACCTCGGGGGCACGCAAGCAGAAGCTGAGGGTCCCACAGCAAGTGGAATCTGAAGAGGTGACCCTCAAACTCCTTGTGGCTCTAACGTCTCCGAGTTGGAAGTCAGTCCTCTCTGTCACAGCCTCTAGCTGCCCCCTCACAGGGCTGTGCCTCTCAAACACCGCTCCCAAGGAGAGTGGAGGCTGAGGGTGAAGGCAACCTCCTACCCCTGAGAACCATTGTGATCACGGCCTCCCACAAGGGGCCAAGGATGATGAGCAAGGGACAGAGGAACTGACCCACACGACTTCCCCTCGGATGCTGAACGTGCTTATGATTTAGGGGCCAATCAGTATCTGTCTTCATCCTCCACTCCTCTCTCCCCAAAAGGATGTGTCAGTGTTTACTATGACACCCACAGACACATCAAGGGCATCTGGAAAGAATCATGTGTACATCTGGAGAGAAGGGAACTGTGAAAACCAGTAATATCTGCATCCATGTGTGCAGATACTGACATCTACATACAACTGTCACATTCCTCCAGCAGCCCTGGAATACTCCACAATCACGCTGGCAGATTTTGGCACATGGTAGCCAACCCAACTTGTGGTGTCCCCAAGTGCCACCACTGCTGGGGCCTACCATGAGGGTGGGAGGAGGCAGGGTGCCATGCCCCATCTCACAAAAGTCTGGTTGGTGTCCAGGAGGGTCTCACAGCCTTCGACAACCATGCCCTCCATGGCTATGTTTTCCTGGATGCTCTCTGTTTCGTTTACTTCATTGTGCATTATCCTGTGGAGACAGAAAATGTCAGAGACAGGCTGTCCCCACCTCTCAGGGAGAAGGTAATGCCAGGCCTCTGGCCAGACCTAGGAAGAAAGCCTAGAGTTCTCAGGTGGAGCCTTTGTTCACAAAGGGGGAGAGAGCATGCATATTGAATGCCCGCTCTGCCGGGCACTCTAGGGGCATGATCTCCCATCATCCTTTTGATAGCCCAAGGAGGCAGGTGTTGGAAATGTAAATGGAGATTAATAGCTAGAAAACAGGTCTGATTTAAAAGTCTGAGCCACGTGGAACAGAGATGGCAAAACTGGGAGGACAAGAGTACAGGAAACAACCTTTCTTCATTACTCTGACCCCCACACCACTACTGGGCTTATCTCCATCAATAGAACTCCACCCACCCATCCTGCCTCAGGGCCTTTGCACTTAATGTCTCCACCCCTCCCCCAATGCACTTTATACAGTTGTTTCCTTAATGTTCGGGCCCTGGAATGACTTAGTTTTGGAGCACCTGACAATCCAGCTGGCTCACAGAAGACTGACTCCAGTAGGCTCCAGCACGTCTTGGGGGGAGCAAGGCACACCTTGCCCCTTAATCTGGAAAGAAGGACAACTCTCTTATTTGTCCTGTTCTGACTGCCGCAACACCCCTCCTCCAGGAGGTGGTGACATTTAACTGCTTTTTAAAAATAGCATTGGTGGTGGGGCCGGCCCCGTGGCTTAGCGGTTAAGTGTGCAAGCTCCGCTACCGGTGGCCCGGGTTCGGATCCCCGGTGCACACCAACGCACTGCTTCTCCAGCCATGCTGAGGACGTGTCCCACATACAGCAACTAGAAGGATGTGCAACTATGACATACAACTATCTACTGGGGCTTTGGGGAAGAAAAGAAGGAGGATTGGCAATAGATGATAGCTCAGAGCCGGTCTTCCTCAGCAAAAGAAAAAAAAGAGGAGGATCAGCATGGATGTTAGCTCAGGGCTGATCTTCCTTACCAAAAAAAAAAAAAATAGCAGTGGTGGGAAAAGAAGCCTGTGAGTTTCCAACTTTGCTAAGAGCCTTGGTGGATTTTCAGGAGTCTTAAGAGGTTAGTAATTATGTGAGGGGGGAGCTTCTGGAGAAAGTACCCCACCTACTCCAAGAAAAGCACAAAACCTCTTATTTGTCTGCTGATGCCTCAAATTCTACAACCACGACCAGATCACCAAGAGGGCTGGTTAATATGCGTGGCTTACGTAGTTCTCTAGTAGACACTGTCCAGTTTAACCCTCCCAGCAATGAGAGATGACACTGGTCGAGCTGGATCTCTAATTAATGAACTCAGCGTGATGAGCAAATTACTGGGCCCCTCCGACCCTCAGTTTGCTCACCTGTAGAAGGTCGGAGTGAGGATGGAAGAGAACGCATTTCACGTGCTGACCTCAGGCCCAGCACACGGCAGGCGCTTGAGTAAAGGGCTGTGATCACTGTTGCTAGTATCACTGGTTGCAAATGTGTTATTATAAAACTATTATTATCCGTTGTTTTCTGGTTATCAGACTGGGGCATGGAGATGGGGTCTCTTGCTTAGAAGCCTCAGTCTGTCTCTCCCAGCAGTGCTCTTCTCAGCAGCCCAGGCCCTAGCCCTCTTCTGGAAGGGATGGGGCACAGGAAGGCACGTTTCAAGGATATGCTAGTTCCCTGGATAGGGATTCATTTTTGGAAGTTAGCAAAGGTAATTAGAACCATTTCTTTTGACGAGGGTGGGGATTTTGCTGAGGAGGGCTGTATTTGCTACAAACAAGGGGGCGATCCCACAGTAGCAACACGAGTTTCACTGTTAGACAAGTGCCAGCTGCAGCTGCTCAGGACTGCTGCTAGCCCCGGCTGGGGTTTGTGTTGAGAGCCACACCGCCCACGCAGCTGGGGAGGAGTTCCCAGGGCCGCAGGCTCCCGGGGGAACTGGAAGTGATGACCTGGATTACAGTGAGCCCAAGAGATGAGATTCAGGAGAAAAAGAGGGACAAAGGCCAGAAGTAGGAGAGAGCCAGCCCCAGTGGAGGAGTGTTTCTGAGCACAGCCGGGGAGGGTTGGTTATCTGATGGCTTCATGCCGGGCTGGGTGCTTTCCTTAGTCCTCCAAGGGGAGAGAGGAGCATGAAAGGGCTGCTGTCAGGGCGATAGGAAAATTCACTTCTGTGCCATTAGGGTTGTGTTCAGGCCAGATGCAGGTGATCAGGTGGAACAAAGGATGAGTAGGCTTTGGGAAAGGGGATCAGGATCTTAGGATAAATGCCTTGGCACCCATGTGCCTTCCTCGCTACTGCCCGCACTGGGACAGGGCATCCCACAGGGATGAGGAGACTCGCTGGAGCCCCAAGTCTTCTCCTTGGGGAAGTGTGCAGGATTTGCATGACATTTTACCATCTGGGACTCAGCAAACTCCCACTGGGGAGCATCCTCAGCCCTGGCCTGTCCACTGGGGGGGGCACCTGGGAGCTGGGTTCACCCAGACAGCCCCTCCAGTTTAGCCCTGGTGTTCTCCAAGCTGTTGGCTCGATGTGCTCATGAAAAGTGGGCCAGGATCTCGTGCAGTGTCAGAATGTGCCTGGGAATCTGCAGCAGGGAGAGGCAGGGGGACAGGGACAGAGGCAAGGATGGGGAAGGACAGAGGGACAGGGAGACAAAGGCAAAGAGAGAGACAGTGATGAAGCAAGTCAGAGACAGAGCAACAATGGAGAGAGGGAGAGAGAGACACCAAGTGGACAGAGAATGGTACTCGCAGCTCCCAGCACTCCCATGAGCAGGGCTGAGGACGGACACACACAGCACTTCTGATCTCAGGCTCTAACGTGGAGGCTCTTCCAGGGTCTTGTCTGGGCCAAGAGCCCAGAGCTTGAGGCTCTAAGCCGGCAAGAGGAAGGGCCTGGAAGTGGGCTCAGGACCAGGAGCTCCCCCTCGCCTTCCCACACTGCCTGCTCTGTGGAGCTGGACAGGCCTGCCATCCGCTGGGTCAGGGGCTGGCTCTAACCCCATTCTCCAGACAGCCCAGATCTGGGGCCTGTTAGGGCCTGGGCTCTCCTGGCCATGGCCCCCTGGTGCCCCCTGGTGTGGCTTCCTCCCAGCTGGGGCCCTCACTGCCATGGACCCCCAGAAGGCTCCCCAGGCATGCGTCCTCAAGGACAGGGCTAGGTGCCAGCTGGAACATAGGGTCAGTGAGGAAAGTCTCCAGAACTCTCTCCTTGCAGTCAGTTTGGCCTCATAGTGCTTCAGCACCTTGTCAAAGTCACTGTTCTGCTTGCAGTGGGCCAGGATCTGCAGGCTGTACTGGTAGCTGGAGACCAACTGCTGATAGAAATTGACCATGGGCAGCAGGATGGCCAACAGGTCTGCTCAGGAGATGCCCACAAGCCTTCGGTCACCCAGCCCCTCCCACGGAGGTCAGGGCCAGGCTCAGACCTCCCACCCAGAGACACCCTTGCCTTTGGGGATCACTCTGGCACCACTGCCCTATCCAGGGCCAGATAGGTGGCCCCAGGCATCAGGACAACATCAGAGTCACAGATCTTTATAGAGATGGGGCCCCGACTAGTCCGACTCCTGTGTATTGGAAGGTCGGAGAGGGCTGTTGTGGGTGCTGTGGTGTGCCTCGCTGCCTGAAGGGTCTGAAGGGCCACCCAGCTCTGGAGCTTTGAGGGGGTTGGCTGAGGTCTCTGTGGTAAGTGAATTGCAGCTTCACATCCCCCTCGGCCCTTTCTCCCCCACGAGGCCTCCCTCCCAGAGTGCCCTGCCAGTGACAGAAGTGACCCATCCGAGGTCATAAGGTGAGTCAGTAGCTGGCCTGGAACCAGGTCTCCTGAGTCCCCCATTCCAGTGCTTCCCCCACATGACATGCCCTCCTGAGTCTCGTCCCTTCAGCTGTCTGTCCCTTTATCCATGTCTCCCTGTCCTTCCACACCTCCCCAGGCTCAGCAACTTGGGTCTGCTGCTGGCCCGCTCTGTCCCAACCTCTTGGAAACACAGTACCCTGCCTTCCAGCCCCCGAAAGCCCAGCCAATCTCCCAAAACCTGCCCTTCAGTACTTGATTAGCAGGGATGGGTCCACTAAAACCTCTGCTTATAAACTCCATTGAAAAAGAAACAGATGCCTCCTTTGCAATAAACTCTAAGTGGGAGCTTACACAGGGCATTCCACTACCCAAGGGACGGCACCTTCAACCACGCAACTACAGGAAGTGCAGACCTCGTCTTTCTAGGGCCGCTTCCCATTGTGACCTTGGGGAAAAGCGGGTCTCTCCGACTTAGGGAAGTGAACAAAATGTCACACTCAGTGTGGGAGAGGAGCGATGCAAGGGTCCTGCTGTGCAGCCCTTGGGGCCGTCAGGACGGTGCAGCCAGCTCAGAGAGCAGTGACTCAGGGTGGAAGGAGTGGGAGCCTTGACTGTGCTTCTACCCATTGTTTCAGTCATTCTACTTTTGGAAACCTGTCCCAAGGAGACGCTTTCTCATATGAACTTTTCAGATGCAGAGATGAGTGTTTCTAGGTACAAAAAGTTGCAACAACTTTAAGAGACAAGGATGGGAGATCACTGCATGGATGATGGCATGCTCACAGGTACTGGAGCATCATACACCCATCAAAAAGCATACTTTCAGCATGAGAAAACAATTGTGCTACAATCTTAAGTAAAAAAAAAAAACATTAAGATTCAAATTCAATATTCATATGTGTGACATTATGTAAATAAAACGGGGGGAAAAAACCCAAGATCTGTGCATAGAAAAAAATTTGAAGAAAACACAACAAAGTGTTTACAGTAGTTATCTTTGGGAAACAGAACTATGGTTGATACAGCTTTTAACATTTTCTGCTTCTCTAGATTGTCAAATTTTCTCAAATGGGCTCATATATATTATTTTTAAAAGGGAAAAGTAGATAAGAAACTAAAAATATATCTCTTCCTCCTTGAAAAACAGCTTTTGCCAACTTGTCTTTCCTCTTCTGCTCCCTCTGAGGGATTCTGCGGGTTTTTAAGGGGCCACTGTTACACTCTGGGAGGATGGAAGTGCCGCCAGCCTGGAGGAGTGGGCCCTGGAGAGGGACTTCTCAGGTGGATTTTGGTGCAGGTGGGGCTGGGGACCTCTGCCAGGGCTGCCTGCTCACCCAGGCCCCAGTGGGACAGCTGGAGACACAGGCCTTCAGGCCTTGGTGAGATCTGGTGCAAACCCACGATGGCCTCACTAACAGAGTAGCCACAGGGTAAGCTCCGGCCACGGAGTTCCTGCCCCTCCAATGGGCCTCCGACCACAAGTCCAGCAGAGCTGAGGGGACTAGGGAGAGGGCAGGGGCTGCCACCACCGGTGGGACTCTAACAGCAAACACCTTTCTCAAGTGACACCTTATGTGAAAACCCCATCAGCGGGACGGACTATGTAACTTGTGAGGCCCAGTGCAGAGAAAATATGCAAGACTCCTTCTTTAAAAAATGACAAAATTTCAAGATGGTGACAGCAGACCACTAAACCAAACACAGACTTTTGTAAACATGGGTCACACGCCCCAGAAGCTGGCAGAGGATGGCATCTGCTCTTGTTGCCAGCCCTCCTGGCACCCCCAGTGCACACCTGCTAGGGTAACCCTAAGGGATCTTAGAGGAACTCAGGGCTCTGGAGAATTCAGAGGAAATGCCACTGATGATGTAAAAAGAGCTAGGGCTTGAGACCCACCCAGAGCAGGCTCAAATCTGCCTTATGCTGCTTCTCAGCTGTGTGACCTCCAGCAAGATGTCTAACATCTCTGAACCTCAGGTCTTTCCCGTAAAATATGAAGGTGAAATGAGGT
The DNA here is from genome assembly GCF_020826845.1 of Diceros bicornis minor. NCBI lineage: Eukaryota > Metazoa > Chordata > Mammalia > Perissodactyla > Rhinocerotidae > Diceros > Diceros bicornis. The sequence continues at coordinate 85,751,071 of NC_080747.1, forward strand.
CACCCCTGTATGTAATGGGAAAATTTGAGGGCTTGGTGCAGAGTAGGTGCTTAGTAAATGCTAGCTCTCCACCACCCCCGTTTGGGGGAACACTTAGAAAAGCAAAAACACCCAGATTCTCCCAAACACCTGCCTTGTCACCACCTAAAGAGCCCTGGGGAACATGCCTTCTCACTGGCAGCTTAGCACCAGGCTGGGTAATGGGTCTCTGAGCACCCCTGGCAGCCACATTTGCCATGGCTCCCCTCCCAGCACCCTCTTCCCTGCCCATGCTCCCCAGCCAGCCAGCTCCAGAACACAGCCCAAGTCTCCTCTCCCAGGATGAGCTGTAAGGATGTCAGAGAGATGTCTGCTACTTCCTGCAGCCCCCTCCCCTTCCAACTCTTCGTCCTCTGCCCCTGCTCAAGACCCCCAGCTCCTACCACCCTGGAGACCTGGGAACCTCCCCAATGTGTCTGGGATTTGAGCTGAATGACAGAATGGAAGCCAAAGGGACTCTGTCGTACACCCCATTTGTGGACAGGCAAACAGGCTCAGAGAGAAAGATTGAACCCCCCTGGGAGTCAGGGCAGCCCCAGCCTAGAAGCCTGTCCCCCTCTCCCTGCAGTGGTCTCTGTCTTTCTCTGCCACATCAGATGCCCCTCCCTGGTCCCATTCTCCATGTGTGCTCTCTGCTCCATCTCTGTGTGATGACCCAGCACTTTGGCTGTTGGAGGCCCCTGGTGTTGTCCTCCTTGGGGAGCTGTCACAGGGGGCTGTGCCCTCTCCCAGCAGTTTGTGCCCTGAGGGCAAACCCCCACCCTGGGGTCTCAGTACAATAAGAGCAGGGCGTGGAAGGTGCTGAGTGGGCACAGAGACATCCCTGAGCTGTGTGGCAGATGTCCAAAGATAGTAGCTCAGGAAATCACAAACATGCCAGAGAGCCAGCTCGCCTCCCTTTTCAGGGTACGTGGCTTTGTTCCCTCAAGACCACTTGCTGAACCGCAGGATGAATGGGCTCTGACAATTGAGCGAATGGAGCACTTTGAAAGCAAAATGGGACAGTTACCCGCTCTCCACTTGTGGGTTGCTAAAACTATCCTGGCCTGTGCTTGAAGAGCTGCTGAAAATATCTAACGGGGAAATATTCAGGGCTGATGCAGGCTTTTCTATTTTTTCAATTCTCTGAGAACCTTGGCACATGAAATAATGGCTGTTCTTGGATCTGAACTCTAAAGATCTAAGGGACTCACACACACACGCTTGTGGAGAGCTCAGAGACTCGTGGATGCCCAGTCAGCACCCTCACTGCCCTCATGTCAGCACCCCCATACCAGTCTGCTCTCTTGGCCAGTTCTGGGATTTGCACGTGGTATTCTTTTCTCTTTAGGATGGCAGGGTGTTTGTGTGTGTGTGTAAATGTAGTCTGTATGTTAAACTGATGGCTCTCTTCTCAGAGACATCTACAGGACATCTACTCCCCAGGGACAAGAGCAAAAGCCAGATGCAGTCAGGTCAGGCTCTCTGCTCCCTGCAAAAGCAGCACTGGCAGTCTGGGAGCCTAATTTAAGGATCGGGCCGGGTGGGCAAAGCTCTGGAAAGCTGTGAGCCTGGGGACCCTGCAGAAGCCTTGGGACACGGCCCACCCCTGCTAGGAGCCAGTGTCAGGTTGGCGGCAGGAGCCCCAGCCCCACTGACCTCGCAGAGGCTGCCTTTCCCTTACCCTGCAGGTCCCTTCTGGGGATGCATTTGCTTTGGATCTGGGTTGGCTTGGCTAATATCCAAGCCTGCTCAGGTGACCCTTGTCAACGATGGCCATGGAGAGTTGGGACTTTGGCTTATACCCCAACTCTCCGGCTAGAGTCTAGCTCTGGCTACCCAACTTGGCTCAATGCCTGGCATCTCTGCTGAGCCCTGCCCACTTGCCACCCCACAGTCTGGCCTTCTTGGCCCATCACAGTCGAACCCTCGTTTGCCACACCCCTTAGGGGCACTGCTCGTTGGCTCCTGCCCCATCCCACTCCCTTCTCTAGAGACAGTGTCTTTAATCCAGAATTCATTTAGTCAGTGCAGTCATTGATGGAGGAATTCGTCCATGGTTTTCTCTCTTTTGTTAGCAGTCAAAGTTTTGCTAAAGATCTCTGTACTTCTTTCTTTTCAAACAGCTGCCACACAACTCAGTTCTCTCTCCTTCATTCTCCATTCCCTCTGACCTGTTCCAAGCTTAAGAGATGCCCATCTCTGTCTCCCTTTGTGCCAATCCTGTCAGCATGTCCTGATGGAGTCTCTGTGGTGGACACCATGCTGCACACAGGTGAGACACAGCCAGAGGTGGATAAGTCAGATCCCTTCCCTGGAGGAGCTTCCAGCCTAAGAAGGGGGTCAGATACCCACAGAGGTAACTTGTACTCCAACAAGGTGAGGCCAGACCAGAGGTGCACACCTACTGCAGTGGGAGGGTCTCACCATGGAAGCCACAAGCGCTACCCAGAGGTTTAGCAGGACAAAAAAGGAGCCCAATTGGGCTGGCCCTGTGGTGTAGCGGTTAAGTGCACACGCTCTGCTGCTGGCGGCCTGGGGTTCGCATCCCGGGCCTGCACCCATGCACCGCTCGTCAGGCTATGTTGTGGTGGCGTCCCATATAAAAGTGGAAGAAAATGGGCACAGATATTAGCCCAAGGCCAGTCTTCCTCAGCAAAAAGAGGAGGATTGGCATGGATATTTGTTTAGGGCTGATCTTCCTCACACACACAAAAAGGAGCCCAGCAGGTGTGTTATAGGATGGAAGGAATTGGAGCAGAAGGGATGACGTGAACAAAGATGCAGAGTACGACAGGGTGTTGAATGCAGGGCAGCAGGGGTGGGGATGGCAGGAGGAACATGGGAAACAGGACTCAAGGCACAGAGTGGGCCCTACAGAGGGGCTGCCTGGGGAGGGGTCAAGGCTGCCCTCTCCATGACAAAGTTGGTTTGCAAACCTGATTCCATGGCTACAGTTTTACCTTAAACCCTGAACTAAAGATCTCTGCAGTTTCTTGCAGAGTTAGCCTTCCAGGATTCTGAGTGCTTCCAAGCCAGGAAAATACCATGACCATCTCTAAACTCCTACCCTGCCCTCTAGGGTTGCTTGAGCCATCCCAACTTACTTCCAATCATAAATGGGAGAAAAATAGCTATTAAAACAATGAAATGGTGCCAAACTGAAGATTCCAGAGGAGGGGAGGATTCTTCTCGGAGGAGGATGCTCCCTTTGTTTTAGATGGTCCTTGGAGCTTTCTGGTTACAAAAGATGAGGTCCAAGAGGCCTGTTAGGTGGGAGAGAAGAGACTGAGCAGAGCTGGATAGTTTTGCCTAATAAATTTTGTGCAGACTTTTGTTTGGGTGTCATCTCCCATTACCTCTAGGAAGAGATGGCTATGGGTGGAGGCTCCAGGGCTGGAGAATATAGAGAGAGTAGAGACAGGGCCGATGTCCTTGAAGTGTGACCTGTGAGGCTTAGAAGGGCCTAATGCCTGGTTTAAAGCTCCACTGTTGCTGCCTTGAAATTCTTAAGAGCCCTGCACTTTCATTTTGCACTGGGCCCAGCAAAGTATTTAGCTGGTTCTGAAAAAAGGTATAGAGAATCGTATATTGTTAAATGATTAACCACCAGCTCTCTCAAATAAAAACTCTGACTGGTAGCACCGGCCAATTTCCATGGTGTAAACATTCCTATCTTGGCCCATTTTAAGCTACCGAAGGGTGAATAACAAGCTTGCAAGATTCTTGAAAATTTCACAACTGACTTGCAAGTTGGTATGAGCCAGCTCCAGCACATCACTGGATGGGGACGAGGGTCTTGGCAGATAAAGGGATTATGAACACCCCCACCACCAACAAAATGGCAGTTGGGAGCGTGTGGAGAGAGGCCAGTGTGAGGAGAGGAGGTCAGCAAGAAATCCCTGTAGCAGAAAAGGCTGAGTGACAGGAGGGCAGGTATGTTTTCTATTCACATTTAAGCTGTTTTCTGTTTCAGTACTGGAAAACCCCTTGACTGTATCTAAACCATTCAGAAAGTCTGGTCCATACTTGGCTGGTGTCAGGGGCTTGGGGACTGAAGTGGGAGCCAGTTGGGTGTCATTAGGTCTTTCCTGGATACTCTGGTTCTCCTCCTGGGACAAGGCAGGACTGTACAGCCCAGGCCCCTGAAGTCTGGGTGTGGTCATGTGACTCACTTTGTCCAATGAAACGTGAGCAGAGCTGTCAGGCAGGATTTGCCATGATCCTTCCCCTGCCATGGGACTGGTGAATTTCCTGATGGTGGAGCCCCATCAGACATTGTTCCTGTCTCTGAGTGAGAATGTTGTGGAGCAGAACACACAATGGACACACAATGTGAGAGAGAAAGCAATCTTTGTTGTTTTAAGCCACTGAGATTTGGAGGCTGTTTGTAATTGCAGCAGAATCTAGCTCCACCTGATGGGCACGTGGAGTGACCACACGGGGGCAAGGAGCAGTCAAGACTGAGTGAAGACAGCCACTGTGAGTAGTGATACAAGAAGTCAGGAGAGAAGAATTGGAAACCAGACGTGGCCAGGAAAATGGAAGACCCTGAAAATCCTCAGGAATATGTGAGATGGGGTTTGAGGAATTTTTCTGGCTATCAGGTGGACCATGAGAGCTTGAGGCCATCCAGGTGACACAGTGGTTCCTGAACATGCACCTTTTAAATGGCCCATCTCCCCAGCAAGGAACGAATCAGTTGTGGGGCAGGTACAGGTCAAGGATCTACAGCCAGGAGACCCAAGGTTAAGCCTGGATTCCAGCACTGAAAGTGACCTTGGAGTGACCTTGGATAAGTTCCTTCCTCTTCTGTGGACCTCAGAGTTCTCAGATCCCTCCCAGCTCTGACGTTCTAAGACATTCTGTCTTTGTCATGGGCGTCACTCATCACTTACTTGGCTCCTTGGCACCTCCTGCCTACCTGATGGCCTGCTTCCTGGGAAATGTGCTCCGTTTCACCTTCTTGGAGCCCCTCCAGAGCACACAGGTGCCCTCTGCCCTGCAGGATGTGTATGTGTGTGTGTGTGTGTGTGTGTGTGTGTGTGTGTGTGTGTGTGTTAGAGAGAGAGAAAGAGAGAGACTGCAGCCAGAAAGCTTTACCAAGCTGATCTTTTAAAGTCTTCTTTAAAGAAATCGTTGGCCCTGGAGAGTAATGTACTCAGTTGGAAACATTGTTCCAAATTCCCACCAAAAAGGCCTCTGCTGCCACACTGACACACACACACACACACACATACACTTTCACTCAAAACTGACCAGTTTGGTGCTCTCCAGCACCAGAGAGGGCCCTGCCCTTTGCACCCACCGCTTCTCTGGCCTATCAACCCCCGAAACCTTTCAAGGTCATATGCGACATGCACCCGCACCCTCTTTGGCCATACAGTGACTCATTTTCTACCTGAGTTCACACCGAAAGCTCTATTATGGTGCCAGTCACACTTTACCACAATCAGACCTTGTGTAGAAACTTCTATCTCTTCACTGTCTACCACAGTGCCTGATATCCATTCATTCATCAAGCCCCTACAGAGTAACTACTATGTGCGAGGCAGAAGGGACACAGTGATAAAGGACACTCCTGCCTTCAAGGAGGTCCCACCAGGCTGGGTGGGGGACAGACACCCAAGGACCTGGTTCTGACGTGGCATGCTGAGGGTGGGAAAGCCGAGGGAGCAGGGGGCGTGGAGCACATTCTGTGATGAGAGTCCCCAGGAGGAGGCATTCGAGCTTGGTAGGATTCCACCAGGCAAGAAAGCGTGGGGGTGGCAGGAGCACTCCAAACAGAAGCCCCAGCATGTGCAAAGGCCAAGAAGTGCACAGCTCATGACCAGGGACACTGGCTGGAGCCCCAAGTGATGGGGAAAGAGGAGCCTGGGGCAGAGGATGAGGCAGTGGTCAGCTGATCTTAGGCAGTTAGTGAACTAGTGATTGAGTGAATGAATGACACCCTTGATCATGAAGCCACTAATCTGGTGCTGGTCCCTAGACCTATTCCCTGGTCCCTAACAAGGACTCAACTTGGCTTCAGGGATATGTGTAGGGCTAGGATAGATCTCAGAATGAACCAGATGGTTTACACATGGGACAAGCCCTCATCCCAGGAGCCATGTGAGAAGAGGCTACGAGTGGCAAGACTGGCAAGTAGACACTCAGACCTGGGTTCTAGTCCTGGCTCTGCCACCTCCCAGCTGTGTGAGCTTGGGCAGGTGACTTGAGTTCTCTGAACCTGCTTCGTCTTTTGATCCTATGAAGATGGCTATAGGGACTGACTAAGGAAGCTTGTCTGACAGTGCCTGGTGCAGGGTAGAGGAGGTGTGTGGAATCTTAAACTTTTGTTCAAGCTCAAGTTCCAAGTTGATGTGACCGTTAGTTCAGAGCTTGGCAGCGGTACCATAAGGTAGAATTGGAAACTTTGGATCTTTGAACATTCCAGGCAGAGCTGGCTTCAAGGGCGTGTGATGGTGTCCTATGCTCAGAAGGCCCCATGCTTGGGGCTTCAAGTTCTGCAGTTGCCACCCTGAAGTTCTTAATCATTTCTCTTTGAATTTGTTTTCACGAGTAACATCTGATGGAACAATGGAACACTCCCCAGGGGCGTGGAGCCTCAGCCCTCATGTGCTACTGCCTCCTGCTGCCTCCCTGGGATGGTTTCTCAGCTGCTCGCTCCCCACACGCTGGCACCACAGAACCCATGACCTCGTCTACCCTCTGTCTGGGAGCAAATGGGTTCAGTCAGCCAGGAAGACACACCTCCCACTGTGAGTCACCCTCCACCCTCTGCAGGGGTCTCGGGGTAGGTGCAGAAAGGGTGAGTGCAGTGCACACCCAATGGTGTCTCAGGGCAGAGTGAGTAGACAGTGTCTGGCACTAGGTGGGTGACTCAGCACAGGCATCTTGCCCACCCCTCATCTAGGTACCAAGTGTATCATGGCACAGAGGTTAGAGGAGGTTGGAGGTTGAAATTGGGGGGTCGCCTGTCTGCCATGGGTGGGTTGGTGGGCTGTGAGAAGGGGAGGTCGATTTCCCCGACTCCACCCAGGGCCTTGCATTTTTCCCTTGCATCAGGCCCTAGAAATCATGCAGCCGACCCTCGTTAGAATCTATGTTTCCATTTTCCCATCCTCAGCTCAGAGTCCACGGTCCTCGTGTGATGCGGCCAAATGGCTCTGAACATCTGGTGAGCATGGTGAGATGAGGGGGGAGAGGCAATCAGATCATTCGGTGCTGGGGTAGACAGCTGGTGAGGGGCGTCTAAGGGACAGAGAGCCAGCGCCTCCCAAGCTTTAATTAAATGGCAATCGACTGGGATGTTGTGAAAGTGCAGATTCTGATTCTGGAGGTCTGGGCAGGGCCTGAGATTCTGCATTTCTAACATGCTCTTGCTTCATGGACCACAGTTTGAGTAGTGAATTTCTACAAGGCTTAACCTAGGAGCAGCGTGGCCTCCAGACTCATGCCCGGTAAGCCCCTGTAGGAGCTCTTACAACAGGCAGAAGGAACGAATGCTTGGAACTGAGCCAGGATCCCACACTATGACGACCTACCCGGGACTCTGTGTCCCTGGACTCCAGCTGATAATGTGGGAATGCTTAGTCAATGTGGTCATCAGAAAAGTAACTAAAAACTCGCCTATAAATAACGTCACTCAATCCTCACAACTTTGCCAGGCAAGTATAAAAAGGCTGTTTTATAGATGAAGGAATGGAGGCACAGAGGATGGGGGCATGTACTCCAGGTTGCAACTGTCAAGTGGCAGAGGTAGGATCTGAACTCAGATCTAATGAAAGCCTTTCCCACTCTGCCAGCATCACTAAATTTAAGTTTCGAGGCTGGCATAGCTGTGACTGGAAGCTGCTCCCCCTGCCCGTCATGTGCCCCCTGGTCCTGCAGGAGCCTGGAGTGTGAGGTGTTGGGCCTGTGCCCTGGGCCCCCCGGCCAGCCTCCTCTGCACCCCTAGCCAGCAGTCACCTCTGCCTTCAACCACTCGATATTGATCTCCCCATCCTCGATCTGTTGCCATAGCTGCTTGGCCACTGTCTTCTCATCTCCACGATCTGCAGCAGGTGCAGGTACTCCTGCATCAGTGCTTCATGCTCCCTGACCAGGGTCTGGTAGCTGTGGACAGACAGACGTGGTAAAACACTGTCTTCTTGTTCCCCAGAGATCCAAGCAAAAGTGGGGCTCCCCCACTGACTGCTATTAGGAGATCCTGACTCCCAGACATGGTGCACAGGGCCTTGACCTGGCTGCTGTGCTGTTACTGACTGCTCTAGCCCCTTCTCCAACTCCTCTCTCACACTCTGACCTCTGGTCTCTCTAACTGATCCTGTTCTCTCTCCTTCCCATCCAATCCATCCCCAGGCCTTTGTACAGACTCACTCTCCTGTTAAGGGTAATGCATCCGGTGACTTTAAGTTAAAGTCAACTCTCAAATGGAAGAACAAAGCCCAGATGACAGCACATCTGTTTACAACACGGTTCACTGAATATTTTGAGTCCACTGTTGAGACCTACTACTCAGAGAAAGAGATTCCTTTCAAAATATGACTGCTCACTGGCAAGTGCTGTGATTCCCATGCAGAGACTGATGCTGGTGTGTGCCCCCCTCCACACACACACAGAAGTTAGGAAAAGTCTTATGACTCACATAGTAGAGGTCTCTGAGGAGAGCAGGGCCAGAATCACATGCAGCTCTGGAATGGCTTGAGGGAGCAATGAAAGGAGCCTGGCCTGGGTTTTTATTGTGGTTTGGGGTTTTAAACAAAAAATCTTCAACGAAATTTGTCAAAGATGGTAACACATATTTTATTCAGAACCACTGTGATACGCAGAGACCACTGTGATGTGATTCACAGCGGGGGAGAAATGAGATTGGGCTCGACTCTAAATGCAGCATGGGCAAGTGGGTTTTCACAGCCAGGCAGCATGGTGGGGGTCAGGGGATGGAAAATTACTAAGAGAAACTCAAGTGTTGGGGTTTCTGGCTAACCTGACCTAACAGGATTCTTAGCAGAGACAGGCCAGAGTGATCAGACACCACCTGAGGGATGGTGGAGGAGGAGGAGGAGCCTGAACAGATCTCAAGTGTGATCAGACATTCGTGTGTGGGTTCTGGTTAAACTGACTTTGCAAGGTTGTTGTCAAAACTGGATTTTACAAGGAAGTGCACAGACAGGCATACAAGAAGGTTCAAGGGCCTGACTAAAGTTTGGTCAAAGCGAAAAATCTTTGCCAGGGCTGAGACCAGGGTAAGACTTCTGCACACAGACAGGGATTGTGTGGTTGGATCCGAAGCCAATGCCAGAGAACAGAGCCTCCGGACTTGTTCCTTAGCTTGTCCAGGTGTGGACACGAGAGGAAGAGGGAGAGGAGAGACGTAAGCTGTCAGAATGTATGAAAATGTGCGGAGTCTGACCGCTCATTACAAGGACAATCATGCGTACAAAAATATGCATTCACAATGGCTTGTTTTTATAGAAAGAAACACCAACAGGAAGCTCAAGAATGATCAGAACTGTGCACTGGGGGTGGCTGGAGGGGACCCAGAAGTGTTGGCAGTGACTCTTCTGAGGTTAGACTTTTCTATCTTACAGATTTATCTAATATAAATAGAGAAATTTACACATACCATGTTTTCCCATTTCATAGCTTTTCTTTAATTTAAACTTCTGTACATAGGAAACCATTCTAAGATTTAATTCCTTTAGCACACTAACGGTTACAAAAGAGTCACCATACGAAATGACATTTTCATATCTCTCGCTAAGTAAAAGGACAAGCTGCATCCTAGTTTGTCTTCCATTGTGTCTCACACAGGCAGGATTTTCTGGAAACAGTGCCATATTATAATGCAAGAGGGGTTTGGGTTTAGCTCCTTAAACATAGTGGGATTAGTTTGATTAATTTTCCTCACATCGATTAAAGTAGAAATACCATTGTTTTAGTTTTTTAAATCTCAATGTTCTCTAGGGACATGCACATGCAAACACTGATGTAAAAATGAAAATGCACCTGAAAACTTCAACACATTCATTTCACATCTTGAGATTCTCTTGCCTAAAAACAAAAACTCTATTTAGTTCTACAATTTTCTTGCCTTACTGACGTTATATCTCTCCATCAATTCACATTTTTAAGCCCAAGAAACTCAAAATGTTATTTCTCATACAAGAAATAAAATTACAAAGAGCTAAGGGAAACCAGAAATATAGGGCTGCACTGTTCAATCGATACAGGAATCCAAAGCAAAGAAACACAAATATTGGGATCAGCACAGATAAGCTGCCTGCTTCCCACAGGACAGAAGGAAAGCCACATGCAGAAAGTTAAACACATTCTAAACTCTCCTGGTAGAGACAGAAGCCCTGGAGTGGGTCAGTCCCTGGTGCAGAAGGGTGGGGATACCTGAGCAGCCACAGGAATGGACTCTGGGAGCTCATACACCCTCCCCTGCCTGGGGAGGAAAAGAAGGGCTCCCTCTCTCAGCTTCCACTCTCACAAGTGAGGAGACTCTTGACAGGATGCAGTTTAATGTTGTAACTCAAAGGAACCCTAAATTCATAAACTCTAATCCAGACACAGAACTCCTGACATTCACAGACTTTCTCAATGTGCACAAATTACACTCTGCGGGCCCCTACACTGTGGGTGCAAAATTCCACCCTACGTGTAGACACAGGCTCAAGGGAAGCAAAGGGACAACCTCAGGAAGGGCAGGAACTCCCTCCCCCTGTGCAGGTGCCTTCCCAGCTTTCCAGGGCTCTGTAGCTTCTCTCAGCAGAAAGCCTCCTTCTGCAGTGAGGATAAGCAGGGAGGACACCCAAGAAGAATGTGTGGGCCCTCAAGTACTTCCCTGTGCAGGCTCAAGGGGGGCTTATCTTAGAGACCCTGACCCCAGGCCTCTGCTCCCAGGCACGTTGCTTTGGACCACAGTGACCTTGTAAATGGCAAACCTAGTGTTTGAAGAATCCAGCAAATTCACACAAACCTACACTTTAATGGAAAGGAGAGAAGAAAGTTGTAAAGCATTTTTCTAGTTCAACAAGAAAAGCCACATGTATTTATTACTTTCAGAAAATAATGTTAATTAACTGTTATTTCCGTGGAAAGACATTGTTTTATAAACAATTAATCATATTTAACACTTGCAGTGCAATTGTAAGCCCTGAAATTCCATTTGAAAATACTGCATCACAAGGAAAAGAACAGAACTAACAATATGACTACACACGCTCAGGGGAGGCAGAAAGGGAAACAAGAATTTTTAACACATGCAATGTAATACTAGAATCTTTTTTTTTCTGAAATTTACCTATTTCTTGCGTCTTTGGAAATATTTTATACTGCTTTTCAAGCCCACTGATTACATAAACTTTAACTTTTGAAAACCTGAGGCTCCACTAAGTGAGTAAATCTTTTCAAGGTGACAAACCCAGGGAGAGGCAGTGCAAACAGGCCAGTACACCCAAGAAAGTTGGCACAGAGGAACCTCCACTCCAAGGCCTTCCCGTAGGATGTCTGTGCCAGGAGGGAGCCTGGGAGGGGCACAAGGACTTCATACGACAGATTCCAGGTGGCCATTCTCTGCTCTCCTCTTGTGGAAAAGAGCCACAGACAAAATATAAATCTCACAATCAACTCAGCCAAAACCAAACTCCCACAGCTCCCCACCAAGCAGGACCTCCCCAAGTCTCCCCAGCTGAGTTTCTTATTTCTTGACTCAGGCCATAAACTCAGCACCGACTTCAAGTCTTCCCTCCCCAGCCCCACCCCTCACCACTTCCCATCTGTACACAGTCCTACTGTCTCGATCTCCAAACACACCCAGATTCAACCTCCTCTCCCCACCCTGACCTACATCTCCAAGACCTCTTGCCTGGCTTATTGCAACAGCACCCTAACTGGTCTCCTTGCCTCTGCCCCGGCCCCTCTGTGTTATGTTCTTAACAGAGCAGCCAGATCGAGTCTGCTAAACCTATGTCCAGCCATGTTACTCCTGCTCTCAAAACCTTCCAAAGGGTCACCATCTCATTCAGAATAAATCAATGCCCGAGTCCTTGTTATGACCAACAAAGGCCGATGATTGGGCCAAAGTCACAACTCTGCTTTCAGCTCCTGCTGCCCTCACCGGCTGTGCCCTGGCCACACTGGCCTCCTTGCTGCTCCCAGACCAGGCCACTTTCCCTTCCTCCTACACTGCTTTTGGGCCTTGTTCAAAACCTACCTCTGCAGTGAGACCTTTCCTGGCCCTCCTGGCTACAACTCCACCCCCCTCCAGCCTGGCACACATCACTCTCCCACATGAGCCACACCATTGGTGTCACATCTAGAACGTCACCCAGGGCATGCTTTTTGTGTTTTGCTCACTTCTCTGGCACCAGGGTCTGGGATAATGCATGAACCAAACCTTGCGCTCAATAAGAAATGTAGCTTAATGAATGGATAACTATAAAAACTACCAGGAGCTGCCTAACCCTTGGGCAAGGGAGGCCGAATCTGTAAGAACACCAGGGGCCAGGAGAGGCTGGTCCGTTAATCAGCCCTAAAAGGACGCACAGCATCATGTTAGAAAGAAAACTCCCCACCCCATCCTACAAATACCGTACATGTTCTTATCAGCATCAACAGAGGCCTTCAAACACAAACACCTTTTCTACTTTGAAGCAGCCTTCCGTGTCTCGTTACCACTCATCACATGTCTTTTCCTGACTTTACCATGATGACTTTCATATCTAAGGTAATATGACTGATATTAAACTGTGTTTTCTACCTTAACCAAGTCTCTCCTGGGAATGGTCGTAGGTATGTAAGCGGTAATAACCTGAGAACAGATGGAGAAGTAAATAATTCTATTCCTTCCCCCACCATGTGCCCCCAGCAAACTGTGCATCACTGTCTGATTCTTTGTCTTTTTTAAACAAACGTCACCAGAAATACATCTGCTGAACATGCTCCTTTGGAAGTCAGGGCTACTGTTTCCTCCAGCCACCTAACACGTTTAAGTGTCCAGATGCCACAAACCATTGAAATATTGCCTACTAGTCTACTGTACAGTTCCCAAACTGAGATTTCAGTAAACTTACGTTGCAGCTGCCAGGAAAAGAAAAAGGAAGCAAAAACAATGCCATCCATGAAGACAGGTGGAATTAAACCAAATGAAAGTTTTCCTTGACAGTTGCAGGGATACTTGAAAGCAAATCACTCCTTACAAGGAATGAGGGAACTAAAATTGCTGTGGCAAGAAAAAGAGCCCGTGTACAAATGCTTCCAAGGCAACTTGCAACAATCCAGAATATCTTGGCAGGAAAAATTAATGAACTGTCTCCTCTGGAGCAGAAGCAGGCTAGTGATGGTGCTCAGGGCAGGGGACCCCAAGATGCACCATTCTGGCATGCGGATTATTTTGAGCTGAAGACAATAAAGACTCAGAACACTCAGGAAGAACATTTGAGTTTCCCCTCCCAAGCTGCCTAAAGAATTTAACATAGAAGACCTGTTTCAGGAAGAAGCCAATATCATATGATGGCTATAATATAATGTAAAATAGATGTTGCAATAGGAAAGGCACCAACAAGCCCATTTTATCAAAAAGTCTGTCTCTCCCTGGCCACAGTCTCTATAGCTTGCCCTGAAAAGAGTTGTCAGACAAACATTTGCATTTCTATCTCATGTGAGTTGTCTTCTTCCCCTCTGTGATCCCAAACCACTACCCCTCCAACACCTTCCATGACTTTAGCTACAATACAATACTTAAGCAAGCAGCTTAGACAGAATGACGAGCTGCTCATTTCTGAGTTTCTCCCATGTATACATGTTATTAAACTTAGTATTATTTTGTCCTGCTAACCTGTCTTTTCATTATTTGGGCAGCCATAAGAACCTTAAGGGAAAGGGCAGAGGAGGATTCTCCCTCCTGCCCAACACTAGCATTGACCAAAGTACCAATACCTCACCTCTGCCACCCAACACATTGTATTAGGACCCCAAGAAGTTAAGACCCAACGAGATGGATTGTTTCTCTTTCTCATCACAGAAAAAAAAGTTGGAATGATCTATCTGTCAACAGAATCATGCGTGTGTTGTGAGCATTGGAGTAGGTTCCTCCCCTCCAGCCTACAACATAACTTCAGAGGAGTTAGAGAGCTTCCACTTCTTAACTCCTGGAGGGGAAGGAAAAAGCCTCCCAAGAACCAGCGCCTCAGCCTCTCTCAGTGCCCCACCTCCTCTCCCCGATGCCCCACTGCCCATCCCGCCCCAGCGGCCGTGGGCCTGTCAGGCCGGTGACCCAGCCCGCCTGGCACCACCACTTCCCTCCCCGACACCCCAATGCTCCTGTTGCCAACCCTCCCCTCCCTGATGCCCCACTGCCCTTCGCGCCCCAGCAGCCGTGGGCCTGTTTGGCCGCTGCCCCAACCCTGCCCAGCGCTGCCCCTTCCCTCCCTGACCCCACACTGCCCCTCTCGCCCCAGGAGCTGTGGGCCTGTCAGGCCCATGCCCCAGCCCCGCCCTGTGTCCCTGCCTCCCAACCCCAATGCCCTGCTGCCCCTCCTGCCCTAGCAGCTGTGGGCCTGTCACGCTGGTGCCTCAGCCCTGCCCAGTGCCATCCATCCCCCTCACCGACGCCCCACTGCCATTCCCTCCCCAGCGGCCATGGGCCTGTCAGGCCGGCGCCCGAGCACCGAGAGCAGAGGGAAAGAGTGTCCAGACCTGCAGGGACCAGGCTGTCAGATGCACTGGTCTCACTACAGAAGCTACCCCTGCCCACTCCGCACGAGGACCAGCTCTGCCCCGCGGCCTCACTCCAAACTGCGCCGGCCAGTCCCAGCAGCTGCGGGCTCAGGCAAGTGCAGCTTCCCAGGCCACCCGGCGTGGGCGCGCCCTCACCCGTGTCCCTCTTTCTGCTGCCCCAGAGAATAAGCGCAGCGTGATGGGCTGCCGCTGGGCCCAATCTGGCAGAGCAACGCGGGAGGGGCCAGAAGTGGGCGGAAGTGTGTCATTCGCCATCCTGACATATGGCAATTCCCCTCTTGGAGGGCCAGCCTCACTCTCGCTACCCCACAGTCTGCATCCTTCACTCAGAACACCGCAGCAGTGACCCATCGGGACAGCCGAACAAACGAGTTTGGGCAGCGCGACCCTGGGGTGGGTGTGTCAGCCGGTATTTTGCCTGGGCCTGCAGGCACGGCCATCTTGCTTTACTGAGGACGGACGGGCGTGTGCCGCCATCTTGTCGTCCTGCGAGGCCCAGGGACCAGCTCCCACGTGCTGCAGAGTGTCGCCACAAGCCCTTAACCTTGTGGCGGTCCTGCTGTGGGGTGGTGACAAGGGGGCCAGAGACTGGTGGCACGACAACCTGAGGCCCGGGATGGTGATGACTGCACTGCTGCTAACCGCTCCCACTGCCGGGCAACAAGGAGAAACTGCTGTCACCTTCCACAGGTAACTGGCCACTGCTGCCTGGTCAGCCCACCTCGAGGTTCAGCCTGAGGCAGGCAGCACTCTGTGCTCAGGCCCTCTGGGCCGGTCCAGCAGGTGAGTCAGCACCAGGCACTGTGTGGCCTTGGTCTGTGCCACCATCTCTGCTCTGGGTGCCTTGGGCCACTGCGGCCTCCCCATGGCCACCAGCACCCACCTTATGGCCTCCACCACCCTCTCAGTCCCACCCCATGACCACCCTGCTCTCCATTGATTCGGGCTGAGACCAACAATGTCGAGAAACAGAGTATTCTGGAAACGCTCTTCCTTAGGTCACTATCTTCTGGCATTTGCTGTGGCTGTGACTTTTCTGCTCTTTTGATGGCGGTAAGCCTGCCTTGATCTCTGTGATCAGGAATGTGGCTGAGCAAAAGCCACTTGTACCTCCGGGATGGACGCACCTCCCAGATGCTCTGTTGCTAGATGGGTCCTGGCAGTGCAGGGAAAGGTGGCTCTGCACTGGAGGTGAGTCCTGGAGAGGCATCTGACAGTGGACTCTGCATTTGACAGCATCCTAGGTGGTGGAGGGCGTGGCCCACTCCTCACCTGGGGGCTTACCCTGGGGACTCGGGGAAGGGGCTCCTCTCTTCACTTCTTCCTTGGGCTCCGACAGCATGGTGAGGAGTTTCCCTGCCCCCCAGCTTGGCTCCCTTCATGAGGGCATCTGGAATTCAGCCAGTTCAGTGAGTCCTTTCCTGCAGACTCCGCACTGGAGGTCCCAAAACAGTGCACTGAACACATTTTACTTTGAAAATCTCCTGGCAGATCATTTTGTTTTGCATTGCAGGTTCTTGTTGAATTTTGAAAGAGCTGAATGCCACTTGTTGTCTGTAGAATTATTGAAGGTTTACAGTGGTTTGTTCTAAGTCGGAAGTTGTTACAATCTATCCAAAGAACTAGTAACGTGAGCTTGTTTCAGAGGTCAGCCACCATGATTTCTTGACAGTTCCTTCAGAGCCTGTGTCCCAAAAGTTTTGTTACTGTTTTTGAGAATGAGGCAAAGCACTGCAGAGAAGGTTGCTCTTGGCATGTGTCATTGTTTAATGTGGTCTGGGGGCAAAGGAGGTGGTGGTCCTTTGGTAACTAGTCACAAAGCATTGAGAAAGGTTAGAAGGTCATGTTGCTTGGAACTCCCTGAGGACCTAGTATCCACCTGGTCTGGTCCACAACGGACTCAGGGGGGCTAGATGACCTCAGGTGGAGCAGAAAGCCCTTGAGAGAGACCTCCCAAACCCCCACGTGCACAGTTTGGTCTAAATAGAGAATTTACCTTAATGCGGAGAAGAGATGATGAAGTGTCTTGGTCAGTACCTTGCAGGGGCTGGTTGATTTGTACAGGAAGCAGCTTTCCTCCTGGTAGTGGGAGGACAGGAGGAATACAGATCCACAGCTCTTGGGGCTGACCTCCCCTTGGCGGTGGTCTCGCATCCTCAGCTACTTGAGCAGAGCTGGGGCCAGGCGCTCTGCTGAGTGCCTGGGAGGCTCTGCTGTCCGACACCTGGCCTGGCTTTGAAATAGGGGGACCAACCCTCGCCATTTTAACACTGCATCCCATGGACAGCAGGAGGATTGGGCAGCCATGAGCTTCTAAGAACTATTTCTGAGGCTTCCTGAAGCCTTTCCTGTTGTCTTGATGCCATCCTGTGCTATCTGCCCGAGTGTCTGTGTCCCTACAGGGCACTTACCACAGCCTGGGAGGAGGTATTCACCTTTCTTCCTCCTCTGCCTTACAGATGGTCAGTTTCTTAAGGTAGACGGTGGGTCTTTCATCTTTCTATTCCAGTAATAACTTGCAAGCAGAAGGTGCTCCTTAAATCTTTACTAAAGGTTTAAATGGGTAAAGTGGCTACAGGTGTCGGTGTTCCCAAAAACACTTGTTTTGTTTCTATAGTTGATTATTTTAGGGGTAGACATTTAATTCTTTCTTTCTAGTTACTTTTTCATTTATCCTTGCAGGCTGCACATAAAGGGCTCAAAATGTCTGGTTCAGTGGTTAAAAGCTGTTCACAGGGATGACTGGACCCCACTAAGCATTCTTTCATCTGTAGTGAACGTTTCACCAAAAAAAGCTCTTGGAAAGGATGGATGGTCAGTACTACATGCTCAAGCCATGGCCGTGCCCTCCATCTTCCACCTGACTGAGAAGGGGCGGCTGAAGTCTGTGGCCGCCCCAGGAGAAAGAACACCAGGAAGGCCACTGGGTGCCTGAGGAACATGCGAGTGAAGCAGATGGGAAAGGAGCTGCAGGTTCATCGTTGTCCTTGAGGGAAAATCTGAGGGCCCAGCAGGGCTCCCGCAAGTTGAAGCGAGCCACTGTGCAGGGTGAACCTGCACCCAGGGCTGCCCAGGAAGCCGCCAGTCAGGAGTAGGTGCAGAGTCTCTGGAAGGAACTCCAGGATACAGTGTGGCCTCCACAGCATCAGGCAGCCAGGGAGATGCAAACATGTCTGCTATAGATGCTGGCAATGAGACCCCCCTCTTCCCTGCCAGGGTCTCTTAGGTAAGAGTGGCATTTCCGTGGGTGACTTTATCCCTCAGGATCTGGGATGTGCAGATTTATTGGCTGGCAACTTTCTTACACTTTCTTCTCAGAGCACACTCGAGAAAGGCCATCTGTCACCCACGAGGCTGTTGACCGAAAGAGGTTGAAGAGAGATGTGGAGCCCAGCTGCAGAGGGACCAGCCTTGAGCCTGACTAGGGCTTGGCCCAGAACCCCCAAGTTCATCATTCACAATGATGCCTCAGAAAGCCTCCCAGAGCCCCTCCACCCTCCAACAGATGTCACCCTGAAGCCAGCTGCAGAAGCTGTGCAGGGCAAGCACAGCAACACCAGCCCCACGTCCCTCAGAAAGGTCATCCTGTCAACACTGGGGGCCCAAGAACTCCTCAACTCGCTGCACTCCTACTGCTTCTGCTCCCGGGGGAACAGGAGCACGGGCGCCGCCTGCGGGAGCAGGTGGGGAAGAACGGCGAGCTGAAGAGGGGCAGCCGCCGACAGCCAGGTGCACACTGCAGGAGGAGCTGGACGAGCTAAAGGAAGGGGGCTCCCTGCCTTAGCAGCCTGGTGCTCCCAGCCGAGGTCAGTGCCGGTGCTCGGGGCTCCCCCACTGCCTGCTCATCATGAGGGGTTTCCTGCTCCGCAGCAGATGGCCCCTGAGCACTTCTGTGTGCAGCATGCCTGCTGCTGTCTTGGGACAAGGCTCTGCTGGTAGCTGCCCCTTGCAGACAGGGAGCCCAGGCTGCAGAGCTCACCCCGCCAGTTCTAGGGCGCTCGAGAGGCAGCGGTAGTTGTCAAGGTTTAGCCGCTGGGAAAGGAGGCATTGCAGGTCAGCTGGGAAAGCCAGACCTACCCAATGAACGGTGCCTGGATCCTTGTTTTTCCACTTGAACAGGAGAAAATCAGCTTCTGTTGCATCCCTCACACAAATGTAAGTCCCAATGAGTTAGGATCTAAATGTGAAATAAAATCGACATAGTAACTATTAGAAAAGTTATAGGAGACTCTTAAAGTCATGGGGAGGTTCTTTCCATTCGTGTTTTAATGAATATCCATGAACTGAACTCATTTTGAACATTTTAATAATTTCTTTAAAATTTTAAACATCTTTTTGAGTAGAGTTCATTCTCTTTTGTAAATATTAAAACACTACAGAAATATATAAGGTAAGAAGTGGTAAAAACTCCTGTTTCTCACCTACCTCCCAACTTTTATTCCTTGTTGGTAGTAAAATTTTGTGTGTAATCTCCTCAACTCTTCCCTGTGCTTTACATGCATATTTCTCCACCTGTACGAATAGGTTGGATATATTTTTGGTGTGTTTATTGGCTATGTTTCTGATTTTCCCGCTCTCTTACAGTTTAGTAGTTGTAAACCTTGGTTTCTTGATATTCCTTATGTATTGAGGGTACCATCTTTTGCCTGTTATACATCCATGGAAAACATTTCCCTACCACATAGTTCATTTAATCTCGATCAGTGCTCGTCTTCCCAGATGTCAGTAACACTTCAGGAGGGAAAGGGCTCTATGTGACTGGGTGTTCAGGATCTCCAGGACCCCCAGGGCAACAACCATTAGGACAACACAAAACAAGAAACAAAACCCATGCTGCGTGTTTCCAGATGCATTCTGGTGCAAGGACAGCTCCAGTTGAGGACCGCTGATGTCTTGGTCAGAGTTATCCGCTATGTTCTCCTATCACGTTAAAACTGTTTCTGTAGTTTCTTGTACCTGATGGTACAGTTTGGTGCCTTTGTCTGTTCCTCTTGGTCAGACTGTGCAAGGTTTCTCACTGTTACAGGTCTTTCCAGAGAGCCAGCCCTTAACTCCATTGCTTAGGTCTGCATTGTTGTTCCCGCTTCGTGAATCCTCACTTCATTCTGCTGTTGTTGGTTTTATTGTGGTGTTGTTCTGGCTCCTGGAGGGAAGTGCTCAGCTTCTTCGTGTAAAGTTGATATTCCCTGATACCTGCAGTGGAGGCTGTGTCTCTTCTGTCCCTTAGTCTCCACACCATGGATTTGCCTCATGCTGCTCTCAGTGCTGCTCATTTCTAAAGAGTTTGTCCTGTCTGTCTGGATCCCCTCTGTAACCTGAGAGATTTAGAAGGGTGTGGACAGATTTTTAAGTGGATAGGTTGGGGGAGGGGAGCCAATATTTTGTGATTATTTTTTATTTTTATTGCTTTAAGTTCCGGTAGTATGGTTACTTATAGATTTCTGCTTTTTGGACTCTTTAGAGATTTCACTGTGACTTAGCACACTGTCCATTGTGGTGACTGTTTCATTGTGGTTTGAGGAGAATGTTTCCTCTCCACTAGTTTCTTATGTTGTTGTCCCTCAGGCTGAGGCTAGATCTAGCTTTTTTGTGTTTGTCAACAGATCTGTTTCCTAACTTACTGTATCACTTGACCTGTGGATTTCTAAGAGAGGTAAGGTACGTTTCCCTGTGATTCTGGAGGTGCCTGTGTCTTCTTGTTTGTCCAGTTTTTCTTTATGTTTCAAGACCATATTGTTAGGTGCGTAAGTGTTCCTGACAGTTATCAACACAGAAAACCCCTGTTTGTCCCATTTAAAGTCTTATTTCTTTATCGCCTTATTTTCAACCATATTATATCCCTTTATTTTATAACTATATTTTAACTCAACTTGAGATCCTTCATGTTTTTCTAGAGCAATTTGATCCATTTACAATTGTGATTATTGATAAATTGGAATTTGAGTCTACTCTTTAATTTCATTTTTAATTTGTTAGGCTTTCTCATGATTTTTCTCTTCTTCTAGTGGGTGTCTTTCAGCTTTTAGGAACAACGATTTTTGCCTCTCTTTCTGTAAATGCTTAGAGTTGATCAATTCCTGTGTTCTACACTCCCAACTCATCACCTTCCACTCCCCACCTCGAGACGGTCTGATCTTAGTTCTGTGTTCTTATTTTCCCCATCAAGCAACCATGATTGGATGTAAGTATACGTTTTATTGGTTACATTGTTCACCACTCTTTATTGTATCCAAAGTTTTCCTCTTTCTTAGAAATATTTGATGCTATCTAGGAACTCATATGACAGTAAAATTTTGAAAGGAATTGAGTCTGAGATACTCCTTAGGTGCTGATGCTGGGGAGCTAGCACCTAAACTCTTAAAGTTGCATTGGTGTGTCTGCAGAGTCAGGATGAGGTCAGAGATGTTTAAAACCATGGAATTGAATGAGGTTTCCTGGAGACACTGTAGCTGTAGAAGGGACCAGGGCCCAGCCTAGGAACAGGCAGTGATTGCAGAGGTGCAGCTGAAGAGGGTCCAGGAAAGGAAACTGAAACAGTGGAGCACGGAGTCGCAAGAGTCACAAGGGGAAAAGGGTATTGCAGAAAGGAGGGGGGCTCAGCTGGGTGGGATACAGCTCTGATCAGAATGGAGAGAAGATGGCTGGACTCGGCCACATGGGATCACTGGTGACCTCAGTCTCCTTGAGAGGGTGGGAATGAAGCTGGGTCTAGAGTGGGTGAAGGGGGAACACGGGAGGGCAGTAGGGATGAGACAATTTACTTAAGAGGTTTAGCCATGAAGGGGAGTCGGGAAAGTGGACAGTAGCCAAAAGGGAGCATGCGTCCAAGGGAGAGTTTTGTTTGTCAGGTGGAGATGAGCTAACAGTTGCTGCAGTTAGGACCAGTTGGAGAGGAGGTTCCTGAGGGCCCGGCAGGAGCGTGCTGGGCCCTGAGGAGGTGCAGGGCTGGGCTCCGCTGCCTGGGCAGGTGCAGAGAGCAAGAGGACTGATGTGCTGATGGAAAGGGCGCCCTGCGCCTCTGCTCCTGTATTCCTGGAGCGTGAGGTGGGCAGTGGCTGGGAGTGGAGGGGCGATGCAGGAGGTGTTTGATGAGCGGCAGGGGGAAGACGGGGAGGGGGAGAGGGCGCCCTGACTTGGTCTCCATGTCCCACACGGAGCTCCCCACTGGGGTCCCCGGTCACCAGCTGTTGTCTCTCTTTGATGTCTTCCTCAAAATGTTGGCTCTCTTGATGGTTCCCAGGGCTATTATGAATTTGTTCATCAATGAAAGAATCTTTGGGTCATTTTTTAGGGATTTTATGTCAAAGAGGCTCTACATGTGTTTATTCAATCCATCATCTTTACCCAATCCCTTTGTTTTTGGACAGAATCAATATAACAAAGGAGCCGGGCCAGTGGCCTGCAGGTTTCAGGGATCAGGAGATTTGCCCTCCAGGAAGCCGGTGCTGATTGGTATTCTCACAGGAAGTGGTGCTGTCTCCCTGAGCCTGCTCTAAGTGTGGTTGTCACGACTTTGTAAATCCTACGGCAGTCCTATCAGGGCCCATCATTGGCATTTCTGTGACCAGTGAGGGCGAACATTTTTCCGTGATCATTATCTGTCATTTCCCTGACTGTGCTGTCGCCTGCCTTGCTCACTGAGCTCCGAATCTTCCTGATGGAACTAGGACGTTCACTCTCTATCCAGTGTGATTGCACGTTCCCTCAGTGTGCCCCTTGAGTACTTGCTTCAAAAATGTCTGTTTTCTTCACATTCTTTGATTCCTTCTACATATAATCTAGATTTAATCTGGACCTGTAAAAATGTTTTATTGTGGAAAACATTGAACATACACAAATTAAACAGAAAAATGTGATAGCCCCCCATGTCCTTATTACCCAGCTTCA
Source organism: Diceros bicornis minor (assembly GCF_020826845.1). NCBI lineage: Eukaryota > Metazoa > Chordata > Mammalia > Perissodactyla > Rhinocerotidae > Diceros > Diceros bicornis. The sequence goes on from NC_080747.1 coordinate 85,773,727, forward strand.
ACATTTATCAGTATTCTGATATTCTTGTTTTCTCTATATTTCTACCCAGTCCCTACCTTCCATTGATTACTTTTTAATTAATAGATTGTTTTTTAGGAAAGTTTTAGATGGACAGAGAAATTCAGCAGATATTGCAGAGCATTTCTCCCTCCTCCCTCACAGTTTCCCCTACTGTTAAAATCTTGCATGACCACCTGTGTTAGTGCGGTCCATTCCTTACAAGTGAGGAGCTGATGCTGCTACAGTGTTCGTAACCAAGTCGGTGGTTTACATTAAGGTTCGCTGTCTCGCTGTCATGTACTTGGATTTTGACAAATGCATAATCTCATGTATCCACCATGACGGTATCCTACAGAAGAGTTGGATTGCCCTAAATTCCCTGTGCTCTGCCTCTTCATCCCTTGCCTTCCCACTCGTGGCAACACTGATCTGTATACTGTTTCTATGGTTTTGTCTTGTCTAGAATGTCGTGTAATTGGAATATATGAAAACTACGGAACAGAGTATATAGCCTTTTCCACTTGGGTTCTTTCACTTAGCCGTATGTATTTAAAAGTCCACTATGTCTTTTTGTGGCTTGATAGCTAATTTCTTTTTTTTTTTCCTTTTTGTATATTGAGTTAAAATATACATAACAAAAATTGTGCCATCTTAACCATTTTTAAGTGTATACTTCAGTGGTGTTAAATACATTTACGCTGTTGCACAGTCATCACCACCATTCATCCCCATAACTCTTATAAATCTGAAACCCTATACCTATTAAACAATAACTCTCCCTTCTCCCCTCCCCCCAGCCCTTGGCAGCCACCATTCCACTTTCCATCTCTGTGATTTTCACTAGTGTCCCTTCCTGATGTTAGTAGAATCATACAGTATTTATCTTTTTTCTGACTGGCTTATTTCTGTTAGCATAATGTCCCCAAGGTTAATCCATGTGTAGCATATTGCAGAATTTGCTTCCTTTGTAACGCTGAATAATATTCTGTTGTATGGATATACTACATTTTGTGTATCCATTCATATGTCAGTGGACATTGAGGTTGCTCACACGTTTTAGCTATTGTGAATAATACTGCTATAAACATGGGTATACAAATATCTCTGCAAGGCTCTGCTTTCAGATCTTTTGGGTGTATATCCAGAAGTCGAATTGCTGGATCATGTGATAATTCTATGTTCAATTTTTTGAGGAACATCCATACTGTTTTCCATAACAGATGCACCATTTTACCTTCCTATCGACAGCGTACACGGGTTCCCATTGCACCGCATCATGGCCAACACTTGCTGTTATCTGTCGAAAGACAGATAGCACTTATCTTAGTGTGTGTGAGGTGGTGTCTCATTGTGGTTTTGATTTGCATTTCTCTAATGATTAGTGGTGTGGAGCGTCTTTTAATGTGCTTATATGTCATTCATAAGTCTTTGGAGAACTGTCTCTTCTAGTCCTTTGCCCATATTTGAATTGGCTTGTTTTTCAGTTGTTTAGTTTTAGGGCATCTCTGTATATTGCGGATACCAGTCTCTTGTAAGAAATATGATTTGCAAATATTTTCTCCCACTCTGTGGGTTGTCTTTCCAGTCTATGGACAGTGCCTCATGATGTATCAACTTATAAAATTTTCATGAAGTCCAATTTGTCCTTTGTTTTTCTTTCATTACCTGTGACTTTGGTGTCATATCCAAGAAATCACTGCCAAGTCTGGTGTCATAAAGATTTTGTCCTGTTTTCTTCTAAGTGTTTTCTTATTTTAGGTCTTACATTTATATCCTTGAGTTAATTTTTTTTTAATTGATGTTTTAATGGTTTCTAACATTGTGAAATTTTGGGTTGTACATTTTTGTTTGTCCATCACCACATATATGACTTCCTTCACCTCTTGTGCCCACCCCCCACCCCCCCTGCCCTGGTAACCACAGTCCAGTTTTCTCTGTCCATGTGTTGGTTTATATTCCACATATGAGTGAGATCATACAGTGTTTGTCTTTCTCTTTCTGACTTATTTCACTTAACTTAATACGCTACAGGCCCATCCATGTTGTTGCAAATGGGACGATTTTGTCTTTTTTTATGGCTGAGTAGTATTCCATTGTATATATATACCACATTTTCTTAATCCAATCGTCAGTCGAGGGACACTTAGGTTGCTTCCACTTCTTGGCTATGGTGAATAATGCTGCAATGAACATGGGGTGCATAAGCATCTTTGGATTGTTGATTTCAGGTGCGTAGGATAGATTCCCAGTAGTGGGATGGCTGGATCATAGGGCATCTCTATTTTTAATTCTTTGAGGAATCTCCATACCGTTTTCCATAGAGGCTGCACCAATTTGCATTCCCACCAGCTGTGTATGAGTGTTCCTGTTTCTCCACATCCTCTCCAACATTTGTTGTTTTTTGTCTTGGTGATTATAGTCATTCTAACAGGCGTGAGGTGGTATCTTAGTGTTGTTTTGATTTGCATTTCCCTGATGATTAGTGATGTTGAGCATCTTTTCATGTGCCTATTGACCATCTGTATATCTTCCTTGGAGAAGTGTCTGTTCATTTCCTCTGCCCATTTTTTGATCGGGTTGTTTGTTTTTTTGTTGTTCAATTGTGTGAGTTCTTTATATATTATGGAGATCAACCCCTTGTCAGATGTATGTTTTGCAAATATTCTCTCCCAGCTGGTTGGTTGTCTGTTCATCTTGATTCTGGTTTCATTTGTCTTATAAAAGCTCTTTAATCTGATAAAGTCCCACTTGTTTATTTTTTCTTTAGTTTCCCTAGTCTGGGTAGGCATGTCATCCGAAAAGATTCCTTTAAACCCAATGTCAAATAGTGTGTTGCCTATATTTTCTTCTATGAGTTTTATAGTTTCAGGTCTCACCTTCAGGTCTTTGATCCATTTGGAGTTAATTTTTGTGAATGGCGATAGCACATGGTCCACTTTCATTCTTTTGCATGTGGCTGTCCAGTTTTCCCAACACCATTTATTGAAGAGACTTTCCTTTCTCCATTGCATGTTCTTAGCACTTTTGTCGAAAATTAGCTGTCCGTATATGTGTGGTTTTATTTCTGGGCTTTCAATTCTGTTCCATTGATCTGTGTGTCTGTTTTTGTATCAGTACCATGCTGTTTTGATTACTGTTGCTTTGTAGTATGTTTTGAAGTCAGGGATTGTGATGCCTCCTGCTTTGTTCTTTTTCTTTAGGATTTCTTTAGCTATTCGGGGTCTTTTGTTGCCCCATATAAATTTTAGCATTCTTTTTTCTATTTCTGTGAAGAATGTCATTGGGATTCTGATTGGGATTGCATTGAATCTGTAGATTGCTTTAGGTAATATAAACATTTTAACTATGTTTATTCTTCCAATCCACGTGCATGGGATATCTTTCCATTTCTTTATGTCATCATGGATTTCTTTCAATAATGTCTTGTAGTTCTCATTGTATAGGTCCTTCACCTCCTTGGTAAGATTTATTCCTAGGTATTTTATTCTTTTTGATGCAATTGTAAATGGTATTATCTTTTTGAGCTCTCTTTCTGTTAGTTCATTATTAGCATATAGAAATGCAACTGATTTTTGTAGATTGATTTTGTACCCTGCAACTTTGCTGTAGTTGTTGATTGTTTCTAACAGTTTTCCAACAGATTCTTTAGGGTTTTCTATATATACAATCATGTCATCTGCAAATAGTGAGAGTTTCACTTCTTCGTTACCTATTTGGATTACTTTTATTCCTTTTTCTTGCCTAATTGCTCTGGCCAAAACCTCCAGTACTATGTTGAACAGGAGTGGTGAGAGTGGGCAGCCCTGCCTCGTTCCTGTTCTCAGAGGAATGGCTTTCAGTCTTTCCCCGTTGAGTATGATGTTAGCTGTGGGTTTGTCATATATGGCCTTTATTATGTTGAGGTACTTTCCTTCTATTCCCATTTTATTGAGAGTTTTTATCATAAATTGATGTTGTATCTTGTCAAATGCCTTCTCTGCGTCTATTGAGACGATCATGTGGTTTTTATTCTTTGTTTTGTTAATGTGATGTATCACGTTGATTGATTTGCGGATGTTGAACCATCCCTGTGTCCCTGGTATAAATCCCACTTGATCATGGTGTATGATCTTTTTAATGTATTGTTGTATTCTGTTTGCCAATATTTTGTTGAGGATTTTTGCATCAATGTTCATCAGCGATATTGGCCTGTAATTTTCTTTCTTTGTATTGTCTTTGTCTGGTTTTGGTATCAAGGTGATGTTGGCCTCATAGAATGATTTAGGAAGTGTTCCATCTTCCTCTATTTTTTGGAATAGTTTGAGGAGGATGGGTATTAAATCTTCTTTGAATGTTTGGTAAAATTCACTGGAGAAGCCATCTGGTCCTGGACTTTTATTTTTGGGGAGGTTTTTGATTACTATTTCAATCTCTTTACTTGTTATTGGTCTGTTCAGATTCTCCATTTCTTCTTGGTTCAATTTTGGGAGGTTGTATAAGTCTAAGAATTTATCCATTTCTTCTAGATTGTCCAATTTGGTGGCATATAATTTCTCATAGTATTCTCTTATAATCCTCTGTATTTCCATGGTATCCATTGTAATTTCTCCTCTTTCATTTCTAATTTTATTTACTTGAGCCTTTTCTCTTTTTTTCTTAGTAAGCCTGGCTAAGAGTTTGTCTATTTTGTTTATCGTCTCGAAGAACCAACTCTTTGTTTCATTAATCCTTTCTACTGTTTTTTAGGTCTCAATATCATTTATTTCTGCTCTGATTTTTATTATTTCTCTCCTTCTGCTGGCTTTGGGCTTTGTTTGTTCTTCTTTCTCTAGTTCTGTTAGGTGTAATTTAAGGTTGCCTATTAGGGCTTTTTCTTGTTTGTTAAGGTGGGCTTGTATCGCTATGAGTTTCCCTCTCAGGACCGCTTTTGCTGTATCCCATATGGTTTGATATGGCATGTTATCATTTTCGTTTGTTTCCAGATAGTTTTTGATTTCTCCTTTAATTTTGTCAATGATCCATTGGTTGTTCAGTAGCATGTTGTTTAATCTCCACATTTTTGTCACTTTCCCAGTTTTTTTTTCATGGTTCATTTCCAGTTTCATAGCCTTATGGCCTGAAAAGATGCTTGTTATGATTTCAATCTTCTTAAATTTATTGAGGCTTGCTTTGTTTCCCAACATATGGTCTATCCTAGAGAATGTTCCATGCGTGCTTGAGAAGAATGTGTAGTCAGTTGTTTTTGGATGGAGTGCTCTGTATATGTCTACTAGGTTCATCTCGTCCAGTTTTTCATTTAAGTCTAATATTTCTTTATTAACTTTTTGTCTGGATGATCTATCCATTGCTGTAAGTGAGGTGTTAAGATCCCCTACTCTTATTGTGTTGTTGATTTCTCCTTTTAGGTTTGTTAATAGTTGCTTTATGTACATTGGTGCTCCTATGTTGGGTGCATATATATTTATAAGTGATATGTCTTCTTGATGTAGTGTCCCTTTTATCATTATATATTTCCCTTCTTTGTCTTTCTTAACCTGTTTTATCTTGAAGTCTACTTTGTCTTATATGAGTATGGCAACACCTGCTTTCTTTTGTTTGCCATTAGCTTGGAGTATTGTCTTCCATCCTTTCACTCTGAGCCTGTGCTTGTCTTTAGTGCTAAGATGTGTTTCCTGAAGGCAGCATATTGTTGGGTCTTGCTTTTTAATCCATCCTGCCACTCTGTATCTTTTGATTGGAGAGTTCAATCCATTTACATTTAGGGTAATTATTGATATATGAGGGCTTAATGTTGCTGTTTTGTCACTTATTTTCTGATTCTTTTGCATTTCCTTTGTTTCTTGTCCCATTTGTTTTGGACTGCCAATTCCGTTTGGTTGTTCTGTCTTATGATTCTTCTAGTTTTCTCTTTGTGTATCATATGTGGTTTTGCTTTGATTATTTGTTTAGTGGTTACCTTGAGGTTTGGGCAAAAAATCTTGTGTATGAGATAGTCCATTATCTGATAGCCTCCTATTTCCTTATACTAAGTCACTTCAGTCACTTTCCTCTTCCCCTTCTAAGTTGCTCTTGTTATACCTTATTCTATCTTGTGTTGTGGCTGTGTGTTTCAGTGATGAGGTTAAATTTATTTTTGGTGAATTTCTTCCTTTGATCTTTGAGTTTAGTATTTAAGTGGTTGCTAACCTATTCCGGTAAAGATCTACTATTTTTTTTTCAGGCCTGAGGGCCTTGTTGAGTATTTCTTGTAGTGGGGGTCTCGTGGCCATGAACTCCCTTAGCTTTTGTTTATCTGAAGGATATTTTTGCTGGATAGAGTATTCTTGGCTGAAAGTTTTTGTCTTTCAGAGTTTTGAATATATCATTCCAGTCTCTTCTAGCCTGTAAAGTTTCTGTTGAGAAATCCGCTGACAGCCTGATGGGAGTTCCTTTGTACGTTATTTTTTGTTTTTGTCTAGCTGCCCTTAATATTGTTTCTTTGTCGTTGACCCTGGCTAGCCTTACCACTAGGTGTCGTGGTGAAGGCCTTTGTCTGTTAATATATATAGGTGTCCTGTTGGCTTCGCTTACTGGTATTTCCTGCTCCTTCCCCAGATTTGGGAAATTCTCAGCTATTATTTCCTTGAATAGGCTCTCTGTTCCTCTTTCCCACTCCTCTCCCTCAGGAATACCTATAATTCTTATGTTACATTTTCTAATAGAGTCAGATATTTCTCGGAGTCTATCTTCATTTCTTTTTATTCTTAGTTCTCTCTCCTCTTCCATCTGGAGTATATCTGTATTCCTATCCTCTAAAGTACTAATTCTTTCCTCAATATTGTCAGCTCTGTTCTTTAAAGATTCCAGATTCTCCTTTATCTCCTCCATTGTGTTCTTCATCTCCATCAGCACTGATTGGTTTTTCTTTATGATTTCAATCTCTTTTGTGAAGAAACTCCTAATCTCATTTAATTGTTTGTCTGTGTTGTCTCGTATTTCGTTGAGTGTTTTTATGATAGCTATTTTGAAATCTCTGTCATTTAGTTTATGGATTTCTGTGTCTTCGGGGTTGATTTCTGGGTGCTTGTCATTTTGTTTCTGGTCTGGTGATTTCATATATTTTTGCATTGTGGTTCCTGTGTTGGTTTTGTTTTTCCTCATCCTGGAAGTCTCTGGTTGCAATTTCCACCTACCGCCACTGTCTGGTGGTAAGAGGCTGTGTAGTCTAGGCCCCCTGCGCTCTGCCCAGGTTTTTCTGCTGTGATCCGCAGTTTTTTTTTTTTTTTTTTCCCGCTGCGATCCACGGGTCCAATCGTTTGATCAGGTCTGCCTCGGATCGCTAGGTCTGGTCTGGTCGAGCTGCAGAGTCCGGTTTGCAGGGAGGGGGGAGCTCTCTCTTTTGCCCTCTGGGTCCCTGACGTGGGAGGCTTCTCGTTTGCCCCTCTTTATCCGCTCTCTGGGGTGCTCAGATGTTGATGGTAGCCCTGTGGCTCCTCTGAGTCCTCTGTGCGGGAGTTTCCCACTGGCTGAGAGAGTCCGAAGAGCCACAGTTTCCCCGCCGAGGGCCGCCCCTCCCCCCTCTCTGGGAGCCGCGCGGACTGGGATCGCTGATCTGTTGGGGAGGGAGAGGAGTTCTCCTTACCTCTCCCCACTTCCTCCGGGGGCCCAGCACGTTCTGCTCTCAGATGTGCGGCAGTGTGGATCCCTCCGCTCTAGCTTTTCACTGTCTGGGATTCAGTTGTTGGTCTGTGACTGTTGCTTTTGTTGTATCTTGTCGGGGGAAGAGTTCACGGGAAAGCTCACTCCGCCATGATGCTGACGTCACTCCCTTGAGTTAATTTTTGTATATAGTGTTGGATGAGGGTCTAAGTTCATTCTTTTGCATGCAGATATCCAGTTTTCCCAGTATCATTTGTTGAAAAGAAATCTTTCTCCGTTGCATGGTTTGGCACCCTTGTCAAAAATCACTTGACCATATATGTGAGGGGTTATTTCTGGGCTCGCTATTCTATGCCATTTGGTCTCTATTTCTTTATGCCAATACCATACTGTTGATTACTGTGGCTTTGTAGTAAGTTTTGAAATCAGGAAGTGTGAGTCCTCCAGTTTCGTTCTTCTTTTTCAGGATTGCTTTGGCTATTCTGAGTCCCTTGAGATTCCATGTGAATTTTAAGACGGGTTTTTCTATTTCTGCAAAAAACATCATTAGGATTTGGATAGGGATTACATTGAATCTGTAGACTGCTTTGGGTAATATTGACACTTTAACAATACTAAACCTTCCAATCCATGAATATGGGATGTGTGTCCATTTATGTATGTCTTCTTTAATTTCTGTCCGAAATGTTTTGTAGTTTTTATGGTGCAAGCCTTTCACCTCCTTGGTTAAGTTGATTCCTAAGCATGTTATTCTTTCTGATATAAATGAATTGTTTTTGTAATTTCCTTTTCAGAGAGCTCCTGGTTCATGTATAGAAATGCAACTGATTTTTGTGTGTTGACTTTGTATCCTACTGCTTTCCTGAATTCATCTGTTAGATCAAACAGCTTTTTTTGTGGAGTCTTTCAGATTTTCTACATATGAGATGATATCATCTTCAAACAGAGACCATTTTACTTCTTTCTTTCCAATTTGGATGTCTTTTATTTATTTATTTTTATTGCCTCATGGTTCTGGCTTGAACTTTCAGTACTGTGTTGAATAGAAGTGGTGAAAGTGGGCATCCTTGCCTTGTTTCTGATCTTAGAGATTTCAGGAAATGTTTTCAGTCTTCCCTCACTGAGTATTGTGTTTGCTGTGCGTTTTTCCTCCTATTTCCTGTTTTTTGAGTGTTTTATCATGAAAGGGTGTTGAATTTTGTCAAATGGTTTTTCTGCATCAATTGAGATGGTCATGTTTTTTCCCCTTCATTTTCTTGATGTTGCATATTACATTGATCGATTTTTATATGTTAAACTACCCTTGTATATCAAGAATATATTTCACTTGGTGGTAGTGTATAATTTTTTAATACGCTGTTGAATTCAGTTTGCTAGTATTTTGTTGAGGATTTTTGCATCTATGTTCATCGGGGGTTGTGGTCTGTAATTTTATTTTCTTTTAGTGTCCTTGTCTAGTGTTGGTATCAGGGTAATACTGGTGTCATAAAATGAGTTTGGAAGTGTTCTTTCTTTTTCAATATTTGACAGAGTGTAAGAAGTCTTGTTTTTAAAACTTCTTTATATGTTTGGTAGAATTCACCATTTCAGTCATATGGTCCTGGGTTTTACTTTGTTGAGAGATTTTTTTTAAGATTTCTTGAAATATTGGTGACATATAACATATGTAAGTTTTAGGTGTTCAAGATGATCATTTGTGAAAGGATTACCACAATACGGTGAGTTAGCACCTCCATTCCCTCACATAATTAACTTGTTTTTTCTAGCGATCACTTTTAAGATCTACTCTCTTAACAACTTTCAAGTCTATAATGTAGTATTGTAAATTATGGTCACCATGCTGTACTTTAGATCCACAATACTTATTCATTTTACAGCTAAAAATTTGTGCACTTTGACTCACATCTTGCCCGCTCCCCCATGCCCAAGGTGCTGGCAAGCACCATTCTAGTCTCTATTCCTTTGAGTTGGGCTTTTTTAGATTTCACATGCGTGAGAATATATAGTATTTGTCTTTGTCTGTCTGACTTATATCACTTAATGTAATGCAAGTTCCATCTGTGTTGTTACAAAATGCAGGATTTCATTCTCTTGCATGGCTAAATAGTATTCCATTATATATTTCATGTATATATACATATATCTCACATTTTCTTTAACTATTTATCCATTGATGGACACATGGATTGTGTCCACGTCCTCAGTTTGAGACTAATGCTGAAATGAACATAGGGGTGCAGATATCTCTTCAGAATAGTGACTTCATTTCCTTTGGATATACAACCAGAAGTGGAATTGCTCATTTACATAGTATTTCTCTTTTTATTTTTTTGAGAAAATTCCAAATTTTTTCCATAGTGACTGTAGCAATTTACATTCATACCAACAGTGCACAGGGTTCTCTTTTCTACACAGCCTCGCCAACACTTGTTGTCTGTTGTCTCTTTGGAAATAACCATTCTAGCAGGTGTGAGGTGATATCTCATTGTAGTTTTGATTTCATTTCCCTGATGATGAGTGATTACGAGCATCTTCTCAGGTACCTGTTAACCATTTTTATGTCTTCTTTGGAAAAGTATCTATTCAGGTCCTTTGACCATTTTCATATTGTTTTGTTGGTTTCTTTGCTGTTGAGTTGTAAGGGTTTCTTATATACTATGGATGTTAACCCCTTTAGTTTGCCGATTATTTTATTTGCTGTGCAGAAGATTTTTAGATTGATGTCATCCCACTTGTTAAGTTTTGCATTTGTGTTTGCACTTTTGATGTTATATCCAAAAAAATCATTGTCAAGACCAGTTTCTTGGGGCTGTTTTCTGTATTTTCTTCTAGTTGTTTTATATTTGGTTTCTTGCATTTAAGTCTTTAATTCAATTTGGGATCATTTTTGGTGTATTGTAAAATAGGGGTCCAATTTCAGTTTTCTGCATGTGGTTATCCAGTTTTCCCAACACCATTTATTGTAGAAACTATCTGTTCCCCATGGAGTCTTCTTAGCTGACTCATCAACTTTTAGCAAAGTGTATGTGTGTGGTTTTATTTCTGGGCCTTTGACTCTGTTCTATTGGTCTGTGTGTCTCTTTTTATACCTGTATCATACCGTTTTTATTACTATAGATTTGTAATAAAATTTGAAATCAGGAATTGTGATTCCTTCAGGTTTTTATTTCTCAGGGTTGCTTTGGTTATTGGAGGTCTTTTGTGGATCCATGTGAATCTTAGGATTGTTTGTTCTATTTCTGTGAAAAATGTCATGGGAATTTTAATAGGAATTACATTGAATCTTGAGATGGCATTGGGTAGCATGGACATTTTAACAATATTAATTCTTCTGATCCATGAACGTAAGATATCTTTTCATTTCTCAGTGTCTTTGATTTCTTTCATCAATGTCTTATAGTTGTCAGTGTCTAGATCTTTCACCTTCTTGGTTAAATTTGTTTATGAGTATTTTACTGTTTTTGATGCTATTGTAAATAGGATTTTTTTCTTTATATCTTTTTTAGATAGTTCATTGTTAGTGTACAGAAAGGCAACAGATTTCTACATGTTGATTTTGTCTCCTGCAGCTTGAGTGAATTCGTTTATTAGTCCTAACAATTTGGGGGGGTGTCCTTAGGTATTTCTCTATATAAAATCTTACTTATCATCTGCAAACAGAGACCACTTTGATTCTTCATTTCCAATTTAAATGTATTTTATTTGTTTTCGTTGCCAAATGTCTCTGGTTAGACTTACAGCAGAATGTTGAAGAGTGGTGTTGTGACTGGGCACCCTTGTCTTGTTCTTTGTCTTAGCAAGAAAGCTTTCAACCTTTCACTGTTCAATATTATGTTAGCTGTGGGTTTTGCCATGTAAACCTTTCATTATGTTCAGGTATGTTCTTTCTGTAACCCTTTATTGAGAGTTTTTATCATGAAGGGCTGTTGAATTTTGTCAAACTGCCTTTTCTGCATCGATTGAGATTATTTTGTGATTTTTATCATTCATTCTATTAATGTGGTGTATCACATTCATTGATTTGCATCATGTTGAACTTGATCATGTTGTTTGATCCTTTTTTTGAGTTCAGATAGTTTTGTTATAATGTGTCTTGGAGAAGAAAGTTTTAGTTTGAAATTTTAGGTTGACAGATCGGCTTCAGGACCTTGGATGTGTAAATCTTTCTCCAGATTTGGGAAGATGTCAGCTGCTATTTTTTTTTAAGTAAACACTCTTTTCCTTTATCCCTGTCTTTTCCTCTGGTACTTTAATAATGCTTATCTATTTCTTTTCATGGTATCCCATAATTCACACTGCCTTTCCCCGTTCCTATCCAGTACCATTTTTCTTTTTGTTTCTTTGACTGGATGATTTCAAACGACACATCTTCTAGTTCACTAATTATTTCTCGTACATGGTTGAATCTGATTTAGAAGCTCTCTATTAAATTCTTCAGTTCAGTCATTTTGTTCTTCAACTCTAGGATTTCTGTTTGTTTTTCCTTAATGATTTCTGTTTCTATAATGAACTTCTCACTTGTTCATGCACTGTTTCCTTATTTCATTTAGTTGTCTATCTATGTTTCCTTAGAGTTTTATGAATTTCTCAAAGAGGGTTGTTCTGAAGTCTTTGTCACATGGTTCCTATATCTCCATTGCTTGGTCGGTCATTGGAGTTTTATTCTTTTTCTTTGGTGGTGTCATGACTCTTTGATTATTCATGATCCTTGTGGCCTTCCATGGTGTCTGCAAATTTGAGGAAGTAGGCACCTCTTCCACTCTTTACAGACTGGCTTTAGAAAACCAAAGCCTTCACAGTCATCCCATCTAGGGGTCCTGGGTAGGCATCTGGTGGTGTCCAGGGGCAGGCTTGCTGCTGGAGTCCTTGCGCAGCCTTGTACTGGGGTGAGTGGAAAGCTTGGGTCTATGGTATTGTGTCTGGTCCTGGGCACAGCTGGGACCCTGAGTTCATGAGTAGCCCCACTGGAGCCTGTTTTGACAGGTCCTCTTTGAGAGCCTGCCACCACAGGAGTCATCCAGGGCCATGAGAGTTCGCCAGTGCTGGGATAAGCTGAGAGCCTTGGTTCATGAGAGACTGCCAGGAGCCTGGTGCCACGAGAGACAGTTTGTGCTGTGGTAGGCCAGAAGTCTGGATTCCTGGGAGCCGGCTGGGAGCATGGGGCCACAGGAGCTGCCTGAGGCTGCAGAAGCCAGCAGGCACTGGATCAAGATGGAAGCCTGGGTTCATGGGAACCTGCTGGTGCCTGGTGCCATGGGTGCTGCCTGGGGCCGCCTGAGTCAGCAAGCACCTGGGTAAGCTGGGGGCCTGGTTTTGTGGGAGCCTGCAAGGAGCCTCGTTCCATAAGAGCTGTCTACAGCTGCTGGAACTGGCAGGTGGTGTGGTGATCCATGGGCTTGAGTTCCCAGCAGCCCCCTGGGAACCTGGTGTCATGGAATCTACCTGGGTTGCTGGAGCCAGCAAGTGCTGGAGTGACCTGGGGTCTTGGGTGTGTGGGAGCCCACTGGGGTCTTGGGTTTGCCCTGTTACAGAAGCTGCCTGTGGCTGTGAGTGCTGCCTGTGTCTGCCTGGAGTAGGCAGGACCTTGGGTGATCCAGGGTCTGGATTCACCAGAGCCCACCAGGAGCCTGGTGCCAAGGACACCACTTGTGGTCACAAGAGCCACCTTGGGCTGTTGAAGATGGCAGCCCCTAGGCTGAGATGGGGCCCTGGGTTCCCAGGAGCCTGGTGGGAGCCTGGTGTCAAGGATGCTGCTTGAGGCCACCAGAGCTGGCATGCTCCAGGGTGAGCCAGGGGCCTGGATTTGCAGAAGCCTGCAGGGAGCCAGCTAGGTCCACAGGAGTCAGCCTGGCACTGGGGCAGGCTGGCTAAGGTCAGGCAGAGTGGAGAAGTCCCTTCTCATTGGGAGGTGTTTGATTACTGATTCAATCTGCTTATTTGTTACTGGTCTATTCAAGATTTCTATTTCTTCATGATTCAGCTTTCGTAGGTTGTTTCTAGGAATTTATCTATTTTGTCTAAGTTATGCAATTTATGAATGTACACTAGTTCAGAATAGTCTCTTCTGATCTCTTTCTTTCTGAAGCATCCGTTGCAATGCCTCCTCTTTCATTTCTGATTTAGTTTGAGTCATCTTTCTTTGTTTTCCTAGATATTTTATCTAAGGGTTTCTCAATTTTATTTTTTCCAAAACTCAACTTTTACTTTTATTAATCTTCCATACTGTCTTTCATTTTTTTTCCACTCTCCTCTTGGTGACTTCCATCCTTCTGCTAACTTTGGGTTTCATTTTTTCTTTTTTTAATGCTGTGTGTTGTAAGTCAGGTTGTTTCTTTGACATCTTTCTTCTCTTGTAATGTACAAGTTTATCACTATAAACTTTCCTCTTAGTACTACTTTTGCTGCAGACTATAAGTTTTGCTGTGTTTATTGTTTCTTTTTGTGTGTGTGTGATGAAGATTGGCCCTGTGCTAACATCTGCCAATCCTCTTTTATTTTATTTTTTTTTGCTGAGGAAGACTGGCCCTGGACTAACATCCGTGCCCATCTTCCTCCACTTTATATGGGACGCTGCCACAGCATAGCTTGCCAAGCGGTGCGTCGGTGTGCACCCGGGAACTGAGCCGGCGAACTACGGGCCCCCGCAGTGGAGCACACGCACTTAACCGCTTGTGCCACCAGGCCGGTTCCTATTGTTTCTTTTTGTATGTTTTGAGCTGTTTTCTAATTTCCCTTTTGATTTCTTCTTTGATCTACCTTTTTTGTGTGTGAAGAAGATCAGCCCTGAGCTAACATCCATGCCAATCCTCCTCTTTTTGCTCAGGAAGACCGGCCCTGAGCTATCATCTTTGTCCATCTTCCTCCACTTTATATGGGATGCCACTATAGCATGGCCTGACAAGCATGGGTTGGTGCGTGCCCAGGATCCGAACCCAGGCCTCCAGCAGCGGAACACACGCGCTTAACTGCTACAGCACTTGTCGGCCCCCTGATCTACTTTTAAGTTTAAGAGTTTTTGTTGAACTTCCACGTATTACGAATGTTCCAGTTTTCCTTCTGTTATTGACTTCTAGTTTCATGCCATTGTGTTTAGAAAAGTTACTTGGTATTATTTCAGTCTTCTTAATCTTGTTAAGACTTGTTTTGTGACCTAACACGTGATCTGTTCTGGAAAATAGTCTGTGTGCCCTTGAGAAGAGTGTACATTTTGTTGCTGTCCAGTAAAATGTTCTCTGTGTGTCTGATAGGTCCATTTAGTATTTAATGTATTCATGTCTGCTATTTCCTGATTTTCTGTATGGATATTCTATCCATTGTTAAAAGTGGTCTTTGAAGTCTCCTACTATTTGCAACTTATATAGGTGAGAAGGCTCTTATATTGAGTATATATAAAGATCTCTTAGAACTCAATTATAAAAGACAAGTCAATGAAACGGGGTAAGCAACTGGAATAGACATGTCTCCAGGAAATACATAGATGGCCAATAAGCACAAGGTAGTTGCTCGGTATCATTAATTATTAGGAAAATACAAATTCAAAGCACAATATGATACTATTTCATGCTCAAAATGAAGGCTATATTCAACATAATGGAAAATAACAAGTGTTGGTAAAGATGTGGAGAAAGGGAAACCCACATACGTTACTGGTGGGAAAGTAAAATGATGCAGCCACTGCAGAAAACAGCTTGGCATTTTCTAAAATCTTAAACTTAGAATTACCATTGACCTGGAGAGGCCCGTGGTAGATATGTCCAAAAGAGCAAACTTGCCCATAGACATTCAAAGCAACATTGTTCACAATGGTCCAAAAGTGAAACAAACCCAAATTTCTATCCAGTTATGACTGCATAAACCAAATGTGGCCTATTCATAATATAGGATATTATAAGCCATAAAAAGGAATTAAGTACTGCTACATGCTCGGCCATGGGTGAACCTTGAAACGTGTGCTCACTGAAGCCATCCACAAAGGCAATAGATAACAGGATGCCATTTGAATGAAATGTCCAGAATAGGAAAATCCATAGGGGGAGAAAACAGATGAGTTGTTTCCATGGGTTTGGGTTAGCAGAAAATAGATTGTGAATGAGTATGGGTTTGTTTGGGGGTGTTGAAAATGTTCTGGAATTAGATAGCGGTGATAGCCACACGACATAATCATTGTGCTAAAAGCCACACAAATGTATACTTTGAAATGCTTAAAACGGTGTATTCTACATTAAGCAAATTTTCCACATAAAAATTTTGAATTTTTTAAGTTAATCAGGGTATTGGTTAATTTTAAGTTGGCTGGTATAATTAATAAGTGTAATTAATGGAGTTATTAGGGGTAAGGCAGGTTGTAGCCAGGAGAGGAACATCCGACTAGGGCTATAGTAACAAATCCTATGATTATACAAGCAACAGTCTAAAATCCAGTCCATTTCCATTGTCCCCAACTTGGAGAGACCAGCCATGAAAATAGATAAGTGATCTCAGGGGACTTTGGTATCTATTCAAAGATTTGGGTAATATTATGCAACATTTTAACCTCTTGGGCCATTTGGTGGAGGTAGGTTTGAACTTCTCTGTTGATGTACACTCAGCAAGTGGTTCTAGGAAAGGCACCAACCCCTCCTTCCTTGGCCGGTATAGACAGTCTAGGGCCCGGCCATTTTCTAAAACCATTTAGGCGAGAGACTCATGAGAGTGTTGTTCAGGGGTTAGGATATATTCCTATGGAGTTGTTGTCCATGTTCTGTCAAGGTTGTTGATACTTCTTAGTTGCCTCAGTTTCCTGATTTTGTGTGGGTAGGGCCACCGCACCTGTGCCAAGTCCAGTCAGTCAATCCCAGTAGAACTGAAAACCCAGTGCTATAGGACTGACATTATTTCTATGGGTTGTTGGTAGCCTGTCAGAGCAGGAAACTCAGGGGACCTGTGACCTGAGGGAAGCAGGCTGAGAGAGACAATAGTGCGTTGCAGAATACAGCCTGGAGCAAGCTGCTCAGAGGGCTGGGGAGAGAGACGCTCACTGGCTGAGAGCCTTGTGATATCAGCCCACAGTGAAACCCAAAAGCGGATGCTCCTGTGGTAAAATATTCATTAGGTGTCTTGAGGTAAAATAATTTGCACCTATTCACTGGTTACCTGTGCTATATGATTTCAGGGGGTATGGTTAAAGTGTTTGTGGGCCAAGAGCTGTTTGGGCCTGGGCACAAAATCACCAAGGTGGCCTCGAAGGCTACCCCAAAATGACCCCTCAAGGAGCAGTTGGGGCAGAAAGTGGGTGGAGCATTTTGAAGGAAGCCTGGGGCAAAGATGGTGTTCGATGGAGTTGGCTACAACTGAGTCTCTCCGCAGGGTAAGCCCTTCAGCTGGGGTACAATAGGTGATTGGAGGCCAAGTGACAGACCCTGTGACTCTTGATTCCCAGTGCACGGGCAGGCCTCTCAGCCCATTGGACATAAGTGGTTGTGGTGTTTGTGAAGCATCTTAATGGCAGTGTGGAAAGTATAGGGGACGTGTGGTGGGAGATGTCATGATAGTGTAGGGAGGAGCTGTGTGTGAGATTACGGTGTTGAAGGGGAAGGACTGGAGGCAGGTGCAGTGGGTGTGTGACCAACAATGGTCAATGAAGGGACAGCTGGGGTGTAACTGGGGAAATCAGGGACCAGCAGAAGTAATGTGTTTAAAACAAGACACCAGGGTAGGCCCAGTGGCTTAGTGGTTAAGTGTGCACGCTCCACTACTGGCGGCCTGGGTTCGGATCCCGGGCGTGACCGACGCACCTCTTCTCCAGCCATGCTGAGACTACATCCCACATACAGAAACTAGAAGGATGTGTAACTATGACATACAAATAGCTACTGGGGCTTTGGGGAAGGAAAAAAGGAGGAGGATTGGCAATAGATGTTAGCTCTGAGCTGGTCTGCCTCAGCAAAAAAAAAGAGGAGGATCAGCATGGATGTTAGCTCAGGGCTGATCTCCCTCACAAAATAAATAAATAAATAAAATAATAAAACAAGACACCAGGCCCTAATGGAGCCACTTAGACTAAGTCTCATGTCAACAAGCCGAGATTTAATTAGACTTTTTGCCTTCCCAGGAATAGAATCATAAACCAGACAATTGGGAATCGCCTGATGAGCAACAGGTAGGTCACCTTCCTGATAGAGCCCTGCCATCCCCTAAAGGAAGGTAACCTTGCAGTAACCAACCCTCTTTTTGGTGTAGTGTAATTTCCTTGTTCCTGCTCCCTTCTGCCTATAAAAGTCTTTCATTTTGTCCAGCTCCTTGGAGCTCCTTTCTCTCTGCTAGAC
This sequence comes from Diceros bicornis minor, assembly GCF_020826845.1. Taxonomy (NCBI): domain Eukaryota; kingdom Metazoa; phylum Chordata; class Mammalia; order Perissodactyla; family Rhinocerotidae; genus Diceros; species Diceros bicornis. The sequence continues at coordinate 85,791,648 of NC_080747.1, forward strand.
TGGATGCTGCCTGATTCATGAACTGTTGAATAAAGCCAATAAGATGTTTAAAATTTACTCAGTTTTATTTTGTTTTGTACCAGTTTGGTGGCAGCAGTGGGATCCAAAGGAGACATCTGATGGCTTAGAGGATGAGAAACACAGGCATTGGTACCCGCAAAACCTTTGAGTTCTCCATCTTTGTCACTGATTCTGAGAGCCGTGGGTAAGTTCCTCTCAGCAAGTGCTGTAGAGAAACACAGCAGGGGGCTGTGAGGGAAGGTTGGGCGTCACTTGGTAGGAGGGTCTGAAAGGCCTCAATAGGGTGATATTTGCTGGGACCAGAATGACAAGAGGGAGCCAGCCCTTCAGGGGTCTGGGAGCAGTGTGTCAGGGAGATGGCACCACTGGTCCTGAGTCTCACAGGCAGAAGTGAATTTGGCCAGAGGAGGTCAGAAATGTGGGCAGTGCAGCTGGAGGGAGGCTGGGAGGAGAGAACAGGAGCTGGGGTGGAAGGTAGGGCCAGGGCCTGGTAGGCTGTGTCAGTTACCTTTCCCTCTCTGACTTCATTGCCCCTAACCTTGCATTTCAAAACTACAAATGTTGACTATCTCACAATTTGTGTGGATCAGCAATCAGGCATGTTTTAGCTGGGTGCCTCTGCCTCAGTGAGTTGAACAGCTTGGGGCTGTGGCCTCAACTGAAGCTCAACTTGGGAAGGACTAGCCCCCAAGGTCACTCTCAGCCTTCAGGGTTCAGTTTGGACTGAGAGCCTGAGTTCCTTTCTATCTGTTGACCTGGGCACACCTGTGCTTCTCTCCTCTATAGGCTTCCACATTGGGCAGTCCCAAAACACTGGTATTTGATTCCTCAGTTACAGAGATTTGACAGAGTGAGAGAGAGAGATGGAACATGAGAGAGGGAGTAAGAGGAAGTGAGAGACTTGTGTAGTTAAAATTTAGAAAAGACATCCCATCACTTTGGCTCTTATTATGTTCATAAGCCAGTTACTAACCACCCGTGGCTATGCCATGGGTGGGGCTCACTGGGTACCATTGTGGAGGCTTCCCACCTCATAGGCCAAGATGAGGCACTTGGGTCTCATTCTCCATAAAGCAGGAAACAGTTGAATGGTTTTATGCCACAGAAGGCAGTATCTAAATTTCCGTTAGTTTCAACCCCCTCATGATGCTGACCTGAAAATGAGGCCAAGTTGGAAGTGACTGTTCCAATAGCACATTGCTAGAACCCAGGCCTGTTTTGAGTGGTGTTCTGTGCTACATGTCACCCCTTCTTGTTATTCTTCCATCTGTAAGTTTGTGCCTTAGGTACATGTGACACCAGCCCACAGGGGTAATAGATATTATCTCATATACACCGGGTGAGGTCCCTAGGAAGTAGATTCTAGCCTGATCCCCATGGTGCAGGTTTGGAGACTAGGGAGGACCTGAGAGGCACAGGGACTTTCCCAGGATGCAGAACTGGTAAGAAAGAGGAGGTCTACATTCATCTCTGTCTCCTCAAAGCTAGGACCTGAGTTAGGTTTCCAGGGAACTGTGGCTAGGGCTGTGTAGGCTCCTTGTGTACAGTTCAGGAAGTGACATGAGAGAGGAGGGTGAGCAGCCCGGGCTCAATGGGCAGCTCTGGAGAAATCTGATTGAGGTAAGGGTCCCAGGTAAAGGAATCTTGAAAAATGACCCCATCTCCTTGGTCCTAGGCCTCAACAGATCTTTGAACTCTGGTAACCAGGCACCCACAGCCCCCCATCCAGCTCTCTTGAATGGAGACAGCCAAGAAGCAAAAATGTTGTTGTTGTATCCCAACTTTTGGAGGATCTGGCCTCAAAAAAACCCAGAAAGAGAATCTTTTTGATTGTTGCCGATGTTGGCTCAGCCCTCATACCTGACGCCTCTGGGTGTCTGACAGGAGGCAGTGAAGGGTAACATGGGGGAGCCCAGGAAAGGCTAGTGCAGGCCAGGACACAACGGTGATCCCACCTGATCAACCCCACACTCCAGGCCCCTCATAGTGTGTGTGTGTGTGTGTTTGTGTGTCTGTGTGGAGTGGGGAAGGCAGGGTATGTGGGGCAGGCCATTCCTGGGCAGGAGCTGGTTGTTAGGTGTCGGAAACCTGGTGTCTGTCACGTTCATACCCCAGATCATGGCTGGCAGCATGAGAAGGTGAGCTCCTCTACTCGTACGTTATTGAGCCCCAGAGGTTTCATTTCCTTCCCTCCCTGACCAAAGTTCATTGCCAGGATGCCCTCTGTGCCTGAACTGAGGAGCAGACTTTCTCTTGGGGGTTGGCCTCAGTGGCAGTGTGCAGGCAGCCCCTGATTCCCTCTGGCCCAGCTCCCAGGCAGTCTTTGCAGAACTCCACTCAGGACGTGGTCGAGTAGCTGCCCAATGGTTTCAACTCAACCAACTCACTAGACAAGGAGCAGGTGCATGAGGCCACCCACATCATCCAGTGCTGCTCTGAGATGAGAGCAGGACCAGAGGGCCTCCACACTCAGGACCTTGAGATGATGGGGTTGGACCAGAACTAGGGTTGGACCAGTCAGTGGCTGTCTCTTTTTCAAGCTAAAGAGGACGTACATGCAGGTAACCTTGTCTGGTTCAAAGCTGAGCTCTCGTGACCCTCTTTCCCTTGTCTGTTGTGAGTTTAGGAGGCCACTGAGGCAGAGCCAGAGGCTAAGGGGGACTGCAGGCTGGCTATTCCTGGAAGGGAAGTGGGATCTTTCCTGTATTTAGAAGGACACATGGAAAGTCAGCTATGTGAGTGAACCTTTCTCTTTATCCCACGCCAGCGTCAGCTGCAGAGCTTCAGCCAGCGGCAGAAGCAGAGCAGTGGGCAGTGGTGGAGGTAGAGCTGGCTCCAGCTCCGTTGACACCACCCCCTCTAGCACTGGAGCCAGTGTTCCCTCCACCAGCAGTGTTGGAGGTGGAGCAAGGGCCAACATGGACTCCAGCAGGAGTGGGAGCTGCTGAGCTGGAGTCACCTGGACCATCATTTCTAGTGGGAAGTCCATCTCCACCTGTGGCTAAGAAGCGTGAGAAGAAGCCAAACCTACGGCCTTCCCTCCTAAGCTGGTGGTGGAGCAGTTGACCATGATGGATGAGATGAGCAGCTGGGCTCTCAGGGCGGGGTGGGGTAGGCCTTCCCTCTGCCATCGTTGCCCCAGACCTCATCCAGTCTCCTATGATCTGGGCCCGAATCCTGGCTCCACCCCTTACCAACCATACGACCTGAGCAACTTTCTGAACCCCTAAGCCTTTGCTTTCCACCTGCAGAACGTAGAGGTGGACACTAACAGGACTGATGCACAGAGTGGCTGTGCCGGCTCCATGATGTAGAAGAGACGGAAGGGTGAGCAGGGCCTGGCACATCAGTGGTGGAGGGGAACTCACTGTGTGCAGCCAGGTCCCTGGTGGCCCAACCGTCTGCTCAGGAAGCTCAACAGCCTCAGGACTTATTAGACACCTGATGTGTACTCCACTACAAGGGAGACAGACAAGGCCCGTGGTTGCAGCTGCCAGGGGAGAATGTGCATCAGAATGGGGAGTGGGACCAGAGGGGGATCAGGGTGTTGGCAGATACCCCCTTGGGATGAGCCGAGTTGAGCCACCATCTGGAGCTTGGAGTTAGCCAGGACGGGCTGGATGCAAATGTTCCTCTCCCTTCCCTGCCAGTATTGGGTCCTGGGTCATCCTCTGGGTACCCTCGGTGGACAGAGAAGAAAAGCCAGGGACTCTCACAAGGCTCAGGCCACATCCTGAGCTTCCTGAGCTCCAGCTCTAAATTGTGACCCCTGTGTGGGACTTTTGTGGATGTGGACACAGAGCTGGGGTGTGGCAATGCTGGGTGACACTCCCCCTGTTCCCCAGGAGCTCTTCCGGAAGGTGGTGCCTTCTCAGTGCCTGGGCTCCCCCTAGGGCAAGAGGAACAAGCCCAGCAATGAGCACCTGGCACACACTGTCCGGGCCACCATCGACCACTTCAGAAGGGTGGCCAGCCTCGTCGTCACCACCTGCCTCTGGGACCGGAGCATGGTGGCCCCGGACAGGACGAGGGTGGTGGAGCGCTGGGTCCAGGTGGCCCAGGTGTGCTGTGGGAGGCCCAGTGGAGCCCCTCTCTGGAGCCTTGGGAACTGCCTCCACCTTTACCAGCTCCCAGGATTGAAGTGTGTGATCTAAGCCCCTGCAAGTCCCTAGGCCCTTCTTGCCAGGGGAATGCTGACCTTGACTCCAGGTCCCAGTGCGGGGATGCTCACTTCCTACGTGGCTCCCTCCCTGGGTTGAGCTAAAATCCTCCTCCTTGTGAGTGTTACTCTTTGGGTCCTAAATGTGCCCTTCTGGGGCTCCCTGAGCATCTGTCTCATTCAGGAGAGGAGATTTAAATAGAAGGGGACTGAAGCTAGAGCAAGCAGGGCTCCAGCGCCCCACCTCACAGCTCATTCTCTTCCCTTTCCCAGGAGTGCAAGATCCTGAAGAACTTCTCCTCGCCCTGCACTGTCATCTCTGTTTTGCAGAAAACATCCATATGCCACCTGAAGAACACATGGGGGAAGTTTCCTGGTGGTAAGCCTCTCTCCATAGGAGGACCAGGGTGGATGGGGGATCTCCTGTATGTCTGCCATTGGCCCTTCAGTCAGCTGGGAACTCCTGGGTGGCAGCAAATGCTTGGAACAGGGCCTGGGCCTCGGCGGTGGGTCTCTAAGTCTCCTGGTATCCTTAATGCACCAATTCTGCTTCAGGATTCGGTTTCTCTAAATGCCAGGTACTGGGTTGAGCCACATTGGAGATTTTCAAGTGTTTATAACAACAGAACTCTATTCCCAGTTGAAACTGAAAGTGGTCGAAAGAGAGCTGCTCTGTATAGCGGGGGAATGGAGACCCCAGTGACCAACAGGAGAGCCCCCTCCCAGTCTCACGAGACCTTAGCCCTCAGAGGAGCCCAGTAAGAGCACTCCTCCAGGCCGTTTGAATCTCTCAGGTTGTCAAAGAAAAGGATTTACCCTCAGAACCCTCACATTATCCCTAAATTTATCCTTCCTTCTTTCCCCTACCCTCAGGGAGAGCTCTGAAAAACTTAAGAAGCGCTATAGCCAAGACGAGTCCTTGAGCAGATAATTGATGACCAAGGTAGAGTGGAGGCTGGGGGTCTGGAAAGAGAGGAGGGGCTACGGGGGGAGGGGGACTGGGCAAGCTGTGGTTTTGATAGTTTCTCACTTGAACTTTCTCTGAAACGTTCCCATCTATCTTGTCCAGGTTAACAAGCTTAGGGATCTGTTTGGCCCATGGGCTGGTGGGGTGCCGTTTGTGGGCAGGAGGCCTTGGTCATGGGACACAGTGGTGTTGGCTGGGCTGTTCCAGGGCGAGTTGCCGAGCTGGCGCCATCAGCAGATCTCTGGCTTCCATGCACGTCCATCCTGCTGAATGTAGCTTCTTCCAGGCTGTTGGGTGGTTGGGTGGGTTTATCCCTCAGCCTAAACCTGTCCTCAGGAAGCCAGGCCCCTGCTGCTCCTTCTATCTTCACCATGTCTCCAAGGGGAGGGCACACTGCCTGCCCCAGGGACGGGCACAGCAGGGAATTCCCCTGGCCCAGGTGGACAAACAAGATGCTCATCCTTGGATCTGAACAGCTGGACCAGAGACAGATGTGTGTGCGTTCTGGGACCACCCCTGGACGCCTAGAGCAGTCACTCGAGTCAACAACAGGAGTCTCACCTGAATGCCTGGTTGGCAATGACATATACCCCAGGTGGCTTATGAGTAGCGTCTAGGCAACTGATAGATTCTTAGTGGATCCTGCTGAAAGGAAGTTAGGAGCTTCATGTAAACGGGGAAGCAAAATGTCCTGTCACCCCTTCCCTGTTGATCAGAGGTGGCACCTTGGGGGTCCAGTATCTGAGTGGATAAAGAAAGAGTTCAGTGCAGGGGAATATCCTGAGTGGTTCCTTGGGGAGGAGAAGGGTTTGGCATGGCCTCTGTCCCAGCTTGGGGGCCAGACACTCCACGGGACTGGGGCAGGCAGGAGCCATTCAACCAGACTCCCAAGACACCACATCCTCTCCATCCACAGCTAGGCCCACGACCAAGCTTTGAGAGCTCAGGGGTCAGGAGTGTTGTCAGTGGTGGGGCTGGGGGTTAGGTGAGGATGTTGGAACAGGGTCTCTGGCTGGGAGGGCCAAGTGGCCTCTCCTCTGTGGCCCCTGAGCAACTCACTGCCCCTGTTTGGGTCTCTGTCTCCCCATCAGGGAAATGGAAGGATGGTGATCGTGTAGTGCAGGCCTCACATGGGAGTGATGAGGTAAGAGGGAGGAAAGGAATGTGGGAGCTTTCTGCCTGCTCCACCTGGAGGGGTGAGGGCAAGAACAGTGATGACAGTCATGCGACAGTGAGTCCTCAGGAGAACCTGTGAAGTAGCTGGAGTTCTCACACTTTCCGGATGGGGAAACAGGCTCGGGGAGTCCAGGACGCAAGCCCAAGCTTACACTCAAAGAGTTGAAACTGGGCTTGTTCTGGAATCACAAGACCTTGGAGGGTGGAGTGGCATTGGTACCAGTTGACTCGAGTCAGATGTCCAGTGTCGGAGGCGAGTGGTGCTGGAGAGAAATGCGGTGAGGGGACTATGGCCTCACTGACACTGTCCTTGACCCTGACAGGAGGGGCCCTCCATGTTTGCCCCCCGGAGAACAACCCCCAGAGAGTGCAGGAGAAGCAGCAGCAGCAGCAGCAGGTGAGTGTGCCTGTGGGGGAGGGTCTCTGTGCTCCCAGCTGGAGGCCTCCAATCAAGAGAGGAGGGCCCGTTCTCTTGGTGCCACAGTGTCTGAATCCCCCAGTAGAAGTGACCGGGATGGCCTGGAAGAGCTGGTGCAAGATGGGTTTGTTGTGGGGAGGGACAGGGACCGCATACCCTGTGATTTGCTAGAAGCCTGCCCTGGGAGAGGAGGAGGAGGAGTGTGGTGTTCTTGGGGTGTGAAGCAAGGAGGAATTGAGGGGAGGCTGCTAAGGGTCCTAGGCTGCTCCCCGTGGGAACCCTGGGGTGAGCCAGGAGCCTGTGGCTGTGGACTTTTCAGGGGAGGGCCTGCAGGGGGTCGACCTGAGAGCAAGGGCTCATCCCACCCGTACCCCAATGTCACAGGGTGTCGTCCTCTATCTTGGCACTTTCCTCGGTGACCTGCTTATGCTGCGTCTGACGATGGGTGATTATCTGGAGGTGGGTGAACCTGAGGACCGGGCAGGAATGACCACAATCCTGAGCCTTGCAATGTGGGAGCCCCCGAAATGAGCTCCGAGCTCTCAGCACTTGACACATCTCTCCTGCGAGCCTCGCAGTCGCCCCTGGGAGCTGGGGCATCAGGCCCATCTTACGGATGAGTGAACAGAGGCTCCACCTGAAACACCCATTCCGGTTCCCCAGGCTGGGGAAAATCAGAGCTGCCTGATGGCACAGCCGCGTGAGGTTTTATCTGAGCTGGACTCAGCCTCTAACTCCCATGCTGCCCACGGAGGGAGAGAGGAGTCGCCCCCCCCCCAAGTCAGGCAGCACGTAAGTTGCTGAGCAGTCCCCTCTGCCTGAGGCCTCAGCCTCCAAATCTGTCATCAGAGAGGGTTGTGCTGCCAGGTCCCTCAGCCTCCCCCCATGTCCTCCTTCTCTGGAGCCCAGAGCCCGACCTAGGTGCAAGTCCTGTTTTCTCTGCATGATCCGCCCCCTCTGGGGACCTGGCAGTATTGCAACATGAGAAGGGGTGGGCATAAGGGGCTAGTCAGGCTATGGCATTCTGTCTGATGGACTCTGGCTCTCCACCTTCCAGGGGAATGAGATCAACCTTAAGAAAGGGACTGAGGTGAGCAGCTGCAGCACTCCCTGCAGGGGAGGGGAAGGAGGTGGAAATCAGAGACCCTCTGGGCAGAACAGTCCCTGGTTCCACCCCCTGTATCTTACATTGAGTGGAAGAGTTCGATAACAGAGAAGTGGGAGACCCATCCAATCGGCGAGTTGGTTGAGGGGAGGATGGCATCAAGGAAAACTTCCTGGAGGAGGGGCTGATTATTCCCATGCTGAGAACAGGTAGAGCCTGGATGGAACTGGTGGGAAGGAGCGTTGCCAGGACTGGTCCCCTGCCCCACTCCTCACCCCCCACAAGGCCCCTGCAGCATCCCCCACCCAGGCCCTGTGTGCATCCTCTCCTTCCCTCTGGTCCCAGGAATACCGAGTCATGAGGGAAATGCTGCTGCTCCCAGTGGTTGCAAAGAATTACAACCAGAGCCGGAGGAGCGATTTGGGGCCTGATTCCAGGACATGGAGCTGCTCAACGAGAATGATAGTTGAGGCTGTGCAGGAGTTGAGTGAGGGCAGGGGTGGACTCTCCATGTTGGCCAGTCCAGAGAACCTGTCTCCATGGCCCCCTGCTCAGCCCCAGGCCTTATTGCTTGGCAAACTCTGGGACACCCAGACTCCAGCTGCTGGGAAGGCAGTGGGGGGACACCTGAGGTGTGGCTCCTGGTAGACTCAGAGGTGCCTCTCTGTACTCTAGCTACAGCCTGTCCTGCCTGCTGGATCCCCAGATCTAGTTGGCCAGTAGAATATTCAAGGCCAAGAAGAACCGGCCATCATCAAGTTCAGGGGTGAGTGAGTGTCTGGGTTGGGGTGACTGACTCCTAGGGGTTCAGTAAAACTTTGAGCTAAGCGTGTCCTTGGGGAGTCGGATAGCTGGCACTGGGATCCCAGCTCCACTACTGAGCAGTCCTGTGACTGGGGTGACTCTCTTCAGCTTCCTGAGACTCCGTTTCCTCCTCTGTGAAATAGGTGATAGTAAACGATTGCTCCCGTGGCAGGGACAAATGGGGTACTGGTGACTGACAGCACTGAGCACAGGGTCTGCAGCACCCAGTGCAGTGAGGACAGAGTGGGTGGCCATGATTCTGAGGGAGGCCCCCCAAGATAACCCGACACTTCTACTCAGCCCCCAGGCCCCAATACCGAGCCCCATACCAGTGGCCGATCACAGCCTCATCCTCAGCAGCGGGGACACAGCTGGGATGCTTTCAATGCACCGGGCCAGCTCCTCCCACCTGACAGGAAGGGGAGCATTGTAAGCTGATTCCTGGGATCCCCTGAAGCCCAAGAGAGAGGGGACGACCCCATATCAGCTCCCTGACATCCCCCAGCACCTATAAACCCATTGGGGAGGGACAGTAGTTATTTGTTGTAAATAATAAATGCCATGTTTGAATATTATATTAAAGTCCTGTTCCCTTTACAGCCTGGAACTTGTGGTGTGGTTCTGTCACTTTCTGTAGGCATGTAAGGGAGACACAGAATCTCGCATTTCTTCTTGAATCAAGAACTCTTCCGGGTCATCAGCTTATTGTATGTGGGAGAAGGGCCAGCCCCTTCTCTGGCTAGTGGGGACAATCCCAAGTCCCCCTAACACCGAGGACCAGTTCATTTCAGTATCATTCAGCTCCTCCAGGAGCAGACACGGCCCACCACCCATTCTCCTGAGATTTAAAGGTTGAAGGTACTTTCACAGGCAGAGAAAAAACCACTGAAATGTGGGTGACTTTAAAACAGCACTACGCAGGACCATGTCGTGTCACAGGCACGGGCTGCCTTCCTGATTCTGGAGGAAGAGGGAATGTTTTCTGCTTCTCTTGTTGAGGTTTCTTTTGACCAAATTTCAGAAACTTGTTGTTTTCTAGTTCAATCTCTGGGAATACATCAACTCTAAGTGGAGAAAACAATGGAAAAAGATCAAAACGTGCACATGGAGAGGAAAAGACCCGAGGAAGTTCATTTGCAAATGGACTAAAGGCAGGCAGGACTTTCCCTCCTGAGGGCCCGCTAGGGGCTCCGTGTTCATCCCTGACCTAGATTTGAATGCTGCTGGGATCCTTGTCCAGGACTCTGAATTCCTTTTCCTGCTTGATTTGTATCCAGGAGGAAAGATTTGTGATGCAGCTTTTAAGGCTACAGCTGGGGCTTGTTACATAAACATGACTGCTCCCTGTGAACTAGCATTCTCAGCACCCCTGCCTTCCTTATGCAATTCCCTTTAGGGCAGAAATTCCCTAGAAGGCCCCCAGCCTCCTCCCTGGCTTGGCCTGATGGATCCCGAGTGAGCTCTACTTTCCCAGAATAAGGGACCATAATCCTGGCCAGTCAGTGACCCCACATTGTCCCTTGCTGTCCAAGGTGACTTCTGAGCCCGTGTTCTTCTGAGGTCCATGGTCTGGGCAATCCTCCAGTTTACACACTCAGTGTTGGTGTTCCAAACTCGTCCAAATGGGGCAATTGGGCCCAAGCCCTTGAAGTGTGTCAACCCTGGGTGTCTGTGATTTTTTCCCCGGTCTTGTGCTGTGGTTACATTACAACCAGCTGCTGGGGTGTGAACCCTGTTTGGAGCTTTGACAGATCAGGTATGACAGGGGTGTTGGGGGGTCCAGCAGGGAATGCCACGGAACTGATGATCCATGGACGTACATGAACACAGCCTTACCAATTAAAATACTGAAATGCTCCCCATCTGGTGGTGAATAGACACTGCTCTAAGCTCACACCGAGAACCCACCACATGACTAGCAGCTTTCAAAGGGTTACTAAGTGGCATTTTGAACCTCTTCCCTTGGGAACACCCTGTAAGACGAGGGCCAGATGAATCGCTTGGCACTTGTGAGCTATCCCCTCCTTTCTGATGGCTGCAAGTGTCACCCAGACACACATGCTGGACTCTGCCAGGAAAGCCTTCTCAGGACAGCCAGAAGCTGAGGATGAATCCTGGTTCCCGGCATCCCAGGCCCTTCCTGACACGGCACAGCCACCCAGGAAAGTGGTTTGGTAATGAAAAGACTGGGAAGGCCGTACTTTCCCTCGAAAGAGAAAGAGAAGTGCCAACAGTGAAAGCTCGATCCCTCAAATAGACAATTAAATCCCAACAAGCAGTGGGTTCTTGTCAGATTACTGATGCTAAAAAGGCCTCTTTTGATAATAGCACGATCCCCCAGCTGCCATGTCCATCTACATGAATCAAATTTCCAACACATATGGATCTAAAAAACTGAGGGAAATCTGGTATTTCCTTAGATGCAACTCTGAATTAGCGTGCAACAAAGAACATAAAAATGGAGACTTTGAAGTAAATATCTAATTTGAGAACATAGACATCGAAGTGCTTTTCAAATAATATTTTGGAATCTATTGGAATATTACACAAAAAGAATAATCCAATTTAAGTAGGTTTTACTGTGACTGTGAGGGGAAAAACTGAATCATCCTGTGACGTGGATAACTCGCTGTTGACTTGAAAGTAAAAATAAATAATGTACATAGTAAAGGAAAATGAGAGAACAGCATGAAAAAGGAAGATCTTTCTCTCCTCACCTGAAACTCAACCTCTCACCTCAGAAACAAACCACTGTCTATATTTTCTATTTCACGCAGCGGAGTTTAATAAAAGAAACGTATTGGTATGTTTTAAAGTTTCAAGAGCTCAAAGCAAGGAAACATTAGGGACGCTGCCAAGAGACCTCACTGAGGTGCCTGCTCCATTTCATCTGCTGTCAGGACGTCCTTCTTGGCCCCTCACTTTCTCTGCCTCGCTAGCAAGTCTGTCCGCCATCAGTGCTATCACCAGTCTCTCTCCTGTGCTCTTCACTGCCCTTTCCTCCTTCCTGATACCTTCCTCAGTTGCCAGAAATTGTTGGCAGTGGAGCTGTGGAATGCCCAGATCAGCTCCTGGAATCATCTCTGCTAAATCTGAAGACCGGCAGGAGTGGGCATGGGACCTGGAGTGCAGACCACCTGCGAGCACACCTGGCAGGGATTAACCTGTGTGACTAGGTGCAAGTTTTTGCAACGCTTTGGCAAGATTGAAAGGACTTACCAGTTGTCCTGCACTGCTGCAGGCCTGGAGTCCTTGCGGTCTCTCGGGCCAGCAGACCTGGTGGGGCTGGTCCAAAGTGTCCTCCCAGAGACCCGTCACTGCCAGAATGGGATGAGATTCTAGTACCCGGCCTCTTGAATATGTCACTGGACATCCTCAAAGGGTTGAAGATGCTTAAACCAGGCTTTGGTTTGGACTGATTCCCACAGTTACACTGCTTCCTCTGTGAAGACGTGACTATCATCCTTCTTTTCCTCTTACCCTACAAAAATAAATCATGAAATTGGGTCAAATGATAAAGGAAGCCTGCCTTTTTAGGACAATTATCCTGGCTGTTTTGTACTTCCACCCTCCCTCTATCCTCCGGGGATAGATCTGACTTGTGTCCTGGGATGTCATCAGGCAAATTTGCATCAAGAACAGAAAGCTCAAGGTCAAAACTCAAGGCTACTCCAGATCATTTCTCCTCCCCCATCCTGTTAACACCCCTCCTTGTTTGAGTGTGTTTCTATTCTATTCTTGTCCTTGTCACTCTAAACCACACAAGTCCTGACACTCCCTCTCAGGACAGTCGGTCCCCAAACCTTTACTAAATCCCAAATCCTACCATTTCTGTGTTTTCTGACTACTCATTTTCTTAATCCATTGACCACTTGGTGTTCATAGAAGTTAAATCAATAGTGACATTATTAACCACCCCCTGTTAATGACTTACTCCCATATCGCAGATGTTCACATAATCCAAATGTTTACGGTCAAAAGTAAATAATTCAGAAAACATATTCACTCACCACAAATTCCTGATCTCTAATACTTTTATTCAAACACTCATACAATAGATACCTGTGCCTCATGATCAGAAGTAATGCCAGATCACCGATCCTCACCTTAAGTTCCTCCTACACCTATCAATCCTGGATTCCATGGACTATGATCTCAGTACTTTCCTTGGAATAATAAAAAATTCCTTACCACTCATTTATGTTGTAAACCTCCAAACCAAGAGGATCCCAATTATCTGCCATGCCGTAGCTACTCCTGGTCTTATAACAAGCTGAAGAAAAAGCACGAAACATTAACTTTTGGTACCATTGTAAAAACAAAACCGTCTGCATCAACTGGGAAGCACCCATAATGCCTGAAAATTTTGTTCTCTTTTTTTGTGTTGGGTCAATAACAAAAAGAAAAATCAATTAAAAATGGGCAATGGACCAGAATAGACTTTTTCCAATGAAGACATACAAAGGACCAATAGGTGTATGAAAAGGTGTTCGGCATCACTAATCAGGGAATGCAAATCAAAACCACAATGAGCTATCACTTCACACCTGTTAAGATGGCGATTATCAAAAAAACTAAAGATGGCAACTGTTGGTGAGGGCGTGGAGAAAAGGAACCCTTGTGGGAATGTAAATTAGTACAGCCATTATGGAAAACAGTGAGCTTCCTCCAAAAATGAAAACTAACATATGATGCAGCAATCCCACTTCTAGTATATACCCACAGGAATTGAAATCAGGGTCTCAACGAGATATCTGCACTCTAATGTTCATTGCAGCTAATTCACAATAGCCAAGACACGGAAGTAACCTAAATGTCACTGATGGATGAATGGATAAAGAAATGCAATATTAGTCAACCTTGAAAAAGAAGGAATTTCTGCCATTTTTGAGAACATGGATGGACCTAGAAGACATTATGCTAAGTGAAATAAGGCAGACAGAGAAAGGCGAATACTCACTTATATGTGGAATCTAAAATAGTCAAACTCATACAAGCAGAGGTTAGAATGGTGGTTACCAGGGGCTGGGGGGATGGAGAAATAAGGAGCTGATGGTCAAAGGATACAAAATTTCAGTTATCAAGATAAATAAGTTCTGGAGATGTAGGACAAGCATAGTGCCTACAGCTGACAAGACTGTATTGCATACGTCACATTTGCTAATAGAGTAGATACCAGATATTATTCTGTGGTAAGAGTTCTTACCACAGAATAATAGTACAAAAGGAGGTGAGAGAAAACTTTGGGAGGTGATGGATATGTTTGTGGCCTTGATGGTGGTGACAGTCTCAAGGGTGTATACTTAAGTCCAAATCCATCAAGCTGTATATGGAAAAGTAAGACATAATCGTTGATTCCTCTGCACCTTGAAATACGCCGTGTCCTCATCACAAGAGAAAAAAATTTGTAACTATGTCTGGGGACGGATGTTAACGGGACTTATTGTGGTGATCATTTCAACATATATACAAACAATGAATCATTATGTGGTACCCCTGAAACTAATATAATGTTGTATGTGAACATTACCTCAATAAAAACAATATAACAGAGAAAACCCTTTGAATATTGTAAATGAGTTCAGTGAATCCCTGAAACTGCCCCATTCCCATATGAGAGTTACTGGAAACAGAGAGGATGAAGGAAGATGGAAGAAAGTTGTACAAAACAGTAATCAAATTAAAATCATTTAAGTTGCTATGAGCTCCTTGTGGCAAAGTTCTGTGAGCACTGATCATTCACCTTTTCCTGGAAAAGCATACTTTCAGATCCAACCCATAATAGTTTCATCATTTGCTCTAATAAGAAAATTTCAACTTAATAAATAAAACCAAAAGCATCCCTTATGTATGGATAAAGTTAGTAAACTTTACAGAGAAAAGAGCATATTTGCACAATCTCAATAAAGGAAACAGAAGAACTGAATGATGATTGATTCTCATTCAAGCTTATCTTTGAAAGCCAGTAAAACCAGGTTATCTTTTCAAGGATGTGTGTAGAGCTGTCAGTCTTGGAAGACAGAAATAGTGACCTCCTCGGGAGCAAAGGGCAGGCTTGCTTACTGCCCAGTATAATAGAAATAACACCTCTCCCTGGGGCAAAGGTCAGCATACTTCCTGCCCATTATCAAAGATTTGAGTTCCTTAAGCTCTGAGTTCTTGCAACCCTCTGCATGTCACCTGGCTCACTGTGTATCACCCTGTAGGAAGTGGGATTTAGTGAACCGGTGCAAATGCTGATACTCTGGCCACTGCTATTGCTGTGACATTAAGTCCTTTGTCTCTGACCCATGGGTCTCAGGTCTTTTGCCAAGATCTATAAGACCATGGTAGGCTGACTTATTAGCTTGCAGGTAAGGTAAAATATCAGGCCTTTCACAGTTCCTGACAAGCGATTTAAGTAACTAGTAGTCCTAGGAACAGAGAGCTACCCAGAACAATATGCATGGATGGTCTTCATAGAAGACTTCATGCAACCAAAACTTTAATAAGTCTCTCTGACCTCTTTTATTTCTACCCCAATTAGAAGGAGAGGCACCAAGCTATTACAGACCTAGGGCTTGTGCAAGCCACCTGGAGACCTAGTGACCATTAACTTCCCATGGGGAGCAAAGACAGATGGGCATATTTCTGAAATGGACCCATATGCCTCCCTATCATCCAAAAGACAGTACATTATCTTAATTTATGATGATTTCATTCATTAAAATCTTGTGATGGGCCAAAGATACACTTCTAAGAGGAGTGAGGCACATGGCAGTTGTAAGTAGATTAACAAATTTGGTGAATATGAAACTCTAAACTAAACTTAGTGTTCTAATCAAGTATAAGGTACAACAAATTTAATTAGGTCAATTAAATGATATTTAATGGTATGCCTGATTATTACTCTGCAATAATGATCAAGAAGCTCATATAAATAACTATAATTGGTCTTACTTTAAAATATGATAGTCAAGACTGTTTGAGATAAGCTGGAGAGAAGGAAGGGGAGAAATAGGTAGCTGCTCTAAAGCCACTTTCAAGACAGCTGGATCTACATGTAACCCAGGAGATCGAGGCAGATGGCTGTGTGCCTAGATCCTCCCTGAACTGTGGTTCTCAGGGATGTCACGGGGCTGAAGCAGCTTCCTGAATCGTGTTTACATGTCCATGTGTACAATACCCCTGACCATGAGGAATAAACACCATTCAATCATCCCTTACACCCCTCTAATTTACAATTAGATTTCAAAATCATTGTATCATTACATGATCATTTATTCCTCAAACCTGTAGGATGCCGAGCTAAAAGAAAATCAAATTTCAATGGCTTCTTTTCTTTCAAGGACCAAGACGTTCTTTCACAGTTGGAATCCGGATTAGAGGATAAATCCAAGTCAATGGAAACAACTTAAGAAATGAACAGAGGAATATTTCATTCCTATATACACAGAGTTTACTGTGGCAAAAACAAAGTTACATTATAAAAAATGATAATTTTTTGAAATTTTATAGATATTAAAGACATTGTTTTGCTTATATTCTCTTTGGTTTACCAAATGAAACTCACTGTTTAATGGGCATTTCTAGCATTGAGTGCTAATAACAGTGGCTTTTTAAAATTCTTATTTTTCCCAGGTCAAAGACCAAGGGCAGAGCTCATCAAGAGGTCAAGTCTAATCTACCTACGGATGTGGCAGGCTTAACTATGGATGTTCAAGCCAGACATTGCCAGCAGAACCAAATCTCTTCACCCATAGGTGAGTTTTTACTAGTAATCACAGAGACTTAAGAGTATCAAAGGAAATTCTGTTTTTTTGTTTTTTTGTGTGTGTGTGTGAGAAGGACCAGTCCTGAGCTAACATCCAATGTCAATCCCCCCCTTTTTTGCTGAGGAAGACCGGCTCTGGGTTAACATTCGTGTCCATCCTCCTCTACTTTATATGGGACACTGCCACAGCATGGCTTAACAAGCCGTGCATCGCTATGCGCCTGGGATCTGAACCGGCAAACCCCGGGCTGCTGCAGCAGAGTGTGTGCGCTTAACCGCTTGCGCCACTGGGCAGGTCCTCAAAGGAAATTCTTTATTAAGAACCAAAGTTATAGATTCCTATCTTGGGTTCATTACTTTGAATTTTTGACCCAAATCATATATATCGATTGTACCTTGTTCAATTCTATGATCTTTGGAAGATTCAGCCTACAGCTGAAGAGAAATAGATACGACACCAATATCTTATCTTCTCTGAAGTCCAACTGAGAGCCCCTGGAGTCAGAAATTTTCAAGACAAGAAAAAGTCATCCTTCTGAACAGAGAAAGTAGAGGCTATTCAAACATTCAACTTTAAATTGTTAACATGACTCGTTAGAATATGATGGAGCAAGTATAATACCTTCTAAGTTTCAAGATTTTTCTCCAGAATACTGAGATGGATGACCTTGAAGGCCAGTTTCCCCATAAATGTATTTATTCAGTGATAAAATTAATTTCCCTATAAAATAATTCCCATAAAAATGTTAAAAATATATCATAGTCTCTCACTAAAAGGAAACAAAGCAAACTGAGCAGTTGAATAACAGTGCAATAAATTCCATACAAGGATCTTACTGCAGCGTTATGTACAATAGTGAAACTGGATGTAATCCCATTTCTATCAAAGAAGAAGTAAACAGATTATGGTATTCCTGTTCTTTGGAATACCTCTAAAACATCTAAAATGGTAAGTTAGAATGATGTGCACTGATAACGGGAGAGGTCTATGATATATGGTTTGGGAAACAGCAAATTGCAAAACGATGTAGTTATGTAATTTATGTTAAAAAACTTTATGTGTATTTATAAATACATAGGAAATGTCCAGAAGAATAAACCCCACCCTGTTAACAACAGTTTCCTCTGAGTAGGGGAGTGAGTTTTCAGGGAAGAGGATGAAAGTGGAGGGTTTCACTTTATATAGATCTGTGTAATTTGACATTTTTAACAGTATGTATTTCTTTCATAATTAGAAAAATGAGTGATGTGGCCATTTTGTGCAGGGCAACATTATTCTGTTCACCAGTCTCTGTGCTGTATGTTACTGCACAGCACAGACTGTAGGAGAAAGCCCAGGGGAACAATGAAGACAAAGAAGACATGACACCTGCAAAAAGTCAGTGGAGTATTTCTACATAACAAACCTTCCAGGCGAGTGACGGTCAGTATCCACTGCTCCAGCTCTCGCAATAAACCTAGAACCTTCCCAGGATAAGCCGGAGGACCATGCCCAACTAGTCCACTCCCTGCCCGGGGCCTGTTTGTGCAAGGTGACTGCCATCAAGCAGATAATGGACTCAGGATGGGGTGAGAGGCGGAGTTCCAAGTGGAGATTCAAAATGTACCAAGAAATTTTGTGAAGTGAAGGAAGCTACTCAACCTCTCT
The DNA here is from genome assembly GCF_020826845.1 of Diceros bicornis minor. Lineage (NCBI taxonomy): Eukaryota > Metazoa > Chordata > Mammalia > Perissodactyla > Rhinocerotidae > Diceros > Diceros bicornis. Next base: position 85,809,699 of record NC_080747.1, read on the forward strand.
GAGTCTCAGTGTCCCCCCCGTAGAATGGGGATCACAGGTCTACTTCACAGAGCTGTTGGGGAAGATACATAAAAGTGCCTGTGACAGCCAGTGTCCACATTATTAACAAAGTCGTATCCGACTTCAGAATAATCGATGAAAAGAATAATGTTAATGAGACCAAAGATGAGATGCCCAGCTTCGTAAGCAGCATGAGAATGAGAGGAGCTCTGACTAAGCAGGGTTCTTCACAGCTCCACTGGAGAGGACGAACACGGGCTACACCAGGATAAGTCGCTGTTGTACAATGACTCGTGTAGTGAGGGTGGGTCCCTAAAGACACTGCGAAATACAGTTACACACAGTGGCTCCTAGGAAACAACTACAACGCAATCAACACAGCAGATAGGAATGGGAAAAGGGCGAGCAGAGGAGGGTCAGAGCCACAAAATCTAATGGAAGACACTGAACCACGATGAGCGCCCAGCTCTGTCAACAGCTGTTGTGGTTGTGCTAGGAGATCAAACTTCTGAGAAAGCCATTGTGGGAACGCTGGGAGCACAGTGGTCACTGCAGCCACACCCCAACAGCAGTGCATTGGAGCACACACACCCTAAAACTTTCCTTTCCATTAATTCTTGTTTTAAGATGATGGATATCCTCATGTTACAATGTCTCCTTCCAACCCTTGTGGACGAGTGTTGTCAGAACCCCCTGAAAAATGCACAGGCCAGAGTAGGATGGAACACTGGGCCCTGGGGGAGCAGCGCTGCACCTGACCACACGGACTATCACCTGGGCCTATTGAACACGAGAGAAGAATTCGAGGATGTGGTCTAATAAGAATTCCCGGTCTTGCCACATTCAGAGACACCACCGAGTTTCTCGTCCATTTTACAAAATAACATTTTACAAAAATGTTAGAGAATTCATGTGTCATTTATTCATAAAGAGGCAAATTCTTGATAAAGTGACTGGATCCAGTTTCCATGACCAGGTTTTTCAGTTGTTTTGATAATATCCCACATTAAGGAATCGGAAATGTAACCTACTGGGATGTATAATATAAACAAGGACTTTTTTTCATGTAGATCAACGCCCAGATTTTTAGGGAGGACATAAGTCGTGAAAGCTGCTAACCCTTCCTCCACAGGTTTCAATAGAACTTTTAAGTTAATTTACCAATCTCAGGAAAAGAGATTTTGGCCATTCAAATTTTTTATTTCTGCATTCAAGTGTACAGTACAGCCAAGAGAATAAACAGAAAAAAATTGACAAGAAGATCTTGCTTGCATTTCATCTTTTGCAAGTAAGCAAGCTATTTTATGCTCTGTTCCTTTCATTATTCTAATCAATTTTTAAAGAATACTGTACATCTGACTATCCCTGGGCGTGTTTATCCGGGAACTTTGCCGGAATCCAAAGCAGAGATGTTAAAGCTGACGGATTTCAAATGCTGCCCAAGTGCTGTCTACCTTACACATCCCTCTCCCAAAGGTGGACCACCGGTCTCTTCCTGAGGGATCAGAGTCGTCACCTGTGTCTCTGAGAGACTGGCCACTCAGGCCGGAGCTGAGATTAGGTGATCAATCTAAAGGGCAAAATGCTTAAGCTATTCTCATCTTAAGGATGCTGTTTCAGAGGCCTCTGCACTGGAATGGGTTGGTGAAAATGGCCTACTAGATACTCTCCTGGGAATTGGCTTGTTCTCCTCTGCTCTTAGCGGATCCTGGGGAAACCAGTGATTAACCTCAAGGATGCCTCAACTTCCACATCTGCAAAAAAGGCAAGCAACAGCCAATGTTACCACCCTGCAAAGCTCTTAAGTTGTGTTTGCAAGAGGGGCCACAAGGGCGCATTTTTCCCAAAATCTAATGAAATGTTGGCAGTTTGGCTGGAGAAGGCAGAGGGCAGCAGGCAAAGTGGAAAGTTTCTGGGATGTCAAACCAGTTCCCATAAGCATTTTAGAGAAGCACCTGGCCCTGGACTATGTAGGAGGCTGTGGAAAGACCCACAGGCATGCAGGTGGAAGGAGGAATCAAGCCACGGAGGGAGGCGGTGTGGAAGAGGGGCGAGTCTAGCTTCAACTTTGGACAAAAGCAGTTGCATGCTGCAGGCCCGAGGCTGCCCATGCAACCGCCACACCCTCCTAACTCCCTGGTCCTTCTCGTCCCATCACATCCCTCCGAGGCTCAGTCCAAGTGGAGGAGGTGCAGGACAAGTGTGTGCAGCCAGTGACGGTTTTGCCCTCAGCCAAGCACAGACCACCCTGTTCCTCCCCCTAGGGCTAGGCACCGCCCTGTGCCCAGAGAATCCTGGGAGCTGTAGTCTTGCAGCCCTGCAGGCTGCCTGCTGGGAGCAGTTAAGAGACAAAAGCTCCCAGCATGCACAGCTAGGGGCCCGAATTCCTGCCTCGTCCCTCCGCCCCTGGACCCCAAACCTCTGCTTCTCCACCCCACTCTCTACCCCGCCTCTTCTCTATACCACACCCACCCTTCATGCCCTGCACACCCCCCAGAGTATGCGCAGTGAGGTTGGACTGCATCCCTTGAGGCCGGTACTCAGGTAGGGGTGGGGCTCACCAGACTGGCTGTTGCTGAGGTTGCTTGCAGCCCTGGTGGAAGCACCCTGGTCAGTATTTGAAAAGTAAATTCAATATCTAAAATGGAAATACCGGGTGCCTGGGATCCTGGAATTTGCCTTTTCAAGGCCACCTGTCCTACCATCCCCTGCATCCCTCCAGGCTGCCATGATCCTCCCTCTGGACCCCATGGTCAGGGTCGCTGCAGAGATCCTCCCTTTGGACCCCACCCACCTGAAGGGCCCATACTTTGGTCAGGCATCTTAGAAGGACTGCCCTGAGACATGTCATAAAAAGGAGAAAACATCACAGTGCGCAGCCTCAATTCCTGCATTGTACAGACAGGAAACTCAGATGCACTGGTAAATGACCCCTAAGCCACTTTGGGTAACCACACACATGCCCCTTGTCCGACGCTGCACACAGGCTTGTTCACTGGACTTCCTTATCCCAGTGTGGACCTCTTGGCCTTGTTAACACAGGCAACAGCACCAAAACTTCTCCTTGCTCATTCCCACTGTAGGGGGAAGAGGGAGAATCTCCCTCTGCCCTTTCCCTTAAGGTTCTTCTGGCTGGCCAAATAATCAACAAGACAGGTTAGCAGGAGAAAATAATACCAAGTTTAATAACGTGTATACATGGGAGAAACTCAGAAATGAGCAACGCGTCCCTCTGTCTAAGCTGCTTTCTTAAGTATTGCAGCTAAAGATGAAGGAACGTGTTGGGGGTGGGTAGTGGCCTGGGACTTCAGAGGGCAGAAGGACAATTCTTTTCAGGGTCATCTATTGATAATTTGGTCAGGGAGAGAGAGAGTTTTTTGATAAAAGGGGCTTGGTGCCCCTCCCATTGCAACATCTATTTTACATTATCTTTATAGCCATCATGATAGAAGATCTGTTCCAGGAATGAGCCACCATGCCAGATTCTCTAGGCAGTTAGTGGGGTAGGTCAAATATCCTTATTGTCTTCAGCTCGAAATAATCTGCATACCAGAGTGGTGCTTCCTGGGGCAGCTTGCCCTGAGCACCATCACCACAATGTTAGGCAAGTTTGTGTAGGAAGGTAATATGCAATTTCTGCTCTACTATAGGGCTGGCTCCTTGGCAACCAGTTTTAATATCCCTTTTTAAATATACCCTCAGAATCACAAAATAATTAAGCAAAATAATTTGTTGCTGTTGGGGGTTATGGTGATAATTCTCTGAAGTCATTTTTCCATTTAGCTACTCTGACTCCAAATACTACAGCACCACATGCTTCTCAGACTGGTGGATGCACAGCTCCACTTCTTTGCAGAGAGGATGCACAACAGCAGAATATCCATGGCCTGACTTTCTGGAGCATCAGTATTACTATAAGATTTAGAAGAAGCAAAGTTATGTCATTTCCAAGGTAAGGAGTTAAAAACTTAAAACTAAGATGAGGTGGGAAAGTCATATGCCATTAATAATTGTCAGTAATCTGTGCCTGAAATGTCAGACTGTCTCTGAGAAAGAACTCTGAGACCCTATTTCCCATTGTTTTCAATAGGAAAAATTAGAAAGCATAGCAAATCTATCGAAAAACCCTACCAATTTCCTAAGTCATGATATGGCACCCAGACATAAGTTACGAACATTGTGTGCTCCTCGTTTTGTTCCTCATTCAACCCAGTCCCACAGGTCTTGAGTGCAAGCTGTGAACACTGCACTGTGCTAGGTGTCGAGGCCTTGGTGAGCATCGTCGTGAGAGTGGAACTTGCTGGAGAAAGATGACATCATAAAATCTCAAAACAATGCCAGTTACCAAATTGAGGCAAGAATGGAAAGACCCAGGGGACCACACAGGGTGAGGGCATTAATAGATACTTGGGAGTATTAAAATCCATCTGATGATGTCATGAGTGAATGTGTTCTACTTTAAAACAAAACCCTGCTGTTATTCTGAGATATTGAGTTAGGATCTTTGTGCAAATATGCAGGATTTAAAATGTTTATTGATGTATAACATGCATACAGAAATATATGCAGAAGTCATCCATGTAAACCTCAAAGAATTATTACAAAGTGAACGGACTTGTGTGACCAAGAACTAGCAGCAGCTTCACTCAGACTTGGACAATCCCTTTCTTCCTCCTTCCTCCTCAAAGGTAACCAATATCTTACCAAAAAGCACTGTATATCAAGTTTGTCTTCTTATACAAGTGTTTTATTACAGAACAATTTCTGTTTTATTACAGAACAATATCTGAGGGCATTCTGCTCTGTGGATGCCAGAAAAATTTAAACAATATACAAAAAAACAAAATAGCATAGTAGGCCCATCACCCAGCTTCAACAACTACTAATCATCTGACATTTTTATTTCATCCACACTCGATCCCATTCCCACCTCATTTTATTATTCTTTTAGTCCTGTGTGTGTGTGTGTGGAGGTAAGATGTACGCACACTGAAAGGCACAAATCTCAATTCTATAGTTTTGGCAAATAAACATGCCCATATAACCTTCACCCCTTTGAGAATAGAATGTTTCCAACACCCCCAGAAAACTCCTTCCTGTTCATTCTCAGGCAATTTTTTCCTTCCCCTGAGGCAACCACTGTTCTGGTTTTTTCACCATAGGTTCATCTTGGCAGAAATCATCCCAAGTGTATTGTTTTCTGTCCAGCTTGCCTCCCTCAGCACGAGGTTGATGAGATTCACCCAGCATGTGTGTGTCAGCGTTTGCTCCTCGGCATGGCTGAGGGCATTCTGCTCTGTGGATGCCCCGCAGTGGGCTCATCTTCCTCCTGGGGACGTGCAGGTCATCTCCTGTGAACATTCTTGTACAAAAGCTTTTTGTATACTGTTTGATTCCTTTATTAGCATTTAAGTGACACACCTTTTGCACTTTTTAGTGGTTGTTCCAGATTACAATATGCATCTTTAACATATCACAGCCTACCTAGACTTAATAGTGCACCAATTTAATCAATGTAAAATATGGAAGCCTTGCTACAGAACAGTTCCACTTAACTCTGTCTGACCTTTGTGCTATTGTTTTCATAAATTTTACATCTACCCATGTTATAAATCCCACAATACAGTGTTATAATTTTTGCTTTAAATAGTCATAGGACTTCTAAATGAATTAAAAGAAAAAAGTTAAGTATTTGGAGGTAGATGCTTTGAGGTTCTGCAAATGTACTCTTTCTTCTTTAAGTTTCACCCACAGTTTCTGCATTCAGCAGTCAGTCTTGCCCACAGTAATTATTACTGTGGTGTTCTAGTGGCAATTTTCTATTTTATGCTATCCAGCTGCAGTTATTATTTGGAATTCTGTGAGGAAGATTCTCCTCCTCCTTCTCCCTTCCTTCTTCCTCTCTTTCTCTCTTTCTTTCATTCTTTTTTTCCCCCTTTTTTTCTTTCTTTCTTCCTTTCTTATTTAATCTTTTTTAAATCAGTATAGACTCATGGATATTTATTTTATTCTCTGGGTAATAATCCAATGCTACCATTATTTATTTTGTTGCTCACAGTTTTCCAACTTGAGCCATTGGGAAGTCTTTCAGAGTGATTGCTTTTGACACATCTCATCATTTTCTGTGTTTTTTTTTAAAAAGCACTTTCAGACTTCCTGGCACTACAAGATGCTCCAGGCTCATCTTGTATTTTCCATCTCCAGCCCTAGAAGTACCCATTTCTCCAAGAAAACCTGCTTATTTTTATTGGAGAATGATATTTAGAAACCAAGATCTGGGAGCTAGGTGTGCTCATTGATACTAGGGTGTCACTGCTTCTAGACCCTCTCAGCAGAGCTTGGAAATGTATGTATGAATATAAACTCAGGTATACACATCTATCAATTGGTCTATCAGTCTATCTATCAATCTGTCTATCTGGATAGATATATTAAAAGAGACATGGATTCATACTGATAATTCCAACTCCAATCCAGCACCACAGAGTTTATTCTAGCATTCTCCTTTTGCTTATTTGTAACTTCTTTCACCAACAGTGAGAAACTTAACTCCAGTTAGCTACAATATATTTACTAATGTGTCAACTACTTTCAGAATTGCAAATCCATACCCTTATGAAAAACAAATTTACCACCTAGAGTACAGTGTTTGTGTCGAGTACATTAGTTTTACAGTATCCCGTCAAAACATTGTCTTCCAATGTTTTGGAAGTTACTCAGGTCAGGACCTTTCATCGCCACACCTTCAGTGTAGTTATGTCACATGCTTATAATACAGTGAAATTCATTTGTCACTTCATTCCATCTGAGTTCCCTAGCATCCTGATTGATTTTTAAAATTTGCAGAGTAAAATTCCTCTTTGTGGTGTACAGTTCTATGGGTTTTGACAACTTTATGGTCGTATATCCACCCCCACAGTACCATACCAAGCTGTTTAATCGTCATTCAGTTCTTTCATCTTCCAACTGTTGTTTTTACAATAGTCCCTCTGGGGCCTACCCTGCATGTGTGTTGTTCAAAGATCTGCCAATTTGGTGTGTGTGGGGGGGAGACTTTCATACATATTTTGAGATTTTCCTCTTAGTGGCTCCCTCCCTTCCAGAATTTCTCCCCTAACTTTCCAGCTACTCTGCCAGCCCCAAAATACATCCTCTAACATTACAAGCAAGACTGTAGTTTCTCCCCTGTCTGGGCCACGTACAGATTTTGGAATGTTTTGAGGCAAAAGCCTCAAGCTTGCAAATATCTCCTGGTGCAATTGCCATCATTCAAGGGAAGACTCCCTCTCAGTTCTGCTTGCTTTGGAAGAGATTTATACATACACACATATACACATTTATTGTATGTGTATTACATATAGATACATGATTCTATGTAAATATATGTATATAAAGTATATATATACTATATATATATACACTATGTATATGCTATATATATATAATATGTATATACAATAAATATATAAAATATTTTATGCAGATTTTATCATTGTTATCTGTGAGAGTGTTAGTTCAACAAGCTACTCAACCATTACTGGAAGCCAGACCTCGGTTTTGTTTCTTTTTTGGATTTTATATAAATGGAATTATACAATGCATAGCCTTTTGAATATAATTTCTTTTATGCATCATTATGGTTGTGATATTCATCCATGCTATTGCATGTAGCTAGTGTTCGTTCATTTGTTGAAAATAATTAATTATTTAATGGTCATAAAATATGCATAACATAAAATTGACCATTTTAACCATTTTTATGTGTACAGTTCAGTGATATTCAGTACATTCACATTATTGTGTAGCCGTAACTTCCAACCATCCACAGAACTATTTTCACCTTGCACTGAAACTCTGTGCCCATTAAGCAACAACTCCCTGTTATCCCTCCCTCTTGCCCCTGGGAACCACCATTGTCCTCTCTATTCCTATGAATTTGACTTCTCTAAGTACCTTATATGAGTGGAATCATACAGTATTTTTCCTTTTGTGGCTGGCTTTATTTCACTTAGAATAAAGTCTTCAAGGTTCATCCATGTCATAGCTATGTCAGAATTCCTTCCTTTTTTTTTTTTTTTTTGGTGAGGACCATCGGCCCTGAGTTAACATCTGCCAATCCTCCTCTTTTTGCTGAGGAAGACTGGCCATGGGCTAACATCCATGTCCATCTTCCTCTACTTTATATGGGACGCCGCCACAGCATGGCTTGCCAAGCAGTGCATCAGTGCGCGTCCATTATCCGAACCGGTGAACCCCTGGCCACCGCAGCAGAGCGCACGCACTTAACCGCCTGCACAACCGGGCCGGACCCAGAATTCCTTCCTTTTTAAGGGTGATTGGTATTCCATTATGTTTTAAACCACATTTTTTTTTTTTTTGTCAATTCATCCTTTGGTGGACACCTGGCTTACTTCAAGCTTCTGGTTATTTTGAGTAATGCTGTTAAGAACACGGGTGTACCTATATGTCTTTATACCTCTGCATTCACTTCTTTTGGATGTATACCCGTAAATGGTGTTCGAGATTCATTTTTTCACATGTGGGAGGGTTCCCCAGACCTCCAACAAGAAATTCTTGGAATGCCAGCTGGTCGTGAGATAATTCAACTCAATTTGATGCTGTCAACCCAGAGATACATCCGATTCCACAGGTTGAGGGCTCAGTCCTATAAGACTGCACACCCACCCAACCTCACTTCAACTTCATATGCTAGTTAGAAGCCCAGGCTGTTTCCTGTACTTCTGACTGACTGGCTGTAAACCAGAGCTTCCCACAACCTCCTCCTTGGGTTTGATTAATTTGCTAGAGTGGCTCACAAAACTCAGAGAAACATTTACTAGATCACCAGTTTATTATACAAGGATATAACTCAAGAACAGCCTGATGGAAGTGGTGCATAGGGAACGGTATGTGAGAAGGGGCACAGAGCTTTCATGCAATCTCCAGATGCACCACTCTCCAGGCACGCCTTGTCATTGTCAACCTGGAAGCTCTCTGAACTTCCTTCTATTGGGATTTTTATGGAGGCTCCCTCACATAGGCATGATCAATTATTAACTCAGTTTCCAGCCCCTCTCCCTTCTCTTGAGGATAAGGGGTAGGGCTAAAAATTCCAAGCTTCTAATGAGGGCTTGGTCTTTCTGGTGACCAGCCCCCATCCAGGGGCCCACCCAGAGTTGCCTCAATAGAACAAAAGATTCTCCTAGTGTTCTTATCACTTAGGAAATTACAAGGGTTTTAGGAGCTCTGTGTCAGGGATGGGGTCAAAGACAAGTATTAGAACAAGAGATGCTCTTAGTGTTCTTATCGTTTAGGAAAGTACAAGGGTTTTAGTAGCTCTGTGCCAGGAATTGGAGGCAGAGACCAATAAATATATTTCTATTATTTCAGAACCCACAAGTGGAAATTCTAGATCATATGATAATTCTATTTTTAATTTTTGAAGGAACTGCCATACTGTTTTCCAGTTTTATATTCTCACCATCAAAGTATAAGGGTTCCAATTTCTCAACATCCTTACCAACACTTGTTATTTTCTTATTTTGTGATAGTAACTATCCTAATGGGTGTGTAGAGGTATCTCATTGTGGTTTTATTATGCATTTTCCTGATACTTTGTGATGTTGAGCATCTTTTCATGTGTTTATTGGCCATTTTATATCTTCTTTGGAGAAATGTGTATTCAAGTCCTTTGTGCATTTTTAAATTGGGTTGTTTTTTTATTGTTGAGTTGTAGGAGTTCTTTGTATATTCTAGTTATTAATCCCTTATCATATATGTGATTAGCAAATATTTTCAGCCATTCTGTGTGTTGCCTTTTTACTCTGTTGATTTTATCTTGTGATACAGAAAACCTTTGCATTTTAATGAAGTCCAATTTGTTTTTTGTTTTTTGTTGCTTATGTCTTTGGTGTCATATTAAAGAAATCATTGTTGGCAATGGCATTTGGACCCAATGACATGCAGCTTTTTCCCTGTGTTTTCTTCTAAAGATTTTATAGCTTCAACTCTAACATATATGTCTTTCATCCATTTTGGGTTAATTTTTAGATATCGTGTGAGATAAGGGTCCAACCTCATTCTTTTGCATGTGGGTATCTAGTTTTCCCAGCACCATTTGTTGAAAAACTTATCCTTTCTCCAATGAATAGTCTTTGCACTCTTGTCAAAAATCATTTGACTGTATATGCAAAGGTTTATTTCAGGGCTCTCTATACTACTTCGTTAGTATATTGTGTTTATTTATGCCAGTACTACACTGTTTTGATTACTTTGTAGTAAGTTTTGAAATCAGAAAGTGCGAGTTCTCCAAATTTGTTCTTCTTTTTCTAGATTGTTTTGGCTATTCAGGGTCCCTTGAGAGTCCATATGAATTTTAGGATAGATTTTTCTATTTTTGTAAAAAACATCATTGGAATTTTTACCTCCTTGTGTAAGTTGATTCTTAAGTATTTTACTTTTTCTGATGCTATTGTAAATAAAAATATAATGATTGTAAATTTCTTTTTCAGATTACTTATTATTAATGTATAGAAGAACAACTAATTTTTTCATGTTGATTTTGTGTTCCACTAGTCTGCAGAATTTATTAGTTCTAACAATTTTTTTTTGTGGAATTTTTAGGGGTTTCAATGTATAAGATATTATTTGTAAACAAATATAGTATTAATTCTTCCTTTCCAATTTGGATGCTATTTCTTTCTTTATCTTGCCTAATTGCTTTGGCTAAAACTTCTAATATCATGTTGAATAGAAGTGGTGAAAGTGGGCATTCTTGCCTTTTTCCTGATCTTAGAGAAAAAGCTTTCAGTCTTTCGCCCATGAGTTTGATGTTATCTGTGGATTTCTATATATGGCTTTTATTATGTTGAAGTAGCTTCCTTTTACTCTGAGGGTTTTTTAGTGTTTTTAACATGAAAGCATGTTTACATTTGTGAGACACTTTTTCTGCATCCATCGAGATGATCAGGTGTTTTTTTCCTTCATTCTGTTAATGTGGTTTATTACATTGATTCATTTTCATATATTGAAACATCCTTGCATTCCAGGAATAAATCTCACTTAAAAATGATGTATAATCCTTTCAATATGCTGCTGAATTTGGTTTGTTAATGTTTTATTGAGGATTTTTGTATCACTATTCATCAAAGATATTGACATGTAGTTTTCTTTTCTCTTAGTGTCTTTGGCTTTGATATCAGGGTAGTGCTAACACCCTAGGGTGACTTTAGAAGAATTCTCTCTTCTTCAACTTTTTGGAATAGTTTGAAAAGGATTGATGTTAGTTAATTAAAAGAAAGTCTTTGGGCCCAGGAATAAATTCAACATAAAGTAATATAAATAAATATTTTTTTAATGTGAAAATTTTTTTTCCTAAAAAAAATTAAAAATTAAGCAAGAACATCGCTTATCACTTTATTTCTAAAAAGATTTTTTAACCTAATAGTAAGCATAAACAAATCGTTAGAATTAAAATGACTCAAGTGTTAATTTTCTTCATTGCAAATTTTCTGACAGGAGTATATGATGCCATCATGTATGACATCTTTTACGAAAAAATGGTCATTTTTTGTAGTATTTTGAGAACACTATGAATTTTCCCAGTGGCTTCTGACAATACTCTGATATGCAAAGTTATCTTTTCAACATGTCATATCATCATCCTTACCAAATTAACAAACTGTGTCAGTTGGTAATTAATCAACTACTTTTCATATGATTCAGGTTCTCTGCCATCAACTTCCCTAACCATCAGGAAATTCTACAACTTCTGCAAGATTAAGAATTTCAGCTTACACTGTATTTGTCTCATATTGTTTAAAACATCCAAAAATCATTGATAAACTGACCCTGCCCAAACTAATGCATGGTGAATTATAAAAGATGGTCTCTGTTAAGTGGGGAGGGATTTCAGGTTGAACTTAATTTTATAAGTGGTCAATTTATGACAGTGTATTGTTCTGTTATGTATTTCACTTTTTTAAAAAGAGTGATAGGGCCGGCCCCGTGGCTCAGCGGTTAAGTGCGCGTGCTCCACTGCTGGCAGCCCGGGTTTGGATCCCAGGCGCACGCCAACGCACCGTTCTCCTGCCATGCTGAGGCCGCGTCCCACTTGCAGCGACTAGAGGGATGTGCGGCTATGACATACAGCTATCTACTGGGGCTTTGGGGGGAAAAATAAATAAATAAAATTATAAAAAGAAAAAGAGTGATAGTTGAGGCCACTTAGATAATCAAAAGTTGAGAAAATAAGGAACTGATATACTCTGTAAGCTTCAAATATTTTCAAGCATAAGATACAATAAGAACTAAAACTAACAAAATGGCAGAGGAAATAGAGATAAGAGGATGAAATTGCAAAACTGAATCTATGATAATATCACAATGGCTAGCGTTGTGGTGCCAAGAAGGTGGTGAAGTCAAAGAATTCGTAAAGATGATAATAAACAGACTGCAAAGAAAAAGACTAAAATTTTCATAGAGAGAATTTTTACAGCGATATTACAAATAGAGAACAGGGAAGAGAAGTTCGATTAAGAGACAATCTGGTTCTTAAATTACTTCCACTGTAGAGAACAAAAAATCAATTTGCTGAAATATTTATTCCCCTCTATGACCCTATCTTTATCTGCAAAATCTCAGCCCTGGATCAATGTCACAATCCTCCTTTTCCATACTTGGGGAACAGAGCAATTAAGCTCATCTGAAACCTCAACTGCCCCGCCTGTGAAATAAGGCCGGCCATCCATTCTCACAGAGGAGCCAACTGGAGGTAGGATTTTTGATTCTGAATTCAGCTAAACATCTTCAAAGAATTGTATCTGGCCTTCCTTATCCAGGGCTATCAGTGAAGGGCTGGCTGGCTTTCAGAGAAGACCAATTCACAGTCAGCTGAGACATTTTCTGTTGAGGTCTCTAGAGAAGGCTGGCAGGTTTGTCAGTAAGAGTTGATTTCTATACAGGTTATATTTTTTTATTTATTCACAGATTAATAAAGAAATTTACATGGTAAGTATTACTTGTTATAAAGAAAAAAGGTTGTCTATTCTCTGGTCATTTAAGCAAAATCCTCCTCTCAGGGCCCACCCATGGACAAAGCCCAGATTTAATCTCCAACAGTCTGCCAGGCACTCTGTGGTCCGTGGGAAGCCCTCAAGTTGGCAGCCTCTTCCCTTGTGTCCTGTGCTGGTGTTTAATCTTCCATCTCTTCAGGGTGCAACTAGGCAGAGGCCTATCAGATCTTCAAGGGACTTGACATAGGAGAAATGTACTTTTCATTATCTTTAGATTTCTACACTTTTCAAAAAGACTTTCAGCATTTCCAGTAATTGTGTAGCAGTTTACCCAACACTAAGGTTCTCACTATTGAAAATTAAAATAAATAAATTTTGTAAAGCAAAAAAATGATCTTTGCAATTTTGTACAGAATCTATGTAATGGGTGCATCCTTATAAATGGAGGAAAGATAACAAATTTAACTATTTTGCTTAGTTAACACAGTAAGTAATATACTTTATATACTACCAATTTTGAGATTATTTGTATTTAACAATACTGCTTCAAACCCCTAAATCATTGTAAGTGGTAGAGTCTGCCATCTGCTTTGGCTGAACTGTTATATACAACAAGTCAGCCAAAATTCCTCCATTTCTGTATAATCTTGTATGTGGGTGGTAATGGTTAGTTCTTATAGATTGTTTGAATACGTGCATATCACAAAACACAAGCGGCCATTAAAAATTAAAATAGTCACCAAATACAAGGTTATCTGATTCCCAGAAAAAGAAAATGTTACTGTAACATTAAGGCTAAAACTGTCAAAATGAAAGCCAAGATACACTCAAGTCAAGATTTTGCTGAAAAGTTAACTGTCTCATCTTTGAAACTTTGTCATGTTTATTATGTAAGCAAGATACTTTCAGAGCCTAGAATATAGAAAGTCATTATTGGTAAGTTAACATTGTGATCATTTATTTTGTAAATGTTAATGTGAGAGATGTAATTCATTTTCTACTATATTAGGATTTTCATGTTCCACTAAATCTAAGGCCACGTTACTGGCAAGTTGGGATGCCTCTAGACATCTGAAAAATATGAGTCCTACACAGAAGCTTATACATTCTCTATTCATCAGGTTCCAAATTCTAAAACATTCTAAGGTTTTGGAACAAACCAATGGCATTCCAAATTGACAGTAGGGTTGTATGTGCCATACATGATCCTATAGGAAGAGAAATCCAGATTTTATTTTTATTTTTTTAATTTTATTTATTTATTTATTTTTCCCCCAAAGCCCAAGTAGATAGTTGTATGTCATAGCTGCACATCCTTCCAGTTGCTGCATGTGGGGCGCAGCCTCAGCATGGCCGGACAAGCGGTGTGTCGGTGCGCACCTGGGATCAGAACCTGGGCCACCAGCAGCAGAACGCGCACTTAACTGCTAAGACACGGGCCCGGCCCAAGAAATCCAGATTTTAAATAGAGGAGCTTGGGCACAAAAATAAAGTACATATTCAAGTCTGAAAGGGGATTTCAAGAAGGAAGGGACTCTCAGAACATGTGGTAAGTGGTAAATAACTTACCAAGGGCTCTCTAAAGGAGAACATATTGGGAACAAAAGAGCTTCACAGGCAGAGAGCTAAAATGGCATCTCTGGAACCCTTAAAATGAAACAGATGCTAAACTATTTTTTCCTAAAACTTAAAATGCGTCTTATCCTCCAAACAAATACCACCTCCCTGCCTTGCGGCTTACCTGGGCATAGTGACGTGTTGGAATCATTTCTTTAATTCCCTGGCTCTTAAACTTGATGGGCACCAGAAGCACCGGGAGGCCTTGTTGAAACCCAGATTGCCAGGCCCCACCCCAGAGTTTCCAGTTCTGCAGGTCTGCAGGTCTGCAGCAGCACCTGAGAATTTGCATATCTACCCAGTTCCCAGGTGATGCTGATGCTGCTGGTCCAGGGACCCCACTTTGAGAACCACGGCCTAACTTACACCCTATATATGGTTACCAAATCCATTATTTCATCCTTTGGCTGCTACTTTTCATTTATCACGTCAACACCTTAGCTCTGAGTCTCCTCACCTAGCAATGGGAATACTTGGAAAGTTTCACAGCTGGTTCTCCTTTCCGGCTCAGTTCTCCCTCTTCCTCTCAATACTACATTCTCTTGCCAGGTAATTGTTCCTTAAACATCAGTTCATCATAGTTCTTCCTTGCTCAAAAACTCATGGCTAGGGGCCAGCCCCGTGGCGTAGCAGTTAAGTGCTCATGTTCTGCTGCTGGCAGCCCAGGTTCGGATCCCAGGTGCGCACGAATGCACCGCTTGTCAGGCCATGCTGTGGCGGCGTCCCGTATAAAATGGAGGAAGATAGGCACAGATGTTAACCCAGGGCCAGTCTTCCTCAGCAAAAAGAGGAGGGTTGACCATAGATGTTAGCTCAGGGCTGATCTTCCTCACCAAAAAAAAGAAAACATTCATGGCTCTTATGGTGAGCACAAGACATATTAAATTCTCTACTTGGCTCATAAGGTCTTTAATAGCCTTACTTGAATAGTAAAATGTGGACACCCTGTTCCCTACCTATCTACTATAAAGGAGTATGTGAGGATTACCTAAGATACAGTCAGTTCTCATTATGCACAGTGTGACATTCTATAAATTCACTGTGAACACTGAATCAGTGAATATGACCCACTACTCCTACGGGAAATGCAGGGTTAGGTTCCTGCAAGCCTTAGTCAGATTTTCTTCAACTGATCAATACATAACTTTGTTTTCTGTGTTTCTCTTTAAAGTCACCTTATTTAATATATATTGTTGATATATTAACATTGAACTCACACCAACAGCACTGTAACTCGTGACTGAAAGAAGCTTGTCTAACACACATACTTTCTCTGTAAAGGCACGTCACAGCCTCTTGCCCTGAGGAACACCAGGCAGCATTGCAGCACTACACATGGGGGACATATTAAACAGCAAAGTCACCAACACAAGGCACAAAAAGATAAGAAATGGGGCACTAAATAGACTGCAAGAAGGACACTTGTTTACAGTATGGGCTGAAACAAGAGGGCAGAGCGTCACCTTGTTCCCCTCAGCTGGGAACATGCACGTCGAGTGAATCAAATTTTTCACCACATTGTGCATATCTGCAAATGGACATGAAAACCCTGAGAGTGTTGATTTGGGGGCTGCCAGTTCATTTTAGCTAGTGGGCAAGTGTGCAAACACGGAATCCACAAATAATGAGGATCAACTATATTATGAAAACATCTTTTCAAAACCAGAGTATTGCTCAGAAATAAGAGCAATAATGATAACATAACAGATAACATTTTAGTGCCTACTATGTGCCAGGAGCTCTTCTAAGCACTTTATATTAGTTAATGCATTTCAATCTCACTAAAACCCTATGAGACAGGAGTTATCTGTAGCCCCATTTTATAGATGAGGAAACTAACGCTCAGAGAGTAAATATTTTGCACAGATTCCCCAGTTAAAAGTGGAATAACTGGGATTGGTGCCCAGACAAACTAGTCCAAAGCCCACAGCCTCAACTACTATGGTAGGAATGTGAGCGAATTTTCTACCACTCCCCAAAAAGTCACTTCTGCTCCACCAAGTGTGGACTCCCACATACTTATTCACTCATCAAACATTTTCTGAGTGCCCCAAATGTGTCAGGTACTGTGTTTAGATACTGGAGGGACAAATAGAATGTCAATGCAAATAATCTATTACCAATATATAATTCAAAATTGGGTTGAGTTTATTATGAGCCAACCTTTGAGAACCATATAGCCCGGGAGAGTCTTTTCATGAAGAATTGGAGCACTCCAAAGAAGTGAGGTGTACAGAGTGGTTATATACCATCAAAGAGCATGTACCACATGTGATTGCAGTGTCCCTTTTACAATAGCCACGACAATGACCTGTTGGCAAGTCAATTGATGGACACAGTGGGTATCAGGTCTGCTGTCTCCATGGGCGTGGCTGTTGTCTCAAGTTGGGTGGTCACAAGATGAGCACAGCAATCAAATCCTAGCCTAGGGAGAAATGCTTATCCTTAAGGAAATGCCAATGTTGCATTTACATCTTAAGGGCATTGTTCTTGTCTTTGGGACATGTTAATTGCTTAAAGTGGATATATAATGGATGAACAGAGGCTACAGGCCCCTTTTGGGAAAAAAAAAATGGTCAAGCCCAACTAGTTTTACACCAAATGGCTTCCTCATGTGCTCCAATATATCCTATCACTCGCCATTTATTTATCATTTTCCCCCTTTTGATGTATAATCTTTCAATAGAAAGAATTGATGATAAAAATATTGTCCCTCAGAGCCAGGGTGGTTGCTGCATGCTCTGGGTCTATCATGTCCCTCAGTGCCAGGCTTTTATCTCATCTATTTGCTCAGTTGTTCACGTTGGGTGGAATTAGTTGGATATTGTGGACAAGCAAAGAGGTATATATATATATAAACAGAGGAAGCATTTCATGGGTTTTGGATTAATTTTAGGTTGTTGCACAAATATTGTATATGCACTTTTTAAAAAAATATATATAGCCCCTTATGTTACATTGTGCACAATTATAGAACAAGTACAGTAACAATGATAATAATTAAACATTTTTTTTAAAAGATTAGTTTAAAATGAGTTTTTAGGCATAGTCCTTATCAGAAAAGGAAATTTGTCCAGGGTTATAAGATTGATTGGCCATCTCAAGTCACTGAGCCACCATTACTCTAGTTTGCATGCCAGTCTTACAACACTAAGTAAAGAAAACAACAATCAGTTTGACTATTATGATTAGTACAAGAATTCCAAGAAGTAATAGAAATAGGAATTGCAATCCAGATTGAAAAAGGGAACCAATACCAGAAGGGAGCCAACCAAACAAATCAAGGCTGGGTGTAGGATCGCTTAAGGCATTCACCTGTTTTTTCATGTGCTTTAGTAGAGATGACACATTGGAAGACTCGTCAGGTATAAACATACAGCATTCAGTTTGAATGATCGCACGTGTACCACCTTGGGTTGCTGTAAGAATATCTAAGGCCATTCTATTTTGAAGGACAGCTTTTCTCGTTAAAGACATTTCAGTATTTAAGAAAGCTATTCTTGCCTGACTATCGTTAAGGGCTTGTTGAGTAAATTTTGTCAGAGCCTCTATATGTGATATGATGTCTTCCAGCCCTAAGGAAGGAGCAAATATTGGTGGTCATACTAGTGGAACACTGAATGAGCACATCTGGCCTTAAGGAAAGGCAGATTGGCCACAGATATTAGCTCTGGTCGAATCTTTCCCTGTATCCAAGAGAAGCCAAGAGTGCAGTGCCCTAGTCATCCTGGTGGCAGCCAAGGCTAGAGATTTGTTCCACATAACCATTGAGTTCCATTAGGAGCCATCCAATAGACGCCTGGTCTTCGAGACCAATCTGTTCCAAACCAATCACTTTTTTTTATGCATAATAGTATTCTGACATGACTCTGGGGATATCCAGCCCATCTTTAGAGTGTAATTTGGTAGATTTTGTCTGGAATGATTTCTCTGTTCCCAACATAAATGTGCTGGTATGTTTAAAGTTCCATGGCTAGGAGTAAGCCAAACATACCCATCCCAAATTTGTGTGAAACCTTCCATAGTTTTTACTGTAATGTTTGGTTTCTTTTGTTTATCTGCAATTTGTTGGGATAATTGGATGGTTTGAGTAACAGAAAAAGAATAACCGTGTTCTGTATTATTAATAGTATGGGCTATTGACCATGTTTCAGGATCATAATTAGTAATATCAGACGAACTGTGAACATTAGAACTAGATCTTTCTATCACAATAAATTGTTTTAGAGCTTTCCAATCTGTGTCTCTAAAGGGAAAGACCGGGCCGGCCCCGTGCTTAGCGGTTGGGCATGTGCGCTTCGCTGCTGGCGGCCCGGGTTCGGATCCTGGGTGCGCACCGGCGCACCGCTTCTCCAGCCGTGCTGGGGCCGCATCCCACATGCAGCAGCTAGAGGGATGTGCAACTATGATATACAGCTATCTACTGGGGCTTTGGGGGAAAAATAAATGAATAAAAAAAATTATAAAAAAAATAAAAAATAAAAAAAAATAAAGGGAAAGACCCACCAAGGCAACCCAGAGGTGTTAGAAAGCGGAAGTTGGCCACATAGCCAACAATTGGACTGATTTTTGTGTGTAGCAAAGAAATGTGCCCATTGCAGAAAAACATTGCCATCAAAGGTCCATTCAGATGTAGACTGGAAAAACAAAGCATTAGGGAAAACTTGAATGGCATTTTTTTTTTCGTAATCAACAAAAGGTTTTGTAATTAGGTTCTAATCTATCTTATAAAGTTGAAGGGTAGGGGCCGGCCCAGTGGCGCAAGCGGTTAAGTGCGCGCGCTCCGCTGCGGCGGCCCGGGGTTCGCTAGTTCGGATCCCGGGCGCGCACCGACGCACTGCTTGGCAAGCCATGCTGTGGCGGCATCCCATATAAAGTGGAGGAAGATGGGCACAGATGTTAGCTCAGGGCCGCCTTCCTCAACAAAAAAAGAGGAGGATTGGCGGATGTTAGCACAGGGCTGATCTCCTCACACACACACAAAAAAAATAAATAAATAAATAAAGTTGAAGGGTAAAGGATTGGTGTAGGAAAATGGTAAGGCAATCTAGAAATTGATTATTTTAGCAATTACATAAAGCTTAAACACTACAAGGGTTTAAATGAGGAGATATAAGGTTAGGAATACAGGCCTGGTCCAGAGTCTCGGGACAGCTGTCTACAACAGCTGTCATCTTCTTCTCATCATGGTTTGGAGATATTCATCTTGGTCAGTCGAAGTTGGGTGTCAGAGACTGGAGTTGAAGTCCATTCAGGTGGAGAAGACTTTTTTAAATGAGATGTGAATCCATGAGTCTACGCCTTTTAATTTTGCAGCACATGGATTGGTTAAAAGCACCTAACATAGTCCTTTCCAACAGGGCTGCACAGAGTCCTTTATCAGGTGTCTTTTCCAATAAACAAAATCTCCAGGTTGTAATCCATGATCCTTAAGGTCTTCGTCTCCCGGGAGCTTACTGTGAAAAGAATTAGCTACCAGTTTCTCATTTCTTTTAAGATCCTCAATGAGACCTTGACAATAATGTAAAATATCTCCTTTAAGTAAAGTTGGTTCATACATTTCTTCATCTAATTGCATAGGTCGTCCAGTTATTATTTTGAAAGGAGACAGTCGATGTTTACCAAACGATGTAGATCTAAGACTGAGGAGCACTAACGGAAGAGCTTTTGGCTATGAGAGATTAAATGCTTCTGAAACCTTTGCCAATTGAAGTTTGATCGTGCTATTAGTTCTTTCCACCAATCCTGAGGATTGGGGATGGTAAATGCAGTGGAAATGCTGCATTATTGGCCAAATATTACAAATAGATTTAATTATTTGTCCGGTGAAATGAGTTCCCTTGTCACTATGTAACTCGGTAGGAATTCTCCAAGCAGGAATTATTCTCTCTAATAGTAATTTACCTACTGTTAGAGCCGTTGCTCTTCTGCAAGGAAGGGCCTCAACCCAATGTGAGAACATACAGATCATTACCAAGATGTATTTATATCCTTGAGATGGTGGCATTTAGACAAAGTCCAATTGCCATACCTCAAAGGGTCCCTTAGGAAGGGGAAAGTGACCTTGTGACCCATGAAGTGGTTTTCCTGGATTCTACTTTGGGCATATAACACAACGAGTATAAGTTTTATGGGCCATTGTGGGAGAAAGTTTCCAAAAGTATTGTTTTCCCCATAAAATCATCTGTTCAGGTGCCCAGTGGGTTAGTTGGTGTATATGTTGGAGCAGGGGCAATTGTGCTCCAACAGGTACTATGGGTTTCCTATGGGCCCAAACCACATCTGTGAGGGGGTGTCAAAAATTCCCCCTTTTGACTGCCATATCTGTTTTTCTTCTTACTTGGTCACTTCTTTGGCTTGTAGAAGGAAGTCTTTTACTGGCTTAGCAGAGTTACTAGGAAGCAGCAGGCATTCTCGAGGCTGGGTAGGGCAAGCCTTCAAGGCTGCTTGTGTAGCAGCTACATCAGCAAGCCGGTTTCCTTTAGCTTCCAAAGTATCAGATTTGGAATGCCCTAGTATTTTAATAATCGCTAGTTGTCTCGGTAGCTGTATAGAATGTAATAATTCTGCAACCTGTTTCTCCTTCTTTATAGGCTGATCTGAAGAGGTTAAAAACCCTCGTTGTTTCCACAGCATTCCAAAGTCATGTGCTACTCCAAAAGCACAATGGCTGTCAGTGTCGATATTTGCTACCTGGTCTCTGGCCAATTGACAAGCTCGAGTTAAAGCAATTGACTCGGCTTGCTGTGCTGACTTTATCTCTGGTAAATTATGTCTACTGAGGACGTTACTGCATATCCAGCCCGATAACATCCTTGTTCATCCTTTGAGTAAGATCCATCTGTGAACCAAATTAGATCAGCATTATCAATGGGAGTTTCTTGTAAATCATTCCTAGGAGTAAGTAGGTAATTAGTTAATAAATGTAGTCGTGGGCATCTTCTTCTTGTGATGCTGGAAGTAAAGTTGCAGGGTTAAGATTATTACACCGGGCTAAGGTAATATTAGGAGCAGAGAGCAACAGAGCTTCATAGGAGGCTAGTCAGCTGACAGAGTAATGCTGAGTGTGATGAGATTTTAGGAGAGATTAGACTGAGTGAGGAACATAGATAGTCAAAGGAGACCCCATCACTATTTCTTCAGTGGCCTTGCATAAGAGCGCTGCTGCTGAAATGGCTCTCATACAAGGCGGAAGCCCTTTTGCCACTGAGTCTAACTGCTGACTATAATACCCTATAGGTCAATGTCGACCTCCGTGTTTTTGAGTTAAGATACCTAAAACATTTCCTTTATCTTCATGTATGAAGAGGAAAAATGGCAAGCTGTAATTAGGATGTCCTAAGGCTGGTTCTTGGGCCAAAACGGACTTAAAGGTAGTTACTGCCTTCTCTCCTTCTGGTGTCCATTCAATTACATCAGGCTGGTCAGACTTTAGTAATGTATATAAGGGCTGGGCAATAAGTGAAAAGTTAGGTACCCAGTTCCTGCAATATCCAGTTAGTCCTAGGAATCTTCTTAACTGTTTCTTTGTCTTAGGCAGAGAAAAAGCCAGGATTCCTTTAATCCTTTCAAAATCAATCAACAGTCCATCCTTAGATATCAAGTGTCCTAGATATTTTACAACAGGCAGACAAACATGTAATTTGTCCTTGGACACTATATGCCCCTTAGATGCTAGCTGTTGCAACAGATAAATTGTGTCCTTCTCAGAATCCAACTTAGTGTTTGAACACAAGAGAAATCATCCACATATTGAATTAAAGTGGTGTCATTAGGGAATTCTATATTCACTAAATCAGCCTGGCGTATCCAGGAAAAATAAGTGGGCGTCTCAGTATAGCCCTGTGGCATAACTGTCCAGGTATCCTGACGATCTTCCCACGTGAAGGCAAAAAGATATTGACTATTATTTTCTACGGGAATGCTGAAGAAGGCACTGCGTAAATCAGTGACTGAGAAATAGCGGCTGTTAGTTGGAATGGCCGAGAGCAAAGTGTGTGGGTTAGGAACCACAGGATGTCGGGGAATCACGATGTTATTTATAACTCTCGGATGTTGAACAAATCTCCAGCCTTTCCCATTTGGCTTTTTACAGGCAAGATAGGTGTATTACAGGGACTAGTACAAGGAATTATAAGTCTCTTTTCAAGAAATCCTGAATAATAGGGCTTATCCCATTTAATGCCTCTGGTCCAAGTGGATATTGCCGAATATTAGATAGAGGCTTAGAGTTGTGAACAGTCACCTTAATAGGAGTGGCTGATTTAATTTTCCCAATATCTGAAGAGGATGATGACCATAATTCTCTAGGCACTTGTAATAACAGGTCATCAATTTTCTCTTTTATTTGAGTCATTGATTTCACAATCATCAACCTTTCAGCAATTACAGTCTGGTCAGCATCCCGATTTTCTGAATCTAGAATCATTTCGTCCTTTCGTGAAAAGGCAACATGGACTTTGTATGGTTCTAGAAGATCTCGTCCAATCAAATGAATTGGAGCACATTTAACCAGGAGAAACACACTTTTTCCTGTGATGGTTCTTAATTGAAAAATTATTGGTTCTGATTTAAAAAGCTACACTGGAATATTCGAAACTGCTACCATTTCAACTGCCCGTTTACTCCGAGGGAGAGGGCAATGAATAAGGGTAGGGTTGAGGACAGATAAGGTAGCCCCGGTATCTACAAGGACCTTTAAAGTTTCTCCTCCAGTAGTTATCTCAATTTCCCCTAAGGCATTTGTGAGAAGGAGGGGAAATGCCCTCTCGTAATCCTTGGAGCAGCCCTATTCCTGTTTATTGTTGTCACCCCCTAAATCCCATTTGAGTTTATGGCAGTCTTGTTTGAAACGACCAGGCTTTTTGCAGTAGTAACAGACACAGTGATTTCTTTTCTGGTTAGATTTTAAAAGGATGGCGTTTGTTGGGCCACGAAGCCGTTGTAGCTGTATACTCATAACCTTAGTGGCCTTTTTTTTCTGGAGGGTTTTAGATAGTTTATCTGTAATAGTGACAAGAGCACTAGTGTGCATTAAAGTCCAATCCAGTTCATGTCTCTTAACTAATTTTGCTAATTCCTCATCTAATCCTTCCAAGGAAATTGAATTGAAAATTGAATCATTTTAATGATCCTCAAAACATTCAGGAGCCGCCCCAGAGTGCTGTTTGAAGGCTCTCTCAAGCCTTTCGAAATAATCAAAGATAGAGTCCTCGGGTCTGTGCTTACATTGATGGACTTTAGCCCAATCTATCCTCCTGGGAAAAACTACTGGACTGGCTTTGTGTAAGTTTTGAGCCATATACCTACACTCCTTAAGGTGGTGAGGCCCATGCTTATGGAAATCCTCCAGGGGGTCTCTCCAATCTGCCTCTTTTGTCTATTCATTTGCTTTGTTCTCAGACACCAGCAAATGCACAAGCAGATATAAATCTGAATATCCTGTGCATATGTTCTAACAATAAAATCAAATTCTTGAGCAAACCCTAAAGGATCTGGTAAAGGGTCTGAGAAGTCCTTTGTCAAATTCTTAAATTCACTTCTAGTCCAAGGAGTATACACAAGAGCAGGCTCATCTCACCCAGTAACAGGTTTCTTCTTAAAGGCAGCCACTACAACTTTAGGACTTTCAGTATCTGCTTCCTGAGAGTTACTCCTTCTTTTCTCTAGGGGTGGAGGAGGAGGGGAATGTGAAGGAGGAGGAGGAGGTGAGGGAGGAGGAGGAGGTGAAGGAGGAGGACGAGGAGTTGAGGCAGGAGGAGGTGAAGGAGGAGGAGGTGAAGGAGGAGGAGGAGGTAAGGGAGGAGGAGGAGAGGAAGGAGGAGAGGGAGGAGGAGGAGAGGGAGGAGGAGGAGGAGAGGGAGGAGGAGAAGGAGGTGAAAGAGGAGGAGGAGGTGAATTACGAGGAGCGGGTGAGGGAGGAGGAGGAGAGGAAGGAGGAGGAGGTGTGGGAGGAGGAGGAGGTGAGGGAGGAGGATGAGGTCAGAAAGGAGGAGGAGGACAGAGAGGAGGAGGAGGAGAGGGAGGAGGAGGAGGAGAGGGAGGAGGAGAAGGAGGTGAAAGAGGAGGAGGAGGTGAATTAGGAGGAGCAGGTGAGGGAGGAAGAGGAGAGGAAGGAGGAGGAGGAGTGGGAGGAGGAGGAGGTGAGGGAGGAGGAGGAGGTGAGAGAGGAGGAGGAGGTGAGGGAGGAGGAGGTGAAGGAGGAGGAGGACAGAGAGGAGGAAGAGGTGAGGGAGGAGGAGAAGGTGAGGGAGAAAGAGGTGAGGGAGGAGGAGCAGGTGAGAGAGGAGGAGGAGGTGAAGGAGGAGGAGGAGGTGAGGGAGGAGGAGGTGAAGTGGATAGGTCAGGGTACGGAAGCTCAGAAAGGAAAGGATACACGGGTGCTGAGGGAAGGAGGAGATGAGCTCTGAGGTGCTGAAAGCAGCGGTGGTGGAGGAGGTAGAGGAGGTGAGGGGGGTGGACAGCTTCTGACTTCTTATCTCTCTTTAATTCAGAAATGGTCTCAGTCAGTTTACGGTTAGTCTCCTGTAAAGAGGTCATTTTATCATTATTACACTTCGAAGCCTCTAAATGCCAATTGTAATAATCTTCCCCTTCTTTTGTTTTGGTTTTATCGCCGGCTTTTTCAACATGGGCGCGCAAATACAGTAGTTTTCAGAGGTCAAACGTTCCCCATTTTGGCCATTTACGACCTAAGTCATCCTTAGTTAACCTTTCCCATTTAGTTAAATACTTGCAAGCATTGTTTCCGTATGCATTATACGGGAAACCAGCGGGAGTCCCCGTCGGGGGTTGTCCATCTGGAAGCCGGCAGGCTTTTGAAGCACGGTTTCCCATTTTTAGTTCTGTTTGTTCGTTTGTTTTTTCTAAAGTCTGAACAACTTCTCGAACTGTGCAGTGGGTCACAAGTGTGCTGCTTTGAGTGTTATTCCCTAAAGGAATGTCGTAATCACTGTCTTATTTGTCTAGGTTTCTCCCGCTGGCAGTCTAGGACCACTGTGGCGGTTCGGAGCGCGGGTGACCAACTCTCATGTGCGCATCCCCGGACGAAGCTATAATTAATTAACGTGAATGATAATGGAATGCCTTATAGGATGGCTACACATCGTGAGGTTCACCTCTGAGACGCCTACTGAGGTTTTTCAGTCACCTGTAAAACGCCTTTTCAGCCGGGAGGAGCCATGTCTCTTTTCTTCATAGCTGAACAAGTTCAGACTCTCATTTCTCTATCAAGCAGTTTTGTAGAGACCTTATAAACATAATTCTTTCCAATTTTAAAGCCAAATTAAAAGGACAACCAACTCATTTACTCCAAGCTTTCCCTAAGTTCCCTTGGCCTAGGAAATTCCCCCTAGGTTTTTCTCCACCTAGGAAATGTACCGGTACCCTTCAAAGTCTCTACTCTCAAGACCTTAAAACAGCTCAAATAAACTCTTGGACCATCAACTTAAAATAAAGAGGTCTGGGATTCAGGAGAACTCACCAGGGTCACCTGAAGAATGCAGTGATCTGGGTGGGGCTCAAAGTGCCCCTGTGGTACCAAATGTCAGTTCAGTGTAGATTCCAGGTGGTCTCTGGTGGATTTCTCTGAAATCCTGCCACAACTACGCCAAGAAATGTCGATGCAAATAACCCATAACCAATCTGTAATTCAAAAATGGGGTGGGTTTATCATGAGCCAACCTTTGAAGACTGTATAGCCTGGGAGAGTCCTTTCATGAAGAAATGGAGCACTCCGAAGAAGTCGGGTGTACACAGTGGTTATATACTATCAAAGAGCATGTATCACATGCGATTGCAGTGTCCCTTTTACAATAGCCGCAACATTGACCTGTCAGCACCTCGATTGATGGACACAGTGGGTATCAGGTCTGCTGTCTCCATGGGCGTGGCTGTTGTCTCGAGTTGGGTGGTCACAAGATGAGCACAGCAATCAAATCCTAGCCTAGGGAGAAATGCTTATCCTCAAGGAAATGCTAATGTGAGGGAAGTTGCTTTTACATCTTAAGGGCATTGTTCTTGTCTTTGGGCCATGTTAATTGCTTAAAGTTGATGTATAATAGATGAACAGAGGCTACAGGCCCCTTTTGGACAAAAAAAAAAAAAAAACTAGGTCAGGCCCAAATAGTTTTACACCAAATGGCTTCCGCATATGCTCCAATGTATCCTATTCCTTGCCATTTATTTATCAAGAAGAAGTATAATCTCAGCTTTAAGGAGCTCACTGTCTATGAGATATGAATAAAACAACAGTTATGTAAAAGTAGATAAGTACAGGGTCCCAACATGGGGACATCAAAAGGGGTCTCTAGATGGAGACCTCTCAGGAAAAGTGTCCAAGAGGGAGGAACATTTGACATGAGTTTAGATTAAGGAATAGGAATTAAGTTGATTAAACAAGGGGATAGGAGTGCAGAAGAAACACATATAAAAAGACAGATATAAAGGATGCTAAAGCTTTCAGAATATTGGGGTATTGTTAAGGCTGGAACAAAGCGAACACGTAGGAAAGAGTGGGTGATGAGGCTAAAGATGAGGACAGCAAGAGAAAGCCTGCGTGTCCAGCTCAGGAATCTGAATGATCTCTCAGATGCTCTGAGCAGTCATTGAAAGAGTATAAGCAGATGTCACATTTAAACAAATTTGGATTCTTGAAGGTAACTCTGGAGGCATTGGGGAGGAAAGATTAGAAGAAATTAAGACTGGAAGTAAAGGGTGCTGTTGGGAGATTAGGCAGTGATCCAGATAAGATAGGCCTTGGCTCAGGCGGGGGGTCTGCAGGTGGGGGAGGCCAGGAGATGTGAAGCAGTGCTGGGCTCCTGGAGGAGGAAACTGAGCTGCCTCTCAGTCACAGGAAGACTGTGCTTGTCATGGCCTCCCCACCCCCATGCCCAAATGCCATGTTCCTTTCTACATCTGTACCTTTCCCCTCTTCCTCCATCTGATATCCTCACACTTTCTTCCCTCCACCTGCCCAAAAGTGGTCCCTTTGAGGACTTGATGTAGTCCACCTCTCCTAAGAAGCTGTCCTTAATTACAATTTCTCGATAACATTCCCATTTTTTTTAGGTTCTCCAATACAACATACACTAAATACCTTGGCAGAATCAAGTTACATCTTGCAAACCATGTCATGGATGTGGAGGAGCTTGGAACCTTATAATTCTTTGTATTTCCTTCAATACCTACCACAAATACCTTGCACATATAGGTTATGCCTTTAGATCAGCTGCTTGAACCATTTGTCTTTCTCCACAGGTCAACAGTGTTGCTCTGAGCAAATGAATTTTACATCTTCTCAAACTCAATAGAGCCAAGATGGAACTTCATTTCCCCTGCAAGCCTTACTGCCCTAGAGAAAAGCAAAAACAACGTGTGACAACTAATTCTTTCTCCACATTCTCATCTCAAATTGCAACTGTTTTCCAGATGTTAACTGGTTTTCATTCTTAAAACTGACAGAAAATTTTCTCATTATTTCCTTTTCTTTCTTTTTTTGTGAGGAAGATCAGCCCTGAGCTAACTTCTGTTGCCAACCTTCCTCTCTTTGTTGAGGAAGATTGGCCCTGGATTAACATCTGTGCCCATCTTCCTGTAATTTATATGGGATGTTACCACAGCATGGTTTGACAAGCCGTATGTTGGTGCACACCAGGATTCCAACCTGTGAACCGGGGCTGTCGCAGTGGAGCGCGCGCACTTAACCGCTGTGCCACAGGGCTGACCCCTCTCTTTATTTCTAAAGCTGAAATGGCTCAATCGTTCTCTGGGCTAGTTGGAGTTTCCATAAAATGAAAATGTACATTCCAGAAAAATCCTTAACTTTCCAGAATAATCCTTAATATATTATGGTAAACACCTTGGCAAAATGTCACTGATTTTCAATGTCAGTGCCTCCACAAGGGTATCCTTGCATTGTCTCCCCTCCCAACCACCTCTCATTTTGCCCCTCCCCAGGCTCATGGGCTCAAAGTGTTTACTGAGCACTAAGAATGATCAGAGTCTGAGGGAGACTTCAAGGATGACTAAGCCATGTTTTCTGACCCCAACCATCTCTCTCCATCTCTCCTTTAACCTCTATTTTTCTTATTCTGGTTTCTACTTTAGTTGTTTACTTGTCTTGTGAATTGTTGTTTTGTGGTTTATAATTACCATGTAAACTCATATTACTTTTTGCCTTAGAGTTTAGAAAGAACTTACATTAAACAAGGTTTTTTTCCCAGCCCTTTGATGTGTCTAATACCTTCCAATGCAATTCAAGTGGCTTCTTGTTTTTACGTCTCCATCATTATCCCTTCAGAATTATGTTCACCCCACACTTTTGATCTGACCAATGCTGCTTTACTTTTTAAAATTTTCTATGCTGAGACTCACGTGAAGAATCCCTCAAGCACCATCAACTAGGCGACCCCACATTCCTCACATCTGTTTCCTTGATTTGTTCCTAAATAAATATGTTTCTTTTTTTTTTGTGAGGAAGACCAGCTCTGAGCTAACATCTATTGCGAATCATCCTCCTTTTTTTCCCCCAAAGCCCCACTAGATAGTTGTATGTCATAGTTGCTCATCCTTCTAATTGCGGTATGTGGGATGCAGCCTCAGCATGGCCAGAGAAATGGTACGTCAGTGCGCGCCCGAGATCCAAACTCAGGCTGCCAGTAGCGCAACGCACAAACTTAACCGCTAAGCCACAAGGCCGGCCCAAGATGTTTCTGAAACTAATAATAAATTGTACCAAGTGGTCATTGTATAAAAAGCACTATCACAGATACCTTAAAGAGAACAAATGGAAAAGAATATTCAAATGCTCAGATAGGTTTGCCATCAAATCAGGCATTGAGGGGACCAGGGCGCACTGATCAGAGCAGGATCCTAAGAGAAGAGTTTTAAGTCAATTTCAAGTGAGGTTAAAACTGGAATGAGATAGTATTTTACCAGTTAGCTGAAATCATAAGCATTTTCCTGACCTTTGAGAGTTTATTTGCATATAAACTCTACATGTGGGGTAAGAGAGGGCTGATATTGTTTAATTTCTTTTTATTATTCAGCACTTTGTAACAGATGTGGCTATTCACAATTAATAAATATCATAATGTGGAGAGACCCAACTTTCAACTGCCTGACATTATCAATTCTTAGACAAAGCTAGAGTTTTAAAGATCAAATTTCATTCTAGTTACCTGTCAACTAGTCCATTTATATCAGAAAGATGCTGAGTTTTAGGAAAATACTTCAAAACACAAATTTTATATGTAATTTCAAAAGCAAAAGATTAGTCAAAAACTGGGTGGTAACCCGTTTTGCTACCATATATTAATCTTTAACATGGGAGCGAACATTTTTTGAGAATATAATTGATATTTGCCTGTTTGTATATTGTAGAATGTTAAAGGATTTACAGTTTTAATAGTATTTCAAATACCAGAGAATAAAAAACAGAATTGTATCAGTTTTATGAAATAGTTTTTTAGACATAGCAGATTTTCACAGCATATTACTTGAAAATAAAATAATCAGTTAGTGAGGTTTATGCAATGTGGTTTTATTTTAAACTTGCTCATTCCATAGGAGCATCAATAAAAGCCCTCCAGGGATGGCTGACTCTCTTTCCCTCCACATGAGCACCAGCTGCGTTTGCTTTAAGCATCAGACTCTCAGGCAACATCATAGCCCTCAACTCCGTTTAGTTGAGAAAAGTCGTTATGAGTCGTGTGTTTTTTTCTAGGGGTATGGAGCTCCCAGACTTATTAACTACAGGGAGAGAGTAAGAGTCAGAACACATTCATTAAACTCCAGTGTGCTCAGGTGAGAGGGTAAGTACCTGAACTCACATCTGAAGAAGAACTTAGAGGATGCTATCTGACTCTGCTTTGTGCCCCTGACTAAGCAGTCCTGGACTTCCCCCTTATGGCCACAGAATAACACAGGCAGCCTTGATGGACCAGAAATCCTCCTATGTCCATCATTTGTACAGAGCAAACTGGCTTAAGACCTCGTTTCCTGCTGCAGTGGTAATTTGCAGAGATACAGAACTGCCATCTAGTGACTAAGAAGAAAACAGCAAGGTGCTTTACATGGAAAATGAAATTGTAAGTTTTTTAACAGAGAACAGTGAAGCACTAAAGTTGGTAAAGTTGACACAATGTGGCACAACAAAGTTATAATAAAACTGAAAAATGTGTAGGTGAAGTAATCAGTTGTTCTCTATACCTCTAAAATATGACGACATTTGACTCATAAATAGTATAATTAAAATATAATAGAATAACTTTGGAAATACTCCTCATCTCATCCAATGATGTTGGCAAGAGCTGGTATTAAATAGCCAGATGGTGAGTGCCCATGTTGAAGTACCATTTTTATCACAGTGGAGAGAATATGAGGCATAAAACCCAACAGACTGATGTTCAGATCTTCCCTCTTACCCTTGATCAATTTTGTAAACGTGGTCTTTTTTATTTTTGTTTTTGTGAGGAAGATCAGCCTTGTGCTAACTTCTGCCAATCCTCATCTTTTTTTGCTGAGGAATACCGACCCTGGGCTAACATCCGTGCCCATCTTCCTCCACTTTATACGGGACGCCACCACAGCATGTCTTGCCAAGCAGTGCATTGGCGCGCGCCCAGGATCAGAACCGGCAAACCCCGGGCTGGCGCAGCGGAGCGCTCGTGCTTAACCGCTCGTGCCACTGGGCAGGCCCCTAAACGTGGTTTCCTTTATCAGTTAATATGAATCATAATAGTTACTTTAAAGGATTACTGTAAGAATTGCATGAGGTAATACAGTAAAGGAACTGGTGTAGAGTGATAGTTAATTCTCCTGCCCTGTCTCTCTTCTATGAAACATACACAAATCATTCAAGGAGAGAACTCGTCTATACAATAAACTTATGACAAAGAGTCAATGGCTCCAGAAGTAAGGGCCACCATTGTTGAGGGCTTAACCTCAACTGCTTCCAAATACTCTTAACTCTCAATTAATTTTATGTGCTTTCGGTCTTCCAGACACTGAACTGGCTACAAGGAAAGCAGAAGGTGTGAAATTTAAATTGATCTATTTCAACCTTGATTGGCCAAGCTGTAACATCAGGTGTTTTAAATCACCTAGTTCATCAGGTTTTCTGCTTATTACTATATATTTTACCATCGTTCATGGCCTGAGAAAAATAGAAAATCATTATAATTTTACACACATGAATATATATCTTAACTATTACAGCTGGAATCTTAATATATAGAGCAATGTTGTACATGTTTTGTCCTGGTTGATAGTACGGAATACTTTTGTCCAGGTTTTCTTTGGCATTATCATATTTAATGAAGAACTCAGTAATATACGCCCTGGAGATAAGGATTTAGAAAAATCTAACATACTATCCTAGTCATGTCTCAAAAAAAATGCTATAAAAATAATGAAAGGATATTTTGAAGGCACTATTTTTCTTAATTATTTCCAACTTTATGTCCCTTTACCTCTTTTTAATCATTCTGCATCTTATTCACTATTGGCTAATCATCTCACAGTAATTAAATAACGCTCAGCTGGGTCCCCTATGCCTCTTCAAGTGCTCCAGCCTGATGTTGGTCTCAGCTCTGACAAAAAGAAGCTGGGAAAACCTGTTTTGTGGCAATATTCTTAAGGATATTTTTACTCTTACAATAATAGTTATATTTTTGAAAGGCACCAGTGGATTATAAAATCAAGTACTCGACCCATGTTGTATCCTCATTTTCCCTCCAGGGGGAGCACAACTTTCATGTGTAATGCAGGGCTGCTGCTTTATTGTTTCCTTTCAAGATATTACTTGTAAAACATGTCGACGTAAATAATCTATAATCAAACTATAAATCAAAATTGGGGTGAGTTCATTATGAGCCAACTTTTGAGGACCATGGCCCAGGGCCTTCCTTCCCTAAAGAAGGAAGGGCACCAAAGAAGTGGAGTGTACGGAGCGGTTATATACCATCAAATAGCATGTATCACATCAGATTGCAATGTCCCTTTCACAATAGCCACAAGATCGCCCTGCCAGGTTGCCCTGCCAGAATAGCTATTGATGGACACAGTGGGGAGGGCGTGGCTGCTGTCAGGTCTGTTGTCTCCAGCTGGGTGGTCACAGGATCAGTGCAGCAGTCAAATCCCAGCCTAGGGAGAAATGCTTATCCTTAAGGAAATGCCAAGGAGGGGGAAGTTGAATCCTTATCTTAAGGGCATTTATTCTTCTCTTTGGGACATGGCAAAGCAGATACACAATGCAGGTGACAGGCCCTTCTGGAAAAACAAACCCAGGCCAAATTAGTTTTACCCCAAATGGCTTCCTCATATGCTCCAATATATCCTATTGCTTGCCATTTATTTATCATTTTCTCCCTTTTGATCTATAATTTTTTGATAGAAAGCATTGAATGATCAAAATATTGTCCTTTGGCCCCAGAGTGGTTGCTGCCTGCCCTGGGTCCCTCATGTCCCTCGGTGCCAGGCTTTTATCTCATTTATTTGCCCAGTTGTCCACCTTGGGGGGAAGTAATTGGATATAGTGGACAAGCAAAGAGGGATATATATATTAATAGAGGAAGCATTTCATGGGTTTTGGATTAATTTTAGGTTGTTGCACAAACATTGTATATGTGCTTTTTATGACTCCTTGTATTTATGTTATTCACAATTATAGAACAAGTATAGTAACGATGATAATAATTTAACATCTTTGAAAAGATTAGTTTAAAATGAGTTCTTAGGCATAGTCCCTATGAAAAAAGGAAGTTTGTCCAAGGTTATAAGATCAATCGACCACCTCAGCTTTCATTACTCCAGCTTACATGACAGTCTTACAGCACTGAGAAAAGAAAACAGCAATTAGTTTAAGTATTATGACTAGTACAAGAATTCCAGGAAGTAATAGAAATAGGAATTGCAATCCAGATGGAAAAAGGGAACCAATACCAGAAGGGAGACAACCAAACAACTCAAGACTGAACGCAGGATCGCTTCAGGCATTCACCTGCTTTTTCATGGGCTTTAGCAGAGACGACATATTGGAAGACTCGTCAGGTATGAAAACACAGCATTCAGTTTGAATGATTGTACATGTACCACCTTGGGATGTAGTTTAAATATCTAAGGCCATTCTATCTTGAAGGACAGTCTTTTTATTAAAGACATTTTAGTATTTAATAAGGCAATTCTTGCTTGACTGTCATTAAGGGCTTCTGTATGTGATGTGACATCATTTAGCCCTAAAAAAGGAACAAATATAGATAGCTGCTCGGTGGTCATACCAGGGGAACACTGAATGAGCCCGTCTGGCATTAAGCAGAGGCAGGTTGGCAGCAGTTGTCACTGTGAATCCTTCCCTGCATTTAAGAGAAGATAGGGTGCAGTGTTTTAGCCATCAGGCCAGTAGTCAAGGCCAGAGATTTGTTCTATACAACCATTAAGTTATATTAGGAGCCACCCGATAAATGCCTGGACTTTAAGACCAGACTGTTCCAAATCAAGCACCTTGCTTAAGTATGATAGTATTCTGAAAATCTTAAATGTAACAATTATAAAATAGGTATACAGTTTAAGCATAACAAAGGTTTAAATGAGTGGATTTAAGGTTGGGAATGCAGGCCTGGTCCGGAGTCTTGGGACAGCTGTCTACAATTGATGTCTTCTTCTCATCCTGGTTTGGAGATATTCGTATTGGCCAGTTGAAGTCAGCTTTCAGAAATAGGAACTGTAACACGCTTAGATGCAAAAGCCTCTTTTTAAAACAAGAAATGTGAATCCATGAGTCTATGTCTTTTGATTCTGCAGTGCACGAACTGGTTAAAATTACCTGGTATGGTCTTTTCCAATAGGGCTGTAGAGTCTTTTATTTGATGTCTCTTCTGATAAGTAAATTTTCTAGGTTATCATCCTTATGGTCTGGGAGAGCTCTGTAAAAAGAATCGGCTACCGACTTCTCATATATATATATATTTTTAAGTGTCTCAATGAGAACTTGGCAGTAATTAAGATATTTTCTTTACATGAAGTTGATCCATACATTTCTTTATCTAATTGCATAGGCTGTCCAGGTATTATCTCAAAAGGAGACAGCCGATATTTAGCAAAGGGCGTGAATCTAAGATTGAGGAGCAGTAGTGGAAGAGCTTTCAGCCATGAGGTGAAATGTTCCTGAAAACTTTGCCAATTGAGTTTTGATTGTGCCGTTAGTTCTTTCCACCAATCCTGAGGATTGGGAATTTTAAGCGCAGTGGAAATGCTGTATCATTGGCCCAATATTACAAATAGACTAATTATTTGTCCAGTGAAATGAGTTCCCTGGTCACTATGTAACTCAGCAGGAATTCCCCAAACAGGAATTATTCTCTCTAATAGTAATATACCTACTATTAGAGCCATTGCTCTTCTGCAAGGAAAGGCCTCCACCCAAAGTGAGAACACACAGTCATTACAAGATATATTTATCCTTGAGATGGTGGCATTTGGACAAAGTCCGATTGCTATACCTCAAAGGGTCCCTTAGTAAAGGGAAAGTGGCCTTGTGATTCATGTAGTAGTTTCCTTAGATGATATTTTGGGCATATAACACAATCAGTATAGCTTTATGAGCCGCTGTGGGAGAAGGTTTTTAAAAGCATTGCTCTTCCCACAAAATTATCTTTTCAGGTGCCCAGTGGGTTAATTGGTGTATATGCTGGAGCAGTGGCAATTGTGCTCCAATAGGGACTATGGATTTTTTTACTGGGTGCAAACCACATCTGTGAGGGGGTGTCAAAAACTCCCCCTTTTGACTGCTATATCTGTTTCTCTTCTTTGGTGGCGATTTCTTTCAAGCCTGTGGAAAGAAGTCTTTTATTGGGTTAGCAGAGTTAGTAGGTATTAGCAGGTGTGGGAGATCAAGATTTGGTCACCCTGAAATATATCTCTTTACCTCGATTGTTTTCTCTGACCGACATTTGACCTTCCCCACTAACTGCCTAAAGAATTTGACATAGTAACTCTTTCCTGCAACAGATCGTCTATCTGATGGCTGTAATATAGTGTAAAATAGATGTTACAATAGGAAAGACACCAACAAGCCCATCTTATCAGAAGTTCTGTCTCTCTGGCCACATTGTCTGGATGGCCCTGCCGAGGAGTTGCCAGACAAACAGTTATATTTATAAGGGAAATCTCCATTTGTAAAGGTATCTCTCTCTCTGTATTGGGAAGAGGGGGTATGACCTCATTTCTAGAAACTTATCAATGTGGAAGGTGAGGCCTTAAATCTGCATAATAACCTTACTCTTTTTTACAGAGCTTTAGTGGTGATCTGTAACTGACACCCCCCACCCCCACATCCTCCTCTGTCTTTATGTAAAGACGGTATTTAAGATCAGAATTTCTGCTATTGTGTTGAGAAAAGCAGTGTCCCTGGTTTCTCCCATGTATACATGTTATTATATTTGGTATTATTTTCTCCTGCTAAGCTGTCTTGTTAATTATTTGGCCAGCCATAAGAACCTTAAGGGAAAAGGCAGAGGGGGATTCTCCCTCTTCCCCCACACAGGCATTCTCGAGGGTAGACAGCATATCCAGCTTGGTAATATCTTGCTTATCACTTAAGTAAGACCCATCTGTAAACCAAATTAAATAGAATGCAGTCGTGGTCTTTCCTTTTGTAATGTTGGAAGCAAGATAACAGTGATAAAATAGTGAGTAATATTTACCTATGCAGTATAACCTAAGAAGTTTTATCATTTCCTTGACAAGGCTGCCCGTGCAATTTAGCATACTTAACAAGTCTAATTAGTTTAGCATCTCCCTCTTTATGGGAAGAGATAAAATTTTCTTGAGAATTGCCCGGGCCCTTTGAAAACTCTCAAAGAAAAAAGTTATTAGACAGACTTTATTTAGGATATGAATTTTGTGGAGATTGCCAAAAATATAGAAGGGTTTTAAACACTTGGTCAGACAAGATCAAGGAGTTGCTGCTCTTGTCGCAGTGAAATCATGCTTAGTTAACGAACAGCAGTTATACAGTCAAAAAGACCTTAATAGAGAGACCTCAGTCTTTTGAACATAGTAAATTACCTTAACAAAACAGATTTCTGTTCTTTAGATAAACTTAACTCAAAGGTGAAGAAAAATCTTTTTACCTAATAACCTCTATCAAGAGTAGATTAAGAGTAGAATAGGGCCGGCCCTGTGGCTTAGCAGTTGAGTGCGCATGCTCCACTGCTGGTGGCCCTGGTTCACATCCCAGGTGTGCACCGACACACTGCTTCTCCAGCCATGCTGAGGCCACGTCCCACATACAGCAACTAGAAGGACGTGCAATTATGACGTACAAGTATCTACTGGGGCTTTGGGGGAAGAAAAAAAAGAGTAGAATAAAATTATCCTTTTAAAAGGAAGAAGACCAAATTTGAATTTTGTACCAGCTTACTTTTGATATTAAAAATCATTTACTTAATTGGATTTAGTTTAATCTTAGCCAACTTGACAGTGTATAAAACTCCTCTGGGTTTCTCTTCAACAAACCTTCTATAACTTTTTGTTTACATTCAGAATTTGTGCCATGTGCTCCTTTTTTTTTCCTTCTAGTACTTTTCAGGGCAAATTTATCTTTCCTAACCGAACAAAAATATTTCCATTTTTCATATCTTCTTAATGAAAACACACATTTTACTCTCCTTGAATACAAACATATTTTTCTTAATTTTTTAGTAGCTTAATCACATATTAGAAATTTTTAACCCTTAGAAACATTAATTTTTAAGTAAAAACTAAGTAAGCAATTATAAAATTTCTTTTGCCATAGCATTTCTTGGCTTGACAAATTTATATGGACACTTTTTATAATTTTTGGAAACATGTTACTTTATAGTACAATCTTTTAAATAAAACACAAGACATGTTTACCAATAGACCCAAAACACCTTTTAGCTTTTCTGTAATAAGCCAAAAGTAGATAAACCTATATTTAGCAATCAATGTCTAATATTTTATCTAATTTGGAAATGACCTAGATACTCAATGAATTTTTTTTTTCTGAGGAAGATCAGCCCTGAGCTAACTTCCATGCTAATCCTCCTCTTTTTGCTGATGAAGACTGGCTTTGGGCTAACATCTGTGCCCATCTTCCCCCACTTTATATGGGACGCCGCCACAGCATGGCCTGACAAGTGGTGCATCGGTGCACACCCGGGATCTGAACCCGAGCCACCAGCAGCAGAGCGCGCGCACTTAACCGCCAAGCCACGGGGCGGCCCCTCAATAATTATTTAGATTGCCTACAAGACTTTATGAGACATTAAATAATATTAGCCATCATTTACTATTTTTGAGACTCGTTTTGTAATAGAAATAACATCAATTTATTTGACGAATAAAGGCTGCATATCTGCATTTTATTCAATGCTGAAAACTAACAAGATTAAATAAGCTTTTATTTACCAAAGATTATTTCATATCACGTTAACTGGAAAAATATGTGGATTTAGAAACAACTTTTATAAGTGCTTACTTCAAGTTAATTGAATAGACCTCTTGATTTTGACCATACCCTCCGGAGGTAAAATATCACGCACATATAACATACATGTAGAGACACACACATAAAGAACAGACAAATGCAACAAAGATTTTATAGCCGCTGTTTTAGAAAATTTATTAGTTTCTATCTGCAGAAATCTTCTTAACCATTTTTTTTTCTTTCAGTCTTAGGCCCCCTGCTGTCTTAGCACTTGGGCAAGTCTCCTGGGTTCAGAGGCCAGGCCGCCCAGCCGGGAACGGTCCAGCAAACTCAATTTCCCGCTTTTATTTTATTTTGCTACAAAGTCTGAACAATTTCTAGGGACTGTGTAGCGGGTCAGGAGTGTACTGCTTGTGACTGTTACTCACTAAAGAAAGGTCGTAATGACTCTCTTACGTACCTCGGTTTCTCCCGCCAGCAGTCTAGGTACTGCCATGGGGGATTGGAGCTCTGGTGACCAACCCTCCTGTGCGGGTCCCCGGACGAACCTGTGATTAATTAACATGAATGATAGTGGAACTCCCTATAGGAAGGACCGTTACACGTCGTGGTGTTCGCCTCTGACACCCCCGTTGAGATTCTCAGTTGCCTGAGAATGCCCGAAAGGCCGGGAAGAGCAATGTCCCTTTTCTACGGAGCTGAACAGATTCAGTCTCTCATTTCTCTATCAAGCAGTTTTGATCATACTTTATAAACATAATTCTTCCCAATTTTAAGCCATATTAATGTCACCCTGCCCCATTCACTCCAAAAGTTCCCCCTAGGCTCCCCAGGCCTATGAAAGTCCCTTTACATTTCTCTTTCCTAGGAATTCCTCCCTAGGTTCCTCTGACCTAGGGAATGTACCAGCACCCCCTTAAGACTGTGGGAGATCAAGATTTGGCCATCCTAAAATATATCTCTTTACCTTGATTGTTTTCTCTGAGGGACATTTGACCTCCCCCACTAACTGCCTAAAGAATTTGACATGGTGGCTCCTTCCTGGAACAGATCTATCATGATGGCTGTAAAGATAATGTAGGATAGAGATTATAATAGGGAAGGCACCAAGACTTTTTATCAAAAACTTTGTCTCTCCCTGACCACATTATCTATAGATGACCCTGAAAAGAATTGTCCTCCTGCCCTCTGAAGTCCCAGGCCACTACCCACCCCCAACACGTTCCTCGCCTTTAGCTGCAATACTTAAGCAAGCAGCTTAGACAGAGGGGCGAGCTGCTCATTTCCGAGTTTCTCCCATGCATACATGTTATTAAACTTGGTATTATTTTCTCCTGCCAACCTGTCTTGTTAATTATTTGGCCAGCCATAGGAACCTTAAGGAAAAGGGCAGAAGGAGATTCTCCCTCTTCCCCCGACAAGACACCTAGCCTTAAGCCTTGAAAACAGCTCGAATAAACCCTGGACTGTCGACTTAAAATAAAGAGGTCTAGGTTTCAGGAGAACTCACTGGTGTCACCTGAAGAATGCAGTAATCTGGAAGACACAATGGGCCCCTATTGGTACCCAATGCCAGTTCAGTGTAGATTCCAGGTGGTCTCTGGTGGGTTTCTCTGAAATCCTGCCATGACTACACCAAGAAATGTCTACGTAAATAATCTGTAACCAATGTACAAATCAAAATTGGGGTGAATTTATTATAAGGCAACTTTTGAAGACCATGGCCCTGGGCCTTCCTTCCATAAGGAAGGAAGGGCACTGAAGAAGTGGAATGTACAGAGCGGTTATGTATCTTCAAAGAGCATGTATCACATAGGATTGTAATGTCCCTTTTACAATAGCCACAAGATCACCCTGCCAGGTTGCCCTGCCAGAATAGCTATTGATGGACACAACAGGGAGCAGGTCTGCTGTCTCCATGGGCGTGGCTGGTGTCAGGTCTGTTGTCTGGAGCTGGGTGGTTACAGGATGAGTGCAGCAGTATAATCCCAGCTTAGGCTGAAATGCTTATGCTTAAGGCAATGCCAATGAGGGGGAAGCTGCATCCTTGTCTTAAGGGCATTTACTCTTCTCTTTGAGACATGGCAAAGCAGATACACAATGCAGCTGGCAGGCCCTTTTGGAAAAACAAACTCAGGCTGAATTAGATTTACCTCAAATGGCTTCCTCATATGCTCCAATATATCCTATTGCTTGCCATTTATTTATCAAGCTCAGGGCATGTCTTTCAAACAGAAATCATCGAGAATAGCATGCACTAGTCACTTACCAACAGATGTCACTGTGGCAACAGAATATTAACAAGTGGCCATCAAATATAACCATTTTCCCAAATATTGTATTTCACTGAATTAATCAAAAAGAGATTCTTCTTTCTTATACTCACAAATCTCAACTCTGAACTGAACACTAGAGGTAGCCAATTTTGAATAAAGACCTTTAACATCAAAGCCAGCCAATAGATCTTGTTAAAGCAAATCCAAACTTGGGAACACTTTGTTTTCCGTCACATGCAAATCCTCTCAAACTCAAGATAAGGTCCTGGTTTTGTGCAGATGGAGAAAAGCTTCTCTTCCTCTTTTTCTATTCTGATAGTCCAGGGAAGAGCCCAAAAGATCTCCTGGTGGAACACGAACAGTTCTTTACATTAGAAACGCAGGCAGTGTTTCCTAGCTTCTTTTCTATAGGCCGAGCGAGACCTGCTGACCTGACCAGAGGAGCAAACTTCTGGGCTCCAACAGTAAATAAGACTGTGTGCAGTTTACCACACCAATGAACTACAAAGATATATCAAGAAATATTTTGAACACCCACACCTAAGCTCTCCGTTTCCCTCTGTCTAATTCCATGGCTACCTGAACTGAGTTCATTCTCCATCCCCATCCCTTTCGTGATAGTTTTTATCTCCTTGAATCACTATGTTATAACATCTAAGAGAAATTTATCAAAACACTTTCTTTAAAATAGCTAGCTGAAGTATAAAAGTTGTAGAGGGTCAAGATTTTAAGATGAACGTGATGTACAGAGTAACTGTACTACAAAGTAAAAAGAAAAACGAATGAGAACAATAAGGAAGAAAAAATTGATAAGGAGAAGGAATATAATAGAGAGTAAAAGTAAGAAAGAGAGAAAAAAGAAGAAAGAAGGTGTAGGAAAGAGAAAGAGTCAGGAGAAGCATGAGAAATGGCAAAAAGGGGCACGAGCAGAGGGAAGACACCATGCTCAGAGCAAATGACAAGACAACTGGCTTCTGAGCAGGGCTCAGGTCTAGAGTCACTGGGCTGCGTTTGAAAACTCCACTCAGTTCTAACATCCAGAGAATGACCACGCCTCATGCAGACTCTGATGACACTGATTACCAGCGCTGTCCTCTCCCGGGACCTGCTGGAGCTTTGAGAACTGCCTCTGTCAGCAGCTCTGGGACTGACAGAGTCCCCACTAAATATTCATCAAACTAGGATGGTGGTTTTTGTTCTGAATTACTTTTTTTTAAATTTTATTTATTTATTTTTTTCCCCCAAAGCACCCGTAGATATTTGTGTGTCATAGCTGTACGTCCTTCTAGTTGCTGTATGTGGGATGCAGCCTCAGCATGGCTGGAGAAGCCGTGCATCGGTGCACGCCCGGGATCTGAACCGTGATATTTTAAAAAGAATAGGGCCGGCCACATGGCTTGGCGGTTGGGTGCGCCCGCTCCGCTCAGGCGGCCCAGGTTCAGATCCCGGGGACGCCCCTACGCACTGCTTTTCGGGCCATGCTGGGGCCGCGTCCTAAGTGCAACAACAGGAAGGATGTGCAGCTGTGACATACAACTATCTACTGGGGCTTTGGGGGGAAAATAAATAAATAAAAATTAAAAAATAAATAAAAAATAAAATGAATAGACACAGAGGTAAATGAAAAATCATGGAAAGTCCACACATAGACCTCTGCAAATACAGACAACTTGATCTTGGTCAAGACAATAAATGCACTCCAACATAAAAAATAATAGTTTTTTAAGTCTTTAGTCTTTTAGTCTCTGGTCATCATCAACCATGGTGATGATACAAAAAGATTACCCTATGGAAACAAATGCACAAAGACACCAACTTTGCACCTTAGACATAAGTTTACTCAAAATCATTCATCAACTTAAATATAAAATGCAAAACTGTAAAAATCATACTGGGAGACAGGAGAAAATCTTCATGATTTATAGTTTGATGATTAGTTTTCATATACAAGACAAAAAGCACAATCCATGAAGAAACTAATTGATCATGTGGACTTGGTTAAATTTAAACTGTCCAATCTGGGAAAGACAGCATTCACAGAGTGGAAATATAAACTCCTGACTAGGATAATACATTTGTAAAACACATATCTGCAGAAAGACCTGCATGCAAAATATTCAAAGAACCAATCAAATACTGCAACAAGAAAACAAACTCCCCTAATTAAAATAAATAGACCAAAATATGAATAGACAAGTTACCAAAAATATATATACATGGGAAATAAGCAAATATAAATTGCTCAACAACAAGAAATTATTGGAAAATAAAATCCATTGTGCATTAAGAAAAAGCAAACTGAAACACCAATGAGATACTCTACTCTTCTAGTAGAATAGCTAAAAACCAAAAACTGACAATACCAATTACTGGTGAGGATGTAGGACAATAGGAAATCTCATTCACTGCTGACGGGAATACACACAGTACAACCTCTTAAGAAGACATCTTGCTAATTCTTATGAAGCTAAATATAGTGTCACTATATGGTGCACCAATTGTGCAGCAATGTATTTCTCCAACTACTGTGAAAATATACATCCACACACAGACCCCTAAGAACATCTAAAAAGCAGCTTTATTCACAGCGGCCAAAACCTAGAAGGAACCAATATGTCCTTTAACAAGTGAATGACACCCAAGCGTGGGACACTGAGTGAAGACACTTGAGGCACACATGGGCTACAGGCACAGGGTAAGAAAACACACAAGTTCAGAGAGGGGCTAGAGGAAGAGTAAATGAAAACACTGGTTGTCTAGATAGGCTGGAGGCACAGAGAATGTAGACAAACACGAGCTGGCATGGGCTGAAGCACAGCGGACAGACA
The DNA here is from genome assembly GCF_020826845.1 of Diceros bicornis minor. NCBI lineage: Eukaryota > Metazoa > Chordata > Mammalia > Perissodactyla > Rhinocerotidae > Diceros > Diceros bicornis. The sequence goes on from NC_080747.1 coordinate 85,852,882, forward strand.
CGCTCAGGGATGGAAAGGGATGCAGACACATGGAGTGAGAGAGACATGTGAGGTCTGGTATAAAATGTGGGCACAGGAGATAGAGACACTCGAGGAAAATATATGCGCTACAGGTAATTGAGAGAACGACATGAGTTGTCTGACATGGGTTTTAGAGAGAGGGGATGGAGACTCAAATGGGTTGGCAAGGGCTACAGGAACAAGGAATGGAGACTTTTGAGAGGTGGTATGGACTGAGGGGAGAGAAAATCTTGACAAAACAAAAGGGCAGACATGGACTGCAGTCATATGAGATGGTGACACTCGACACAAGATATGAGCTTCAGGTAGAGGGATGGAGACACACAAAGGCTGGCATGGTTGCATATCATGGGCTGGAGACGCTATGGGGCAGACATGGCTTGCAGCACAGAATTTAGAAATACACTAGGGAAGACAAGAGATACCAGCTACATCTGTATGTAGCCTTAAATGAATGTATGAGTATGGAAGAAGGACAGGAAATCCACAATCTCAGCTTCTGTCTCAAGAATTAAAAGAGAATAACACAGAAAAAAATACAGATAGGAAACAATAATAAAGATAAGAATCAATGAAATAGAAAAATACTAAAGAAATAAATCAGGCTAAAAGTTATTTTTAAAATATTAATAATGTTAATAAACCACTAACAAAACTGATTAAGGAAAAGAAAAAGAAATGAAACACAAATGACCAGTATCAGAAATCAAATAAAAAGTATTCTCTACAGAGTGCTTAGATCTTAACGAGATACATCATTTTGTGAAATACTTAGCACTATGAATTAGACAGCAAAGGTCAAAATTCACTTTATAAAAAATCCATATACTGAAGCTGACACACACAAAAAAACATAAAATAGGAAAACTCACATATCTACTAAATAAATTGAATTGTTAGATGGTCAAACCAACTGACCAACAAGAACAACAAACACTTTCCACAAGCAAAACTCTAGGTCTGGGATTATTAACTATTCCAGACAATAGAGGGAGGATGGAAGGAAAGGTTCAGATTCCATATTAGACTGAACACAAAACTAATATAGATTTTATTCACATTGAATACAGTACAAAGATGATTCTTTACCACACAGGACCTCTGAAGTCATCTTTCCACTATACTACCCAATAAATTAAACCTAGAGAAGAACTGGAGAAAAAAAGCACAACACTTATAAATATATATATATATATTTTATAATTTTATTTATTTTTTTCCCCCAAATCCCCAGTAGATAGTTGTATGTCATAGCTGCACATCTTTCTAGTTGCTGTATGTGGGACGAGGCCTCAGCATGGCTGGAGAAGCTGTGCGTCGGTGCGTGCCCGGGATCCGAACCTGGGCCACCAGCAGCGGAGCACACGCACTTAACCGCTAAGCCATGGGGCCGGCCTTATTAAATATTTTTAATACAGTAAAGAAACTGAGGTGATCTAAACAGAAGAGGAAAACGCTAATAGGTGACAATTACCATCTTCAATGTATGAGGAAGTCCAGAGAAGGCTAAATTTAAAAAGTGGATATAAAGTGAAAATTGTTTAAATAACACAAAGAAAAATTTTATTATATGGCAAAGTAATATAGCAGACAATCAACCAATCAATAAAAAACCAATTAATTAATGTATATCATTGATTAGCGATATCAGAACTGATTTCTGGAGGTTGTGGAGTTTTTGTCCCTGGAAACTTCTCAGAAACCAACATTAAGCCATTTGTCCTGGATAGATTTTAGACCTTCTCCTGCTGGGGCTCAAGACCCCTTCAAGTTTCTTCTGTAATTTTACTCTATTGCTAAATTAAATGAGAGAAGGCATGGTGAAGTCAAATATGAGTGTGGTCTGGGGGGTTCATTAGAGGAGTGGTAGAGAAACAGTAAACACACCTGGGATGCCGTAGGGTTCTGAGAAGCAGAGCAATAAGTCTGTAAAGGGCTTGAGACATATTAGGTCCTCAGTAAATAACCATTGTTATCACTAATAATTCGTTTCCAATAGTGTAGATAAAAGAAAGTTGGCTATTCTGTCAAAAAAATCTTCCTCAAAAATGTCTTAATTGACTGAAGATTAAATAATCAAAGCTGGCTTTGTTTGTAATATTCTTTCCTAGCCAGGTAGGGGTCGAGGGAAACAAGCAAAGTAATTGGGCAACACTTAGGAGAGTCATAAACCTTGAACTCAGAGTAATCTTTGCTTTAGTCTCTGAAAATTCAGGAGCCTCTAGATCCAGATGCCAACACATTGAAGTTGTTGGTGAATCTTGATTAAGATTTTGATAGTTTTGGCTGTCTGCTCTAGCAAAGCATCCTTTGAAACCTAGGGTTTCTAAGCCGGTGGTTCTCAATGTGTGGCTGGTCAGCAGCAGCACCTGGGAAACGGTCAGAGACGTATATTTTCGGGTCCCCCCATCCTACTGGATCACAAACTCTGGGATGGGCTCAGCATTCTGTGTTGTAGGGGACCTCCACACAGTTCTAATGCACACTGGAGTTCGAGAACCACTGTCTTAGGAGAAGCCAGTCCTAGGTACAACATAGGGTTAGCGTGGATTCCTCTCTCACGAGGGCTTCTCCTGAGGCCCCATGGCCAAAATAAGGATTCTTTTTTATGGCCATAGGAAGATGTATCGGCTCAACTCCAGGCAGCCTTCTTCAGCAATTTTTCCAATATGACCAGGAGCTCTGAAATTTGGATTCAAAAAAGAAAAAAATACAAAAAATTGGTTCAACCTTCAAGAAATTTTCCTGCTTCAGATTGAGGGTGGAGAAGTAGCTGAAATAGAGAAAAATTTCCCAGAACACTGATCTATCAGTTCTTGATGGAAACCACTGAGTTCCTTCAGTGGAACTAAACAATGACCAGGAAGGTTATGGTTAGTCTGATGTGTTACAGGAGAAAGAAACACAAAGATAAAGGAAAAAAAAAAAAAAATAGGAGAGAGGGAGAGTAAGGAAGGGAGATAGAAACAGCGACCATCAGTCAGAGGTGGTGAGAGGAGGGGAAAGGAATAGAAGATGCAGAGGGAGAGAAGCAGGTGCCGCTCGGTAAGAAACATACCTGTTGACACTGTGCACGTGTGGCTTTCATAGAAAGGTGTAAGGTTTCTAAAAAGCAAAGAAAATAAAAACAAATCCATCCAATTTAGTAATTTGTCCTAAATATTAATTGATCAGGTCTGATCACGCTGATGTCTTCCTTCTCCTTTATTCCATCCATGTCTCAAATTCTATGTCCTGCCCTTGTCTAAGGCTTCAGAAACACACGACAATTCAAACTATCACAAGGTGAACCTTTTAAATCATGTCAACTTCTTCTTCCTTGCCCTTCTGCACAAAATAGATGCCCTACGTGTTAGCTTACGCTTCGGTGCCTTTCAAAAAAACTTTATTCTTAAAAGTAGAGTTTGAGATTTACAGATAATTGAACAGAGAGTACATAGAGCTCCATACACTCACCGCACTTCCTCTCCCCTCTCTCCCAAGCCCCATCTCCCCTATTATTAATACCTTTTATTAGTATGATACGTTTGTTATAATGAATGAACAATATTGAAACGTAATGAACTACAGTCCCTAGTTTAAGGGTCACTCTTGGTGTTGTACAGTTTCATGGGTTTTGACTCACATATAGTGACATGTAGCCACCATTATGTACAGAACAGTCTCACTACCCTAAAAATCCTCTGAGCATATTATCAGCTCTTAGTGGCTTTTTATAATATTAACAGTTGTCAGAAAAACGTAAATTTTTACAATGAAAAATGCTTCACAGGTGCTAAGTTTTGTTAGTCTCCCTCTTATGATCACTATTAGAAATAACGAAAAAAAAATGAACTCCTATATAAATAGCAAAAATCATAGAATTTTAAAGATAAAAAAGATCTGGAAGATTAGGAAATCCCACATTCTTCAAGACCCTGCTCTCCAGTCTCTCAGCTTTGTGTGTCATTTATCTGCTGACTCCGCTGACGAGAAAGAAAGAAATCAATCAAGAAAAACAAAGCAAAAAACAAGTTTTGGTTCTAAGTAGTCCTCTTGATCCCGAGTTAATCAAGCATGGATTCTCTATTATTGCCTATTTGCATCAGGAACATAATTATTAGCTAGAGCCTAATTTGAGAACATTCATTATGAATGAAAGATGTGATATCTAAGAACAGAATGGAATTCACTGAGGCTTTATTCTTGGGACATTTGTAGAATTAAGTCAGGACATGCTGTGAGAGTGATAAATAAGTTCTATATATTTTTCTTCTCCAAGACCATGGATTTCAGCCACACTTTATACCCATGTACTTTGCAACAATGAAAAACAATTAAACACTGACCTTGAATATTTTGCCCTCAGATTCATTAGTCTTTAAAATATAAATTGAGCAATTTAAATCTAGATGAGTGAAAGACTATAGAGACTTCTAGAATGTCACGTTAGGTTCTTTAGAAGTGAAGAATTGACTTTATAAAGCATTTCTATTCCTGTCATACCTTGACAATAGTGCTACTGTGACTCTGTTTTAAAGAGGATAATGGCAGGCTTTACTTTAATTTGCACCTTTTTGTTTTAAGCACACTTACTTAATATTTCTCAGTCTCTTGAAAACTTTTATCATTAAGCTCAACCTTCATTTAAATCACCAGACCTATTTGATGAAGGTGACATGAATATTTACTTGCAAACTCCTCAGAAAATTACTAATTTAACCTTACTTCAGATGATCCATTGTAGAACTCAAACTGGATTTCCCAGGCCCTTCAAAACAGCTCATAACTCTGTGTTTGTACATTTATTTGGGAAGATATTATCTAAGGGTAATTAATCTTCCCAAATGCTTTCTTCACCTCAAACAGCAATACTTCCAAAGTTTTAATGAAAATGTGGCCGATTTGGTGAAAACCAAGTGAGTTGTTTGTTTTAGCATGCCAATGAGATTAAGAAATAAGTATTTTAATTATTGTTATTGATTACAAATATCAGAAATTAAGAAAACAAACTTCTTTGTCCAAAGACATTTCTGCAAATGAAATCATCTGAAAAACTGACAGCTAGCCTCCCGTTTTAACCACTAAACCATAAGAAATGTAATACCATGGGCAAACACTTGAGCCTTGTCACCTGCATGAGTCCCCAACGCTGTTGCCCCATCAGGGCCACAGATCAGGGGAAGGAACAGGCAGAGAGGAGACAGCTGTGCTCTCAGTGTCCTTCCTTCCTGGGTCAGAACTCGGTTCCAGCTGCTCGCTGTGTACTCTTCTGGGGGAGCAAAGAATTCTGGGGACACGAGACATCCAGTGTTAAGGATGTCATCATTCTTTTTTAAACAAATGTTAGATCATGTGACGAGCTTCTCAGGACAGGAGGAGCCGCCTCAAGGGAAGGCAGATCTTCTCTAGGAGCTGACGATCATCCAGGGAGAGCAGAGTCAAGGGCTGCAGAGCGCCAGCCTGATCCCGCTCTCCCTCTGAGGGACACTTCGATCCCCACCCCCCTCCCAGCGCCCCCCCAACAGTTCCCATTGTATCCTCCGAGGCCCGCGCATGCGCAGGACCAGCGCTCTGAGCGGCAGAGGGGCCGGTGAGCTGGAGAGTGTGGGGGTGCGTGCACTGGAGGCGGGGTCCCTGGTGTGGAAGTGGCTGCCTCAGACGTTTGTGTGGGGGGATTGGCGGTTTCTGGATCCTTCCTCCAGGATTTTCAGTGCTGGGGAGCTCTCCTTTCTGCAGTGTGGAGGAGTGCTGGGCAGGAGGCGGTGCCAAGGTAGGTGGTGGGCGGCAGACTCGGTGTGGAGATCTCCACCCCAGATGGCGGGAGCGCGGTGTCGGGGGCGGTGGATGGAGTCGGGGGACGGGGTTGCTGGTGGGCTGCCTGAGGCGGGGGAGCCCAACGTCTGTCCCTTGGAGGAGCAGAGGAACGCCACCTGGCCAGCCGGTCTCTCTGCCTTGGCGGGGCCCCACCCAGCGGAGGTGCTGGGGGCGGCAGGGAGTCGCCTGCCCTCTGTGTGTGCCCTTGAGTTCGCGCTCCCCCAGGACCCCGTCTAGGCCAGGTCGCGACATCCTCGGGTGAACACTTTCCTTCAGAAGACGCCCGTGGTCAGCGCTCCTCTGCCTGACTCCACTCAGGCTATTGGGCTCCTCATTGCGTTCTTTAAACAAATAAACATTCCTACTTCTTTGGGACACTTTTATAGAAAAGCCTAATCCCATTAATGGTTTCTGATAATTGACTCTATATTTGCAAGGCAAATTTGATGCCTGTGAATGGTTGTAAACTGCATTTAATGAAAGGAGCTTTAAACAATCTTTGGTGAAAATTATGTAAGTTCCTAATAATAACTCACCTTCTGTTAACATAGACTGATGACTGATCAATTGAGGATTGAGATGATGTGTACAGAATTTTGGTTTCAGTGGAAAGGTTTTTCTTGGCAGTTGGTGCTAAAATTAAAATCGGATGAGGAGGTTTTTAGAAGTAGTATGTAGTGTGTGTTTTGTCTCCATACTCATTTAGAATTGTAAGAATTTAGATTTGGAAAGCTCATAGAACAAGAATTTTCAAATTTTGATTTGACTGAGAGGGTGAAGGGTCAAAAGGCCAAATACGGTAGGATTTCATTTATATGATATTCTAGAAAAGATAAGCCATAGGGAAAGACAACAAATCATTAGTTGCCATTAGTTTTAATATTTAGTTAATCATTTAGTTTGATAGTTTAATCATTAGTTTTAATATTTCTGATTTTAATGATAACATCCTAATTATGCTTTTGGATGATACCAGAATTTAACAACCTATGAAATTCTGCAAGAGGAACAAACGACATGTTGGTTATTGGTGCCTTTGAAGTGTAAGTATTGTTGGTAATGAATCTAAATAAGCTTTTTTGGATTGTGAACTACTGATTTTTTTACTAGATCCTGTTGGACATGGCATATTACAAGTTTCAAAAGGCTCTTTAAATTTTTGTAGCAGGCTGAAGCTATTAAATTGTAATGTAAGAGCTTTATAGATGAAACAGGCAAAAATACAAAAAGCCATTCATCTTTTTATCTTTGTTAAAATATCAAGTAAATCTTACCATATACATGAATGACTTTTGGCTAGACAGACCTGAACTTGACAAGTTGGACTCATTAGTATGGTGAATTTGTTTTGGAATGTTAAAATGGGAGAGGACATACGTTTTTCCTGAGGGTGACTCAAATCAATATGGTGGGTTTCGCTGTTTATACGCTGTTTCTGAGTTACGATCTTGATTAAACAGCTTGTCATAGACGTACCAAGAAATTTGGGCCATTTTATGTACCAATATTTTAAGATGTCCAATTTCCCTGATAGTTTCTGATTTCAGGGTGTCTGGGAAAAACAGTTTCTCAACATAGGTACTTTGGAATACAATTTTTGATTGTTGACTTATTGAATCATAGAATTGTGGAGTTGGAAATAATTTCAGTGGTTGTAGAGCCTAATCTCTTCATTTTCCAGGAAATGGAAAGTGTGATACCTCAAGTTGTCATCCATAGTCTGACTGTTACTTTAGTGGCAGAGTTGGAACTAAATGCTCAGATGCTTGTCTCCAGATTCCTAGTACAGTGCTCTCTGTGCTATTAAGTAGACAAACCAATGAGTTACCTTCCCAGATCATATATGTAACCAGCAGGGTTGATTCTTTCCCATATGCATTTTTTCCTTTCTTTTTTAAATAACTACTAACCACAATTAATTCAGTCCCTTACCATGTTTAATGACTATCCTTGTGTGTGTCTCCTTGAACACATGTGGACTCCCTAGAATGGACACCAGCCTGTGAGTGGATTGCTGGGCCAGAGGCCGATGTGCATCTGCAACTTGACGAGCTGCAGCCAAATCATCCTCTGAAGTTTTAACAATTTCCATTCCCGCCAACAGTGTCTGAGTCATCCTTGCCCTGGGAATTGTCGGATCGGCATTGTCAAATTTTTAAAGTTTTGCCAATCTGATGCGTGAGAAATGATGTATTTGTTTTGTCTTTGTACAACTGTTTTGACAAAGCACAGAGCTGTGCAACTACCAAAATCAAGATACAGAATAATTCTAGCACCCAGAACTCCCTTCAGCTGCTCTTTTGTAGTCAACTCCTCCCCCACCCTTAACCCCTGGTGGCTAATGATCTGTTGCCTTTCCCTGTGGTTTGTCTTTTCTAGAATATCATATAAATGGAATCCCACAGTATTGGGCCTTTTGAGTCTGGTTTCTTTCATTTAGCACAATACATTCATTTTAGTGTTCATCCATGTTGTTGCCTGTATCAGCAGTTCCTTCTGTTTTATTGCTGAATGCAGTATGTATTGTATGAATGTACTACAGTTGATCCATCCAGCAGTTGAAGGACATTTGAGTTATTTTCAGTTTTGTCTTTTTTGACTAGCAAAAATCTGATATAAATCTTTGCAAACAAGTTTTTGTGTGAGCATTAGTCTTCTTCTCTTGGGTAAGCACCTAGAAGTGGAATTGCTGGGTCACATGGTATGTGTATGTTTAACTTTATTTGAAAAACTGTTTGTGGTAGCAAAGTCATGGCCCACAAAGATGTCCTAAACCCTGGAACCTGGGAATACATTAGTTTATTTGGCAAAGGTGAATTAAATTTGCAGATGGACTTAAGGTTGCTAATCAACTGATTTTAAAATAGGGAGATTATCCTGGATTATCCAGGTGGGCCCAGTGCATCACAAAGGCCCTTAAACGGGAAAGAGAAGCAGTTGAGTAGAAAAAAAGATACAACTAGGGAAGCAGGGCCAGAGAGTTGCGGAGTTCTTGGTCTTGAGTGTGGCAGAGGGGGGCCATAGGCTAAGGAATGTGGTGGTCTCTAGAAACTTGAAAAGGCTAGGAAATGGATTAACTTTTAGAGTCCCCCCAAAAAGAACCTAGCTCTGCCAACACCTTGATTTTAGCCCAAGGAGACCCGTGTCAGACTGCTAACCTACAGAACTGTAAAACAATAAACTGAGTTGTTTTAAGCCATGAAATTTGTGGTAATTTGTTACAGCAGCATAACAAACTCCACTTTAAAACTGTTTCCCAGGGGCCGGCCCCGTGGCTTAGCGGTTAAGTGCTCGTGCTCCGCTACTGGCAGCCGGGGTTCAGATCCCGGGCGTGAACGACACACCGCTTCTCTGGCCATGCTGAGGCCACGTCCCACATACAGCAACTAGAAGGATGTGCAACTATGACATACAACTATCTACTGGGGCTTGGGGAAAAAAAAAAAAGGAGGAGGATTGGTAATAGATGTTAGCTCAGAGCCAGTCTTCCTCAGAAAAAAGAAGATTAGCATGGATGTTAGCTTAGGGCTGATCTTCCTCACAAAAAATACATAAATAAATAAAACTGTTTTCCAAAGAGGCTGAACCACTCTGTGTTCCCACCAGCAATGTAGGAGTGTTCCAGTTACTTTCCATCCTCATTAACACTTGGTATGGTCAACCTTTTTAGTTCTAGTCATTCTAACAGGTACATAGCAGTATCTCAATGTGGTTTTTATGTGCATTTTTCTCAGCATTAATGACGTTGAGCATATTTTCATGTGCTTATTTGCCATCTGTGTATCGTCTTTAGTGAAGTGTCCAAATCTGTGCCCATTTTAAACTTGGATTTTCTTATTGCCGAGTTTTGAGAGTTCTTTATAGTCCTGTCAGATATGTGATTGGCAAAAGTCTTCTCCCAGTCTGTGGCTTGCCTTCTCCATCCTCTCACCAGTGTCTTGGGAAGGTCTGTGTAATGTAAGTCGAGAGGCTCTACATGACCTCACTGGGAAAAGAGTGAGTTTGGAGCACCTGAGTCCAATCAGACATTGATCAGATTTGGGGCCGGGTCTCACTTTTAGTAAACCCAGCCCTTCCGCTTTCCCCTGTTCGTGTTTGCTGTGCTCGCCTCCCCAGCACAGGGGTCTGGTTCTAAGTCTGGTAGATCTCTGTCTCCTCAGGTTTGGGAGCCCACAGAAAATCCAGCTATGGCCTTCAGACATCTCAGCGCAGTTCTCCAACCTCCTACCTTACATCGCTTCACAATATGGCAAATTCCCTGAAGGTCAGACTAGCAGTATGTTTGACTTCGGCCACTTCCACCACTTCTGGAGGTTTCACTTTGCTTTATGGAAGCTTTTGGCCTATCTCCCCAGATTCCTGTGTGGCACCAAAACATAACACGGGTGCTTTGAGGAAGAGCAGTTGTGTGTCTGAAAGCCCTCAGGTTTCCTCTGCCACACCACTCCTGCAGAATCACTACAAGTTTGGCTAGTTTCTCTTTTCCCTAGCCGAGACTCGGACTGAGCAAACCAGATCCTCGGCAAGCACCCAGAATCAAAAAACGCCTGCAGGAGAAAGAAAGATAAAAATCCTTGCTCACATAAAAGACTTTTTCTTCTTTCTGGAATTTTAGTTGATTGATTCTGAAGTTGTCTGATGCTCTAAAAATATATTTATAATTTATCTGCCTGTGTCCACTTTTGCAGCAAGAGTGCTTTCCTGTCTTAATCTCCTCTAAAACAGAAGTTCCCTTGTCATTAGTTTTTAACTGCATTAGTTATACATTGTGAATATTATTATTGTTTGGTAAAGTCATGCTTTCAATGATTTATTCAGATGTTTACCCGTTTTTATCCTCACAATCCATTTTTACCTCTTAGCAGTTCTTCTATCAGTTTCTTTCTTCTTAAAGTACATTCTTTTTTACTTTTTAAGTTTTTTCCTTGAGGAAGATTAGCCTGGGTAACATCTGTGCCCATCTTCCTCTATTTTGTATGTGGGTCACCACCATGGCATGGCTGATGAGTGGTGTAGATCTAATCCTGGGATCCAAACCCACAAACTCAGGCCTTGGAAGCAGAGCGTGCTGAACTTAAACCACTACACCAGGTGGCTGGCCCCTTAAAGTACATTCTTCAGAAGTTCCTTAATGAGCATTTGTTGGTGGTAATACTCTTAGTAAATGTTTGCATAAAAATATCTTTAATTCACCCCAGTTCTTGAGATATGGTTTGATTGGGTATACACTGAAAGTTATTTTCTCTCTGTACCTTGAAGATTTAATCCAACTCTCTCTTGCCTTCCATTGTTAAGAAATGTATCATAGGTCTAAATGTAAGTCTCTGTAAGTGTTCTGTTCCTCTGTGGGGCTTTGAATATCTTCTTTTGTATTTAGTGTTCTTTGGTTTCACTGGATGGATCTGGCTCTAAATTTTTTTTTTAATTGTGCTTGAGATGTATTCAGCTTCCTGAATCTAGAGTGGAAGTCTTTTATCAATTCTGGAAATTTCTGTTATTATGCCTGAATATTCCTTTAAATCATATATATATCTTTATATTAATTAATTCAAATATATATACACATACTTATACACATTCAATACATATTCATTAAATATATATTTTAAATTATTTAATTCAATATATTATATTATTCAATATAGTGATTTGTATTATTCAAAAAATATACATATATTATTTATATATATAGTTTCCTGTACTTGACCAAACTCAAGCCAGCCTCCTTTGAGCCCTCTTCCTGACTAGGCCTCCATCTTGGCCTATAATAACTACAGCCTCTCAGCACAAATGATTTCACCCCCCCACACACATTATAAGACTTAAACACTGACATAGTTTCTAACAGCTCAAATCCACATCTCTAGGATTACCCCTGCCCCCTTAAAGTGCCTGCCTGAGAAAGCTCAAGGCAGCCAAAAGATTTGACTGTTTGTTCTGGCCAACACTCCATCATTGATCCCTGACATCCCTTTCTTAGAGCATTTACCCAAAAGTTCTTACAACTGTGAATCTTTGCTCTGTCCCTTTGAGTTGTATGTGTGTCTCCTATAACTCAGGACTGCACTTCTTTTTTTTTTTTTTTTAAATTTTATGTATGGGCCAGCCCCGTGGTGTAGCGGTTAAGTGCGGGCACTTCGCTGCTGGCGGCCCGGGTTCGGATCCCGGGCGCGCACCGACGCACCGCTTGTCCGGCCACGCTGAGGTCGTGTCCCACATAGAGCAACTAGAAGGATGTGCAGCTATGACATACAACTATCTACTGGGGCTTGGGGAAAAAAATAAATAAATAAATTTTTAAAATAATTTTATTAATAAAATTTTTTTATAATTATAATTTATAATTATATATATATAATTATTTGTATAGATATATAATATATAATTTATAATTATAATAAAAAATTTTTTTATTAATTAATTAATTTATTTTTTCCCCCAAAGCCCCAGTAGATAGTTGTATGTCGTAGCTGCACATCCTTCTAGTTGCTCTATGTGGGACACGACCTCAGCGTGGCCGGACAAGCGGTGCGTCGGTGGGCGCCCGGGATCCGAACCCGGGCCGCCAGCAGCGAAGCGCCCGCACTTAACCACTACGCCACGGGGCTGGCCCAGGAGTGCACTTCTAAAGGTCCTGACAGCCATTACTTGAGCTGAGGACAGGGTGTCTGTCTCCCAGACTCTGTGAGAGGAGAGAAGTGAAACTTTGATCATTTCCAACCAGCAGACACAACTGGCCAGATCACACTGCACTGACCAACACTCTGTAACTTTTCCCTCCCTGACGCTACTGAGCCCCTGCTCACCCCTCTGCCTGCTCCCTCATTCTCCCTTTCAAATGCCCAGTCACCTCTGTACAAATCAAATTGAGTTCAGTTCACCCTGTTCCCTCTTCCCTAGTGCAGTGGTATATTACTGATTAAAATCTGTCCTGACCACTTTCACTAGAGCCTGGCTTTGTTTATACTCTAGGTTTAACACACATACAGATAATCTCATGCATATGCATAGATACGCATATACCAACATAACCATGGGCCCTCCAGGACCAGTTCAAGTGACCCCATCTTATCAACAGAGTAGCTAAGAGTTTTCTTTCAGGAGCTGAGACCCCTCATCCAGATCAGACCACTTGGGACCACCAACTCATCAACTGGGAGTGCCCAAATGCTTTATAAGTGACCTTTGGACATCAAGGAGCTAAAAACTCCATTCTCTGATCATGGTAACACTGCCAATTTGTGAACATACATCCAATGAAGAGCCACAAAGCTTGACTTTGCTTGTGCAGATCATCAATTACCTCACTTCTCCTTACTTCCAATCATGTACCTCAACACGTCAGACCACCCTGCCCTTCATCCCATAAATTGTGCCCCAAGACCTGGATCAGGGAGACAGATCAGAGACAGACACATGCCCCCTGTCTCCTTGCAGATCAATCTCACAAAATGAAGCTACACATCGTTTCCCAAAAGCTGATGCCAGAATAATTGGATTTTTTAATGTGCATTGGGCAAGAGAAACCCAATATTGTGCAGTAACATCAATACATATATATGCACTTACTGATTGTTTTATCTTTTTTATTTTCTTTTCTGAGGAGGATTCACCCTGAGCTAACATCTGTTGCCAATCTTCTTCTTTTTGCTGAGGAATATTCACCCTGAGCTAACATCTGTGCCAATCTTCCTCTATTTTGTATGTGGGTGGCCACCACAGCCTGGCCACTGATGAGTGTTGTAGGTCCACGCCCAGGAACTGAGCCAGGACCACTGAAGTGGAGTTCTCTGAACTTAACTACTAGGCCATGGGACCAGCACATCTCTAAATGTTTTGAAGATGTTACTAGATATGCAAATGAAGTTTCACTATGATCTCTGTATTTCCTTTCTGCTCCTTTAGTCCCTCACTTCAGTGTATGTGTTTCTTGCTCCATCATTCATGCTAGAGGAATTCCTCAAATATCAAGTGGTCCTTGGCTACCTGTTCATATTTCTGTGATGGGAAGAAAACAGCTGAGTAGGATCTCTGTGGGCCTGATGGGGCCTGTGAATGTCTGGACTCAATGTTTCTTCAGGGGTGTTGAGTGTTCAACTGGTAACAGGCAAACAATGTTGGTGTCCACACTGATTAATAACATACTTATTCCACACATTCCCACAATGACAGACATCCTCTGAACACGTGGAAATGCTGACAACACACACCCACATACACACTATTTGCAAATGACCATCAGCATTCAGACTGTAAACTACACCTGATAATGCACACTGATATTCAGAACATACACACAAACTCACACACACATACAGACCACTCACTGTCTCAGAGCCCACAGTGACTTGAACTCTCTAAACACACACACACGTCAACAAAACACACCTTCACATAGATGCCATAATAACCATGCACCCTGTGACCATACAGAATTGCTGAACACACACACATCCACACAACAAGGAACGTGGTCGTGCACGAGTGGGCTTGATCAAGAGGTTTTTCACACCTCAGCATCAACATGGACACCCCAGGGCGAGAGAGAGGGGCAGAGGGCACAGGGAAAAAATGTGGGGAGCTGTCAGGAGGCACTTGCATAAAGCAAATATGATACCTGCAAAGCTGGTTGCTAAATGACATGTGACTCAAGGGTAGGAGGACCCAAGAGGATCTGAAATGGTACAAAGAAGGTGACTGATACAAACCCATCACAAGATATTTAAATGTAAGGAACAGTGATATTTTAAAAGGCACTGAAGAGAGTGCATCAAAGCTTAGATATAATTCCAAACAATGAATAACATGGAATTCTGGCCAAAGAACAGCCATTATTGCTGTTAAAATTCCTATTTAAATGTTTCTTATAAAATTATAGAAATATTCCTTGAAAAATGACAAATATACATTGGTTTAAAATATTTAAAACATTTCAGGATAAAATTACTGCAGGTTCCACTTTTATTGAGTAGCTTTTCTTGGGCAGCTATAAGAGCTTGACAAAGCACACAACAGCTGTTTGGAGGGTTGTAGAACATCCTGTGCAGACAGGACTTGGGGGTCTACAAGCTCTGAGACAAGAAAGCACAAGATTGTGAGCACCAGCTCCATGCGGCTTCTCTCCTAAGGCATTTGCTATTTCAATGGAGAGAAGAGAGTCTGAGCAGAAAGAGGAGGAAAAATGAACTGAAATTTGGTTCCAGACAAGTCCAGTAATTTCTGCTTCCAGTCAGATGTGGTAAAGGCAGAGCAACGGTTAAACATTGATTTAATAAATACTGTATGTTTGAAAACACCAAAGGGATGTGGAAGCAAACAGGACTAGATGAAATAAAATTTCAAAAAGGAAAGAGCCTTTTTAGGTGAGATTGCCAGACATGCCCTCACCCGGGGGAATTTGCTGAATCTGGACTCTGATAATCAGGCTTGTCTTACCAGAAGACAATTGTAAGTACAGTCTGTCATAATTGATTTATGTTAGCTTTTAAATAGCACAAGTTTTCTTTGACTGTTAATTTTTACTGCCTCCACTAGGAGACTCTATGAAGGGAAAGATATTGTATCATTTGCCACATGATCTCCAGAACATTCTTCAGTTTGGGCTGTATGACTTCTATAAATATTTGTTAATTGTTGGTTTCATGAATGCTATGGACTGAATGTCTATGTAATCCAATTTCATAAGTTAAAATCCTAATCCCTGACGTGATGGTATTTGGAAGTGGGGCCTTTGTGAGTTAATTAGCTTAGATGAGGCCATGAGTGTGATGCCCCCATGGTGGGATTAGTGCCCTTACAAGGAGATGGAGGGCCAGAGCTCTCTCTGCCAGATGAGGGTAGAGCAAGAAGCTGTCCTTCTGCAAAACAGGAAGAGAGCTCTCACCAAAAGCCACTCAGCTTGAACCTAGATCTTGAACATCCCAGTCTTCAGAACTGTGAGGAATGCACTTCTCTTGTTAAGAGTGCCCAGTCTAGGGATGGCCCGGTGGTGCAGTGGCTAAGTGTGGGTGCTCTGCTTCGTGGCCCCAGGGTTCATAGGTTCAGATCCCAGGCATGCACCGATGCACTGCTTCTCAAACCATGATGTGGCAGCGTCCCATATACAAAGTAGAGGAAGATGGGCAAATACGTTAGCCCAGGGCCAATCTTCCTCAGCAAAAAAGAGAAGGATTGGCATCAGATGTTAGCTCAGGGCTGATCTTCCTCACACACACACACACACACACACACACACACACACACACACACAAAACGCAAAGATGCCCAGTCTAGAGGTCTGCCCCATGGCCTAGTGTTTAAGTTCAATGAGCTCCTCTTCAGTGGCCTGAGTTCGGTTCTTGGACACAGACCTATACCACTCATCAGCAGCCATGCTGTGGGCATGACTCATATACAAACTAGAGGAAGACTGGCAAGGATGTTAGCTCATGGTGAATCTTCCTCAGAAAAATATAAATAAATAAAGTGCCCAGTCTATGACTAGGACACTGAGTGTGTGAATAAGTTCATTTAGATTGATGATCCTTCTTCTACATGACACGTTATTGTCAATGATTCCTAAATTGGTGTGAGTCACATTTCCCTTAAGGATCATAAAGATGTTAAGGCCCTTCTCCCTAGTTATGCACATATTGATACACATGAAAACATGTTGCGTCAAGTGCTTTATTGACACCTTAGTCTCACACTAGATCCTATTGGCCTTCAGTTAACCTCAGTGTTACAGTCAGTGTATTCCCCAAAGGGCAATAAAGGAAAGTCCCTGGACTGAAAAGGGTCGGTATCCATCGTGCAGCTCCTGCCCTCTGCCCAGCCAGCTCCAGGGCAGGGTCAATTTACAAGATAGGCTTTTCTCCAGGCAGCTCTGTGTTTCTCCCAGCCTGTTCTCATTTAGGATGATCTCATCAGGAGGAATGAGTGGAAATTTGGAGGGAAGAGCTACAGAAGGCGTCTCCCAGGGGAAATTTTTTGTGGTTACATGACCTAGAATATGGACATCTGACTGCTCTAAGGTGTCCTGAAAATGGAACCTTTCTCGTGTCTGCCATATCCTTCCATGTCCTCTTTCCCCTCCATCTCTCTGTTCTTGGTGGAAAAATTCCCTTGGCAACGACAATAAAAAAATGAAGGTAGGGAATGGCCCATTTCCAGTCTCAGAATTCTGTGAAATTTTACTGCCTATCCCCAGTCTCCCAGGACTGACACTCTTTTTATTCTTTTAAGATTAGATTACATTTTAATCTCCTTTAATCAGAGTTTTCTCTCAACCTTGTTATGTATATACATGTTCTAATACATAATATTGAAAACATTATTTTTGACCCTACAATTTCCAGATTCACTCATAGTTGTTTTCTGATGGATGCATGCCTTTGTAATTATGTTTATAACTCCATTAACTATAGAAATTGACTAAATGATGAGTAGTAATGTACTAATACAGGAAAATGGCCCATTTTTATTCAACATAAAGTTTCATGTTTTCATCAAGACAAATACATGAATACTTAATTGTTCAGCAAAAACTCTTACTGTGTACAAGTGAGCAATTATAAATCTATTGGAGTTGGTTAACCTTGTCGATTATTCCTTGTTTCCGAATTGTGCATTCAGCATTTCCATGAACCCATTAGAATCCTGCATCTTTATCCTACCATTTTATTTTTTTGTTATAATTTTTATTTATTTATTTTTTCCCCCAAAGCCCCAGTATATAGTTGTATGTCATAGCTGCACATCCTTCTAGTTGCTGTATGTGGGACTTGGCCTCAGCATGGCTGGAGAAGCGGTGTGTTGGTGTGCGCCTAGGATCCGAACCCGGGCCGCCAGCAGCGTAGCTCGCACACTTAACCACTCAGCCACGGGGCCAGCCCTATCTTACCATTTTAAATACTAGGTCATTGACAAAAGTCCACATGACTTGTTCAGTTGTGTGCTAATGGGTCCTCCGTAGGGTGTCTTCCCGGGTATGTTTTCCAATGTGAACTCCAGCTGATGGCCTTGTGACACTGATATAAATACTGGTGTCTCCACAGATCATGGGGCCAATGATGTGTGGTCCTTTACATAGTCATATATAACCTAATACTTTTCATCCTATTAGTGTAAGGAATGCTATGGAAGGTAGATTGGTGACAATTAACAAAAGATGATTGATTATGAACATGCTGTTAGGGAGAAAAATTGAACCTCTGGGTATAAAGTTTTACTTTTTATGCAATTAATCAGCCACCCTAACAAACCCCGTTTATAGGCAGGTCTATATATATATATATATATATATATATATATATATATATTAGATTAAGATTATATCATCTATTTGTTTGAATGTGCCTTTGTAAAGTATGCCTTGTTTCTCTTGCCCTTTCGTACTGGGAGAAATATGGAATAGCTAGAAACTGACTGGATTACTCTGGTCTGAACTCAGATCACGTAGGGCTTGAATCGTTTAACAAATGAGCGATTAATGGCGGCTACACCGCTGGGATCTCCTGATCAAACATCGCGGTCATACACCCTATTGTGGATATGGACTGTAGAATAGGACTGTGCTGTTTTCCCGAGGGTAACTTGTTCTGTTGATCAATATTTTGGATCAATAAGTGATAAAATATTTTGACTAGCTGGTCTAGATTTTAATCACTCAGAGGTTATTTTATTCTCTGAAGTCACCCCAACCAAAATTGTTAGTCCATTTAAGTTTTGTTATCCCTTGATTTGGCTTACCTTTGTTTTTTTTTAATTCATTGAAGCTCCATAGAATCTTCTCGTCTTACTTTGTCATTCCCGCCTCTTCAGGGAAAGGTCAATTTCACTGATTAAAAGTAAGAGAGAGTAAAACCCTCGAGTGGCTGTTCATACACGTCCTCATTTAGACAACAAATGATGGTGCTGCCTTTGCAGGGTCCAGTCACTGTGGCCTTTACACCATGTCACTGGGCAAGCAGTGCCTGTAACACCAGAAATGCCAGAGGAGATGCTTTTGGTAAACAGGTGGGGCCTGTGTTTGCCGAGTTTCTTTTACTTTTTTAAATCTTTCCTTGAATGCCTACTTGTGTTGGGTTAACAGTTAATGTAATAAATAATTGTTGGGTTGAATTTATTTTATTGTTAACTTTCGGTGATGATCTGTTCTAAGATTATGCAAGGAGAAATAATTCTTGTTCCTCATAGTAACAGTAGTACTTTTATGAATTAATAGATTAATGCAGTATTAGATTAGAAGTTAGTTTCTGTGATTGAAATTAAGATAAGTATATTGTTGAACCTGAAGGCTTTCTTAATTGGTGGCTGAATTTAGGCCAACTAGGGTATTGTTTGTACTCCCTCTCTAAGGAAGTTTGTATCCTGTATCTAAAAGGCTGTACCTCTTTAGGGCTGGGTCTGGGGAAGGCAGGAGGCTGGACAAGTGTGGAGCTGGCTCTGGCCCAGAGGGATGAGCAAGAGACACAGGGCACCTCCTGCCACACACAGCCGCAGCAGACATCACCAATCAGTCACGACACGCTGGGCTGCAGAGCCCAGAGAGCCCCCCAGTCCTCAACAAGTTGCACATGGAAGCCACTCCCGGGCAGAGCAGGGGGCTGTGATGAACCCATTTGCCATCCCAGCTCCCCTAAGACGTGCTCCAAGCCTCCTCTCCCCACTTATTCCGCCAGCTCCTCACTGTCCTCGGGACTCAGGCCTTCAAGTCCTGCCAGTAGGCTGCTCCAGCACTTCTCCTTCCTTACCACCGCCTCCCCTCTCTGCTCCCACTCTAGTTCCAGGGCAAGTTACCTGTGGCTCCTGAGTGCTGCTCCTTGGCCTGGAAAGGCCTTCCTTCACCCCATCCACCCTGTGCACTCCTACTTACCCTTCAAGACTCGACTCCAGTGATGCCGCCTCAGGAAGCCGTCCCTGACGCTCCATCTCCCCAGGCCTGCTCTGGGCCACCACTCTGCCTTCTGTCCACGTCCATCACTGCCTGGAACCCTGCTGGGCCCCGTTCTCTGGTCTTCACCTGTACCCCAGCCCCTCAGGTGGGAAGGAAACTCTTAGGCTCAGGGCAATGGAGCAGATTCCTGGACTGTGGTGACACTGCCAACCTCAGGAGAGGTCATTCTTTGGGCCTCTTCCAGCTGTGGCCCATTGCAGCTCAGCTGGAGCCAGGACATAGGGAGGCTGGCTCTGGGCTCAGTAGATCACAAGGTCGGCCTAGGGAAAAGGCACAGGGGCCACACAGAGGGGCTCGGGACAAAACTCCAAGTCAACGATACCCTTGCTAAGGGCAGCAGGGGCCAAAGGCAGCTGCACAGGCCACAGGAAGAGCTGGCGAGCTTTTCATCTGCTCAGAGAGTCCCAGGGCTGGATAGAAGGAACTCAGGAGGCCCATCTGAGGTGGAGGTCACCTCGGGGGCACGCAAGCAGAAGCTGAGGGTCCCACAGCAAGTGGAATCTAAAGAGGTGACTCTGAAACTCCTTGCGGCTCTAACATCTCCGAGTTGGAAGTCAGTCCCCTCAGTCACAGCCTCTAGCTGCCCCCTCACAGGGCTGTGCCTCTCAAACACTGCTCCCAAGGCGAGAGGAGGCTGAGGGTGAAGGCAACCTCCTATCTGTGAGAACCGCTGTGATCACAGCCTCCCACGAGTGGCTAAGGATGATGAGCAAGGGACAGAGGGACTGACCCACACGACTTTCCCTTGGATGCTGAACATGCTTGTGATTCACAGGGCCAATCAGTATCTGTCCTCCTCCTCCACTCCTCTCTCCCCAAAAGGACATGTCAGTGGTTACTATGACATCCACAGACACATCAAGGGCATCTGGGAAGATGTGTACATCTGGAGAGTCAGGAAATGTGAAAACCAGTAATATCTGCATCCATGTGTGCAAATACCGACATCTACATATGGCTGTCACATTCCTCCAGCAGCCCTGGAATACTCCACAATCATGCTGGCAGGTTTTGGCACAGAGTAGCCAAACCAGTTGGTGGTGTCCCTATGTGCCACCACTGCTGGGGTCTACCTTGAGATTCGGGGGAGGCAGGGTGCCATGCCCCATCTCACAGAAGTCTGGCTGGTGTCCAGGAGGGTCTCACAGCCTTCGACAATCATGCCTTCCATGGCTATGTTTTCCTGGATGCTCTCTGTCTCGTTTACTTCATTGTACGTTATCCTGTCGGGACAGAAAATGTCAGAGACAGGCTGCCCCCGTCTCTCAGGGAGAAGGGAATGCCGGGCCTCTGGCCAGACCTAGGAAGAAGGCCTGGCATCCAGGATTCTCAGGTGGAGCCTGTGGTCACAAAGGGGGACAGAGCATGCATATTGAACGCCCGCTCTGCCAGGCACTCTATGGGCATGATCTCACATCATCCTTCTGATAGCCCAAGGAGACAGGTGTTGGAAATGGAAATGGAGATTAATAGCTAGAAAGCAGGTCTGATTTAAAAGTCTGAACCACGTGGAACAGAGATGGCAAAACTGGGAGGACAGGAGTATAGGAAACCTTTCTTCATTACTCTGCCCCCCACACCACTACTGGCCTTATCTCCATCCATAGAACTCCACCCACCCATCCTTCCTCAGGGTCTTTGCACTTACTGTCTCCACCTCTCCCCCAATGCACGTTATACAGTTGCTTCCTTAATGTTCAGGCCCTGGAATGGCTTAGTTTTGGAGCACCTGGCAATCCAGCTGGCTCACGGAAAGTCTGACTCCAGTAGGCTCCAGCATGTCTGGGGGGAGCAAGACACACCTTGCCCCTTAATGTGAGAATAAGGACAACTCTCCTATTTGTCCTGTTATGACTGTCGCAACACCCCTCCTCCAGGAGGTGGCGCCATTTAACTGCTTTTTAAAAATAGCATTGGTGGTGGGGCCGGCCCCGTGGCTTAGCGGTTAAGTATGCACGCTCCGCTACTGGCGGCCCAGGTTCGGATCCCGGGCGCGCACCGACACGCCGCTTCTCTGGCCATACTGAGGCCACGTCCCACATACAACAGCTAGAAGGATGTGCAACTATGACATACAACTATCTACTGGGGCTTTGAGGGGAAAAAGGAGGAGGATTGGCAATAGATGTTAGCTCAGAGCCGGTCTTACTCAGCAAAAAAAAAAAAAAAAAGAGGAGGATTGGCATGGATGTTATCTCAGGGCTGATCTTCCTCACACACACGCACAAAAAAATAGCATTGGTGGGAAAAGAGGCCTGTGAGTTGCCACCTTTGCTAAGAGCCTTGGTGGGTTTTCAGGAGTCTTAGGAAGATAGTAATTTTGTGGGGAGAAGCATCTGGAGAAAGTACCCCACTTACTCCAAGAAAAGCACAAACCTCTTATTTGTCTGCTGATGTCTCAAATTCTACAACCATGACCAGATCACCAAGAGGGCTGCTTAATATGCATGGCTTCCAAAGTTCTCTAGTAGACACTGTCCAGTTTAACCCTCCCAGCAATGAGAGATGACACTGGTCAAGCTGGATTGGTGATTAACGACCTCAGCGTGATGAGCAAATTACTTGGCCTCTCTGACCCTCAGTTTGCTCGGTCGGAGTGAGGATGGAAGAGAACTCATTTCACGTGCTGACCTCTGGCCCAGCACACAACAGGTGCTTGAGTAAAGGGCCGTGATCACTGTTGCTAGTATCACTGGTTGCAAAGGTGTTATTATTCAACTATTATTACCCGTTGTTTTCTGGTTATCAGACTGGGGCATGGAAAGGAGTCTCTTCCTTAGGAGCCTCAGTCCCTCCCTCCCAGCAATGCTATTCTCAGCAGCCCAGGCCCTAGCCATCTTCTGGAAGGGACGGGGCACAGGGAGGCACCTTTCAAGGATATGCTGCTAGTTTCCTGGATAGGGATTCATTTTTGGAAGTTAGCAAAGGTAAGCAGAACCATTTCTTTTGACAAGGGTAGGGATTTTGCTGAGGAAGGCTGTATTTGCTACAAACAAGGGGGCGATCCCACAGTAGCAACACTAGTTTCACTGTTAGACAAGTGCCAGCTGCAGATGCTCAGGACTCCTGCCAGCCCTGGCTGGGGTTTGTGCTGAGAGCCACACCGTCCACGCAGCTGGGGAGGAGTTCCCAGGGCCGCAGTCTGCCGGGGGAGCTGGAATTGACGACCTGGGTTACAGTGAGCCCAAGAGATGAGGTTCAGGAGAAAAAGCGGGACAAAGGCCAGAGGTAGGAGAGAGTCAGCCCCAGGGGAGGAGTGTTTCTGAGCACAGCCAGGGAGGGTTTATTATCTGATGGCTTCCTGCCTGGCTGGGAGCTTTCCTCAGTCCCCCAAGGGAGGGAGAGAGGAGGATGAAAGGGCTGTTGTCAGGCCGATAGGAAAACCCTCTTCTGTGCCTCTAGGGCTGTGTTCGGGCCAGATGCAGGTGATCAGGTGATCAGATGAGTAGGCTTCGGGAAAGGGAATCAGGATCTTGGGATAAAGTCCTTGGCACCCATGTGCCTTCCTTGCAACGGCACGCACTGGGACAGGGCATCCCACAGGGATGAGGAGTCTCGTTGGAGTCCCAAGTCTTCTGCTTGAGGAAGGGTGCAGGATTTGGCTCCTTGGGGCACGAGAGGACTGGGGTCTCCACCCCACAATGCTTTTTGTTAGTCTGCAAACACACTCTGATTACATCTGCTCCCTGAATGAACCTTCACTCCATGGCCTGTGCCCTGCCCTAGTCCAGCCTGGTCCTCCCTCTGCCCAGCTGGGAGACGTGGCCCTACTGGCTGCCTTTTGCTGGACTCGGGAAGCCATTTAGGGCACTGAGTGGTTGGCAGAGCTGGGGACTGGACCTCACACGCTGCAGACCGACCCTCCTTTGCAGCTTCTGGCAGCCCATCATTGAGTATGAGGCTGCTCATCATCTCTTAGACTCCATAAGGTGCAGACCCCAGGGCTTAGCTCTTGGTACGCACCTCGTTCCTGCCTAAACCTACTCCTTTGGTGATCTCACCAGTCTTGTGACTTTAAATATCATCTCTGAGTTGATGGCACCTGAATCACTCACTCCCTTACACTTCAGACTCAAACGCCCTCCTCCATCTTGTCCCCTCCACCACTGTTGTCCATCTCAAGCTCAACAAGCCCCCAGTCAAGCTCCAGTGAAGCAAGAAAGATTTCCCCTCCACACCTGCCCAGCCTGCCAGTTTTTCCATTTCAGTTAGCAGCAACTCCAACCTTCTGCTTGCTCAGCCAAAAACTCTTGAATCACTCTTGCCTCCCATCTTCTCTCTCCCCACATCTAATGCATCAGAAGCTCCTGTTGGTTCCATCTTCAAAACACACCCCGAATCTGAACCTCCTCCTCACCTCCACTGCCACCACCTGGTGCAGGCCACCGTCAACTGCTGCCTGGGCTGTTGTAGGCCCCTCCTCCCTGGTCCCTCTGCTTCTGCCCCGGCAGAGGAAGGTTTCCCCTGGGCTTTGGAGACTGAATGAGGGGCAGCAGAGGGGCCTTGACCAGAGGGCTGGGGCCTCTGACACTGGACAAGTCATGGGCTTGTCCACCCGTGACACTCCCTGCTGTGATGCAGCCTTGGGTACATGAAGGCCCGTCACCCAGGACCCCCTCTGGGGCTCCTATACCACAGGTTGTGAGACACTGACACTGGAGAACAGAGGAAGTTGGCAGAGTGCCTGCGAGTCCCTGGGTGGATCCCCACCTGGCAGGTGGACCCACGTGAGTGCCAGGGCCCTTCCTCGAACCCCATCTGTGTCAGGGACAGCACACCACCCACACCATCCCACCAACTGCCCCCTAGGCTTGAGCTGTGAACTCCTCATATTGCTCCGGGGACCCTGCTTCCAGGTGGAACAGGCTGGGGGTGCCCCAACGCCCACCTCTTCGGATCCTAACCTGAACATGAGATTTTAGCATCTGGGGCTCAGGAAACTCCCGCTGGGGAGCATCCTTAGCCCTGGCCTCTCCACTGGTGGGGGCACCCGGGAGCCGGGCTCACTCAGACAGCTCCCCCAGTTTAGCCCTGGCGTCCTCCAGTCTGTTGGCTCTATGTGCTAGTGAAAAGTGGGCCAGGAGTTTGTGCAGTGTCACAATGTACCTGGAATCTGCGGCAGGGAGAGGCAGGGAGACAGGGACAGAGGCAAGGATGGGGAAGGTCAGAGGGACAGGGAGACAGAGGCAAGAAGAGAGACAGTGATGAAGTAAGTCTGAGAGAAAACAGCAATGTAGAGAGGGAGAGAGAGTGACCAAGTGGACGGAGAATGGTTCTCTCAGCTCCCAACTCTCCCATGAGCAAGGCTGAGGACGGACACCAACAACACTTCTGATCTCAGACTCTAATGTGGAGGCTCTTCCAGGGTCTTGTCTGGGGCAAGAGCCCAGATCTTAAGGCTCTAAGCCAGCAGGAGAAAGGGCCTGGTGATGGGCTCAGGACCAGGAGCTCCCCCTCACCTTCCCACACTGCCTGCTCTGTGGAGCTGGACAGGCCTGCCATCCGCTGGGTCGGGAGCTGGCTCTAACCCCATTCTCCAGGCAGCCCAGAGCTGGGGCCTGTTAGGGCTTGGGCTCTCCCGGCCATGGCCGCATGGTGCCCGGAGCTGTGGCTTGCTCCCAGCTGGGGCCCTCACTGCCATGGACCCCCAGAAGGCTCCCAAGGTATGTGCCCTCAAGGACAGGGCTAGGTGCCAGCTGGAACATGGGGTCAGTGAGGAAGATCTCCAGAACTCTCTCCTTGCAGTCAGTTTGGCCTCATAGTGCTTCAGTAGCTTGTCAAAGTCACTGTTCTGCTTGCAGTGGGACAGGATCTGCAGGCTGTACTGGTGGCTGGAGACCAACTCCTGATAGAAATTGACCATGGGCTGCAGGATGTCTAATGGGTCTGCACGAGGAGTGGCTCCACAAGCCCTTGGTCACCCAGCCCCACCCACAGAGGTCAAGACCAAGTTCAGAGCTCCCACCCAGAGACACCCTTGCCTTTGGGGATCACTCTGGCACCACTGCCCTATCCAGGGCCAGATAGGTGGCCCCAGGCATCAGGACCACATCAGAGTCACAGATCTTTATAGAGATGGGGCCCCATCTTGTCTGACACCTGTGTATTGGAAGGTCGGAGAGGGCTGTTGCGGGTGCTCTGGTGTGCCTCGCCGCCTGAAGGGTCTGAAAGCCACCCAGCTCCGGAGTTTTGGGGGTTCAGCTGAGGCCTCCGTGGTCACTGAATTGCAGCTCCACATCCCCCTCAGCCCTGGCTCCCTCAAGAGACCTCCCACCCAGAGTGCCCCACCAGTGACAGAAGTGACCCATCCAAGGTCATAAGGTGAGTCAGTAGCTGGCCTGGAACCAGGTCTCCTGAGTCCTCCATTCCAGGGCTTCCCTCCACAAGACATGCCCCCCCGAGTCACGTCCCTTCAGCTGTCTGTCCATTTATCCACTTGTCCCTGTCCTTCCATGCCTCCCCAGTTCAGCAACTTGGGTCTGCTGCTGGCCCGCTCTGTCCCAACCACTTGGAAACACAATACCCTGCCTTCCAGCCCCCGAAAGCCCAGCCAATCTCCCCAAACCTGCCCTTCAGTACTTGATTGGCAGGGATGGGTCCACTGAAACCTCTGCTTGTAAACTCCATTAAAGAAAAACATGCCTCCTTTGCGATAAACTCTAAGTGGGAGCTTACACAGGGCATTCGACTACCCAAGGGACGGCACCTTCAACCACGCAACTACAGGAAGTGCAGATCTCGTCTTTCTAGGGCCGCTTCCCATTGTGACCTTGGGAAAAAGCAGGGCTCTCTGACTTAGGGAAGTGAACAGCAAAATGTCACACTCAGTGTGGGAGAGGCACGATGCAGGGGTCCTGCTGTGCAGCCCTCGGGGCCGTCAGGGCGGTGCAGCCAGCTCGGAGAGCAGTGATGCAGGATGGAAGGAGTGGGAGCCTTGACCGTGCTTCTACCTTTTGTTTCAGTCATTCTACTTTTGGAAATCTGTCCCAAGGAGACGCTTTCTCATATGAACTTTTCAGATGCAGAGATGAGTGTTTCTAGTAACAAAAATTTGCAACAACTTTAAGAGCCAATGATGGGAGATGGCTGCATGGATGATGGCATGCTCACAGGTACTGGAGCATCATACAGCCATCGAAAAGCATACTTTCAGCATAAGAAAACACTTGTGCTATAATGTTAAGTAAAAAAACAAACACATCAAGATTCAAATTCAGCATTCATATATGTGACGTTATGTAAATAAAGCGGGGGGAAAAAACCTAAGGTCTGTGCATAGAAAAAAATTTGAAGAAAACACAACAAAGTGTTTACAGTGGTTATCTTTGGAAAGGAGAACTATGGTTGATATAGCTTTTAACATTTTCTGCTTTTCTAGATTGTCAAATTTTCTCAAATGGGTTCATATATATAATTTTTAAAAGGGAAAAATAGATAAGGAACTAAAAATATATTGCTTCCTCCTAGAAAAACAGCTTTTGCCGACTTGTCTTTTCTCTTCTGCTCCCTCTGAGGGATTCTGTGTGTTTTTAAGGGGCCGCTGTTACACCCCAGGAGGATGGAAGTGCCGCCAGCCTGGAGGAGTGGGCCCTGGAGAGGGACTTCTCAGATGGATTTCAGTGCAGGTGGGTCTGGAGACCTCTGCCAGGGCTGCCTGCTCACCCAGGCCCCAGTGGGCCAGCTGGAGATGCAGGCCTTTAGGCCTTGGTAAAGATCTGGTGCAAACACCAGATGGCCTCACTGACAGAGGAGCCACAGGGTAAGCTCCGGCCATGGAGTTCCTGCCCCTCCAAGGCCTCGCCCAAGTCCAGCAGAGCTGAGGGAACTAGGAAGAGGGCAGTGGCTGCCACCACCGGTGGGACTCTAGCAACCTTTCTCAAGTGACACCTTATGTGAAAACCCCATAAGCGGGATGGACTATGTAACTTGTGGCCCAGTGCAGAGAAAATATGCAAGACTCCTTAAAAAATGACAAAATTTCAAGATGGTGACAACAGAGCACTAAATCAAACATAGATTTTTCTAAACATGGATCACACGCCCCAGAAACTGGCAGAGGATGGCAGCTGCTCTTGCTGCCAGCCTTCCTGGCACCCTCAGTGTCCACCTGCTGCGGTGACCCCAAGGGATCTTAGAGGAACTCAGGGCTCTGGAGAAATCAGAGGAAATGCCACTGATGATGTGAAAAGAGCTAGGGCTTGAGACCCACGCAGAGCAGTCTCAAATCCACCTTATCCTGCTTCTCAGCTGTGGGACCTCCAGCAAGATGCCTAACATCTCTGAACCTCAGGTCTTCCCTGTAAAATATGAAGGTGAAATGATGTCACCCCTGTAAGTAATGGGACAATTTGAGGGCCTGGTACAGAGAAGTTGCTCAGTAAATGCTAGCTCTCCACCACCCCCTTTTGGGGGGACAACTTAGAAAAGCAAAAACACCCAGATTCTTCCATGCACGTGCCCTGTCACCACCTAAAGAGCCCTGGGGATCATGCCTTCTAACTGGCAGCTTAGCACCAGGTTGAGTAATGGGCCTCTGAGCGCCCCTGGCAGCCACATTTGCTGTGGCTCCCCTCCCAGCATCCTCTTCCCCGCCCATGGTCCCCAGCCAGCCAGCTCCAGAACACAGCCCGAGTCTCCTCTCCCAGGATGAGCTGTAAGGATACCAGAGAGACTTCTGCTACTTCCTGCAGCCCCCTCCCCTCCCAGCTGTACCTCCTCTGTCCTTGTTCATCACCCTCAGCTCCTACCACCCTGGAGACTTGGAAACCACCCCAATGTGTCTGGGGTTTGAGCTGAACGATAGAGGGGAAGCCAAAGGGACTCTGTCATGCACCCCATTTGTGGACAGGAAAACAGGCCCAGAGAGAAAGAGTTAACCCCCCTGGGAGTCAGGGCAGCCCCAGCCTAGGAGCCTGTCCTCACATCCCTGCAGTGGTCTCTGTCTTTCTCTGCCACATCAGATGCCCCTCCCTACTGCCATTCTCCACGTGTGCTCTCTGCTCCCTCCCTCTGTGATGACCCAGCACTTTGGCTGTTGGAGGCGCCTGGTGCTTTCCTCTTCTGTGAGCTGTCACAGGGGGCTGTCTCCTCTCCTAGCAGTTTGTGCCCTGAGGGCAAACCCCCACCCTGGGGTCTCACTCTCTCAGTACAAGAGCAGGGGCGGAACGTGCTGAGTGGACACAGAGACACCCTTGAGCTGTGTGGCACACGTCCAAAGATAGTAGCTCAGGAAATCACAAACATGCCACAGAGCCAGCTCCCCTCCCTTTCCAGGGCATGTGGCTTTGTCCCCTCAAGGCCACTTGCTGAACCACAGGATGAATGGGCTCTGACAATTGAACGAATGGAGCACTTTGAAAGCAAAATGGGACAGTTACCCACTCTCCACTTCCGGGTTGCTAAAACTACCCCGGCCTGTGCTTGAAGAGCGGCTGAAAATATCTAATGGAGAAATATTCAGTGCCAATGCAGGCTTTTCTATTTTTTCCATTCTCTGAAAACCTTGGCACATGAAATAATGGCTGTTCTTGGATCTGAATTCTAAAGAGCTAAGGGACTCACACACAGGCTCACGGAGAGCTCAGAAACATGTGGATGCCCAGTTAGCACCCTCCCTGCCCTGATGTCATCACCCCCATGCCAGTCTGCTCTCTTTGCCAGTTCTGGGATTTGCACGTGGTATCCTTTTCTCTTTAGGATTGTGGGGTATGTGTGTGGGAATGTGTGTGTGGGTAAATGTAGTTTGTATGTAAAACTGATGGCGCTCTTCTCAGAGGCATCTACAGGACACCTACTCCCCAGGGACCAGAGCAAAAACCAGACGCAGTCAGGTGAGACGCTCTGCTCCCTGTACAGGCAACACCGGCGGTCTGGGAGTCTGATTTAAGGATTGTGCTGGGTGGGCAAAGCTCTGGAGAGCTGTGAGCCTGGGGACCCTGCAGAAGCCTTGGGCTACGGCCCACCCCTACTAGGAGCCAATGTCAGGATGGTAGCAGGAACCTCTGAGCTCACAGAGCCAGCCTTTCCTTTATCCTGCTGGTCCCTTCTGAGGATGCATTTGCTTTGGATCCAGGTTGGCTTGGCTGACATCCAAGACCTGCTCAGTTGACCCTTGTCAACGATGACAATGGACAGTTGGGAATTTGGCTTATTATCCCAACCCGCCAGCTAGAGTCTAGCTCTGGCTACCCAACCTGGCTCAATGTCTGGCGTCTCAGCTGAGCCCTGCCCACTTGCCACCCCACAGTCTGGCCTTCTTGGCCCATCAGAGGTAAACCCTCATTTGCCACATCCCTTGGCTGCACTACTCATTGGCTCCTGTCCCACTACAGTGCCCTCTCTGGAGACAGTGTCTTTAATCCAGAATGCATTTAGTCAGTGCAGTCATTGATGGAGGAATTAGTCTATGTTTTCTCTCTTTTGTTAGCAGTCAAGGTTTTGCTAAAGATCTCTGTACTTCTTGTTTTTCAAACAGCTGCCACACAACTCAGTTCTCTCTCCTTCCTTCTCCATTCCCTCTGGCCTCTTCCAAGCCTAAGAGATGCCCATCTCTGTCTCCCTTTGTGCCAATGCTGTCAGCATGTCCTGATGGAGTTCGTGTGGTGGGCACCATGCTGGGCATGGGTGAGACACAGCCAGAGGTGGATAAGTCAGATCCCTTCACTGGAGGAGCTTCCAGCCTAAGAAAGGGGTCAGAAACCCACAGAGGTAACTTATACTCCAACAAGGTGAGGCCAGAACAGAGGGGTGCCCCTACTGCAGTGGGAGGGTCTCACCACGGAATCCACAAGCGCTACCCAGAGGTTTTGAAGGACAAAACAGGAGCCCAATTGGTCTGGCCCTGTGGTGTGGCAGTTAAGTGCATGAGCTCCGCTGCTAGCGGCCCAGGATCCAAACTGATGCACCGCTTGTCAGGCCATGCTGTGGTTGTGTCCCATATAAAAGTGGAGGAAAATGGGCACAGATATTAGCCCAGGGCCAGTCTTCCTCAGCAAAAAGTGGAGGACTGGCATGGATGTTAGCTCAGGGCTGATCTTCCTCACAAAAAATAAAAAAAAGGAACTCAACATGTGTGCTAGAGTATAGAAGGAATTGGAGCAGAGGGGCTGATGTGAACAAAGATGCAGGTACAACAGGGTGTTGAGTGCAGGGCAGCAGGGGTGGGGATGGCAGGAGGAACATGGGAAACAAGACTCAAGGCATAGAGTGGGCCCTGCAGAGGGGCTGCCTGGGGAGGGGTCAAGGTGGCCCTCTCTATGTCAAAGTTGGTTTGTAAACCTGATCCCAAGGCTACAGTTTTACGTTACACTCTGAACTAAAGATCTCTGCAGTTTCTTGCAGAGTCAGCCTTCCAGGATTCTGAGTGCTCCCAAGCCAGGAAAATACCACGACCATCTCTAAACTCCTACCCTGCCCTTTAGGGCTGCCTGAGCCATTCCAACTTACTTCCAATCATAAATGGGAGAAAAATAGCTATTAAAACAATGAAATGGTGCCAAACTGAGGATTCTAGAGGAGGGGAGGATTCTTCGCAGAAGAGGATGCTCCCTTTGTTTTAGATGGTCCTTGGAGCTTTTTGCTTACAAAAGATGAAGCCCAAGATGGCTGTTTAGATGGGAGAGAAGAGACTAAGCAGAGCTGGATAGTTTTGCTTAATAACTTTGCTTTTGTTTGGGTGTGATCTCCCGTTACCTCTAGGGAGAGTTGGCTGCTGGTGGGGGCTCTGGGTGTAGAGGGTATAGAGGGACTAGAGACAGGGCAGTGTCCTCGATGTCTGACCTGTGCACAGCCTGCTAAGAAGGGCCTAATGCCTGGTTTAAGGCTCTGCTGTTGTTGCCTTGAAATTCTTAAGAGCCCTGCATTTTCAATTTGCACTGTGCCCAGCAAAGTGTTTAGCTGATCCTGAAAAAATATGTAGACAAGGGTATATTGGTAAAGGATTAACTACCAGCTCTCTGAAAGAAAAACTCTGACTGGTAGCACTGGCCAATTTCCATGCTGTAAACATTCCTACCTTGGCCCATTTTAAGCTACCAAAGAGTGAATAACAAGCTTGCAAGATTCTTGAAAATTTCACAACCGACTTGCAAGTTGGTGTGAGCCAGCTCCAGCACATCACTGGATGTAAGGCGAGGGTCTTGGCAGATAAAGGGATTATGAACACCCCCACCACCACCAAAATGACAGTTGGGAGAGTATGGAGAGAGGCCAGCGTGAGGAGAGGAGGTCAGCAAGAAATCCCTGTAGCAGGAAAGGCTGAGTGACAGGAGGGCAAGGATGTCTTCTATTTAGCTTTCAGCTATTTTCTGTTTCAGTACTGGAAACCCCCTCGACTGTATCTAAGCCTTTCAGAAATTCTGGTCCATACTTGGCTGGTGTTGGGGGCTTTGGGAGTGAAGGAGGAGCCAGTTGGGTGTCATTAGGGCTTTCCTGGATACTCTGGTTCTCCTCCTGGGACAGGGCAGGACTGTACTGCCCAGGCCCCTGAAGTCGGGTGTGGTCATGTGACTCGCTGTGTCCAATAAAACGTGAGCAGAGTTGTCAGGCATCATTTGCCACGTTGCTTCCCCTGCCCTGGGACTGGTGAATTTCCTGATGGTGGGAGCCCCGTCAGCCTGTGTCCCTGACTCTGAGTGTGAATGTTGTGGAGCAGAACACACAATGGACACACAGTGTGAGAGAGAAAGCAATCTTTGTTGTTTTAAGCCTCTGAGACTTGGGGGCTGTTTGTAATTGCAGCAGAATCTAGCTCCACCTGACGGACACATGGAGCGACCACAAGGGGGTAAGGAGCAGTCAAGACTGAGTGGAGACTGGCACTGTGAGAAGTGATACAAGAAGCCAGGAGAGCAGAATTGGAAGCCAGATGTGGCCAGGAAAATGGAAGACCCTGAGAATCCTCAGGAATACGTGGGATGGGGCTTGAGGATGTTTTCTGGCTATCAGGTGGACCCTGA
Source organism: Diceros bicornis minor (assembly GCF_020826845.1). Lineage (NCBI taxonomy): Eukaryota > Metazoa > Chordata > Mammalia > Perissodactyla > Rhinocerotidae > Diceros > Diceros bicornis. Next base: position 85,885,591 of record NC_080747.1, read on the forward strand.
GAGCTTGAGGCCAGCCAGGTGACACAGTCGTTCCTGAATATGCACCTTTTATATGGCCCGTCTCCCCAGCAAGGAAGGAATAACGTGTGTGGCAGGCACAGGTCAAGGATCTACAGCCAGGAGACCCAAGGTTGAGCCTGGGTTCCAGCGCTGGAAGTGACCTTGGAGTGACCTTGGTTAAGTCCTTTCCTCTTCTGTGGACCTCCCAGTTCTCAGATCCCTCCCAGCTCTGATGTTCTATGACCCTCTGTCTTTGTCACGGGCATCACTCATCACTTACTTGGCTCCTCAGCACCTCCTGCCTACCTGATGGCCTACTTCCTGGGAAATGGGCTCTGTTTCACCTTCCTGGAGCCCCTCCAGAGCACACAGGTGCCCTTGCTCTGCAAGGTGTGTGTGTCTGTGTGTGTGTGTGTGTGTGAGAGTGAGAGAGAGTGAGGGAGTGAGAGAGAGAGAAAGACTACAGCCAGAAACGTTTACCAAGCTGATCTTGCAAAGTCTTACTTAGGGGCCGGCCCCATGGCTTAGAGGTTAAGTGCACCCGCTCCGCTACTGGCGGCCTGAGTTCGGATCCCGGGCGCGCACTGACGCACTGTTCGTCCGGCCATGCTGAGGCGGCGTCCCACATACGACAACTAGAAGGATGTGCAACTGTGATATACACTTATTTACTGGGGCTTTAGGGAGAAAAAGGAGGACTGGCAATATATGTTAGCTCAGGGCTGGTCTTTCTCAGCAAAAAGAGGAAGATTGGCATGAATGTTAGCTCAGGGCTGATCTTCCTCACACACACACACAAAAAGTCTCACTTAAAAAATTGTTTTCCCTGGAGAGTAATGTACTCAGTTGGAAACGTTGCTCCAAATTCCCATTACAAAGGCCTCTGCTGCCACGCTGACACACACACACTTTCACCAAAACTGACCAGTTTTGTGCCCCCAGCACCAGAGAGGGCCCTGCCCTTTGCACCCACCCCTTCTCTTGCCTACCAAACCCCGAAAACTTTCAAGGCCATATGCGACTTGAACCCATACCTTCTTTGGCCATAAAATGACTCGTTTTCTACCTGGGTTCACACTGCAAGCTCTATTATGGTGCCAGTCACACTCTACCACAATCAGACTTTAAGGCTAGAAGCTTCCATCTCTTTACTGCCTCCCACAGAACCTGATGTCCATTCATTCATCAAGTCCTTACAGAGTACCTACTATGTGCGAGGCAGAAGGGACAGAGTGATAAAGGACACCCCTGCCCACCAGACCAGGTGAGGGACAGACACCTTGTGGAGCCGGCTCTGCCATGGCATGCTGAGGGTGGGAAAGCTGTGGCAGCAGGGGTCATGGAGCACATTCTGGGATGAGAGTCCCCAGGAGGTGGCAGTCGAGCTTGGTAGGATTCCACCAGGCAGAGAAGCGTGGGAGTGGCAGGGGCACTCCAAACAGAAGCCCCAGCATATGCAAAGGCCAAGATGTGCACAGCTCATGACCAGAGAGCACTGGCTGGAGCCCCAAGTGATGAAGGAAGAGGAGCTTGGGGAAGAGGATGAGGAAGTGGTCAGCTGATCTTAAGCAGTTAGTGAACGAGTGAGTGAGTGAATGACACCCTTGATCATGAAGCCACTAACCTGGTACTGGTCCCTAGACCTATTTCTTTGTCCCTAGCAAGGACTCAGCTTGGTTTCAGGGATATGTGTAGGGCTAGGATAGATCTCAGAATGAAACAGATGGTTTAGACACGGGACAAGCCCCCATCCCAGGACCCACTAGTAGTGTGGCAAGACTGGCAAGTAGACATGCAGACCTGGATTCTAGTCCTGGCTCTGCCACCTCCCAGCTGTGTGAGCTTGGGCAGGTGCCTTGAGTTCTCTGAGCCTGCTTCCTCATTCCATCCTATGAAGGTGGTTATGGCGACTGACAAATAAAGCATCTCTGACAGTGCCTGCTGCAGTGTAGAGGAGGTGTGTGGAATCTGAAACTTTTGTTCAAGCTCAAGTTTCAAGCTGATGTGACCATTAGTTTAGGGCTTGGCAGCGGCACCATAAGGTGGAATTGGAAATTTCAGATCGTTGAACATTCCAGACAGAGCTGGCTTCAAGGGTGTGTGATGGAGTCCTATGCTCAGAAGGCCCCATGCTTGGGGCTTCAAGTTCTGCAGTTGCAACCTTGAAGTTAGTATTTCTCTTTGAATTTGTTTTCATGAGAAACATCTGATGGAACAATGGAGCATACCCCAGGGGCTTGGAGCCTCAGCCCTCATGTGTTGCTGCCTCCTGCTGCCTCCCTGGGATGGTTTCTCAGCTGCTCGCTCCCCACACGCCGGCACCCCAGAACCCATGACCTCCTCTATCCTCTGTCTGGGAGCAAATGGGTGGAGTCAGCCAGGAAGACTCACATTCCACAGTGAGTCACCCTCCACCCTCTGAAGGGGCCTTGGGGCAGGTGTAGACAGGACGGGTGCAGTGCACACCCGATGGTGTCTCAGAGCGGGGCAAGGAGACAATGCCTGGTCACTAGGTGGGTGACTCAGCAGGGACATCTTGCCCAACCCTCATCTAGGTACCAAGTGTATCATGGCACAGAGTTGTGAGGAGGTTGGAGGTTGATATTGGGGGGGTCTCCTGTCTGCCATGGGTGGGTTGATGGTCTGTGAGAAGGGGAGATCGGCTTCCCCGACTCCACCCAGGGCCTTGCATTTTTCTCTTGCGTCAGGCCCTACAAATCATGCAGCCAACCCTGGTTAGAATCTGTTTCCATTTTCCCATCCTCAGCTCAGAGTCCACGGTCCTTATGTGATGTGGCCAAATTGCTCTGAGCATCTGGTGCGCACTGGTGAGATGAGGGGGGAGAGGCAATCAGATCATTCGGCGCTGGGGTAGACAGCTGGTGAGGGGCGTCTAAGGGACAGAGAGCCAGCACCTCCCAAGCTTTAATGTAAATGGCAATCGACTGGGATGTTGTGAAAGTGCAAATTCTGATTCTGGAGGTCTGGGCAGGGCCTGAGATTCTGCATCTCTAACATGCTCTTTCTTCATGGAAAACAATTTGAGTAGTGAAGTTCTAGAAGGCTTAGCCTAGGAACAGCGTGGCCTCCAGACTGATGCCCGGCGAGCCCCTGTAGGAGCTCTTATGACAGGCAGAGGGAACGACTGCTTAGAACTGAGCCAGCAGCCCACACTATGATGACTTACCAGGAACTCTGTGTCCCCGGACACTTCAGCTGATAATGTGGGAATACTTAGTCAATGTGGTCATCAGCAGAGTAACTAAAAACTCACCCATAAATAACCTCACTCAATCCTCACAACCTTGTCAGGCAAGTATAAAAAGGCTGCTTTATAGATGAAGGAATGGAGGCACAGAGGATGGGGGATGTACTCTAGGTTGCAACTGTCAAGTGGCAGAGGTAGGATCTGAACTCAGATCTGACTAAGGCACTTCCCACTCTGCCAGCATCACTAACTTTAAGTTTGGAGGCTGGCCTAGCTGTGACTGGAAGCTGGTCCCCCTGCCCGTCATGTGCCCCCTGGTGCTCCCTGCAGGAGCCCAGAGTGTGAGGTGTTGGCCCTGTGCCTTGGGCACCCTGGCCAGCCTCCTCTGCACCCCTAGCCAGCAGTCACCTCTGCCTTCAGTCACTCGATATTGATCTCCCCATCCTCGATCTGCTGCCGTAGCTGCTTGGCCACTGTCTTCTTGTCTCCACGATCAGCAGCAGGTGCAGGTACTTCTGCATCAACGTTTCACGCTCCCTGGCCAGGGTCTGGTAGCTGTGGACAGACATAAGTGGCAAGACACTGTCTTCTTGTCCCCCAGAGATCCAAGCAGAAATAGGGCTGCCCCACTGACTGCAATTAGAAGATCCTGACTCCCAGACATGGTGAACAGGGCCTTGACCTGGCTGCAGTGCTGTTACCGACTGCTCTGGCCCCTTCTCCAACTCCTGTCTCACACTCTGACCTCTGGTTCCTCTAACTGATCCTGTTCTCTCCCCTCCCCCTCCAATCCACCCCCTGGGCCTTTGTACAGGCTCACTCTCTTGTTAAGGGTAATGCATCCGGTGACTTTAAGTTGAAGTCAATGCTCAAATTGAACAACAAAGCCTGGATGACAGCACATCTGTTTACAACATGGTTCACTGAATATTTTGAGTCCACTGTTGAGACCTACCACTCAGAGAAAGAGATTCCTTTCAAAATATGACTGCTCACTGGCAAGTGCTGTTGTTCCCATGGAGAGACTGATGCTGGTGTGTGCCCCCCTCCACACACGCACCGAAGTTAGGAGAAGTCTTATGACTCACATAATAGAGGTCTCCGAGGAGAGCAGGGCCAGAATCTCAAGCAGCTCTGAAATGGCTTGAGAGAGCAAGGAAAGGAGCCTGGCCTGGTCTTTTATTGTGGTTGGAGGTTTTAAAGAAAAATTATTTAATGACACTTGTCAAAGTCGGTAAGGCATATTTTATTCAGAACCACTGTGATACGCAGAGACCACCGTGATGGGATTCACAGCGGGGGAGAAATGAGATTGGGCTCGACTCTGAATGCAGCATGGACAAGTGGGAATTCATGGCCAGGCAGCATGGTGGGGGTCAGGGGATGTAAAATTAGTAAGAGAAAAAACAAGTGTGGGGTTTCTGGCTAACCTGACCTAACAGGATTCTTGCCAAAGAGAGGCCAGAGTGATCAGACACCACCTGAGGGATGGTGGAGGAGGAGGAGCCTGAGCAGATCTCGATGGTGATCAGACATACGGGTGGGGGTTCTGGTTAAACTGACTTAGCAAGGTTCTTGCTAAAACTGGATTTTACAAGGAAGTGCACAGACAGGCCTACACGAAGGTTCAGGAGCCTGACTAAAGTTTGGTCAAAGCAAGAAATTTTTGCCAGGGCTGAGACCAGGGTAAGAGTTCTGCGTACAGACAGGGATTGTGTGGTTGGATCCGAAGCGAATGCCAGATAAGGGAGACTCTGAACTTGTTCCTCAGCTTGTCCAGGTGTGGAAACGAGGGGAAGAGGGAGAGGAGAGGCGTAAGCTGTCAGCACACATCGAAAAGTGTGGAGAACAAACATGCGTACAAAAATATGCATTCACAATGGCTTGTTTTTATAGAAAGAAACACCAACAGGAAACTCAAGAATGATCAAAACTATGTACTGGGGGTGGCTGGAGTAACAGCGCTGGAGGGGACCCAGAAATGTTGGTAGTGACTCCTCTGAAGTTAGACTTTTCTATTTTACAGATTTATCTAATATAAACAGAAATTTACACATACCATGTTTTCCCTTTCCACAGTCTTTCTTTAATTTTAACTTCTGTACATAGGAAACCATTCTAAGATTTAATTCCTTTAGCACACTAACGGTTACAAAAGAGTAACCATAGGAAATGAAATTTTCATATCTCTCGCTAACTACAAGGACAAGCTGCATCCTAGTTTGTCCTCCACTGTGTCTCACACAGGCAGGATTTTCAGGAGTCAGTGGCATATTATAATGCAAGAGGGGTTTGGGTTTAGCTCCTTAAACATAGTAGGATTAGTTTGATTAGTTTTCTCCACATCAATTAAAATAGAAATTCCACTACTTTAGCTTTTTAAATCTCAATGTACTCTAGGGACATGCACACGCAAACAATGATGTAAAAACGAAAAACACACCTGAAAACTTCAACACATTCATTTCACACCTTGAGATTCTCTTGCATAAAAAGAACAAAAATTCTCTTTAGTTCCACAATTTTCTTGCCTTATTGACATTATATCTCTCCATCAATTCACATTTTTCAGCCCAAGAAACTCAAAATGTTATTTCTCATACAGGAAATAAAATTACAAAGAGCTAAGGGAAATCAGAAATATAGGGCTGCACTGTTCAATCGATACAGGAATCCAAAGCAAAGAAACACAAATATTGGGATCAGCACAGATAAGCAGCCTGCTTCCCACAGGACGGAAGGAAAGCCACATGCAGAAAGTTAAACACATTCTAAAATCTCCTGGTGGAGACAGAAGCCCTGGAGTGGGTCAGTTCATGGTGCAGGAGGGTGGGGACACATGAGCAGCCACAGGAATGCACTCTGGGAGCTCACACACCCTCCTCTGCCTGGGGAGGAAGAGAAGGGCTCCTTCTCTCAGCTTCCACTCTCACAAGTGAGGAGACTCTCGACAGGATGCAGTTTAAGGTTGTGACTCAAATGAACCCTAAATTCATAAACCCTAATCCAGACACAGAACTCCTGACATTCACAGACTTTCTCAATGTGCACAAATTACCCTATGCAGGCACCTACTCTGTGGGTGCAAAACTCCACCCTGTGTGTAGACATAGGCCCAAGGAGAGCACAGGGACAACCTCAGGAAGGGCAGCAACTCCTTCCCCCTGTGCAGGTGCCTTCCCAGCTTTCCAGGGCTCTGTAGCTTCTCTCAGCAGAAAACCTCCTTCTGTGGTAGATATGAGCAGAGAGGAAATGCAGGAAGAACGTGTGGGCCTCAAGTACTTCCCTGTGCAGGTTCAAGGGGGGCTTAGCTTAGAGACCCTGACCCCAGGCCTCTGCTCCCAGTCACGTTGCTTTCGGCTACAGTGATCTTGTAAATGGCACAACCCAGTGCTTGAAGAATCCAGCAAATTCACACAAACCTACACTTTAATGGAAAGGAGGGAAGAAAGTTGTAAAGCATTTTTCTAGTTCAACAAGAAAAGCCACATGTATTTATTACTTTCAGAACATAATGTAAATTAACTGCTGTTTCCATGGCAAGACACTATTTTATAAACAGTTAAATCATACTTAACACTTGCTGATCAAGTGTAAGCCCTGGAATTCCAGTTGAAAACACTGCATCCCAAAGAAAAGAACAGACCTCAGAATATGACTACCCACGCTCAGGGGATGCAGAAAGGGAAACAAGAATTTTTAACACATTCAATGTAATATTAAAATCTTTAATTTTTTCTGAAGTTTACCTATTTCTTGCCTCTTTAGAAATATTTTATACTGCTTTTCAAGCCCACTGATTACATAAACTTTAACTTTTGACAACCTGAGGCTCAACTAAGTGAGTAAATCTTTTCAAGGTGACAAACCCAGGGAGGAGCAGTGCTGACAGGCCAGAACACCCAAGAAAGTTTGCACAGAGGAACCTCCACTCCAAGACCTTCCTGTAGGATGTCTGTGCCAGGAGAGAGCCTGGGAGGGGCACAGGGACTTCATACAACAGATTCCAGGTGGCCATTCTCTGCTCTCCTCTCGTGGAAAAGAGCCACAGACAAAATATAAATCTCACAGTCAACTCAGCCAAAAGGAAACTCCCAACAGCTCCCCACCAAGCAGGACAGCCCCCAGTCTCCCCAGCTGAGTTTCTTATTTCTTAGCTCAGGCCATAAACTCAGCACTGACTTCAACTCCCCCCTCCCCAGCCCTCACCATTTCCCATCTGTACACAGTACTACTGTCTCGATCTCCAAACACACCCAGAATTCAACCTCCTCTCTCCACCCTGACCTAAGCCTCCAAGGCCTCTTGCCTGGCTTCTTGGAACAGCCTCCTAACTGGTCTCCTTGCCTCTGCCCTGGCCCCTCTGTAGTATATTCTCAACAGAACAGCCAGATCAAGTCTGCTAACCTTTTGTCCAGCCATGTTACTCCTTCTCTCAAAACCTTCCAAATGGTCACCATCTCATTCAGAATAAACGCCCAAGTCCTCACTATGACCAACAAGACCCCATGATTGGGACCAAGCCACCACTCTGCCTTCAGCTCCTGCTGCCCTCACCGGCTGTGCCCTGGCCACACTGGCCTCCTTACTGCTCCCAGAGCAGGCCACTTGCCCTTCCTCCTACACTGATTTTGGGCCTTGTTCAAAACCTACCTCTGCAGTGAGACGTTTCCTGGCCCTCCTGGCTACAACACCATCTCTCTCCAGCCTGGCACACATCACTCTCCCACAGGAGTCACACCATTGGTGTCACATCTAGACCGTCACCCAGGGCATGCTTTTTGTGTTTTGTTCACTTCTCTGGCCCCAGGGTCTAGAACAATGCGTGACACAAACCTTGCACTCAATAAGAAATGTAGCTTAACGAATGGATGACTGTAAAAACAACAAGGAACTGCCTAACACTTGGGCAAGGAAGGCCAAATCTGTAAGAACACCAGGGGCCAGGGGAGGCTGGTCCATTAATCAGCCCTAAAAGGACGCACAGCATCATGTTAGAAAGAAACCTCCCCACCACATCCTACAAATACCATACATCTTTTTAGCAGCATCAACAGAGCCCTTCAAATGTAAACACCTTTTCTACTTTGAAGCAGCCTTCAGTGTCCCATTACCGCTCATCATATGCCTACCGCTAACTTTAACATGATAACTTTCAGATCTAATGTAATATGACTGACATTAAACTGTGTTTTCTACCTTACCCAAGTCTCTCTTGGGAATGATTGTAGGTATGTAAGCAGTAATAACCTGAGAACAGATGGAGAAGTAAATAATTCTATTCCTTCCCCCACCCTGTGCCCCCAGCAAACAGTACAACACTGTCTGATTCTTTGTTTTTTTTAAACAAACTTCACCAGAAATACATCTGCTGAACATGCTCCTTTGGAAGTCAGGGCTACTGTTTCCTTCAGACACCTAACGCATTTAAGTGTCCAGATGCCACAAACTATTGAAATATTGCTCACGTGTCTACCGTATAGTTCCCAAACTGAGATTTCAGTAAACTTACGTTGCAGCTGCCAGGAAAAGAAAAAGGAAGCAAAAACAATGCCATCCATGATGACAAGTGGAATTAAACCAAATGAAAGTTTTCCTTTACAGATGCAGGGATACTTGAAAGCAAATCACTCCTCACAAGTAGTGAGGGAACTAAAATTGCTGTGGGAAGAAAAAGAGAGCCCGTGTACAAATGCTTTCAAGGCAACTTGCAAAATTCCAAATTATCATGCCAGCAAAGATTAATGAACTGTCTCCTCTGGAGCAGAAGCGTGCTGGCGATGGTGGTCAGGGCAGGCCACTCCAAGATGCACCACTCTGGTATGTGGATTATTTTGAGCTGAAGACAATAAAGAGTCAGGAGACTCAGGAAGAACATTTGCTTTTCCCCTCCAAAACTTCCTAAAGAATTTAACATAGAAGACCTGTTTCAAGAAGGAGCCAATATCATATGATGGCTGTAATATAATGTAAAATAGATGTTACAATAGGATTGGCACCAACAAGCCCATTTTATCAAAATTTCTGTCTCTTCCTGGCCACATTCTCTATAGCTTGCCCTCAAAAGAGTTGTCAGACAAACATTTGTATTTCCATTTCCATGTGAATTGTCTTCTTCCCTGTGAAATCCCAAACCACTACCCCTCCAACACCTTCCATGCCTTTAGCTACAGTACAATACTTAAGCAAGCAGCTTAGACAGAATGACGAGCTGCTCATTTCCGAGTTTCTCAAATGTATACATGTTATTAAACTTGGTATTATTTTCTCCTGCTAACCTGTCTTTTAATCATTTGGGCAGCCATAAGATCCTTAAGGGAAAGGGCAGAGGAGGATTCTCCCTCCTGCCCAACATTAGCATTGACCAAAGCACCAATACCTCACCCCTGCTCCTCCAACACATTGTATTAGGACCCCAAGAAGTTAAGGCCCAACGAGATGGATTGTTTCTCTTTCTCATCACAGAAAAAGAAGTTGGAATGATCTATCAGTCAACAAAAACATGCATGTGTTGTGAGCACTGGAATATGTCCCTCCCCTCCAGCCTACATCATAACTACAGAGGAGTTAGCGACCTTCCACTTCTTAAGTCCTGGCGGGGAAGGAAAAAGCCTCCCAAGAACCATTGCCCCAAACCCACCCAGTGCCCCCCCTCCCCTCCCTGACTCCCTGCTGCCCTTCCCGCCCCAGCAGCCATGGGCTTGTCAGGCCAGCACCGGAGCACCAAGGCTGGATGGAAAGAGCGTCCAGACCCACAGGGACCTGGTTGTCAGATGCACCGGTCTCACTATGGGAGCTCTCCCCACCTGCTCTGCCTGAAGACCCACTCCCCACAACGGCCCCACCCCAAACTGCACCAGCCAGTCCCAGCTGCTAAGGGCCCAGGCGAGCACAGTCTTCCATGCTGACCGGTGCAGGTGCAGTTACCCGCGTCCCTCTCCCCGCTGCCCAGGAGAATGAGGACAATGTGATGCTCAGCTGCTGAGGCCAATCCAGGTGAGCAACGTGGGTGGGGCCAGAAGTGCGGGTGGAAGTGTGTCAGTCGCCATCTTGGCGTCTGGCGGGGCCCCTCTCGGAGGGCCGGCCACATTCTCCCACCCCCTCGGTCTGGGTCATTTGCTATTAATACTGCAGCAGTGACCCATCAGGGCAGCGGAACAGACGCGTTTTGGCAGTGCTCCCCCAGGGTGGGTGCATCAGGCAGCAGTTTGCCTAGGCCCACAGACGTGGCCATCTTGCTTTACGGAGGACAGATGGGCACACGCCGCCATCTTGCCATCCTTTGGGGCCTGGGGACCAGATCCCACTTGCTGCACAGTGTCGCTTTGAGCCCTACTCTTGTGGCAGTCCCACTGTGGGACAGAGAGGAGGGGGCCGGAGCCTGGCAGCATGACAGCCTGAGGCCCGGGATGGTGATCACTGCACTGCCACGAACTGCTCCCACCACTGGGCAACGAGGAGAAACAGCCATCTCCTTCCACAGGTAACCAGATGCTGCCGCCCAGTCAGCCCCCCTGGTGTTCCAGCCCAAGGCAGGCAGCACTCTGTGCTTGGGGCCTTGGGGCCGGTCCAGAAGGTGAGTGAGCGCCAGGCGCTATGTGGCCTTGGTCTGTGCCACTGTCTCTGCTCCAGGCACCTCGGGCCACCGCGGCCATCCTATGGCTACTGGCGTCCACCTTATGGCCTCCACCACACTGTCACCCCCACCCCCTGGCCACTCTGCTCTCCACTGATTCAGGCTGGGGCCAACAATGTCAAGAAACAGGGTATTCTGGAAACACTCTTTCTTAGGTCACTATCTTCTTTCATTTGCCGTGACTTTTCTGCTTTTTTGACGGCAGGGAGCCTGCCTTGATCTCTGCAATCAGGAATGTGGCTGAGCAGATGCAGCTTCTACCTCCAAATGGACACGCCTCTCAGATGCTCTGTTGCTAGAAGGGTCCTGGCAGTGCAGGGAAAGGTGGCTCTGCACTGGAGGTGAGTCCTGGAGAGGCGTCTGACTCTGCAGACTCTGCATGTGACAGCATCCTGGGTGGAGGAGGTTGCGGCCCACTCCTCACTGGGAGGCTTACCCTGGGGACTCAGGGAAGGGGCTCCTCTCTTCACTTCTTCCTTGGGATCCCACAGCGGGATGAGGGGTTTGCCTTCCCCTTGGCCTGGCTCCCTTCATGAGGGCTTCTGGAATTCAGCCAGTTGAGTGAGTCCTTTCCTGAGGACTCTGCAATGGAGGTCTCAGAACAGTGCAGTGAAGATATTCTACTTTGAAAACCTCCTGGCAGATCCTTTTGTTTCATGTTGCAGGTTGTTATTGAATTTTTCAAGACCTGAATGCCACTTGTTGTCTTTAGTCTTATTCAAAGTTCACAGTGGTTTTTTTAAGTCGGAAGTTGTTACAATCTATCCAAAGATCTAGTAATGTGAGCTTGTTTCAAAGGTCAGACAACATGCTTTCTTGACAGTTTCCTTCAGAGTCTGTGTCCCAAAAGATTTGTTACTGTTTTTGAGAATGATGCAAAGCACTACAGAGAAGGTTGCTCTTGGCATGTGTCATTGTTTAACATGGTCTGGGGGCAAAGGAGGTGGGGGTCCTTTGGTAACTCGTCACAAAGCATTGAGAAATGTTAGAAGGTCAGGTTGCTTGGAACTCCCTGAGGACCTAGTATCCACCTGGTCTGGTCCACAGTGGCCTCATGGGGGTTAGATGAACTCAGGAGGAGAAGAAAGCCTCGAGAGAGACCCCCTACGTTCCCATGTGCGTAGTTTTCTCTAAATAGAGATTTTACCTTAATGAGGAGAAAAGATTATGAAGTGTCTTGGTCAGTACATTTCAGGGGCTGGTTGCTTGGTACAGGGAGCAGCTTTCCTCCTGGTAGTGGAAGGACAGGAGGAACAACGAACCACAGCTCTTGGGGCTGACCTCCTCTTGGCGGCAGTCCCATATCCTCAGCTGCTTGAGTAGAGCTGGGGCCAGCCGCCCTGCTGAGTGCCCGGGAGGCTCTGCTGGCCGACATCTGGCCTGGCTTTGAAATAGGGGGACCAACCCTCCCCATTTTAGCACCCAAAGTCCTGCATCCCAGGGACAGCAGGAGGGTTCGACAACCATGAGCTTCTAGGAACTATTTCTGAGGCTTCCTGAAGCCTTTCCTGTTGCCTTGGTGTCATCCTGTGCTCTCTGCCCGAGCATCTGTGGCCCTACAGGGCACTTACCACAGCCTGGGAGGAGGTCTTCACCTTCCTTCCTTCTCTGCCCTACAGATGGTCAGCTCCTTAAGGTAGACAGTGGGTCTTTCATCTTTCTATTCCAGTAATAACTTGCAAGCAGAGGTGTTCCTTACATCTTTACTAAAGGTTTAAATGGGCAAAGTTCCTAAGTATGGGTGTTCCCAAAAACACTTGTTTTGCTTTTATAGTTGATTATTTTAGGGGGAGACATTTAATTCTTTCTTTTTAATTACTTTTTCATGTATCCTTGCAGGCTCTACATAAAGGGCTCAAAACTTCTGGTCCAGTGGCTAAAAGCTGTTCACAGGGATGATTGGCCCCTACTAAGCATTCTTTCATCTGTAGTGAACATTTTACCAAAAAAAACTCTTGGACAGGCTGGAGGATCAGTACTACATGCTCAAGCCCATGGTCTTGCCCTCCAACTTCCACCTGACTAAGAAGGAGGAGCTGAAGGCCGTGGCCAAGCAGGAGAAATGACACCAAGATAGCTGCCGGGGTCCTGAGGAACATGCGAGTGAAGCAGATGGGAAAGGAGCTTCAGGTTCATCCTCATCCTTGAGGGAAAACCTGAGGGCCCAGCCAAGGTCCCGCAAGTTGAAGCGAGCCTCTCTGCAGGGCGAACCCGCACCCAGTGCCACCCAGGAAGCCACCAGTCAGGCGCGAGCACAGAGTCTCTGGAAGGAACTCCAGGAGACAGTGTGGCCTCCACAGTGTGTGGCAGCCTGGGAGATGCAAACACGTTTGCTGTAGATGCTGGCGATGAGACCCCCTCTGCCCAGCCAGGGCCTGCTGAGTAAGAGTGGCATTTCCATGGGTGACTTTATCCCTCAGGATCTGAGGCATGCACATTTATTGGCTGGCTTCCTTCTTACAGTTTCTCCTCAGCACACACTCAAGAGAGGCCATCTGTCCCTTGAGAGGCTGTTGACGGAAAGAGGCTGAAGAGAGATGTGGAGCCCAGCTACAGCGGGACCAGCCCTGGGCCTGATGAGAGCTTGGCCCAGAGCCCCCACATTCATCATTCACAATGATGCCTCAGAAACCCTCCCAGAGCCCCTCCACCCTCCAACAGATGTCACCCCCGAGCCAGCCGCAGAAGATGTGCAGGGCGAACACAGCGACACCGGCCCCACGTCCCTCAGCAGGGTCATCCTGTCAGCACTGGGGGCCCAAGAACTCCTCGACTCGCTGTCTCCTACTACTTCTGCTCCCGGGGGAACCGGAGCACGGGTGCCGCCTGCGGGAGCAGGTGGAGAAGGATAGCGAGCTGAAGAGGGGCAGCTGCCGACAGCCAGGTGCACACGCTGCAGGAGGATATGGACGAGCTGAATGAAGGGGGCTCCCTAACTGAGGAGCATGCTGCCCCCCACTGAGGTCAGTCCCGGTGCTCGGGGCTCCCCCACTGCCTGCTCCTCATGAGGGGTTTCCTCATGCTGCTGCTCCGCAGCAGACGGCCCCTGAGCACTTCTGTGTGCAGCATGCCTGCTGCTGTCTTGGGAGAAGGCTCTGCTGGTAGCCGCCCCTCGCAGACAGGGAGCCCAGGCTGCAGAGCTCACCCTGCTCGCTCTAGGGCGCTCGAGAGGCAGCATTAGTTGTCAGGGTTTAGCAGGTGGGAAAGGAGGCATTGCAGGTCAGCTGAGAAAGCCACGCCTACCCAATGAATTGTACCTGGATCGTTGGTTTACCACTTGAACAGGAGAAAATCAGCTTCTATTGCATCCCTCACACAAATGTAAATTCCAATGAGTTAGGATCTAAATGTGAAATAAAATCGACATAGTAAACTATTGGAAAAGTTATAGGAGACTCTTAAAGTCATGGGGAGGTTCTTTTCATTTGTGTTTTAATGAATATCCTTGAACTGAAGTCATTTTGAACATTTTAATAATTTCTTTAAAATTTGAAACATCTTTTTGAGTAGAATACATTCTCTTTTGTAAAAATTAAAACACCAGAGAAATATATAAGCAAAGAAGTGGTAAAAACTCCTATTTCTCACCTACGTCCCAACTTTTATTCCTTGTTGGTAGTAAAATTTGGTGTGTAATCTCCTCTACTGTTCCCTGTGCTTTACATACATATTTCTCCACTTGTACAAATTGGTTGGATATATTTTTGGTGTGTTTCTTGGCTATGTTTCTGATAATCCTGCTCTCTTACAGTTTAGTAGTTGTAAACATTGGTTTCTCGATATTCCTTATGTATTGAGGGTACCACTTTTTGCCTGTTATACATCCATGGAAAACATTTTCCTACCACATTGTTCATTTAATCTGGATCAGTGCTTGTCTTCCCAGATGCCAGTAACACTTCAGGAGAGAAACGGGTCTGTGAGACAGGCTATTCAGGATCTCCGGGACCCCCAGGGCAACAACCAGTAGGACAACCCAAAACAAGAAACAAAACCCATCCCTCGTGTTTCCAGATGCATCCTAGGGGAAGGACAGCTCCAGTTGAGGACCACTGATGTCCTGGTCAGAGTTATCCACTATGTTCTCCTATCACGTTAAAGCTGTTTCTGTAGTTTCTCGTACCTGATGGTACAATTTGGTGCCTTTGTCTGTTCCTCTTGGTGCCTTTGTCTGTTCCTCTTGGTGCCTTTGTCTGTTCTTCTTGGTCAGACTGCCCAAGGTTTCTCACTGTTACAGGTCTTTCCAGACAGCCAGCTCTCGACTCCATTGTTCAGGTCTATGTTGTTGTTCCTGCCTGGTGAATTCTCACTTCATTCTGCTGTCTTTGGTTTTATTGTGGTGGTGTTCTTGCTCTTGGAGGGAAGGGCTCAGCTTCTTCATGTACAGGTGATATTCCCTGATACCTGCAGTGGAGGCTGTGCACTTCCTCTGTCCCCTTGTCCCCACGCCATGGATTTGTCTCATGCTGCTCTCATTGCTGTTCATTTCTAAAGAGTTTCTCCTGTCTGTCTGGATTCCCTCTTTAACCTGAGAGATTTAGAAGGGTGTGGACAGATTTTCAAGTGGATAGGTTGGGGGAGGGGTGCCAATATTTTGTGATTACTTGTTACTTTTATTGCTTTAAGTTCCAGTAATATGGTCACTTATAGATTTCTGCTTTTTGGACTCTTTAGAGATTTCATTGTGGCTTAGCACACAGTCCATTGTGGTGACTGTTTCATTGTGGTTTGAGGAGAATGTTCGCTCTCCACTAGCTGCTTACATTGTTGTCCCTGGGGCTGAGGCTAGATCTAGCTTTTTTGTGTTCGTCAGCAGATCTGTTTCCTAACTTACTGTATCACTTGACCTGTGGCTTTTTAAGAGAGGTAAGGTAGGTTTCCCTGTGGAAAGGGAAGACACCTCCCTTGGGGTGCCTGTGTCTTCTTGTTTGTCCAGTTTTGCTTTATGCTTCAAGACCATATTGTTAGGTGCATAAGTGTTCCTGACAGTTATCAACACAGAGAACCCATTTTTGTCCCATTTAGAGTCTTATTTCTTTATCTCCTTATTTTCAACCATATTATATCCCTTTATTTTATAACAATATTTTAACTCGAGAGCCTTCATGTTTTTCTAGAGCAATTTGATCCATTTACAATTGTGATTATTGATAAATTGGAATGTGAGTCTACCATTTAATTTAATTTTTAATTTGTTAGGTTTTCTCATGATTTTTCTCTTCTTTTAGTGGGTGTCTTTCAGTTTTTAGGAACAACCATTTCTGCCTCTCTTTCTGTAAATGCTTAGAGTTGATCAGTTCCTGTGTTCTACACTCCCAATTCATCACCTTCTGGTCCCCAGCTTGAGAATATCGGATCTTAGTTCTGTGTTCTTATTTTCCCCATCAAGCAACCATGATTGGATGTAAGTATAAGTTTTATCGGTTACTTTGTACACAACAGTTTATTGTATCCAAATTTTTCCTCCTTTTGGAAAGATTTGATGTTATTTTGGAACTCATATGACAGTGAAATTTTGAGATGAATCGAGTCTGAGATACTCCTTAGGTGCTGATGCTGGGGACCTAGCACCTAAACTCTTAAAGTTGCATTGATGTGTCAGCAGAGTCGGGATGAGGTCAGAGATGTTTAAAACCGTGGAATTGAATGAGGTTTCCTGGAGACACTGTAGCTGTAGAAGGGACCAGGGCCCAGCCTAGGAGCAGGCAGTGTTTGCAGAGGTGCAGCTGAAGAGAGTCCAGGAAAGGGGACTGAAATCGTGGAGCATGAAGTTGCAGGAACCATGAGGGGAAAGGGTATTGCAGAAAGGAGGGGTGCTCAGCTGGGTGGGATACAGCTCTGATCAGAATGGAGAAAAGATGGCTGGACTCGGCCATGTGGCATCACTGGTGACCTCAGTCTCCTTGAGAGGGTGGGAATGAAGCTGGGTCTAGAGTGAGTGTAGGGGGTCCATGGGAGGGCAGTATGTATAAGGCACTTTATTTAAGAGGTTTAGCCATGAAGGGGAGTTGGGAAAGTGGACAGTAGCCAAAAGGGAGCCTGGGTCCAAGGGAGAGTTTTGTTTGTAAGGTGGAGATGAGCTAGCAGGTGTCTGTGCTGCAGGTAGGACCAGATGGAGAGGAAGAGTGTGCTGGGCCCTGAGGAGGTGCCGGGCTGGGCTCCTGTTATGAGAGGTTTGGGGATTCAATTGTAGATGTAAAAGAAACTTTCCACTCCAAACAAATGGGTTGAAGGTATATTTTATTATAGAGAGGATGGTAAAGGTGATAGTCCGCAAACAGATCTGAATAGGTCAAATAATAAGAGGGAAAAAACACCAGCTCGACTGGAATGGGAAAACATCCACATCAGCTGAGATAGCGGCACATTTGAATAGGTCATATAATAAGAGGGAAAAACATCAGTTCTATCGGATAGGGAAACACCAGATCGACTGAAGGGAAATGACACAAATCAACCAGAAAGAGAAACGCCAGGTTAACTGAAAAGAGAACACATCAGATCAATTACTTCACAATAAATCAATTACTCACAACATCCACGTCCCACTGCCGGGAGAGTCCTGTCAATTGTTTCGGCTGGGCGGAAATCACACGTCCTGGGCAAGGCGTCCCTTCCACAGGTGGAACTCTCACCGGGTCTCAGTCTCCAGCAATTTATATAAGCAGTTACAGAGTTTACAGAGAAAGCATTCAGTGTTCCCATGCACAAATGGTTATCAGTGGCGTACATGCACTGAGCCCCACACTCTGGCTATCGTCTCAGCCCAGTAGTTGTGTACGTGCATTGTTTACCCTGCTTATCCTCCCAGCCCTGCTCAGATGGCTAGTCTGCCCCAGGCTGCAGTGCCCGAAGGGCCTTGAATTTTTTACACATTGCAACTATCTCCATGGGAGAAGGGCCGGTTCCCACCACGCAGAAAGCAGCTTTTATATTTCTTTTTGTGCTGGTGGCTGTAGGTCAATGGAGCAGCCAAACATGGCTGTACTCATGTCACGACAGCTCTGCTGCCTGGCGCCGTGCAGAGAGAAAGAGGACGAGCTGTGCTAGTGGAAAGGGCGCCCTGTGCCTCTGCTCCTGTATTCCTGGAGCGTGAGGTTGGCAGTGGCTAGGAGTGGAGGGACGATGCAGAAGGTGTTAGGTGAACGGCAGGGGGAGGAGGGAGAGGGAGAGAGGACATCCTGGCTTGGTCTTCATGGCTCACACGGAGCTCCCCACTGAGATCTCCGATCACCAGCTCTTGACTCTCTTTGATGTTTTCATCAAAATGTCGGCTCTCTTGATGGTTCCCAAGGCTATTATGAATTTGTTCATCAATGAAGGAAACTTTGGGTCATGTTTAAGGGATTCTATGTCAAAGGGGCTCTACATGTGTTTATTCAGTCCATCATCTTTACCGAATCTCTTTGTTTTTGGACAGATTCCATACAACAGAGCAGCCGGGCCAGTGGCCTGCAGGTTCCAGGGTTTGGGAGATTTGCCCTCCAGAAAGCCGGTGCTGATTGGCATTCTCACAGGACGTGGTGCTCTGTCCCAGAGCCCGCTCTAATTCTGGGTGTCATGACATTGTAAATCCTGGGGCAGTTCTGTCAGGGCCCATCGTTGGCATTTCTGTGATCAGTGAGGGCAAACATTTTTCTGTGATCATTATCTGTCACTTCCCTGACTGTTTTGTTGCCTGCCTTGCTCACTGAGCTCTGAACCTTCCTGGTGGAACCAGGACGTTCACTCTTTATCCAGTGTGATTGCACGTTCCCTCAGTGTGCCCCTTGAGTACTTGCTTCAAAAATATCTGTTTTCTTTGCATTCTTTGATTCCTTGTACATATAATCTAGATTTAATCTGGAGCTTTAAAAATGTTTTATTGTGGAAAACCTTGAACATACACAAATTAAACAGAGAAGTGCGATAGCCCCCCATGTCTCTATTACCCAGCTTCAACATTTATTAATATTCTGATATTCCTGTTTCGTCCATATTTCTACCCACTCCCTACTTTCCATTGATTATTTTTTAATTAATAGATTTTTTTTAGGAAAGTTTTAGATGAACAGAGAAATTCAGCAGAGAGAGCAGAGCATTTCTCCCTCTTCCCCCACAGTTTCCCCTATGGTTAACATCTTGCGTGACCACCCCTGTTAGTGCGGTTCATTCCTTACAAGTGAGGAGCTGATGCTGCTATAGTGTTCGTAAGCAAGTCCGTAGTTTACATTAAGGTTCATTGTCTTGTTGTCATGTACTTGGATTTTGACAAATGCATAATCTCATGTATCCACCACGACAGTATCCTACGGAAGAGTTGGATTGCCCTAAAATCCCTGTGCTTTACCTCTTCGTCCCTTGCCCCCCAACTCCTGGCAACACTGATCTTTATACTGTTTCTATAGTTTTGCCTTTTCTGGAATGTCGTGTAATTGGAATATATGAAAACTATGGAACAGTGTATATAGCCTTTTCCAGTTGGCTTCCTTCACTTAGCAATATGTATTTAAGTGTCCACTATGTCTTTTTGTGACTTGATAGCTCATTTCTTTTTTTTTTCTTTTTGTATATTGAGTCATAATATACATAGCAAAAAATGTTTCATCTTAACCATTTTTAAGTGTACACTTCAATGGCGTTAAATACATTTCCACAGTTGTACAGTCATCACCACCATTCATCCCCATAACTCTTATAAATCTGAAACTCTATACCTATCAAACAATAACCCTCCCTTCTCCCCTCCCCCCAGCCCTTGGCAGCCACCATTCTACTTACTGTCTCTATGATTTGACTACTCTCATTTCATACAGTATTCGTCTTTTTGTGACTGGCTTATTTCAGTTAGCATAATGTCTCCAAGGTTAATCCATGTATAGCGTATTGGAGAATATGCTTCATTTTTAAGGCTGAATAATATTCCATTGTATGGATATACTACATTTTGTGTATCCACTCATGTGTCAATGGACACTTGGGTTGCTTCCACGTTTTAGCTGTTGTAAATAATACCGCTATGAACATGGATGTACAAATATCTCTTCAAGGCTCTGTTTTCAGATCTTTTGGGTGTATATGCAGAAGAGGAATTGCTGGATCACATGATAATTCTATGTTCAATTTTTTGGAGGAACATCAATACTGTTTTCCATAGCAGCTGCATCATTTTACATTCCTATCAACAGTGTACAAGGGTTCCCATTTCGCTGCATCTTGGCCAACACTTGCTGTTTTCTGTCTTTTCAATAACACTCATCTTACTGGGTGTGAGGTGGTGTCTCATTGTGGTTTTGATGTGCATTTCCCTAATGATTAGTGGTGTTGAGCATCGTTTCATGTGCTTATATGCCATTTCTAAGTCCTCTTTCGCAAAGGAGTCTTCAAGTCCATGCCCATTTTTGAATTGGCTTGTTTTTAGTTGTTTAATTTAGGACTTCTCTGTATATTCTGGATACCAGTCTCTTGTCAGAAATATGATTTGCGAATATTTTGTCCCATTCTGTGGGTGCCTCTTGATGTACCAACTTATAAAATTTTCGTGGAGTCCAATTTTTCCATTGTTTTTCTTTTGTTACCTGCACCTTTGGTGTCATATCCAAGAAATCATTGCCAAGTCTGGTGTCATGAATATTTAATCTTATGTTTTCTTCTAAGAGTTTTCTTGTTTGAGGTCTTACATTTATGTCCTTGATCCATTTTGAGTTAATTTTTGTATATAGCGTTGGATGGGGTCCAGCTTCAAGCTTTTGCATAGGGATATCCAGTTTTCCCAGCACCATTTGTTGAAAAGAAACCTTTCTCCATTCCATGGTCTTGGCACCCTTGTCAAAAATTACTTGACCATATATGTGAGGGTTTGTTTCTGGGCTAGCTATTCTATGCCATTGGTCTCTATGTCTGTCTTTATGACAATACCATACTATTGATTACTGTGGCTTTGTAGTAAGTTTTGAAATCAGAAAGTGTGAGTCCTCCAGTTTTGTTCTTCTTTTGCAAGATTGTTTTGGCTATTCTGAGTCCCTTGAGATTCCATGTGAATTTTAGGACGGGTTTTTCTATTTCTGCAAAAAACATCATTAGGATTTGACTAGGGAATACATTGAATCTATAGATTGTTTTGGGTAATACTGACTCTTTAACAATAGTAAGCCTTCCAATCCATGAACATGGGATGTGTGTCCATTTATGAATGTCTTCTTTAATTTCTTTCTGAAATGTTTTGTAGTTTTTATGGTGTAAGCCTTTCATCTCCTTGGTTAAGTTAATTCCTAAGCATGTTATTCTTTCTGATACTATTATAAATGAATTGTTTTTGTAATTTCCTTTCCAGAGAACTCATGGTTCGTGTCTAGAAATGCTGCTGATTTTTGTGTGTTGACTTTGTATCCTGCTACTTTTCTGAATTCATTTGTTAGATCAAACGGCTTTTTTGTGGAGTCTTTTGGATTTTCTACATACGACATGATATCATCTTCAAACAGAGACCATTTTACTTATTTCTTTCCAATTTAGATGCCTTTTATTTATTTATTTTTATTGCCTCATGGGTCTGGCTTGAACTTTCAATACTGTGTTGAATAGAAGTGGTGAAAGTGGGCATCCTTGCCTTGTTCCTGGTCTTAGAGGAAAAGCTTTCAGTCTTCCATCATTGAGTATTATGTTTGCTGTGTGTTTTTCATATATGGATTTTGTTATGTTGAGGCACTCTCCTTCTATTCCTAGTTTGTTGAGTTTTTTATCATGAAAGGGCGTTGAATTTTGTCAAATGGTTTTCTGCATCAATTGAGTTGGTCATTTTTTCCCCTTCATTTTCTTGATGTGGCTTATTACATTGATCAATTTTTGTATATCGAACTCCCCTTGTATACCAGGAATAAATTTCACTTGGTGGTAGTGTATAATTCTTTTAACATGCTGTTGAATTCAGTTTGCTAGTATTTTGTTGAGGATTTTTGCATCCATGTTCATCAGGGATAATGGTCTGTAATTTTATTTTCTTTTAGTGTCCTTGTCTAGTGTTGGTATCAGGGTAATGCTGGCCTCGTAAAGTGAGCTTGGAAGTGTTCCCTCTTTTTCAATATTTGACAGAGTGTAAGAAGTCTTGTTTTTAATACTTATTTATATGTTTGGTAGAATTCACCAGTGCAGTCATCTGGTCCTGGGTTTTACTTTGTTGAGAGATTTTTTTTTTAGATTTCTTTAAATATTGGTGACATATAACATAGGTAAGTTTTAGGTGTTCAAGATGATCATTTGTGAAAGGATTACCACAATACGGTGAGTTAACACCTCCATTCCCTCACATAATTAACTTGGTTTTTCTAGTGATCACTTTCAAGATCTACTCTCTTAACAACTTTCAAGTCTATAAGAATATAGTATTGTTAATTATGGTCACCATGCTGTACATTAGATCCCCAAAACTTGTTCATTTTACAGCTAGAAATTTGTGCAATTTGACTCACATCTCCCCATTTCCCCCAACCCCGCGACCCTGGGAAACCCATTTTTGTCTCTATTCCTTTGAGTTGGGCTTTTTTAGATTTCACATATGAGTGAGAATATATAGTATTTGTCTTTCTCCATCTGACTTATATCATTTAGCGCAATGCCTCAAGGTCCATCCATATTGTCGCAAAATGCAGGATTTCATTCTCCTGCATGGCTGAATAATATTCCATTATATATTACATGTATACATATATCTCACATTTTCTTTATCTATTTATCCATTGATGGACACCTGGATTGTGTCCATGTTCTCTGTGAATAATGTTGAAATGAACATGGGGGTGCAGATATCTCTTCAGAATAGTGATTTCAATTCCTTTGGGTATACAGCCAGAAGTGGAATTGCTCATTTATATATATTTCTATTTTTATTTTTTTGAGAAAATTCCATATTTTTTCCATAGTGACTGTAGCAATTTACATTCATACCATCGGTGCACAGGGTTCTCTTTTCTACACAGCCCCGCCAACACTTGTTGTCTGTTGTCTCTTTGAGAATAACAATTCTAGCAGGTGTGAGGTGATATCTCATTGTAGTTTTGATTTCATTTCCCTGATGGTGAGTGATTACGAGCATCTTCTCAGGTACCTGTTGACCATTTTTATGTCTTCTTTGGAAAAGTATCTATTCAGGTCCTTTGACCATTTTCATATTGTTTTGTTGGTTTCTTTGCTGTTGAGTTGTAACAGTTTCTTATATACTGTGGATATTAGCCCCTTTAGTTTGCCAATTGTTTCATTTGCTATGCAGAAGCTTTTTAGATTGAAGTCATCACACTTGTTAAGTTTTGCATTTGTTGCTTGCACTTTTGATATTATATCCAAAAAAATCTTTGTCAAGACCAGTTTCATGGGGCTTTTTTCTCTATATTTTCTTCTAGTTGTTTTATATTTGGTGTCTTACCTTTAAGTCTTTAATTCAATTTGGGATCATTTATAGAGTGGTGTAAAATAGGAGTCCAATTTCAGTTTTCTGCATGCGGTTATCCAGTTTTCCCAGCACCATTTGTTGTAGAAACTATCCATTCCCCATGGAGTCTTCTTAGCTGACTTGTCAACTGTTAGCAAACTGTATATGTGTGGTTTTATTTCTGGATCCTTGATTCTGTTCCATTGGTCTAGGTGTCTCATTTTATACCTGTATCATACTGTTTTTATTACTATAGATTTGTAATAAAGTTTGAAATCAGAAATTGTGATGCCTTCAGCTTTTTCTTTCTCGGGGTTCCTTTGGTTATTGGAGGTCTTTTGTGGATCCACATGAATATTAGGATTATTTGTCCTATTTCTCTGAAAAATGCCATGGGAATTTTAATAGGAATTGCATTGAATCTTGAGATGGCATTGAGTAGCATGAACATTTTCAAAATATTAATTCTTCTGATCCATGATCATAAGATATCTTTTCATTTCTTTGTGTCTTTAAGTTCTTTCATCTGTGTCTTATAGTTGTCAGTTTCTAGATCTTTCACCTTCTTGGTTAAATTTATTCATGAGTATTTTACTGTTTTTGATGGTATTGTAACTAGGATTTTTTTCTTTATATCATTTTTAGATAGTTCATTGTCAGTGTAGAGAAAGGCAACCGATGTCTATATGTTGATTTTGTCTCCTGCAGCTTGAGTGAATTTGTTTATTAGTCCTAACAGTTTGGGGAGGAGTCTTTAAGTATTTCTCTACATAAAATCATATCTGCAAACAGAGACCACTTTGTTCCTTCATTTCCAATTTAGATGCTTTATATTTCTTTCTCTGGCCAAATGTCTCTGGGTGAGACTTACAGCAGTGTGTTGAAGAGTGGTGTTGAGACTGGGCACCCTTGTCTTGTTCTTTGTCTTAGCAAGAAAGCTTTCAACCTTTCACTGTTCAATATGATGTTAGCTGTGGGTTTGTCATGTAAACCTTTTATTATGTTCAGGTATGTTCCTTCTGTAACCCTTTCTTGAGAGTTTTTATCATGAGGTGGCGTTGAATTTTGTCAAACTGCTTTTTCTGCATTGAAAGATTATTTTAGGATTTTTATCTTTCATTCTATCAATGCGGTGTATCACATTCATTGATTTGCATCATGTTGAACTTGATCATGTTGTTTGATCCTTTTTTTTGAGTTTAGATAGTTTTGTTCTAATGTGTCTTGGAGAAGAAAGTTTTAGTTTGAAATTTTAGGGTGACCAATCGGCATCAGGACCTTGGATGTCTACATCTCTCCCCAGATTTGGGAAGGTGTCAGCTGCTACTTTTTTAAGTCAACTTTCTTTTCCTTTCTCCCTGTCTTCTCCTCTGGTACTTTAATAATGCTTATCTATTTCTTTTCAAGGTATCCCATAATTCACACTACCTTTCCCCAATCCTATCCGTTCCTTTTTTTCTTTTTGCTCCTTTGACCGGATGATTTCAAATGACACATCTTCTAGTGCACTAATTATTTCTTGTACATGGTTGAATCTGATTTAGAAGGTCTCTATTGAATTCTTCAGTTCAGTCATTGTGTTCTTCAACTCTAGGATTTCTGTTTGTTTTTCCTTAATGCTTTCTGTTTCTATGTTGAACTTCTCACTTGTTCATGCACTATTTCCTTATTTCATTTAGTAGTCTATCTATGTTTCCTTAGAGTTTTATGAATTTCTCAAAGAGCATTGTTCTGAAGTCTTTGTCACATAGTTCCTATATCTCCATTTCTTGGTCGGTCATTGGAGTTTTATTCTTTTTCTTTGGTGGTGTCATGGATCTTTGATTATTCATGATCCTTGTGGCCTTCCGTTGGTGTCTGCAAATTTGAGGAAGTAGACACTTCTTCCACTCATTACAGACTGGCTTTAGTAAACCAAAGCCTTCACATTCAGCCCATCTAGGGGTCCTGGGTGGGCCATCTGGTGGTGTCCAGGGGCAGGCTTGCTGCTGGAGCCCTTGAGCAACCTGGTACTGGGGTGAGTGGAAAGCTTGCGTCCACAGTATTGTGTCTGGCCCTGGGCACTGCTGGGACCCTGAGATCATGAGTAGCCCCACTGGAGCCTGTTTTGGCAGGTCCTCATTGAGATCCTGTGACCACAGTAGTCATCCAGGGCCATGAGAGTTGGCCAGTGCTGGGATGATCTGAGAGTCTTGGCTCACGGGAGCCTGCCAGGAGCCTGTGCCATGAGAGACAGTTTGTGCTGGTGTAGGCCAGAAGTCTGGATTCCTGGGAACCTGGGGCCACAGGAGCTACCTGAGATTGCAGGAGCCAGCAGGCACTGGGTCAAGATGGAAGCCTGGGTTCATGGGAACCTGCCCGTGCCTGGTGCCATGGGAGCTGCCTGGGGCCGCCTGAGTCAGCAAGCACCTGGGTGGGCTGGGGGTTTGGTTCTGTAGAAGCCTGTCGGAAGCCTGGTTCCGTGAGATCTGTCTACGGCTGCTGGAACTGGCAGGTGGTGTGGTGAGCCATGGGCCTGTGTTCCTAGTAGCCCCCGGGGAGCATGGAGCCATGGAATCTACCTGGGGTTGTTGGAGCCAGTAAATGCTAGAGTGACCTGGGGTCCTGGGTTTGTGAGAGCCCACTGGGTGCCCTGTTATGGAAGCAGCCTGTGGCTGTGGGTGCTGCCTGTGGCTGCCTGGAGTAGGCAGAAACTTGGGGAAGCCAGGGTCTGAATTCATCAGAGTCCACCAGGAGCCTGGTGTCAATGACACCACTTGTGGTCACAGGAGCCGCCTTGGGCTGCTGAAGATCGCAGCCCCTAGGCTGATATGGGGGCCTGGGTTTCCAGGAGCCTGATGGGAACCTGGCGTCAAGGATGCTGCTTGGGGCCCCCAGAGCTGGCATGCTCCAGGGTGAGCCAAGGGCCTGGATTTGCAGAAGCCTGCAGGGAGCCAGCTAGGTCCACAGGAGTCAGCCTGGTGCTGGGGCAGGCTGGCTCAGGGGTCTGTGGTGAAGTCAGGCATTAACTTTACTCTCCTTTCGTTGGGAGGTTTTTCATTACTGATTCAGTCTGCTTGTTTGTTACTGGTCTGTTCAAGATTTCTGTTTCTTCATGATTCAGCCTTCATAGGTTGTTTCTAGGAATTTATCTATTTTGTCTAGGTTTCCCAATTTGTGAATGTACAGTAGTTCAGAATAGTCTCTTCTGGTCTTTTTCTTTCTGAAGCATCAGTTGTAATGCCTCCTCTTTCATTTCTGATTTACTTTATTTGAGTCATCTCTCTTTTTTTCCCTAGATATTGTATCTAAGGGTTTGTCAATTTTATTTTTTCAAAAAATCAACTCTTACTTTTATTGATATTTCATACTGTCTTTCATTTTTTCCCACTCTCCTCTTGGTGACTTCCATCCTTCTGCTAACTTTGGGTTTCATTTTTTCTTTTTCTAATGCTGTGTGTTGTAAGTCAGGTTGTTTCTTTGACATCCTTCTTCTCTTATAATGTACAAGTTTGTCACTACAAACTTTCCTCTTAGTACTACTTTTGCTGCATCCTATAAGATTTGGTGTTTTTATTTTTTCTTTTTGTATGTCTTGAGCTATTTTCTAATTTCCCTTTTGATTTCTTCTTTGATCTAGTGGCTGTTTAAGAGTTTGTTGTTGAACTTCCATGTATTATGAATATCCCAGTTTTCCACCTGTTGTTGACTTTTGGTTTCATGCCATTGTCTTTGGAAAAGATACTTGGTATGATTTCAATCTTCTTAATTTAGTTAAGACTTGTTTTGTGACCTAACACGTGATCTGTTCTGGAAAATAATGTGTGCCCTTGAGAAAAGACTGCATTTTGTTGCTGTTCAGTAAAATGTTCTGTGTATGTCTGATAAGTCCGTTAATGTTTTCATGTCTGCTGTTTCCTAATTTTCTATCTGGATATTCTATCCATTGTTAAAAGTGGGGTACAGAAGACCCCTACTATTTGCAAGTTATATAACTGAGAATGCTCTAATATTGAGACTATATAAAGATCTCTTAGAATTCAATTATAAAAAACAAAGAAGTTTGAAATGAAACTTCATTCAAAGAAGTTT
Organism: Diceros bicornis minor; assembly: GCF_020826845.1. Classification (NCBI taxonomy): domain Eukaryota; kingdom Metazoa; phylum Chordata; class Mammalia; order Perissodactyla; family Rhinocerotidae; genus Diceros; species Diceros bicornis. Next base: position 85,912,909 of record NC_080747.1, read on the forward strand.
GAAATGAAACCATTTCATTGGTTACCCAATGAAAATGGGTAACTAGCTGCAATTGACATGTCTCCAGGAGAAACATAGATGGCCAATAAGCACTAGATAGATGTTCAGTATCATAAATTATTAGGAAAATGCAAATTCAAAGCATAGTGTAATACTATTTCACACTCAAAATGAAGGCTATACTCAACATAATGGAAAGTAACAAGTGTTAGTAAAGATATGGAGAATGGGAAACCCACATACATTACTGGTGGGAAAGTAATTTGATGCATCCACTGCAGAAAACAGTTTGCCATTTTTAAAAATCTTAAACCTGGAATTACCATGGACCAGGAGAGTCACAATGTTGGTATGTCCAAAAAACCATTGGAAACATATGTTCAAAGAAAAACTTTTCCATGGATATTCAAAGCAACATTATTCACAATGGTCCAAAAGTGGAACAAACCCAAATTTCTATCCAGTTATGACTGCATAAACCAAATGTGCCCTATTCATAATATAGGACATTATAGAGCCATAAAAAGGAATAAGCTACTGCTACATGCTCGGCCATGGATGAACCTTGAAACATGTGTGCTCACTGAAGTTGTCCACAAAGGCCACAGATAGCATGATGCCATTTGAATGAACTGTCCAGAAACCAATAGGGAGAGAAAACAGATGAGTTGTTTTCATGGGCTTGGGTTAGGAGAAAATAGTGTGAATGAGTATGGGTTTGTTTGGGGGTGTTGAAAATGTTCTGGAATTAGATAGTGGTGATAACCACACGACATAATCATTGTACTAAATGGCACTGAACTGTATACTTTAAATGCTTACAACAGTGTATTCTGTGTTAAGCAGATTCTCCATAAAATTTTTGAATTTTTTAAATTAATCAGGGTGTTGATTAATTTTAATTTAGTTAATTTAAAGTTGGTTGGGATAGTTAATAAGGGTAATTAATAGAGTTATTAGGGGTAGGGCACATTGTAGCCAAGAGAGTAAATATCCGATGATGGCTATAGTAACAGATCCTATAATTGTACAAGCAACAGTCTAAAATCCAGTCTGTTTCCATTGTCCCCAACTTGGAGAGACCAGCCATGAAAATATGTCAGTGATCTCGGGGGCCTTGGGTATCTTTTAAAAGATTTAGGTAACATTACGCAATATTTTAACCTCTTGGGCCATCTGGTGGAGGTAGATTTGAACTTGTGAGTTGATGTACATTCAGCAAGTGGTTCTAAGAAAGGCAAAAACTCCTCCTTCCTTGGTTGGTATAGACAGTCTAGGGCCAGGCCATTCTCTAAAACCATTTAGGCAAGAGACTCATGAGACTGTTGCACAAGGGCTAGGATAGGGTCTTATGGAGTTGTTGTCGATGTTGGGTTAAGGTTTTCGATACTTCTTCGTTGCCTCAGTTACCTGATTTTGTGTGGGTAGGGCCATCGCACCTGTGTCCAGTCCAGTCAGTCAGTCCTAGTAGAAATCAACACCCAGTCCTACAGGACTGACAGTGTCTCCATGGGTTGGTGGTAGCCAGTCAGGACAGGAACCTCGGGGGACCTGCAACCTGAGGGAAGCAGGCTGAAATAGACACAATGATGCATTGCAGAATATAACCTGGAGAAATCTGCTCAGAGGGCTGGGGAAGAGAGAACCTCACTGGGTGAGAGCCTTGTGATATCAGCCTACAGTAAAACCCAAAACTGGATGCTCCTGGTGTGAAATATTCATTACGGCCCTTGGAAGTAAAACCAGTAATTTGCACCCATTAACTAGTTACCTATGCTATGATTTCAGGGGGTATTGTTAAAGTGTTTCTTGGCCAAGAGCTGTTTGGGCCTGAGCACAAAATCACCAAGGTGGCCTCGAAGGCTACCCCAAAATGACCCCTCAAGGAGCAGTTGGGGCAAAAAGTGGGTGGAGCATTTTGAAGGAAGCCTGGGGCAAAGATGTTGTTGTGCGATTGAGTTGGGTACAACTGAGTGTCTCCGCAGGGTAAGCCCTTCAGCTGGGGTACAATAGGTGATTGGAGGCCAAGTGACAGACCCTGTGACTCCTGATTCCCAGTGCACAGACAGGCCTCTCAGCCCATTGGACATAAATGGTGGTGGTGTTTGTGAAGCATCTTGATGGCAGTGTGGAAATTATAGGGGACGTGTGGTGGGAGACGTCATGATAGTGTCGGGAGGAGCTGTGTGTGAGATTACGGTGTTGAAGGGAAAGGACTGGAAGCAGGTGCAGTGGGTGTGTGACCAACAATGGTCAGTGAAGGGACAGCTGGGGTGTAACTGGGGAAAGCAGGGACCAGCAGAAGTCATGTGTTTAAAACAAGACACCAGGCCCAAATGGAGCCGCTTAGGCTATGCCTCACATAAACAAGTCGAGACTTAATTAGACTTTTGGCCCTCCCAGGGATAGAATCTTAAACCAGTCAATCACCTGATGCGCAGCAGGTAGCTCATCTTCCTGATAGAGCCCTGCCATCCTCTAAAGGAAGGTAACCTTGCAGTAACCAACCCACTTTTTTATCTAGTGTAACTTCCTTGTTCTTGCTCCCTTCTGCCTATAAAATCCTTCATTTTGTAGAACTCCTTGAGCTCCTTTCTCTCTGTTAGACTGGATGCTGCCTGATTCATGAACTGTTGAATAAAGCCAATTAGATGTTTAAAATTTACTCAATTTTATTTTGTTTTGTACCAGTTTGGTGGCAGCAGTGGGATCCAAAGGAGACGCCTGATGGCTTTGAGGATGAGAAACACAGTCATTGGTACCCTCAAAACCTTTGAGTTCTCCATCTTTTTCGCTGTTTCTGAGGGCTGTGGGTAAGTTCCTCTTGGATATGAGATCCACTCTGTTTGCTTTGAGCTCCTGATCTAACTGGCTTTCCAGTTCAGGGTCAGTGGCTCAGTCTAGACTGACAGGATGCTCTAAGAGAGCATCAGTCTTAGCACTTGGTTAGTCAGCAGTGCCAGGCAAAGGCTTAGCGGTTCAGCTTGAGCTGCCAGATGGTTCTGCCAGGAACCCGAGTCCCTGGCCCTTAGTTAGTCCACAGTCCCCGTTTGTTGGGGTCTGCTGGTTGAGTCTGCAGTCTCCATGTGTTAGGGTCTATTGCTTCAGTCCGTGGTTCTTGCTAATGGAGAGGAGTGGAAGAAATGTGTGCTCCATGCACATCCAGTCTTTGAAAACTTCCCATGTGCATTTTACATGCATTTTGCCCTCTGTTGACTGTAGATGGGTTCTAAGGAAATGGTGAAAGCACAGTGAGGAGGAACTGTGTGTTTCTGCACGACTACCTCGAGGAGTGCCACCCCCTCAACCTGAACAGATACCTGGCACTAGTAGAAATGAAAGACATCCCATCACTGTGGATAGGAAGACTCCTTATTGTGCCGGTGTCAACATTATCCAAAGAGATCAACAAATGCAGTGCAGTCCTTATCAAAATCCCAAGGGCGTTTTGTGCTGAAATAGAAAAAAACCCATCCTAATATTCTCATGGAGTCTCTAATAAGCCCAGATACCAAAAATAATCTTGAAAGGAGATACTAAGTTGGAGGACTGATTCTTCCTGATTGAAAACTTACTATAAACCTACAGTATCAAAACTGCATTGTCATGGCATACAGACAGACATATTGACCATTGGAAACAGAATTGAGAGCCCAGAAATTAACCCTCACCCATGTGATCAAATGATGTTTGACATGGGTGCCAAGATTATTCAATTAGGAAAAGTCTTTTCAACAAGTTGTGCCGGAAAAAGTGGATATCTACATGCAAAAGAATCAACTTGGACATTTACCTAACACTGTATACAAAACTTGATTCCCAGTGAATCAAATACCTAAGTGTAAGAGCTAATGCTATAATACCCTTAGAAGAAAACATAAGGCAAAACTTGACAAGATAGGATTTGGTAATGATTTCATGGTTCTGACACCCAAGGAGCAGCCAATAAAATAGGAAAATACATATGCTGGACTTCATGGATATTAAAAAGTTTTGTGACTCAAAAGTCATTATCAACAGGGTAAAAGCACAGCCCACAGGATGGGCGACCATATTTGCAAACCATGTATCTGACAAAGGCTTAATATCCAGAATAGATAGAGAACTCCTAAATTCAACAACAAAAAACAAACAAATCAAAATTGAACAAAGTATATGAGTAGACATTTGCTCAAAGAAGATCTGCAAATAACCAATAAGCATATGAAAAGATGCTCATCATCAGTAATCATTAGGGAAATGCAAATCAGAAACACAGTGAGAGACCACCTCACATTGATTAGGATGGCATCTATCAAAAAAAAAAAAAAAAAAGAAGAAAAAGAATAGAACAACTGTTGGCCAAGATGTGGAGAAGTTGGAACCCTTGTGTACTGTGGTGGGAATATATAGTTGCTGTAGAAATCAGTATAACAATTCCTAAAAAAATTTAAAAATATAATTATATAGGACCCAGCAATTCCTCTTCTGGGTGTATACCCCACCAAGGAGTTGAAAGCATGTTCTCAAAGACATATTTCAACACCCATGTTCATGGCATCATTATTCATAATAGCTAAAACATGGAAGCCACCCAAGTATTGTAATCAAGGAAGGGCTCACAGCCCAATGCACCCCTTAGCCAAAAGGTATACGCGCTCTTGTAGAAGGGAAAAAAGCTTTATTATGAGGTTGGCCAGCAAGGAGACAAAGGTTAATTCTTTCTCCCCAATGGGCTGTAGAAAGAGGCTTTTCAAGGGCAAAGGAGCGGGTGCAGTAAGTTTGGGAGCAGTCCTAGGCATTTTGTGCAAGCACAGATTTTCATGTTCGGTCACACATCCCACGTTCAAAAGGCGGTGTCCTTAACATGATTGGCAGGGGAGTTCTTGGTCTCCCAGGTCATCCTCCAGTCACTTATGCAGTTGCAGTTTGAGTCTTGCAAGCCGTCTTGTTGTCTCATTGGCTCAAAGTAGTTGAAACTTGCTTAAGGAAGAGAAATGGAGTTTCTGAAAAGCAACTCTCGGCCCAAGATTAGATCCTTAGTAAATATCATATGCGATATGGCTTAAGAAAGTAGTCTCCAGGGTACTGTTGAGAAAAATCTGGCTGGGGCCCCATTTTATTTTGGGCTTGGTTGTGGGCCTTGCTATGGTATCTGTCCAGGGATGTATGGATGAGCAAAATGTGCTATATACATACAATGGCATACTATTCATCCTTGAAAAATGAAGGAAAGTCTAAGATATGGCACACCATGGATGAACCTTCAAGATATTACTCTAAATGAAATAAGCTAGTCACAAAAATACAACCTTGTGTGATTTCCCTTCTATGAGGTTCCTGAAATCACCAGATTCAGAGACAGAAAGTAGAATGTTTTTTGCCAGTGGCTGGGAGGAGTGGGAATGGGGAGTAATTCATGAATGGGTATAGAGTTTCAGTTTTGCAAGATGAGAAGTGTTCTGAAGATGGATCGTGGTGATGATTGCACAGCAATATTAATGTCTTCAATACCCTTAAAGCATACTTAATGTATCTATGGGGCCTGATGACTTGTCCTGGCCGAGCACATGCTTGTGTTGTTGCACATCTTACCCCTCACTGTACAGTTGGGAAACTGGCCTAGAAAGAAGCAGATACTGTCCCAGACCACAGGAGGTGGTCAGAGTCCTGAAGACTAGAGAGAGCTCCAGCTTACTTGGCCAAGGTTCCACCCCTTCCCTCAGGTTTCCTTTGGCAATGAGAGGCATTAAGATCCTAGAGGATTGCTGCCCACCCCTTTCCATATGGGGTCATTTTCCTCTCCTCATCATCACATGTGCACAGGCACACTCACTCACACTTGAATTCTCATATGGAGAACTCGGAGGTGCAGTCAAGAAGAGCCGACACCGGGGAAGTGACAAGAGGCATGAGGGAGAGAGGTTGGAGGCAGCTCTCCCACGGGGCAGTAGCATCCATTCTCCTAGATTCGTGTGCAGGGGCCCAGAGATGGGAAGAGGAATCCCTAAGTTTCCTAGGTGTCTACCTGTTCCAGATCCATCCCTGGCCCAGCCTGGGGAGCACAGGACTGGGGTCCTGCAGTCCACCTCTGTGGGCACCCAGAACTGTGATGAGTCCATCCTCCCTTTGTGTAGGCATTGGGAACAGGAGAGAATACCTCAGTGAGGGTCCTCCTGTATAAAATGGAGTGCATCCAGCAGGTGACTCCAAGTGTTCCATGCACTCACAACATGTCTGTTGGACTAGGTTCTCTGTTGATGACCTACTCTGCTCTGAAACCCTGAGAAAATGATTTCCAGCCCCTGGAGATCCTTTAGAACTGAGGAGGCTAGGGGGCTTGGGTGGAGGAGAACTGAGGATAAGGAAGAAGATGCCAGAGCACTGGACACCAAGTCCAGAGTCCAGGGAGAAGACTAATCCTTGTTGGACCCTTGAGGTCCTCATCTGGAGGTAGGGGGAACCATTGTCATGACAGCAGTTAGGATGCGTTAGGAGTGAAGAGGACACCTGGTGGGGAACAGCAAGAGGGGGGCACGGTAGGCTCCCGAGATTCCTCCCACTCCCTCGAAGCTGACAGGTCCTGCTGCTTTACCCCTGGGACCCTGGAGAGCCTCTGCCTTGAGGACACCTGAAGAAAGATTCCTTTCTGTTTGGAGTTCCGGCCTGGGTAGCAGTGCTAGTTCTGGCCACGAGGGGGCGGGCAGCCTCTTGTGTCAGTGGTGGCCAGTGAGTTTTTGCTTTTATTTTTTTTCAGTTGTATTGAGATATACTTGATATACAGCACTAAGTTAACATTGCTGTGTGGTATATTTGAAACTTGCTAAGAGAGTAGATCCTAAAACGTCTCATCATCAGGAAACAATCTTTTTTTTCTGTTTGGTGATTGATGTTAACTAAAATTATTTTGGTAACCATTACATAATATATATATATCAAGTCATTCTGCTGTAAACCTGGAATTTACTCGGTGTCCACTGAACTTTTCTTGAGCTCCTGGAGCAGCGAAGAGTCAACCAGAGGTCTTTCTGGCTGTCCCCCTGCCTCAGAAACAACTTGTACCTCCTATTACTAGTGTTCATCTCCAAAATGAAAGTTGGTCAAAAGTAGGGGGCCAGGTGCAAGATCTACCCATGTACTCATTCAGCAGCTGTGCCCTGAGCGCTCATCCTGTGCCAGGTGCCCTGGTGGGCTGAAGTGAAGGATGAAAATGACCAAGTGGTCCCTGCCTGCCAGGAGCTCGCAGTCTAGAGGGGAAATGGAAAAAAGCAAAGACATGAGAAAGAAAAGAGCAAGTGCTGTAGAGAAACACATCAGGAGGCTGTGAGGGAGGGCTGGGCATCATTGGGTAGGAGGGTCTGAAAGATCTCACTAGGGTGACAATTTCTGGGACCAGAATGACAAGAGGGAGCCTGCCCTGCACAAGTCTGGGAGCAGTGTGTCAGGGAAATGGCACCACTGGTCCTGAGCCTCACAGGCAGAAGTGAGTTTGGCCAGAGGAGGTTAGAAAGGTGGCCACTGCAGCTGGAGGGAGGCTGGGAGGAGAGAACAGGAGCTGGGGTGGAAGGTAGGACCAGGGCCTGGTAGGCTGTGTTCGTTACTTTTCCCTCTCTGACTTCATTGCCCCTAACCTTGCATTTCAAAACATCAAATGTTGACAATATCACAATTTTTGTGTATCAGCAATCAGGCATGTTTTAGCTGGGTGCCTCTGCCTCAGTGAGATTAATAGATTGGGGCTGTGGCCTCAACTGAGGCTCGACTAGGGGAGGACTGGCCCACAAGGTCACTCTCAGCCTTCAGGATTCATTTTGGATTGAGAGCCTGAGTTCCTTTCTGTCTGTTGGCCCAGGCACTCCCTTGCTTCTCTCCTCAATGTGCCTCCACATTGGGCAGCCCCAATACACCGATATTTGATTCCTCACTTCCAGGGATTTGACAGAGTGAGAGAGAGAGAGATGGCACATGAGAGAGGGAGCAAGAGGAGGTGAGAGACATTTTTAGTTAAAATTTAGACAAGACATCCCATCACTTTGGCTCTTATTATGTTCAGAAGCCATTTACTAACCACTTTGTGGTTCCACGGGGATGTGTATAACATGGGTGGGGCTTACTGGGTACCACTGTGGAGGCTGCCCACCTCATAGGCCAAGATGAGACACTTGGGTCTCATTCTCCATAAAACAGGAAACAATTGAATGGTTTTATGCCACAGGATGGCAATATTTGAATTTCCATTAGTTGCAACCCCCTCATGGTGCTGACCTGAAAATGAGGCCAAGTTGGAAGTGACTGTCCCAATATCACATTCTTGGAGCCCAGGCCTGTTTTGAGTGGTGTTCTGTACTACATCCCACCCCTCCTTGTTATTCTTCCATCTCTAAGATTGTGCCTTAGGTACATGTGACACCAGCCCACAAGGGTAATAGATATTATCTCATATACACTGGGTGATGTCCCTAGGAAGTAGATTCTAGCCTGATCCCCATGGTGCCGGTTTAGAGACTGGGGAGGACCTGAGAGGCACAGGGACTATCCCAGGATGAAGAACTAGTAAGGAAAAGGAGGTCTGCATTCATCTCTGTCTCCTCAAAGCTAGGTCCCTAGTTAGGTTTCCAGTGAGCTGTGGGTAGGGCTGTGTAGGCTCATTGTGTACAGTTCAGGAGATGACATGGGGTCATAGACCTCAACAGATCTTAGAACTCAGGTAACCAGGCACCCACAGCCCCCCATCCAGCTCACTTGATTGGAGACAGTCAACAGGCAAAGATGTTTTGTTGTTGTTTCCCAACTTTTGGAGGCTCTGAGCTCAAAAAATCCCAGAAAGAGAATCTTTTTGGTAGTTGGCGATGTTGGCTCAGCCCTCATTCTTGACGCCTCTGGGCGTCTGGCAGGAGGCAGTGAAAGGTAACACGGGACAGCCCAGGAAAGGCTAGTGCAGGCCAGGGCACAGCTGTGATCCCACCTGATCAGCCCCACACCCCTTGCCCCTCTTTGTGTGTGTGTGTGTGTGCATGTGTCTGTGAGGAGGGGAGAAGGCAGGACATAAGGGACGGGTCATTCCTGAGCAGGAGCTGGTTGTTAGGTGTCGGAAACCTGGTGAGTCTGTCATGTTCATACCCCAGGCCATGCCTGGCAGCATGAGAAGGTGAGCTCCTCTAATCATATGTTACCAAGTACTAGAGGATTCATCTCCTTCCTTCCCTGACCACAGTTCTTTGCAGGGATGCTCCTCTGTGCGTGAACTGAGGAGCAGACTTTCTCTTGGGCGTTGGCCCCAGTGGCAGTGTGCATGCAGCCCCTGATTCCTTCTGGCCCAGCTCCCAGGCAGTCTTTGCAGAACTCCACTCAGGAGGTTGTCGAGTAGCTGCCCAATGGTTTCAACTCCACCAACTCACTAGACAAGGGGCAGGTACATGAGGCCACCCACACTTTCCAGTACTGCTCTGAGATGAGAGCAGGAGCAGAGAGTCTCCACACTCAGAAGCTTGAGATGACGGGGTTGGACTAGAACTAGGGTGGAACCAGACTGGGGCTGTCCCTTTTTCAAGCTAAAGGGGATGTACATGAATGTCACCTTGCCTGGTTAGGAGATGAGGTGCCGTGACCCTCTTACCCTTGTCCGGTGTGAGCTTCTGGAGGCCACTGAGGCAAAGCCAGAGGGTAAGGGGGACTGCAGGCTGGGTATTCCTGGAAGGGAGGGGGATCTTTCCTGTGTTTAGAAGGACACATGGAGAGTCAGCTATGTGGGTGAACCTTTCTCTTTATCCCGCTCCAGCGCCAGCTACAGAGCTCCAGCCAGCGGCAGAAGAAGAGCAGTGGGCAGTGGTGGAGGTAGAGCTGCCTCCGGCTCCGTTGACACCACTCCCTCTAGCACTGGAGCCAGTGTCCCCTCCACCAGCAGTGTTGGAGCTGGAGCAAGGGCCAACATGGGCTCCAGCAGGAGTGGGAACTGCTGAGCTGGAGTCACCTGGACCATCATTTCTAGTGAGAAGTCCATCTCCACCTGTGGCTCTTAAGGAGCATGAGAAGCTTAATCTCATGGCCTTCCCTCCTAAGCTGGTGGTGGAGCAGTTGACCGTGATGGATGTGGTGAGCAGCTGGGCTTTCAGGGAGGGGTGGGGCAGGACTTCCCTCTGCCATCGTTGCCCCAGACCTGATCCAGTCTCCTATGATCTGGGCCCAAATCCAGGCTCCACCCTTTACCAACCATAAGACCTGGGCAACTTTCTGAACACCCAAGCCTTTGCTGTCCACCTGCAGACCGTGGAGGTGGACATTAAGAGGACCTGCTGCACAGAGTGACTGTGCCAACTCCATGAGGTAGAAGAGACGGAAAGCTGGGTGGGCCCTGGCTCATCTGTGCAGGGAGGGGCTCACTGTGTACAGCCCGGTCCCTGGTGGCCCAACCCGCTGCTCAGGAGGCTCAACAGCCTCAGGACTTATTAGACATCTGATGTGTACTCCACTACGAGGGAGACAGACAAGGCCTGTGGTTGTAGCTGCCACGCGGGGATGTGCATCAGAATGTGGAGTGGGACCAGAGAGGGGATCAGGGCATTGGAAGATGCCCTCTTGGGATGAGACGAGTTGAGCCACGGTCTGGAGCTTGGAGTTAGCCAGGACGGGCTGGGTCAAAAGCCCCTTTCCCTTCCCTGCCAGTATTGGGTCCTGGGTCATCCTGTGCTGGGTGTCCTCGAGGGACAGAGAAGAAAATCCAGGGACTCTCACAAGGCTCAGGCCACATCCTGAGCTTTCTGATCTCCAGCTCTAAACTGTGACTCCTGTGTGGGACTTTGGAGGCTGTGGACACAGACCTGGGGTGTGGCAGGGCTGGGTGACACTCCCCCTGTTCTCCAGGACCTCTTCCGGAAGGTGGTGCCCTCTCCGTGCCTGGCCTCCACCTGGGGCAAGAGGAGCAAGCCCGAAATGAACACCAGACACCCACCGTCCAGGCCACCGTCGACCACATCAGAAGGGTGGCCAGCTTCATCATCACCCCCTGCCTCGGGGACCCGAGCATGACAGCCCAGGACAGGGTGAGGGTGGTGGAGCGCTGGATCCAGGTGGCCCAGGTGTGCTGTGGGAGGCCCAGTGGAGCCCCTCTCTGAAGCCTTGGGAACTGCCTCTCCACCTTTATCAGCTCCCAGGATTGCAGTGTGTGGTCTAAGCCCCTGCACAGCCCCTAGGCCCTTCCTGCCAGGGGCCCGCTGACTTTGACTCCAGGTCCCAGTGAGAGGATGCTCACTTCCTACCTGGCTCCTTCCCTGGGTTGAGCTAAAATCCTGCTCCCTGTGAGTGTTACTCTTTGGGTCCTAAATGTGCCCTTCTGGGGCTCCCTGAGCATCTGTCTCATCCAAGAGGGGAGATTTAAATAGAAGGGGACTGAAGCTAGAGCAAGCAGGGCTCCAGCGCCCCACCTCACAGCTCATTCTCTTCCCTTCCCCAGGAGTTCGAGATCCTGAAGAACTTCTCCTCGTCCTGCACTGTCATCTCTGCTCTGCAGGAAACCTCCACAAGCCACCTGAAGAACACACGGGGGAAGTTTCCCGGTGGGTAGGCCTCTCTCCATAGGAGGGCCAGGGTGGATGGGGGATCTCCCGTATGTCTGCCATTGGCCCCTCAGTCAGCTGGGAACTCCTGGGAGGCAGCAAATGCTGGGGACCGGGCCTGGGCCTCGGCAGGGGGTCTCTAAGCCTCCCGGGTCCTTAGTCACAAGCTCTGCTTCAGGACTTGGCTTCCTTGAGTGTCGGGTACTCAGTTGAGCCACATTGGAGATTTTCAAGTGTTTATGGCAACAGAACTCTATGCCCATTTGAAACTCAAAGCAGTCAAAACAGAGCTGCTCTGTAGAGCTGGGGAGTGGAGACCCCAGTGACCAACAGGAGAGCCCCCTCCCAGTACCATGAGACCTCAGCGCTCAGAGGAGCCCAGTGAGAACACTTCTCCAGGCCGTTTGAATCTCTCGGGTTTGCAAAGAAAAGGGATTTGCATTCAGACCCCTCACATTATTCCTAAATTTATCCCTCGTTCTTTCCCCTCCCCTGAGAGAGAACCCTGAAAATCTTAAGGAACTCAATAGTCAAGACAAGTCCTTGAACAGAGAACTGATGATCAAGGTAGAGTGGAGGCTGGGGGTCTGGAAAGAGAGGAGGGGGGTGCGGAGGAGGGGCACTGGGCAGGCTGTGATTTTGATAGTTTCTCACTTGAACTTTCTCTGAAACATTCTCATCTATTTCATCCAGATTAATAAGCAGAGAGATCTGTTCTGCCCATGGGAAGGTGGGGTGCCGTTTGTGGGCAAGAGGCCCTGGTCATGGGACACAATGGTGTTGGCTGGGCTGTTCCAGGAGGAGTTGCCGAGCTGGCGCCATCAGCAGGTCTCTGGCTTCCATGTATGTCCATCCTGCTGGATGTAGCTTCTTCCAGGCTGTTGGGTGGTTGGTGTGGGTTTAGCCCTCAGCCTAAAACTATCCTCAGGAAGCCAGGACCCCTCTGCTCCTTCTATCTTCACCACATCTCCAAGGGGCTGCCGCCTGCCTGCCCCAGGGATGTGCATGGCAGAGGATTCCCATGGCCCAGGTGGACAAACAGGCTGCTCATCCTTAGGTGGCAGATGTGTGTGCATTGTGGGACTCCCCACTGGACCCCTAGTGCAGTCACTTGAGTGAACCACAGGAGTCTAACCTGAGTGCCTGGTTGGCAATGACATAGGCCCCCGGTGGCTTATGAGAAGTGTCTAGGCAACTGATGGATTCTTAGTGGACCCTGCTGAAAGGAAGTTAGGAGCCTCATGTAAAAAGGGAATCAAAATGTCCTGTCATCCCCTTCCCTGTTGATCAGAGGTGGCACCTTGGGGGTCCAGTTCCTGAGTGGATAAAGAAAGAGGTCAGGGGCCTGCCCGGTGACACAAGCGGTTAAGTGCGCGCACTCCGCTGCAGCGGCTGAGGGTTCACCGGTTCGGGTCTCAGGCGCGCACCGACCCACCGCTTGTCGACCTATGATGTGGCAGCGTCCCATATAAAGTGGAGGAAGATGGGCATGGATGTTAGCCCAGGGCCAGTCTTCCTCAGCAAAAAAAGAGGAGGATTGGCAGATGTTAGCACAAGGCTGATCTCCTCACAGAAAAAAAAAAAAAAAAGGATTCAGTGCAGGGGAATGTCCTGAGGCGTTCCTTAGGGAGCAGAAGGCTTTGGCTTGGCCTCTGGCCCAGCCTGGGGGCCAGACACTCCACATGACTGGGGCAGGCAGGAGCCACTCAACCAGACTCCCAAGACACCCCATCCTCTCCATCCATGACTCGGCCCAGGACCAAGCTTTGAGAGCTCAGGGGACAGGACTGTTTTCAGTGGTGGGGCTGGGGGTTAGGCGAGGATGTTGGAACAGGGCCTCTGGCTGAGAGGGGCAAGCGGCCTCTCCTCTCTGGGCCCCTGAGCACCTCTCTGCCCATGTTTGGGCCTCTGTCTCCCCATCAGGGAAATGGAGGGATGGTGATTGTGTTGTGCAGGCCTCACAGGGTGGTGTTGAGGTAAGAGGGAGGAAAGGAATGTGGGAGCTTTCTGCCTGCTCCACCTGGAGGGGTGAGGGCCAGAACAAGGATGACAGTCTTGTGACACTGAGTCCTCATGAGAACCTGTGTGGTAGCTGGAGTTCTCACACTTTCCAGATGAGGAAACAGGCTCAAGGAGGCCAGGCCACGAGCCCAAGCTCACACCCAGAGTGAGAGTTGGAGCTGGGCTTGTTCTGGAATCACAAGACCTTGGAGGATGGAATGACATTGGTACCAGTTGACTCAAGTCAGATGTCCAGTGTCGGAGGCCAGTGGAGCTGGAGAGAAATGGGGTGAGGGGAGTATCGCCTCGCTGACACTCTCCTTGACCCTGACAGGAGGGGCCCTTCACGTTTGCCCCCCCAGAGTGCAACCCCCAGAGAGTGCAGGAGAAGCAGCAGCAGCAGTAGGTAAGTGTGCCTGTGGGGCAGGGGCTCTGCGCTCCCAGCTGGAGGCCTCAGATCAAGAGAGGAGGGCCCTTTCTCTTGGTGCCACAGTGCCCAAATCCCCCAGTAGAAGTGACCAAGAGGAGGGCCTGGAAGAGATGGTGCAGGATGGGTTGTTTTGGGGAGGTCCAGGGAAGGCACACCATGTGATTTGCCAGAAGCCGGCCCTGGGAGGTGAGGAGGAGGAGTGTGGTGTTCTTGGGGTGTGAAGGGAGGAAGAATTGAGGGGAGGCTGCTGAGGATCCTAGGCTGCTCCTCGTGGGAAACCTGTGGTGGGCCAGGAGGCTGAGGGTGGGGACTTTTCAGGAGAGGGTCTACATGGGGTCTACTTGAGAGCAAGGGCTCATCCCACCCCACCCCGATGTCACAGGGTGTCTTCCCCTATCTTGGCAATCTGCTCAGTGACCTGCTGATGCTGCACCTGGCGATGGGTGACTATCTCCAGGCGGGTGAACCTGAGGACTAGGCAGGAAGGACCAGGATTCTGAGCCTTGGGATGCGGGAGCCCCCAAACTGAGCTCTGAGTTCTCAGCACTTGGCACATCTCCTCTCATGAGAGCCTCGCAGCTGCCCCTGGGAGCTGGGGCATCAGGCCCATCTTAGGGATGAGTGAAAAGAGGCTCTGCCAGAGACACCCATTCCAGTTCCCCAGGCTGGGGAAGCTCAGAGCTGCCTGATGGCACAGCTGCGTGAGGTTTTATCTGAGCTGGACTCAGCCTCTAACTCCTATGCTGCCCATGAAGGGAGAGAGAAGTCGGGCCCCCCCAAGTCAGGCAGCACATAAGTTGCTGAGCAGTCCCCTCTGCCTAAGGCCTCAGCCTCCAAGTCTGTCATCAGAGAGAGTTGTGCTGCCAGGTCCCTCAGTCTCACCCCCATGTCCTCCTACTCTGGAGCCCAGAGCCCAGCCTAGGTCCAAGTCCTCTTTTCTCTGCATGCCGGGCCCCCTCTGGGTACCTGGCAGTAGTGCAACATGAGAAGGGGTGGGCATAGGGAGCTAGTCAGGCTAAGGGGCTTTGTCTGATGGACTCTGGCTGTCTACCTTTCAGGGGAATGAGATTAACCTTGAGAAGAGGACTGAGGAGCAGCTGTGGCACTCCCTGCAGGGGAGGGGAAAGAGGTGGAAATCAGAGACCTTCTGGGCAGAACAGTCCCTGGCTTCACCCCCTGTATCTTACATTGAGTGGAAGAGTTTGATAACAGAGGAGTGGGAGACCCATCCAATTGGCGGGTGGGTTGAGGGGAGGATGGCATCAAGGATATCTTCCTGGAGGAGGAGCTGATTATTCCCATTCTGAGAACTGGTAGAGCCTGGATGGAACTGGAGGGAAGGATGGTTTCCAGGACTGGTCCCCTGCCCCACTTCTCACCTCCAACAAGGCCCCTGCAGCATCCTCCACCCAGGCCCTGTCTGCCTCCTCTCCTTCCTTCTGGTCCCAGGAATACCGAGTCATGAGGAAGATCCTGCTGCTCCAGGAGGCTGCCAAGAATTACAACCTAGAACCCGAGGGAGCAATTTGTGGCCTGGTTCCAAGACATGGAGTTGCTCAACGAGAATGAGAGGTGAGGCCGGGCAGGAGTTGGGTGAGGGCAGGGGTGGACTCTCCCTGTTGGCCAGTCCAGAGAGCCTGTCTCCATGGTCCCCCACTCATCCCCCGGCCTTATTACATGGCGACCTCTGGGACACCCAGACTCCAGCTGCTGGGCAGGCAGTAGGGGGACCCCTGAGGTGTGGTTCCTGGTAGGCTCACAGGTGCCTCTCTGTCCTGTAGCTACAACCTGTCCTGCCAGCCAGAGCCCTAGACCTAGTTGGCCTGCAAAATACGCAAGGCGAAGAAGAACCGGCCATCATCAAGGTCTGGGGTGAGTGAGTGTCTGGGCCGGGGTGACTGACTCCTGGGGGTTCAGTAAGGCTTCGGGCTAAGCGTGGCCTTTGGGAGTCGGATAGCTGGCACTGGGATCCCAGCTCCACTATTGACCAGTCCTGTGACTGGGGTGACTCTCTTCAGCTTCCTGAGACTCCGTTTCCCTCTCTGTGAAATAGGTGATACTAAATGATCGCTCACGTGGCAGGGACGAATGGGGTATTGGTGGCTGACAGCACTGAGCACAGGGTCTGAAGCACCCAGTGCAGTGGGGACAGGGTGGGGGGCCATGATTCAGAGGGAGGCTGCAGAAGATAACCCGACTCTTCTACTCAGCCCCCAGGCCCCAACGCCGAACCCCGTACCAGTGGCCGATCACAGCCCCATCCTCAGCAGCGGGGACACTGTTGGGATGCTTGCGATGCACCGGGCCAGCTCCTCCCACTTGATGGGAAGGGGAGCATTTTAAGCTGATTCCTGGGGTCCCCTGAAGCCCAAGAGAGAAGGGACGACCCCATCCCAGCTCCCTGACATCTCTACCTCAGCACCTACTCACCCATTGGGGAGGGTCAGTGGTTATTTGTTGTAAATAATAAATGACATATTTGAATATTATATTAAAGTCCTGTTCTTTTTACAGCTTGGGAGATGTGGTGTGGTTCTGTCGCTTTCTGTAGGCATGTGAGTGAGACACAGAATCTCACATTTCTCCTTGAATCAAGAACTCTTCTGAGTCATCAACTTATTGTATGTTGGAGAAGGGAGAAAGGCCAGCCCATTTTTTGGCTAGTGACGTCACTCCCAATTCTCCCTAACTCCGAGGACAAGTTCATTTCAGTATCATTCAGCTGCTCCAGGGGCGGACACTGCCCCCCGCCCGTTCTCTTGGGATTTAAAGGTTGATGGTACTTTCCCAGGCAAAGCAACAACCACTGAAATGTGGGTGTCTTTAAAACAGCAGTACCCAGGACCAGGTCGTGCCATAGGCAGGGGGTGCCTTTCTACATTCTGGAGGAAGAGGGAATGTTTTCTGCTTCTCTTGTTGAGGTTTCTTTTGACCAAATTTTAGGAACTTGTAGTTTTCTAGTTCAATCTCTGGAATTGCATCAGCTCTAAGTGGGAAAAACAATGTAAAAAGATCAAAACATGCACATGGAGAGGACAAGGCCCAAAAAGGTGATTTGCAAATGGACTAAAGGCAGACAGGACTTTCCCTCCTGAGACCCCTCTAGTGCCTCCATGTTCACTACTGACCTAGAATTGAATCTTGCTGGGATCCTTGTCCAGGACTCTGAATTCTGTTTCCTGCTTGTTTTGTATCCAATGGGAAAGATTTGTGATGCAGCTTTAAGGCTACCACTGGACCTCATTCCATAAATACGACCGCTCTCTGTGAACCAGGATTTCCAGCACCTCTGCCTTCCTTATGCCATTCACTTTAGGGCAGAAATTCCCTAGAAGGCTCCTCCCTGGCTTGGCCTGATGGATCCCGGGTGAGCTCTACTTTACCAGGATAAGGGACCATAATCCTGACCAGTGAGTGACCCCACACTGTCCCTTGCTGTCCAAGGTGACTTCTGAGCCTGTGTCCTTCTGAGGTCCACGGTCTTGGACAGTTCTCCAGTTTACACATTCAGTGTTGATGTTGCCAACTTGTCCAAATGGGGCAATGGGGCCCGAGCCATTAAAGTGTGTCACCCCTGGGTGGTTGTGTTTTTTTCCCCAGTCTTGTGCTGTGGTTACATTACAACCACCTGATGGGGTGTGAACCCTGTTTGGAGCTTTGAAAGATGAGGCATGACAGGAGTGTGGGGTGGTCCAGCAGGAAAAGCCACGGAACTGATGATCCATGGTCGTGTATGAACACAGCCTTACCAATTAAAATACTGAAATTCTTCCCATCTGGTGGTGAATACACACTGCTCTGAGCTCACACCGAGAACCCACCCCACGACAAGGGCTTTCAAAGGGTTACCAAGTGGCATTTTGAACCTCATCCCTTGGAAACACCCTGTAAGACAAGGGCCAGATGAATCACTTGGCACTTGTGAGTTATCGCCTCCTGACTGATGGCTGCAAGTGTCACCCAGACACACAGGCTGGACTCTGCCAGGGAAGCCTTCTTAGGACAGCTAGAAGCTGAGGATGACTCCTGGTTCCCGGCATCCCAGGCCCTTCCTGACATGGCACAGCCACCCAGGAAAGTGGTTTGGTAATGAAAAGACTGGGAAGGCAATACTTCGCCTCTAAAGAGAAAGAGAAGTACCAATAGCGAAAGCTTGATCCCTCAAATAGTCAATTAAATCTCAACAAGCAGTGAGTTCTTGTCAGATTACTGATGCCGAAATGGTCTCTTTTGATAAGAACATGATCCCCCAGCTGCCATGTCCATCTTCATGAATCAAATTTCCAACACATATGGATCTAAAAAACTGAGGGAAATCTGGTATTTCCTTAGATGCAACTCTGAATTAGCGTGCAAGAAGTAACACAAAAATGGAGACCTAGAAGTAAATATCTAATTTGAGAACATAGACATCGAAGTGCTTTTGAAATAATATTTTGGAATCTATTGGAATATTACACAAAAAGAATAATCCACTTTAAGTAGGTTTTACTGTGACTGTATGGGGCAAAACTGAATCATCCCGTGACGTTGATAACTCGCTGATGACTTGAAAGTACAAATCAATAACATACATAGTAAAGGAAAATGAAAGAACAGCATGAAAAAGGAAGATCTTTCTCTCCTCACTTGAAACTCAACCTCTCACCTCAGAAAGAAACCACTGTCTATATTTTCTGTCATGCAGCAGAGTTTAATAAAAGAAACATATTGGTATATTTCAAAGTTTCAAGAGCTCAAAGCAAGGAAACATTAGGGACGCTGCCAAGAGACCTCACTGAGGTGCCTGCTCCATTTCGTCTGCTGTCAAGACGGCCTTCCTGGCCCCTCACTTTCTCTGCCTCGCTAGCAAGTCTGTTCACCATCAGTGCTATCACCAGTCTCTCTCCTGTGTTCTTCATTGCCCTTTCCTCCTTCCTGATACCTTCCTCAGTCGCCAGAAATTGTTGGCAGTGGTACTGTGGAATGCCCAGATCAGCTCCTGGAATCATCTCTGCCAAATCTGAAGACCGGCAGGAGTGGGCATGGGACCTGGAGTGCAGACCACCTGCGAGCACACCTGGAAGGGATTCACCTGTGTGACTAAGTGCAAGTTTTTCCAACGCTTTGGCAAGATTGAAAGGACTTACTAGTTGTCCTGCACTTCTGCAGGCCTTGAGTCCTTGTGGTTTCTCGGGCCAGCAGACCTGGTGGGGCTCGTCCAAGGTGTCCTCCCAGAGACCCTTCATTGCCAGGATGGGATGGAATTCTAGTAACCGGCCTCTTGAATATGTCACTAGACATCCTCAAAGGGATGGAGATGTTTAAACCAGGCTTTGGTTTGGACTGGTTCCCACAGTTATGCTGCTTCCTCTGTGAAGACTTGGCTATCATCCTTCTTTTCCTCTTACCCTACAAAAATAAATCATGAAATTGGGTCAAATGATAAAGGAAGCCTGCCTTTTTACAATTATCCTGGCTGTTTTGTACTTCCACCCTCCCTCTATCCTCTGGGGCTAGATCTGACCTGTGTCCTGGGATGTCATCAGGCAGATTTGCATCAAGAACAGAAAGCTCAAGGTCAAAACTCAAGGCTACTCCAGATCATTTCTCCCCCTCCATCCTGTTAACACCCCCTCCTTGTTTGAGTGTGTTTCTATTCTCTTCTTGTCCTTGTCACTCTCAACCTCATAAGTCCTGGCACTCCCTCTCAGGACAGTCGGTCCCCAGTCCTTTACTAGTTCCCAAATCCTACCATTTCTGTGTTTTCTGACTACTCATTTGCTTAATCCATTGACCACTTGGTGTTCATAGCTCCTTTAGAAGTTAAATCAATAGTGACATTATCAACCACCCCCTGTTAACGACTTACTCCCATATCCCAGATGTTCACATAATCCAAATGGTTATGTTCAAAAGTAAATAATTCAGAAAACATATTCACCCACCACAAATTCCTGATCTCTAATATTTTTATTCAAACACTCATACAGTAGATACCTGTGCCTCATGATCAGAAGTAATGCTAGATCACCGATCCTCACCTTAATTTCCTCCTACACCTATCAATCTTGGATTCCATGGACTATGATCTCAATAATTTCCTTGGAATAATAAAAAATTCATTACCACTCATTTATGTTGTAAACCTCCAAACCCAGAAGATCCCGATTATCTGCCATGCCGCAGCTACTGCTGGTCTTATAACAAGCTGAATAAAAAGCATGAAACATGATCTTTTGGTACCACTGTAAATACAAAACCATCTGCATCAACTGGGAAACATCCATAATGCCTGGAAATTTTGTTCTCTTTTTTTGTGTTGGCTCAATAAGAGGAAGACAAATCAATTTAAAAAATGAGCAAGGGACCAGAGTAGACTTTTTCTAATGAAGACATACAAGTGGCCAACAGGTGTATGAAAAGGTGTTCAGCATCACTAATCATCAGGGAATGCAAATCAAAACCACAATGAGCTATCACTTCACACCTGTTAAGATGGCCATTATCAAAAAAACTAAAGATGGCAAATGTTGGTGAGGATGTGGAGAAAAGGAACCCTTGTGGGAATGTAAACTAGTACAACCATTATGGAAAACAGTATGGAGCTTACTCCAAAAATGAAAACTAGCATATGATCCAGCAATCCCACTTCTGGTATATGCCCACAGGATTGAACTCAGGGTCTCAAAGAAATACCTGCACTCTAATGTTCATTGTAGCTAATTCACGATAGCCAAGATATGGAAGTAACCTAAATGTCACTGATGGATGAATGGATAAAGAAATGGAATATTAGTCAACCTTGAAAAAAGAAGGAGATCCTGCCTTTTTTGACAACATGGATGGACCTAGAAGACATTATGCTAAGCGAAATAAGGCAGACAGAGAAAGGCAAATACTCACTTATATGTGGAATCTTAAATAGTCAAACTCATACAAGCAGAAGTTAGAATGGTGGTTGCCAGGGTTTGAGGGGATGGAGAAATGGGGAGCTGATGGTCAAAGGATACAGAGTTTCAGTAATCAAGATAAATAAGTTCTGGAGATCTAGGATATGGCATAGTGCTTACAGCTAACAAGACTGTATTGCACACATCACATTTGCTAATAGTGTAGATATTAAGAGTTCTTACCACACAATAATAGTAATAAAGGAGGTGAGAGAAAACTTTGGGAGGTGATGGATATGTTTGTGGCCTTGATGGTGGTGACAGTCTCAAGGGTGTATACTTATGTCCAAATTCATCAAGCTGTATATGGAAAAGTATGACATCGTTGATTCTTCTGCACCTTGAAATATGCCGTGTCCTCATCACAAGAGAAAAAAATTTGTAACTATGTATGGGGACGGATGTTAACGGGACTTATTGTGGTGATCATTTCAACATTTATACAAACATTGAATCATTATGTTGTACCGCTGAAACTAATTTAATGTTGTATGTTAACTTTACCTCAATAAAAAAAAAAACACACAACAGAAA
The DNA here is from genome assembly GCF_020826845.1 of Diceros bicornis minor. NCBI lineage: Eukaryota > Metazoa > Chordata > Mammalia > Perissodactyla > Rhinocerotidae > Diceros > Diceros bicornis. The sequence goes on from NC_080747.1 coordinate 85,934,337, forward strand.
AAACCATTTTAATATTGTAAATGAGTTCAGTGAATCCCTGAAACTGCCCCATTCCCATATGAGAGTTACAGGAAGCAGAGAGGATGAGGTAATATGGAAGAAAGTTGTACAAAACAGTATTCAAATTAAAATCATTTAAGTTGATATCAACTCCTTGTGGCAAAGTTCTGTGAGCACCGATCTTCTTTCACATTTTTCCTGGAAAAGCATACCTTCAGATCCAACCCATAATAGTTTCCTCATTTGATCTAATAAGAAAATTTTAACTTAATAAATAAAACCAAAAGCATCCCTTATGTATGAATAAAGTTAGTGAACCTTACAGAGAAAAGAGCATATTTGCACAGTCTCAATAAAGGTAACAGAAGAACGGAATGATGATGAAGTCTCATTCAAGCTTATCTTTGAAAGCCAGTAAAACCAGGTTATCTTTTCAAGAACGTGTGTAGAGCTGTCAACCTTGGAAGATAGAAATAATGGCCTCCTCTGCAGCAAAGGTCATGCTTGCTTACTGCCCAGTATAATAAAAATAACACCCCTCCCCAGGCCAAAGGTCAGCAGACATCCTGCCTGTTATCAAAGATATGAGTTCCTTAAGCTCTGAGATTTTGCAACCCTCTGCATGTCTCCTGGCCCACTGTGTATCACCCTTTGGGAAGTGGGATTTAGTGAACCAGTGCAAATGTTGATACTCTGGCCACTGTCATTACTGTGTCATTAAGTCCTGCATCTCTGACCCATGGGTCTCGTGTCTTTTGCCAGCATCTGTAAGACCATGGTAGGCTAACTTATTGGTTTGCAGGTAAGGTAAAATATCAGACCATTGACAGTTCCAGACAAGCCGTTAAAGTAACTAGTAGTCTTAGGAACAGAGAGCTATCCAGAACAATATGCATAGATGGTCTTCAAAGAAGACTTCATGCAACCAAAACTTTAATAAGTCTCTCTGACCTCTTTTATTTCTACCTCAATTAGAAGGAGAGGCACCAAGCTTTATAGACCTAGGGTTTATGCAAGCCATGTGGAGACCCAGTGACCAGAAACTTCCCATGGGAACAAAGACAGATGGGCATATTTCCAAAATGGACCTATATGCCTCCCGATCATCCAAAAGACAATACATTATCTTAATTGATGATGATTTGATTCATTAAAATCTTGTGATGGGCCAAAGATACACTTCTAAGAGGAATGAGGCACATGGCAGTTGTAAGCAGATTAACACATTTGGTGAATATCAAACTCTGAACTAACTTTAGTGTTCTAATCAATCAAAAGGTACAACAAATTTAATTAGGTAGATTAAATGATATTTAATGGTATGCCTGATTATTACTCTGCAATAATGAACAAGCAGCTCATGTAAATAACTATAATTGGTCTTTAAAATATGATAGTCAGGACTGTTTGAGATAAGCTGGAGAGAAGGAAGGGGAGAAATAGATAAAAGTTATCTGCCCTGACGCCACTCTCAAGGCCCCCGGATCTACATGTAACCCAGGAGATCGAGGCAGATGGCTGTGTGCCTAGATCCTCCTGCACTGTGGTTCTCAGGGATGTCACAGGGCTGAAGCAGCTTCCTGAATAGTGTTTACACGTCCATGTGTACAATACCCTTGACCAAGGGGATGAACCACCATTCAATCATCCCTTACACCCCTCTAATTAACAATTAGATTTCAGAATCATTGTACCATTACATGATAATTTATTCCTCAAACCTGTAGGATGGCGAGCTAAAAGAAAATCAAATTTCAATGGCTTCTTTTCTTTGAAGGACCAAGATGTTCTTTCACACTTAGAATCCGGATTAGAGGATAAATCCCTCAAGTCAATGGAAACAACTTAAGAAATGGACAGAGGGATATTTCATTCATATATACACAGTTTGCACTGTGGCAAAAATAGAGTTATATTTTAAAAAATTAGAATTTTTTGAAATTTTATACATATTACTGACTTTGTTCTGCTTATACTCCCTTTGGTTTACCAAATCAAACTCACTCTTTAATGGGCATCTAGCATTGAGTGCTAATAACAGCAGCTTTCTTAAATTCTTATTTTTCCCAGGTCAAAGGCCAAGGGAAGAGGTCGTCAAGAGGTCAAGTCTAATCTACCTATGGATGTGGCAGCCTTAACTATGGATGTTCAAACCAGACATTGCCAGCAGAACCACATCTCTTCACCCATAGGTGAGTTTTTACTAGTAATCACAGAGACTTGAGGATATCAAAGGAAATTCTTTATTAAGAACCAAAGTTATAGATCCCTATCTTGGGTTCATTACTTTGAATTTTTGACCCAAATCATATGCATCTATTGGACCATATTCAATTCTATGATCTTTAGAAGATGCAGCCCACAGCTGAAGAGAAACAGATACAACACCAATATCTTACCCTCTCTGAAGCACAACTGAGAGCCCCTGGAGTCAGAAGTTTTCAAGACAAGAAAAAGTCATTCTTCTTCCGAACAGAGAGAGTAGAGGCTATTCAAACATTCAACTTTAAATTGTTAACATGACTTGTTAGAATGTGATGGAGCAAGCCTCATACTTTCTAAGTTTCATGATTTCTCTCCAGAATACTGAGAGGGATGACCTTAAAGTCCAGTTTCCCCATAAATGTCTTTATTCAGTGATAAAATTAAATTCCCTATAAAATAATTCCCATAGGGCTGGCCCCGTCGCTTAGTGGTTAAGTGCTGTGCTACTGGTGGCCCGGGTTCAGATCCGGCATGCACTAACACGCTGCTTCTCCGGCCATGCTGAGGCCACATCCCACATACAGCAACTAGAAGGATGTGCAACTATGACGTACAACTATTTACTGGGGCTTTGGGGGAAAAAAAGGAGAAGGATTGGCAACAGATGTTAACTCAGAGCCGGTCTGCGTAGGCAAAAAGAGGAGGATTGGCATGGATGTTACCTGAGGGCTGATCTTCCTCACACACACACACAAATAATAATAATAACAATAATAATAATAATACCCATAAAATTGTTAAAAATATATCATAGTCTCTGACCAAGAGGAAACAAGGAAAATTGAGCAGTTGAATAGCAGTGTAATAAACTCCATACAAGGATCTTACTGCAGCATTATGTATAATAGTGAAACTGGACATAATCTCATCTCTATCAAAGAAGAAATAAACAGATCATGGTATTCCTGTTCTTTGGAGTACCTCTAAAACTTCTAAAAAGCTAAGTTAGGGTGGCGAGCACTGATAAGGAAAGACATCTATGATATATGGTTTGGGAAACAGCAAATTGCAAAATGATGTAGTTATGTCATTTATGTTAAAAAAAACTTTATGTGTATTTATATGTTCATAGGAAATGTCCAGAACAATAAGCTGCAACCTCTTAACTATAGTTCCTTCTGAGTAGGGGAGTGAGTTTGCAGGGAAAGGGATGGATGGGGGAGGTTTCACTTTACTCTAAATAGATCTGGGTAACTTGACTTTTTTTATAGTATGTAATTCTTTCATAATTAGAAAAATGAGTGATGTGACCTTTTGGTGCAGGGCAATACTATTATGTTCTCCAGTGTCTGTACTGTATGTTATTGCACAGCATGGACTGTAAGAGAAAGCCCAGAGGAGCAATGAAGACAAAGAAGACATAACACCTGCAAAAAGTCAGTGGAGTATTTCTCCATAACAAACCTTTCAGGTGAGTGACGGTCAGTATCTTCCACTGCTCCAGCTCTCACAATAAACCTAGAACCTGCCCTGGGTAAGCTGGAGGACCACGCCTGACTAGTCCACTCCCTGCATGGGGCCGGTTTGTGCAGGGTGACTGTCATCAAGCAGGCAATGGACTCAGGATGGGGCGTGTGCCTTTGGAGAGGATGGCAGAGAGGCACAAATTGGAACGCCAGCTAAGTGCACACACCTGAGAGGCGGAGTTCCAAGTGGAGACTCAAAATGTACCAAGAAACTGTGTGAAGTGAAGGAAGCACTCGACCACTCTGAGCCTCAGTGTTCCCCCCTGTAAAATGGGGATCACAGGCCTACTTCACAGAGCTGTTGGGGAAGATACATAAAAGTGCCTGTGACAGTCAGTGTCACATTATTAACAAAGTCGTCTCCGACTTCAGAAAATCAATGAAAAGAATAATGTGATGAGACAAGATGCCCAGCTTCGTAAGCAGCCCCAGCAGCATGAGAATGAGAGGAGCTCCGAGTAAGCAGGGTTCTTCACAGCTCCACTGGAGAGGATGAACATGGGCTACACCACGATAAGGGGCTGTTGTACAGTGACACGTGTAGTGAGAGTGGGTCCCTAAAGACACTGTGAAATAGTGTTACACACAGTGGCTCCTAGGAAACAACTACAAAGCAATGAATGCAGCAGATAGGAGTGGGAATGGGGCAAGCAGAGGAGGGTCAGAGCTACAAAATCTGACGGAAGACACTGAACCACGACGAGTGCCCAGCTCTGTCAACAGCTGCTGTGGTTGCGCCAGGAGATCAAACGTTTGAGACAGCCCTTGTGGGGACTGCTGGGAGCACAGTTGTCACTGTGGCCACACCTCAACAGCAGTGCATCGGAGCACACACACCCCGAGACTTTCCTCTCCATTAATCCTTGTTTTAAGATGACGAATATCCTCCTGTTACATTATTTCCTTCCAACACTTGTGGACGAGTGTCATCAGAACCCCCGAAGAGGGCACAGGCCAGAGTAGGATGGAACACTGGGGGCTGGGGGAGGGGCGCTGCACCTGACTACACGGATTATCACCTGGGCCTATTGAACACGAGAGAAGCACCCAAGGATGTGGTCTAATGAGACTTCCCTGTCTTGCCACATTCAGAGACACTACACACTTTCTCATCCTTTCTTTACAAAAATGTTAAAGAATTCATGTGTCATTAATTCATACAGAGGCAAATTCTTGACAAAGTGACAGGGTCCAGTTTCCATGACCAGGTTTTTCAGTTGCTTTGATAATATCCCACATTCAGAAATCGGAAATGTAACCTATTGGGATGTGTAATATAAACAGGGACTTTTTTTCCTGTAGATCAACGCCCAGATTTTTAGGGACGACATAAATCATGAAAGCTGCTAACCATTCCTCCACAGGTTTCAATAAGACTTTTAAGTTAATTTATCAATCTCAGGAAAAGACAATTTGGCAATTCAAATTTTTTGTTTCTGCATTCAAATGTACAGTACAGCCAAGAGAATGAGCAGAAAAAAATTAACAGGAAGGTCTTGCTTGCATTTTATCTTTTGCAAATAAGCAGGATATTTTATGCTCTATTCCTTTCACCACTCTAATCAATTTTTAAAGAATATGGTACCTCTGACTATCCCTAGGCATGTTTATCTGGGAACCTTGTCAGAATTCAAAGCAGAGATGTTAAAGCTGACGGGTTTCAAATGCTGCCCAAGTGCTGTCTACCTTGAACGTCCCTCTCCCAAAGCTGGACGACTGGTCTCTTCCTGAGTGATCAGAGTCGCCACCCGTGTCCCTGAGAGACTGGCCACTCAGGCCTGAGCTGAGATTAGGTGATCAATCTAAAGGGCAAAATGCTTAAGCTATTCTCATCTTAAGGTTGCTGTTTTGGAGGCCACTGCACTGGAATGCGTTGGTGAAAACGGCCTACTAGATACTTGCCTGGGAATTGGGTTGTTCTCCTCTGCTCTTAGTGGATCCTGGGGAAACCAATGATTAAGCTCACAGATGCCTCAACTTCGATATCTGCAAAAAAGGCAAGCAACAGCCAATGTTACCACCCAGCAAAGCTCTTAAGTTGTACTTGCAAGAGCGGCCACAAGAGCGAATCTCTCTCAAAAGCTGATGAAAGGATGGCACTTTGGCTGGAGAAGGCAGAGGGCAGCAGGCAAAGTGGAAAGTTTCTGGGATGTCAAACCAGTTCCCATAGGCAGTTTAGAGAAGCACCTGGCCCTGGACTAGGTAGGAGGCTGTGGAAAGACCCACAGGCACGCAGGTGGGAGGAGGTATCAAGCAATGGAGGGAGGCGGTGTGGAAGAGGCAAGAGTCCGACTTCAATTTTGGACAAAACCAGTTGCACGCTGCAGGCCCTCGGCTGCCCATGCAGCCTCCACATCCTCCTAACTCCCTGGTCCCGCTCATCCCGTGGCATCCCTCCGGGACTCAGCCCACGTGCAGCGGGTGCAGGACCAGAGTCCTGAGTCAAGGGCGGTTTGGCCCTCGGCCAAGCGCACACTGTCCTGCTCCTCCCCCCAGGGTTAGGCACCGCCCCATGCTCACAGCCTCCTGGGATTTGTAGTCCTGCAGTCCTGCAAGCTCCCAGCTGGGAGCGGTTAAGAGACAAAAGCTCCCCGCATACACAGCTAGGGGCCCCAACTCCCACATTGTCCCCCCGCCCCTGGTCCCCATCCCTCTGCTTCTCCACCCCACCCTCTACCCCGCCTCTTCTCTATACCTTGCCCACTCTCTATGCCCTGCCCACCCACCAGAGTATGCGCAGTGTGGTTGGGCTGCATCCCTTGAGGCTGGCACTCAGGTAGGGGTGGGGCTCACCAGCCTGGCTATTGCTGAGGATGCTTGCAGCCCTGGTGGAAACTTCCTGGCCAGTATTTGAAGTGTAAATTCAATACCTAAAATGGAAATACTGGGTGCCTGGGATTCTGGAATTTGCCTTTTCAAGGCCACCTGTCCTACCATCCCCTCCATCCCTCCAGGTTGCCATGATCCTCCCTCTGGCTCCCGTGGTCAAGGTCGCTGCAGAGATCCTTCCCTTGGACCTCGCCCACCTGAAGGGCCCATACCCATCATAAAAACTCAAAGCCATGACACTTGCCAAATTGAGGCAAAAATGGAAAGACCCAAGGGGCCACGCAAGGGTGAGGGCATTAATAGATACTTGAGAGTATTAAAATCCATCTGATGATGCCATGAGTGAACATGTTCCACTTTAAAACAAAACACTGCTGTTATTCTGAGATATTGAGTTAGGATCTTTGTGCAAATATGCAGGATTTAAAGTGTTTATTGATGTATAACATGAGTACAGAAATATATGCAGAAGTCATCCATGTAAACCTCAAAGAATTATTACAAAGTGAACACGCTTGTGTGACCAAGAACTAGCACCAGCTTCACTCAGGCTCTGACAATCCCTTTCTCCCTTCTTCCTCCCAAAGGTAACCGATATCTTACCAGCAAACACTGTATATCGAGTTTGTCTTCTTATACGAGTGTTTTATTACAGAACAATTTAAACAATATACAAAATAAACAAAATAGCATAGTAGGCCCGTCACACAGCTTCAACAACTACTAATTGTCTGCCAATTTTGTTTCATCCACATTCCATCCCATTCCTACCTCACTTTATTAATCTTTTAGTCCTTTGTGTGTGTGTGGGGGGGGTAAGATGTACACACACTGAAAGGCAAAACTCTCAACTGTACAGTTTTGGCAAATAAACATGCCCAAATAACCTTCACCCCTTTAAGAATAGAATAGTTCCATCACCCTCAGAAAACTCTTTCCTGTTCCTTCCCAGGCAATTTTTTCTTTCCCCCGAGGCAACCACTGTTCTGGTTTTTTCATCATAGGTTCATCTTGGCTGAAATCATCCCACGTGTTTTGTTTTCTGTCCAGCTTGCCTCCCTCAGCATGAGGTTGATGAGACTCACCCAGCATGTGTGTGTCAGCGTTTGCTCCTCGGCACGGCTGAGGGTGTTCTGTTCTGTGGTTGCCCTACAGTGCGCTCGTCTTTCTCCTGGGGACGTGCAGGTCATCTCCTGTGAACATTCTTGTACAAACCCTTTATTTTGCTGCTTAATTCCTTTATTAGCATTTAAGTGACACACCTTTGCATTTTATAATGGTTGGTCCAGATTACAATATGCATCTTTAACATATCACAGCCTACCTAGACTTAATAGTGCACCAGTTTAATCAATGTAAAATATGGAAGCCTTGCTACAGAACAGTTCCATTTACCTATGTCTGTCCCTTATGCTATTGTTGTCATAAGTTTTACATCTACCCATGTTATAAATCCGACAATACAGTGTTATAATTTTTGCTTTAAATAGTCATAGGTCTTTTAAAGAAATTAAGAGAAAAAAGTTAAGTATTTGGAGGGAGATGCTTTGAGGCTCTGCAAATGTACTGTTTCTTCTTTAAGTTTCACCCACAGTTTTTGCATTCATCAATCAGTCTTGCTCACAGTAATTTTTTTGTGTGTGTGTGAGGGAGATCAGCCCTGAGCTAACATCCATGCTAATCCTCCTCTTTCTGCTGAGGAAGACCGGCTCTGAGCTAACATCTATTGCCAATCCTCCTCCTTTATTTTTTGCCCCAAAGCCCCAGTAGATAGTTGTATGTCATGGTTGCACATCCTTCTAGTTGCTGTGTGTGGGACGAGGCTTCAGCATGGCCAGAGAAGCGGTGCGTCGGTGGGTGCCCGGGATCCAAACCCGGGCCACCAGTAGCAGAGCGCGCGCACTTAACCGCTAAGCCACCAGGCCGGCCCTTGCTCACAGTAATTATTACTGTCGTGTTTTAGTGGCGATTTTCTATTTCATGCTATCCAGCCACGTTTATTATTTGGAATTCTGTGAGGAAGATTCCGCCCCTACTTCTCCCTTCCTTCTTCCTCTCTTTCTCTCTTTCCCTCATTCTTTTTTTTTTCTCTTTCTTTCTTCCTTTCTTATTTAATCTATTTTATATCTGTATAGACTCATGGATATTTATTTTGTTCTCTGGGTAATAATCCAATGCCACCATTATTTATTTTGTTGCTCACAATTTTCCAGCTTGAGCCATGATTCCTTTTGATAAATCTCATCATTTTCTGTGTTTTGTTAAAGCACTTTCCGACTTTCTGGCACTACAGGATGTTCCAGGTTCATCTTGTATTTTCCATCTCCAGTCCTAGAATTAGCCACTTCTCCAAGAAAACCTGCTTCTTTTAATTGGAGAATGATATAAACCCAGATCTGGGAACTAGGTGTGCTCATTGATACTAGAGTGTCACTGCTTCTAGACCCACTCAGCAGAGCTTCGAAATGTATGTATGAATAGAAACTCAGGTATACACATCTATCTATTGATCTATCACTCTATCTATCAATCTAACTATCTATCTGGATAGATATATTAAAAGAGACATGGATTCATACTGATACTTCCAACTCCAATCCAGCACCACAGAGTTTATTCTAGCATTCTCCTTTTGTTTATATGTAACTTCTTTTACCAACAGTGAGAAACTTAACTCCGGTTATCTACAATATATTTACTAATGTGTCAACTAGTTTCAGAATTGCTAATCCATGCCCTTATTAAAAACACATTTATCACCTAGTATACAGTGTTTGTGTACAGTACTTTAGTTTTACAGTATCTCATCAAACCACTATCTTCCAAAGTTACTTAGGTCAGGACCTTTCATCCCCACCCCTTCTGTGTGGTTATGTCACATGCTTGTAATACAGTGAGATTCATTTGTCACTGCACTCCATCTGAGTTCCCCAGCATCCTGATTGATTTTTAAAATTTGCAGAGTAAAATTCACTCTTTGCAGTGTACAGTTCTATGGGTTTTGACAACTTTATGGTCATGTATCCACCTCCACAGTACCATACAGAGCTGTTTTTTCACCCCTAAAATTCTCTCATACTGTCTCTTTGTAGTCAACCGCTTCCCCCACTCCATCCCTTGGCAACCACTGATCACTTTGCATCCCTGTAATTCTGCCTTTTCTAGAAAGTCATATAAATGGAATTATATACCATATAGCCTTTTGAATCTGGCTTCCTTCACTTAGAGAAATGCATCCAAGATTCATCCATCTTGTTGTGTGAATCAAGAGTTTATCCTTTTTATTGCCAAGTACTATTCTAATGTCCCGATGCACCACAGTTTCTTTCTCCATTCACCTGATGAAGGACATTTAGTTTATTTCCAGCTTTTGGCAATTATGAATAAAATGGCTATAAAGATTCACACAAAGGTTTTTGTTTAAACATGAGTTTTCAATTTGCGTCAGTAAATCTCTAGGAGTGGGATATCTGAGTCATATAATAAGTGTATGTTTAACTTTATAAGAACCTGCTCAGCTGTTTTCCGAATGCAACTATCATGTTGCATTCCCAGTTCTAGTTGCTCCTAGTCCTCACCAGCACTTGGTATTTACAATTTTATTTTTTATTTTAGCCACTAATAGGTGTGTGGTATATTATTGTGGCTTCTGCTTCCTTTATGAAAGTGAGTTCTGCTAAATATAGAATCCTGTGTTGACTTTTGAGTTTTCTTTCTGCACTTGAAAGATGTCATTTTGTTATTGATTTGTTTCTTTTGTTTTTGATAATGTATCATCCATCATTCACATTATTTCTCCCTGTATGTAATGTCTTCCCCTGTATATATCTATTTCCTTGACTGCTCTCAAGATTTCCCTTTTATCTTTGGATATTAGCAGCTTGACTATCACGTGCCTAGGTATGGTTTTAATTTGTATTTTATTTTGTGTGTTTCCTGACTTTCTTGGATCTAAAATTTAAGACTTTCCACCAAGTTTTGGAAATTATGCTATTACTTATTGATTTGCCTTTCTGCCTCATTTAATTTTTCTGTCTCTCCCCTCTCTGCTGGGGACTCAATCATCTCACAGGTTGTAAGGCTCTCTTCCTTTTTCTTCAAAATTTTTACATTCTTTTCTTCAGACTGGATAATTTCTATTGCCCCATCTTCATGTTTCTTCTACTGTTTCTAATCTAATGGTAAACTCAAAGGTATTTTTTTTATTTCATCTTCCTATTTGGTTCTCTTTTGTAATTTCCATTTCTCTGCTGAGTTTCCACATCTGTTCATTCATTATGAGAATATTTTTGTTTACCACCATGATCATCTTTATAATAGCTACTTTCTTATGCTTGTTTGCTAATTGCAACACCTTGGGGATAGCTTCTACTGCCTGCTTTTGCTCATATATGGATCACACTTTCCTATTTCTTCAAATCTCATGATTTTTAAAATTTTTTCCTGGAAACTATGAATGATAGTTAAAGAGCCTCTGGATTCTATTGTATCCCTTTGAAGAGTGTTGTTGTTTTTCTAGCAGGGAGTTAACTTGGCTGGACTGAAACTCCAATCCTATCTCTTTTACAGTGAGCATAGCTGAAATCTTCATTCAGTTCTTTCATCTTCCAACTGTTTTTACACTAGGCCCTCTGGGGCCTACCCTGCATGTGTGTTGTACAAAGATCTGCCAATTTGGTGTGTGTAGGGGGGAGACATTCATACTTATTTTGAGATTTTCCTCTTTGTGGGTCCCTCTCTTCCTGAATTACTCCCCTAACTTTCCAGCTACTCTGCCAGCCCCAAAATACATCCTCTAACATTACAAGTAAGACTGTAGTTTCTCCCCTGTCTGGGCCGTGTACAGATTTTGGAATGCTTTGAGGTAAAAGACTCAAGCTTGCAAATATCTCCTGGTGCAATTCCCATCATTTAAGGGAAGACTCCCTCTCAGTTCTGCTTGCTTTGGAAGAGATTTATACATACACACATATACACATTTATTATATGTGTATTACATATAGATACATGATTCTCTATAAATATATAAAATATTTTATGCAGATTTTATCATTGTTATCTGTGAGAGTGTTAGTTCAACATGCTACTCCACCATTACTGGAAGCCAGACCTCGGTTTTGTTTCTTTTTTGCATTTTATATAAATGGAATTATAAAATATATAGCCTTTTGAATATAATTTCTTTTATGCCACATTATGGTTTTGATATTTATCCATGCTATTGCATGTAGCTAGTGTTTGTTTATTTGTTGAAAATAATTAATTTTTTTAAATGGTCATAAAATATGTATAATGCTAAGGAGTTCTGTGCCAGGAACTGGAGGAAGAGACCAATAAATATATTTTCTATTATTTCAGAACCCATAAATGGAATTGCTAGATGATATGGTAATTCTATTTTTAATTTTTGAAGGAACTACCATACTGTTTTCCACAGTTTTATATTCTCACCATCAGAGTACAAGGGTTCCAATTTCTCAACATTCTTGCCAACATGTTATTTTCTGATTTTGTGATAGTAACTATCCTAATGGGTGTGAAGATGTATCTCATTGTGGTTTTATTTTGCATTTTCCTGATACTTAGTGACGTTGAGCATCTTTTCATGTGTGTACTGGCCATTTTTTATCTTCTTTGGAGAAATGTCTATTCAAGTCCTTTGTGCATTTTTAAATTGGTTTTTTTTTTATTGTTGAGTTGTGGGAGTTCTTTATATATTCTAGATATTAATCCCTTATCAGATATGTGATTTGCAAATATTCTCAACCGTTCTGTGGGTGGCCTTTTTACTCTGTTGATAGTATCTTGTGATACAGAAAACTTTTGCATTTTGATGAAGTCCAATTTGTTATTATTTTTGTTGCTTATGTCTTTGGTGTCATATTAAAGAAATCACTGTTGGCAATGGCATTTGGACACAATGACACACAGATTTTACCCTGTGTTTTCTTCTAAGTATTTTATAGCTTCAACTCTAACATTCAAATCTTTGATCTATTTTGACTTAATTTTTGTATATGGTGTAAGGTAAGCATCCAACCTCATTCTTTTGCATGTGGGTATCCAGTTTTCCCAGCACCATTTGTTGAAAAACTTATCCTTTCTCCAATGAATGGTCTTTGCACCCTTTTCAAAAATCATTTGACCGTATATGCAAAGGTTTATTTCTGGGCTCTCTATACTATTTCATTAGTATATTGTGTGTATTTATGCCAGTACCACACTGTTTTGATTACTTTGTAGTAAGTTTTGAAATCAGGAAGTATGAGTTCTCTAACTTTCTTCTTCTTTTTCTGGATTGTTTTGGCTATTCAGAGTGCCTTGAGAGTCCATAGGCATCTTAGGACAGATTTTTCTATTTTTGCAAAATCATCATTGAAACTTTTATCTTTTTGAATAAGTTGATTCTTAAGTATTTTACTCTTTTTGATGATATTGTAAATAAAAATGTAAAGTTTGTAGATTTCTTTTTCAGATTACTTATTATTAATGTATAGAAGAACAACTAATTTTTGCATGTTGATTTTGTATCCCACTACTTTGCAGAATTTATTAGTTCTAACAATTTTTTTGTGGAATTTTTAGGGGTTTTAACATATAGGATAATATTTGTAAACAAATATAATATTACTTCTTCCTTTCCAATTTGGATGCTATTTTTTCTTTTTCTTGCCTAATTGCTTTGTCTGGAACTTCTAATACCATGTTGAATAGAAGTGGTGAATGTGGGCCTTCTTGCCATGTTCCTGATCTTAGAGGAAAAGCTTTCAGTCTTTCACCCTTGAATGTGATGTTCTGTGTGAATTTCTATATATGGCTTTTATTATGTTGAAGTAGCTTCCTTTAACCCTGAAGGATTTTTAGTGTCTTAACATGAAAGCATGTTTAGTTTTGTCAAATGCTTTTTCTGCATCCATCGAGATGATCTTTTTATTTTTTCCTTCACTTTGTTAATGTGGTTTATTACATTGATTCATTTTCAAATATTGAAACATCCTTGCATTCCAGGAATAAATCTCACCTAAAAATGATGTATAATCCTTTTAATATGCTCCTGAATTTGGTTTGTTACTATTTTATTGAGGATTTTTGTATCAATATTCATCAAAGATATTGTAGTTTTCTACAATAGAAATTGTACTTTTCTCTTCTATTGTATTCTATTGTAGTTTTCCATTTCTGTAGTTTCAAAGACCTGTCATTTTATTTTCTCTTAGCGTTTTTGGCTCTGATATCAGGATAGTGCTAACCCCACAGGATGAATTTAGAAGTAGTTTCTCCTCTTCAACTTTTTGAAAGAGTTTTAAAAGAATTGGTGTTATTTAATTTAAAAAAATGGTTTGTGCCCAGGAATAAATTCAGCATAAAATAAATACAAATAAATATTTTTTAAAAATGTGAAAAAGTTGTTTTCCTAAAATAAGTTAAAAATTAAGCAAGTACATCACTTACCACTTTATTTCTTAAAATTTTTAACCTAATAATAGGCAGGAACAAATTGTTAGAATTAAAATGACTCAAGTGTTAATTTTCTTCATTGCAAATTTTTTGAGAGAAGTATATGATGCCATCATGTATGACATCTTTTATGAAAAAAATGGTCATTTTTTGTAGTATTTGAGAACATTATGAATTTTCCCAGTGGACTCTGATATGCAAAGTTATCTTTTCAACATATATGTCCTATCATCATCCTTACCAAATTAACAAACTCTGTCAGGTGCTAATTAATCAACTACTTTTCATATGATTCAGGTTCTCCACCATTAATTTCCCTAACCATCAGGAAATTCTACAACTTCTCAAGATTAAGAATTTTACCTTATACTCTATTTATCTCATGTAGTTTAAAACATCCAAAAATCATTGATAAACTGACCCTGCCCAAACTAAAGCATGGTGAATTATAAAAGATCCTCTCCGTTAAGTGGGGAGGGATTTCAGGTTGAACTTAATTTTATAAGTGGTCAATTTATTACAGTGTATTGTTCTCTTATGTATTTCAATTCTTTTTTTAAAAAAGTGATAGTTGAGGGCACTTAGATAATAAAAAGTTGAGAAAATAAGGAACTGATATACTTTGTAAGCTTCAAATGTTTTCAAGCATAAGATACAATAAGAACTAAAACTAAGAAATGGCAGAGGAAATAGAGATAAGAGGATGAAATTGCAAAACTGAATCTATAGTAATATCTCAATGGATAGCGTTGTGGTGCCAAGAAGGTGGTGAAGTCAAAGAATTCGTAAAGATGATAATAAACAGACTGCAAAGAAAAAAGATCGAAATTTTTATAGAGAGAATTTTTACAGCGATATTACAAATAGAGAACAGGGAAGAGGAGTTGGAGTGAGAGACTATCTGCTTGTTAAATTACTCCCACTGTAGAGAACAAAAAAACAATTTGCTGAAATCTTTGTTTCCCTCTATGACCCTATCTTTATCTGTAAAATCTCAGCTCTGAATCAAAGTCACAATCCAGCTTTTCCATCACTGGGGAACAGAGCATTTACGCTCATCTGAAACCTCATCTGCCCAGCCTGTGAAATAAGGCTGGCCATCCATTCTCACAGAGGAGCCAACTGGAGGTAAGATTTTTGGTTCTGAATTCAGCTAAACATCTTCTAAGAATTGTATCTGGCCTTCCTCATCCAAGGCTATCAGTGAAGGGTTGGCTGGCTTTCAGAGAAGACCAATTCACAGTCAGCTGAGACATTTTCTGTTGAGCTTTCTAGAGAAGGCTGTGGGGCTTGTCAGTAAGAGTTGAATCTGTACGGGTTATATTTTTTAAATTTTTTTCAGAGATTTATAAAGAAATTTATATGGTATTACTTATTATCAAGAAAAAATGTTGTCTATTCTCTGGTCATTTAAGCAAAATCCTCCTCTCAGGGCCCACCCATGGACAAAGCCCAGATTTAATCTCCAAGCGTCTGCCAGGCACACTGTGGTCAGTGGGAAGGCCTCAAGTTGGCAGCCTGTTCTCTTGTGTCCTGTGCTGGTACTTAATCTTCCATCTCTTCAGTGTACAACTAGACAGAGGCTCAAAGGACTTGACATTGGAGAAATGTACTTTTCATTGTCTTTAGACTTCCACACTTTTCAAAAAGACTCTCAGCATTTCCAGTAATTGTGCAGCAGTGTACCCAACACTAAGGTTCTCACTTTAAAAATTAAAATAAATAAGCTTTGAAAAGGAAAAAAGTGATCTCTGCAATTTTGTACAGAATCTATATAATGGGTGTATTTTTATAAATGGAGGAAAGATAACAAATTTAACTGTTTTGGTTAGTTAACACAGTATTATATATTATATATTACCAATTTTGAGATTATTTGTATTTAAAAATACTGTTTCAAACCTCTAAATCATTGTAAGTGGTACAGTCTGCCATCTGCTTTGGCTGAACAATTATATACAATAAGTCAGCCAAAACTCTTTCATTCCTGTATAATCTTATATATGGGTGGTAATGGTTGGTTCTTATAGATTGTTTGAACACGTGCATATCACAAAATACAAGTGGCCATTAAAAATTAAAATGTTCACCAAATACAAGATTATCTGATTCCTAGAAAAAGAAAACAATACTGTAACATTAAGGCTAAAACTGTCAAAAAGGAAGCCAAGATACACTCAAGTCAAGCTTTTGCTGAAAAGTTAATTGGCTCATCTTTGAAACTTTGTCATGTTTATTGTGTAAGCTAGATACTTTCAGAGCCGAGAATATAGAAAGTGCTTATTGGTAAGTTAACATTGTGATCGTTTATTTTGTAAATGTTAATATGAGAGATGTAATTAATTTTCTACTGTATTCAGATTTTCAAGTTCTGCTGAATCTAAGGCCACATTACTGGCAAGTTGGGATACCTCTAGACATCTGAAAAATATGAGTCCTACACAGAAGCTTATACATTCTCTATTCATCAGGTTCTAAATTCTAAAACATTCTAAGGTTTTGGAACAAACCAATGGCATTCTACATTTACAGTAAGGCTGCATGTGCAATACATGATCTTATAGGAAGAGAAATCCAGATTTTAAATGAAAGAGATTGTGAACAAAAAATAAAGTATATTTTCACGTCTGAAAGGGGATTTCAAGAAAGAAGGGACTCTCAGAACATGTGGTAAGTGGTAAATAAGTTACCAAAGGGTCTCTAAAAGAGAATATATTGTGGAAAAAAGAGCCTAAAGACAGAGAGCTAAAATGGCATCTCTGGAATCCTTATGATGAAACAGACGCTGAACTACTTTTTCCTAAAATTTAAAATGCATCTTATCCTCTAAAGAAATACCACCACGCTGCCAGAGAGCTTACCTGGGCATGGTGAAGTGTTGAAATCATTTTTCTAATTCATTGATTCTTAAACTTGATGGACACCAGAAGCACCTGGAGGCCTTGTTGAAACCCAGATTGTCGGGCCCCACCGCAGAGTTTCCAGTTCAGCAGGTCTGTGGCGGCACATGAGAATTTGCATTTCTAACCAGTTCCCAGGTGATGCTGATGTTGCAGGTCCAGGGACCCCACTTTGAGAACCACAGCCTAACTTACACCCTATATATGGTTACCAAATCCATTATTTCATCCTTTGGCTGCTACTTTTCCTTTATCACATCAGCACTTTAGATCCGAATCTCCTCACCTAACAATGGGAATACTTGGAGAATTTAACAGCTGGTCCTCCTTTCCAGCTCAGTTCTCCCTCTTCCTCTCAATACTACATTCTCTTGCCAGGTAATTGTTCCTTAAACATCAGTTCATCATAGATCTTCCTTGCTCAAAATCTCATGGCTCTTATGCTGAGCACAAGACATTTTAAATTCTCTACTTGGCTCATACGGTTTGTAATAGCCTGTAGAATGTGGACTCCCTGTTCCCTACACTGCCTACTATAAAGAAGTACGTGAGGATTACATAAGATACAGTCAGTTCTCGTTATGCACAGTGTGACATTCTATAAAGTCGCTGTGAACACTGAATTGGTGAATATGACTCACTGCTCCTATGGGAAATGCAGGGTTAGGTTGCTGCAAGCCTTAGTCACAATTTCTTCAACTGATCAATACATAACCTTGTTCTCTGTGTGTTTCTCTTTAAAGTCACCTTATTTAATATATATTGTTGATATATTAACATTGAACTCACACCAACAGCACTGTACCTTGTCTGAAAGAAGATTGTCCAACACACATACTTTCTTTGTAAAGGTACGTCACAGCCTCCTGCCCTGAGGAACACCAGGCAGCATTGCAGCACTACACATGGGGGACATATTAAACAGCAAAATCATCAACATAAGGCACAAAAAGATAAGAAATGAGGCACTAAATAGACTGCAAGAAGGACACTTGTTTACAGTGTGGGCTGAAACGAGGGCAGAGCGTCACCTGGTTCCCCCTCAGCTGGGAACGTGCACGTCCAGTGAATCAAATTTTTCACCACTTTGTGCATATCTGCAAATGGACAGGAAAGCCCTGTGGGTGTTTATTCGGAGGCTGCCAGTACATTTTAGCTAGTGGGCAAGTGTGCAAACACGGAATCCACAAGTAATGAGGATCAACTATATTATGAAAGCATCTTTTCAAAACCAGAGTATTGCTCAGATATAAGAGCAATAATGATAACTTAAGGTAGCTAACATTTTAGTGCCTACTATGTCCCAGGAGCTCTTCTAAGTACTTTACATAAGTTAATGCATTTAAATCTCACTAAAACCCTATGAGACAAGAGTTATCAGTAGCCGCATTTTATAGATGAGGAAACTAAGGCTCAGAGAGTAAATACTTTGCACCTGTTCCCCAGTTAAAAGTGGAATAACTGGGATTTGTGCCCAGACAAACTGGTCCAAAGCCCACAGACTCAACCACTATGGTAGGAATGTGAGCGGATTTTCTACCACTCCCTGAAAAGCCCCTCCTGCTCCAGTCAGTGTGGTCTCCCACATACTTATTCACTCATCAAACATTTTCTGAGTGCCCCAAAGGTGTCAGGTACTGTGTTTAGATACTGGAAGGACTAATAGAATGTCGATGCAAATAATCCAACCAATATATAGATCAAAATTGGGTTGAGTTTATCAACGGGGAAAGACTGAAAGCCATTCCTCTGAGAACAGGAACGAGGCAGGGCTGCCCACTCTCACCACTCCTGTTCAACATAGTACTGGAGGTTTTGGCCAGAGCAATTAGGCAAGAAAAAGGAATAAAAGGAATCCCAATAGGTAACGAAGAAGTGAAACTCTCACTATTTGCAGATGACATGATTGTATATATAGAAAACCCTAAAGAATCTGTTGGAAAACTGTTAGAAACAACAACTACAGCAAAGTTGCAGGGTACAAAATCAATCTACAAAAATCAGTTGCATTTCTATATGCTAATAATGAACTAACAGAAAGAGAGCTCAAAAAGATAATACCATTTACAATTGCATCAAAAAGAATAAAATACCTAGGAATAAATCTTACCAAGGAGGTGAAGGACCTATACAATGAGAACTACAAGACATTATTGAGGGAAATCTACGATGACATAAAGAAATGGAAAGATATCCCATGCACGTGGATTGGAAGAATAAACATAGTTAAAATGTCTATATTACCTAAAGCAATCTACAGATTCAATGCAATCCCAATCAGAATCCCAATGACATTCTTCACAGAAATAGAAAAAAGAATACTAAAATTTATATGGGGCAACAAAAGACCCTGAATAGCTAAAGAAATCCTAAAGAAAAAGAACAAAGCAGGAGGCATCACAATTCCTGACTTCAAAACATACTACAAAGCAATAGTAATCAAAACAGCATGGTACTAGTACAAAAACAGACACACAGATCAATGGAACAGAATTGAAAGCCCAGAAATAAAACCACACATATACGGACAGCTAATTTTCGACAAAGGTGCTAAGGACATGCAATGGAGAAAGGAAAGTCTCTTCAATAAATGGTGTTGGGAAAACTGGACAGCCACATGCAAAAGAATGAAAGTGGACCATGTGCTATCGCCATTCACAAAAATTAACTCAAAATAGATCAAAGACCTGAAGGTGAGACCTGAAACTATAAAACTCATAGAAGAAAATATAGGCAACACACTGTTTGACATTGGTTTTAAAGGAATCTTTTCGGATGACATGCCTACCCAGACTAGGGAAACTAAAGAAAAAATAAACAAGTGGGACTTTATCAGACTAAAGAGCTTTTATAAGACAAATGAAACCAGAATCAAGATGAACAAACAACCAACCAGCTGGGAGAGAATATTTGCAAAACATACATCTGACAAGGGGTTGATCTCCATAATATATAAAGAACTCACACAATTGAACAACAAAAAAACAAACAACCCGATCAAAAAATGGGCAGAGGAAATGAACAGACACTTCTCCAAGGAAGATATACAGATGGCCAATAGGCACATGAAAAGATGCTCAACATCACTAATCATCAGGGAAATGCAAATCAAAACAACACTAAGATACCACCTCACGCCCGTTAGAATGGCTATAATCACCAAGACAAAAAACAACAAATGTTGGAGAGGATGTGGAGAAACAGGAACCCTCATACACAGCTGGTGGGAATGCAAATTGGTGCAGCCTCTATGGAAAACGGTATGGAGATTCCTCAAAGAATTAAAAATAGAGATGCCCTATGATCCAGCCATCCCACTACTGGGAATCTATCCAACGCACCTGAAATCAACAATCCAAAGAGGCTTATGCACCCCTATGTTCATTGCAGCATTATTCACCATAGCCAAGAAGTGGAAGCAACCTAAGTGTCCCTCGACTGACGATTGGATTAAGAAAATGTGGTATATATATACAATGGAATACTACTCAGCCATAAAAAAAGACAAAATCGTCCCATTTGCAACAACATGGATGGGCCTGGAGCGTATTATGTTAAGTGAAATAAGCCAGAAAGAGAAAGACAAACACTGTATGATCTCACTCATATGTGGAATATAAACCAACACATGGACAGAGAAAACTGGACTGTGGTTACCCGGCAAGTGGGGGTGGGGGGTGGGCACAAGGGGTGAAGGGAGTCATATATGGGGTGATGGACAAACAAAAATGTACAACCCAAAATTTCACAATGTTAGAAACCATTAAAATATCAATAAAAAAAAAAGTCACAAAACCAAAAAAAAAAATTGGGTTGAGTTTATGATGAGCCAACCTTTGAGGGCCATAAAGCCCAGGAGAGTCCTTTCACAAAGAAATGGAGGCCCAAAGAAGTGAGGTGTACAGAGTGGTTATAGACCATCAAAGACCATGTATCACATGTGATTGCAATGTCCCTTTTACAGTAGTCATGATGTTGACCTGTCAGCACGTCGATTGATGGGCACAGTGGGTATCAGGTCTGCTGTCTCCATGTGCGTGGCTGTTGTCTCGAGTTGAGTGGTCACAGGATGAGCACAGCAATCAAATCCTAGCCTAGGGAGAAATGCTTATCCTTAAGGAAATGCCAATGTGGGGGAAGTTGCATTTACAACTTAAGGACATTGCTTTTGTCTTTGGGACATGTTAATTGCTTACAGCAGATATACAATGGATGAACAGAGGCTACAGGCCCCTTTTGGGAAAAAAAAAAAAAAACAAGTTCAGGCCCAATTAGTTTTACACCAAATGGCTTCCTCATGTGCTCCAATATATCCTATTGCTTGCCATTTATTCATCAAGAAGAAGGATAGTCTCAGCTTTAAGGAGCTCACTGTCTATGAGACATGAATAAAACTACAGTTATGGAAAAGTAGATAAGTACAGGGTCCCAGAGTGGGGACATCCAAAGGGGTCTCTAGATGGATACCTCTCAGGAAAAGTGTCCAAGAGGAAGGAACATTTGACATGAGTTCAGATTAAGAAATAGGAATTAATAGATCAAAAAAGGGAGTAGGAGGACAGAAGAAACACATATAAAAAGACAGATATAAAGGATGCTAAAGATTTCAGAAAATGGGGGTATTTTTAAGGCTGGAACAAAGCGAACATGTAAGACACAGTGGGTGATGAGACTAAAGATGAGGACGGCAAGGCAAAGCCTGCGTGTCCAGCTCAGGAGTCTGAATGATCTCACGGATGCTCTGAGCAGTCATTGAAAGAGTCTAAGCAGATGTCAGATTTAAGCAAATTTGGATTCTAGAAGGTAAATTTGGAGGCATTGTGGAGGAAGGATTAGAAAAAATTAAGACTGGAAGTAAAGGGACCTGTTGGGAGACTAGGCAACGATCCAGATAAGATAGGCCTTGGCTCAGGCGGGGGGTCTGCAGGTAGAGGAGGCCAGGAGGTGGGAAGCAGTGCTGGGCTCCTGGAAGAGGAAACTGAGCTGCCTCTCAGTCACGGGAAGACTGTGCCTGTCGTGGCCTCCACACCCCCATGCCCAAATGCCATGTTCCTTTCTACGTCTGTACCTTTCCCCTCTTCCCCCATCTGAAATCCTCACTCTTTCTTCCCTCCACCTGCCCAAAAGTGGTCCCTTTGAGGACTTGATCTAGTCCACCTCTCCTAAGAGGCTGTCCTTAATTACAATTTCTCAATAACATTCTCATTTTTTTAAGTTCTGTAATACAACATACACTAAATACCTTGGCAGAATCTAAATACATCTTGCAAACCATTTCATGTATGTGGACGAGCTTGGAACCTTATAATTCTTTGTATTTCCTTCAATACCTACCACAAATACCTTGCACATATAGGTCAATGGATGTCCAGTAAAGTTCAATAAAGAAGAATCACCTTTTATTAACTAAGAACTTTTATGAGTTCAGTTATTCCTTTAGATCAGCTGCTTGAACCATTTGTATTTCTCCACAGGTCAACAGTGTTGCCCAGCACAAATGAATTTTACATCTTCTCAAACTCAATAGAGCAAAGATGGAACATCATTCCCCCTGCAAGCCTTGCTGTCCTAAAGAAAAGCAAAAACAACGTGTGACATCTAATTCTTTCTCCACATTCTCATCCTAAATTGCATCTGTTTTCCAGATGCTAACTGGTTTTCATTCTTAAAACTGACAGAAAAGTTTCTCATTATTTCCTTTTCTTTCTTTTTTTGTGAGGAAGATCAGCCCTGAGCTAACTTCTGATGTCAATCTTCCTCTTTTTGCTGAGGAAGATTGGCCCTGGATTAACATCTGTGCCTATCTTCCCCTACTTTATATGAGATGCTACCACAGCATGGTTTGACAAGCGGTGCATCGGTGCGCGCCAGGATCCGAACCTGTGAACTCGGGACCGCCGCAACGGAGCATGTGTATTTACCCGCTGTGCCACAGGGCTGACCCCTCTCTTTATTTCTAAAGCTGAAATGTCTAAATTGTTCTCTGGGCTAGTTGGAGTTTCCACAAAGTGAAAACGCACATTCCAGAAAAATCCTTATCTTTCCAGGATAATCCTTAATATATTATGGTAAACACCTTGGCAAAATGTCACTGATTTTCAATGTCAGTGCCTCCACAAGGGTATCCTTGCATTGTCTCCCCTCCCAACCACCTCTCACTTTGCCCCTCCCCAGGCTCATGGGCTCAAAGTGTTTACTGAGCACTAAGAATGATCAGAGTCTGAGGGAGACTTCAAGGATGACTAAGCCATGTTTTCTGACCCCAACAATCTCTCTCCATCTCTCCTTTAACCTCTATTTTTTTTTTACTCTGGTTTCTACTTTAGTTGTTTACTTGTCTTGTGAATTGTTGTTTTGTGGTTTATAATTACCATGTAAATTCATATTACTTTTTGCCTTGGAGTTTTGAAAGAGCTCACATTAAACAAGGTTTTTTTCCCAGCCCTTTGATGGGTCTAATATCTTCCAATGTAATTCAAGTGGCTTCTTGCTTTTACGTCTCCATCATTATTCCTTCAGAATTATGTTCACCCCACACTTGTGATCTGACCAATGCTGCTTCACTCTTTAAACTTTTCTATGCCAAGATTCACGTGAGGAATCCCTCAAGCACCATCAGCTAGGCGACCCCACATTCCTGACATCTGTTTCCTTGATTTGTTCCTAAATAAAGATGTTACTTTTTTTGTTTTGTTTTGTGAGGAAGATCAGCCCTGAGCTAACATCCATGCTAATCCTCCTCTTTTTGCTGAGGAAGACTGGCTCTGAGCTAACATCTATTGCCAATCCTCCTCCATTTTTTTTCCCCAAAGCACCATTAGATAGTTGTGTCACAGTTGTACATCCTTCTAGTTGCTGTATGTGGGACACGGCCACAGAATGGCCAGAGAAGCGGTGCATCAGTGCGCACCCGGGATCCAAACCTAGGCTGCCAGTAGCGGAGTGCGCGCACTTAACTCCTAAGCCACGAGGCCGGCCCAAGGTGTTTCTGAAACTAATAATAAATTGTACCAAGTGGCCATTGTATAAAAAGCACTATCACAGGTACCTTCAAGGGAACAATTGGAAAAGAATATTCAATTCCTCAGATAGGTTTGCAACCAAATGAGGCATTGAGGGAACCAGGGGGCACTGATCAGAGCAGGATCCTAAGAGAAGAGTTTTAAGTCAATTTCAAATGAGGTTAATACTGGAATGAGATAGTATTTTACCAGTTAGCTGAAATCATAAGCATTTTTCTGACCTTTGAGAGTTTATTTGCATATAAACTGTACATGTGGGGTAAGAGAGTGCTGATATTGTTTAATTTCTTGTTATTATTCAGCACTTTGTAACAGATGTGGCTATTCACAATTAATAAATATCATAATGTGGAGAGACCCAACTTTCAACTGCCTGATATTATCAATTCTTACACAAAGCTAGAGTTTTAAAGATCAAATTTCACTCTAGTTACCTTTCAACTAGTCCATTTATCAGAAAGATGCTGAGTTTTAGGAAAATACTTCAAAACAAATTTTATATGTAATTTCAAAAGCAAAAAATGAGTTAAAAACTGGGGGGTAACCAGTTTTCCTACAATATATTAATCTTTAACATGGGAGCAAACATTTTTAGAGAATATAATTGAAATTTGCCTATTTGTATATTGTAGAATGTTAAAGGATTTACAGTTTTAATAGTATTTCAAATACCAGAGAATAAAAAACAGAATTGTTTCAGTTTTGTGAAATAGTTTTTTAGACATAGCAGATTTTCACAGCATATTACTTGAAAATAAAATAATCAGTTACTGATGTTTAATCAATGTGGTTTTATTTTAAACTTGCTCATTCCATAGGAGCATCAATAAAAGCCCTCCAGGAGTGGCTGACGCTCTTTCCCTCCACATGAGCACCAGCGCACCAGCTGTGTTTGCTTTAAGCATCAGACTCTCGGGCAACACCATAGCCCTCAACTCCGTTTAGTTGAGAAAAGGCTTTATGAGTCGTGTGTTTTTTTCTAGGGGTATGGAGCTTCCAGACTTATTAACTACAGGGAGAGAGTAAGAGTCAGAACACATTCAATAAACTCCAGTGTGCTCAGGTGAGAGGATAGGTGCCTGAACTCACATCTGAAGAAGAACTTAGAGGATGCTTTCTGACTCTGCTTCGTGCCTTTGACTAAGTAATCCTGGACATCGCCGTTACGGCCACAGAATAACACAAGCAGCCTTGATGGACCAGAAATCCTCCTTTGTCCATCATTTGTACAGAGCAAACTGGCTTAAGATCTCTCGTTTCCTACTGCAGTGGTAATTTACAGAGATACAGAACTGCCATCTAGTGACTAAGAAGAAAACAGCAAGGTGCTTTACATGGAAAATGAAATTGTAAGTTTTTTAAAAAAGAACAGTGCAACACTAAAGTTGGTATAGTTGACACAATGTGACACATGAAAGTTATAGTAAAACTGAAAAATGTGTAGGTGAAGTAATCAGTTGTTCTCTCTGCCTCTAAAACATGTCTTGACATCTGACTCATAAATAGTTAGTTTAAATATAATAGAATAACTTTGGAAATAAACTTCTCATCTCATCTCATCCAATGATGCTGGCAGGAACTGGTATTAAACAGCCAGATGGGGAGTACCCATGTTGAAGCACCATTTTTATCACAGTAGAGAGAATAGAGGCATAAACCCAACAGACTGATGTTCAGATCTTCCCTCTTACCCTTGATCAATTTTGTAAACATGGTCTTATTTTGTTTGTGAGGAAGATCAGCCCTGTGCTAACATCTGCCAATCCTCATCTTTTTTTGCTGAGGAAGACTGGCCCTGGGGTAACATCCATGCCCATCTTCCTCCACTTTATACAGGACGCCACCACAGCATGCCTTGCCAAGCGGTGCATCGGCATGCGCCCAGGATCCGAACCAGTGAACCCCGGGCCGGCGCAGCGGACCGCGCACACTTAACCGCTTGCACCACCGAGCAGGCCCCTAAACACGGTTTTCTTTATCAATTAAATATGAATTATAATAGTTACTTTAAAGGATTACTGTAAGAATTGCATGAGGTAATACAGTAAAGGAACCGGTGTAGAGTGATAGTTAATTCTCCTGCCCTGTCTCTCTTCTATGAAACATACACAAATCATCTAAGAAGAGAACTCGTCTATACAATAAACATATGACAAAGAGTCAATGGCTCCAGAAGTAAGGGCCATCATTGTTGAGGGCTTAACCTCAACTGCTTCCAAATACTGTTAACTCTTAATTAATTTTATGTATTCCAGACACTTCACTGGCTAGAAGGAAAGAAGGTGTGAAATTTAAATTGATGTATTTCACCCTTGAATGTCCAAGCTGTAACATCAAGTGTTTTAAATCACCTAATTCATCAGGTTTTCTGCTTATTATTATATATTTTACCATGGTTCACAGCCCGAGAAAAATAGAAAATCATTATAATTTTGCACACATGAATATATATCTTGACTATTACAGCTGGAATCTTAATGTATAGAGCAATGTTGTACATGTTTTGTCCTTGTTGATAGTACAGAATACTTTTGTCCAGGTTTTCTTTGGCATTATCATATATACTGAAGAACTCAGTAACATATGCCCTGGAGATAAGGATTTAGAAAAATCTAACATACTATCCTAGTCATGCCTCAAAAAAAAAAAAAAAAAAGCTATAAAAATAATGAGAGAATATTTTGAAGGCGTTATTTTTCTTAATTATTTCCAACTTTATGTCCATTTACCTGTTTTTAATCATTCTGCATCCTATTCGTTATTGGCTAATCATCTCAAGGTAATTAAATAACCCTCAGCTGAGTCCACCATGCCTCTTCAAGTGCCCCAGCCTGATGTTGGTTTCAGCTCTGACAAAAAGTAGCTGGGAAAACCTGTTTTGTGACACTATTCTTAAGGATATCTTTACTCTTACAATAATAGCTATATTTTTGAAAGTCACCAGTGGATTATAAAATCAAGTACTCGACCAATGTCGTATCCTCATTTTCCCTCCAGGAGGAGCACAACTTTCATGTGTAATGCAGGGCTGCGGCTTTATTTTTTCCTTTCAAGATATTTTATTACTTGTAAAACATGTCGATGTAAATAATCCATAATCAATCTATAAATCAAAATTGGGGCGAGTTTATTATGGACTAACTTTTGAGGACCATGGCCCTGGGCCTTCCTTCCCTAAGGAAGGAATGGCACCAAAGAAGTGGAGTGTACAGAGTGGTTATATACTGTGAAAGAGCATGTATCACATGAGATTGCAATGTCCCTTTTACAATAACCACAAGATCGCCCTGCCAGGTTGCCCTGCCAGAATAGCT
Source organism: Diceros bicornis minor (assembly GCF_020826845.1). Taxonomy (NCBI): domain Eukaryota; kingdom Metazoa; phylum Chordata; class Mammalia; order Perissodactyla; family Rhinocerotidae; genus Diceros; species Diceros bicornis. The sequence goes on from NC_080747.1 coordinate 85,961,591, forward strand.
ATTGATGGACACAGTGAGGAGCAGGTCCACTGTCTCGATGGGCATGGCTGGTGTCAAGTCTGTTGTCTAGAGCTGGGCTGTCACAGGATGACTGCAGCAGTCAAATCCCAGCCTAGGGAGAAATGCTTATCCTTAAGGAAATGCCAAGAAGGGGGAAATTGCATCCTCATCTTAAGGCCATTTACTCTTCTCTTTGGGACATGGCAAAGCAGATACACAATGCAGGCGACAGGCCCTTCTGGAAAAACAAACCCAGGCCGAATTAGTTTTACCCCAAACGGCTTCCTCATATGCTCCAATATATCCTATCGCTTGCCATTTATTTATCATTTTCCCCTTTTTGATCTATAATATTTTGATAGAAAGCATTGATGATCAAAATATTGTCCGTCAGCCCCAGGGTGGTTGCTGCCTGTCCTGGGTCCCTCATGTCCCTCGGTGCCAGGATTTTATCTCATTTATTTGCCCACTTGTCCCCGTTGGGGGGATTTAATTGAATATAGTGGACAAGCAAAGAGGTATATATATATTAATAGAGGAAGTATTTCATGGGTTTTGGATTTATTTTAGGTTGTTGCACAAACATTGTGTATGTGCTTTTTATCACTACTTGTATTTACGCTACGCACAATTATAGAACAAGTACAGTAACAATGATAATAATTTAACATCTTTGAAAAGATTATTTTAAAATGAGTTCTTAGGCATAGTCCTTATCAAAAAGGGACGTTTGTCTAAGGTTATAGGATCAATCGACCACCTCAGCTTTCATTACTCCAGCTTACATGACAGTCTCACAGCACTGAGTAAAGAAAACAGCAATTAGTTTAAGTATTATGGCTAGTACAAGAATTCCAGGAAGTAATAGAAATAGGAATTGCGATCCAGATGGAAAAAGGGAACCAATACCAGAAGGGAGACAACCAAACAACTCAAGACTGAACGCAGGATCGCTTAAGGCATTCACCTGCTTTTTCATGGGCTTTAGCAGAGATGACACATTGGAAGACTCATCAGGTATAAAAACACAGCATTCAGTTTGAATGATTGTACATGTACCACCTTGGGATGTAGTTAAAATATCTAAGGCCATTCTATTTCGAAAGACAGTCTTTTTATTAAAGACATTTTAGTATTTAATAAGGCAATTCCTGCTTGACTGTCACTAAGGGCTTCTGTATGTGATGTGACATCCTTTAGTCCTAAAAAAGGAACAAATATAGCTAGCTTCTCGGTGGTCATACCAGGGGAACACTGAATGAGTCCGTCTGGCCTTAAGCAGAGGAAGGTTGGAAGCATTTGTCACTGTGAATCCTTCCCTGCATTTAAGGGAAGATCGGGTGTAGTGTTTTAGCCATCAGGCCAGTAGTCAAGGCCTGAGATTTGTTCTATACAACCATTAAGTTATATTAGGAGCCACCCAATAAATGCCTGGACATTAAGACCAGTCTGTTCCAAATCAATCACTTTCCTTAAGTATGATAGTATTCTGAAAATCTTAACTGTAACAATTATAAAATAAGTATACAGTTTAAGCATAACAAAGGTTTAAATGAGTGGATTTAAGGTTGGGAATACAGTCCTGGTCCGGAGTCTTGGGATAGCTGTCTACAAGTGATGTTGTCTTCTTCTCATCCTGGTTTGGAGATATTCGTATTGGCCAGTTGAAGTCAGGTTTCAGAAATAGGAACTGTAACGCGCTCAGATGCAAAAGCCTCTTTTTAAAACAAGAAATGTGACTCCATGAGTCTATGTCTTTTGATTCTGCAGCGCACTGTGGGATATCAAGATTTGGCCACCCTGAAATCTATCTCTTTACCTTTGTTGTTTTCTCTAGGGACATTTGACCTCCCCCACTAACTGCCTAAAGAATCTGACATGGTGGCTTCTTCCTGGAACAGATCTATCATGATGGCTGTAAAGATAACGTAGGGTAAATGTTACAATAAGAAAGGCACCAACAAACCCCTCTTATCAGAAGTTCTGTCTCTCTGGCCACATTCTCTGGATGACCCTGTGAATAGTTGCCAGACAATCATTTACATTTATAAGGGGAATCTCCATTTGTAAAGATATCTCCCTCTCTGTTTGGAGAAGAGAGGGGAATGAGCTCATTTCTAGTGACTTATCAGTGTGGAAGGTGAGGCCTTGAGCTACATAATAAACCTTACTCTTGTTTACTGTGCTTTAGTGATAATCTCCTGTAACTGACTCCCCCCACCCCCAAAATCCTCCTTTGTCATTGGCTGAAAATGATATTTAAGACGAGAATTTCTGCTATTGTGTTGAGAAACGCAGTGTCCCTGCTTTTTCCCATGTATACATGTTATTAAACTTGGTATTATTTTCTCCTGCTAACCTGTCTTGTTGATTATTTGGCCAGCCAGAAGAACCTTAAGGGAAAGGGCAGAGGGAGATTCACTCTCTTTCCCCTACAGTTTTGGCGTAGTCAGCAGGATCCACACTGGCTGGCAAGTTGCCTTCTCTGGCTGGAAGACCTGCCTTCTCCCTGGACTACTGCAGATGGTGAGATACGGGAACGCCTGAAGAAAGCTGGCAAAAGGTAAGGCTTCTTACCATGTCAGCCTCCCGGAATCTCTATCTGCAGAGTCCGGCGGAAGGAAATGGTGAGAATTTTTTCTCTTTCTAAATTTAGATTGGCAAGAGAAAATATTTGGGAAACTAGTTTCTTGGGCTTTTAGTGACTCTTGGTTTAAACTTGATAGAGTACTCTTGGTTTTGATCTTGATCCCTTTTCCTCCCAGAGGTAGTCTCTGTTTTTCTCTTTTGTCTGTGTCTTTTGTCATAAGAAGGAAATACCATAGGGTAGGACGCAGGCATAGGCCCTATAAGCCTGCTGTCCGGGCCGGCCCCACAGACTGGTAAGTTTGCGGGTCTCACCAGACTGGCGTCTACAAACTTTGCTGTGGGTTATTATGCACATGAAGTGAAGGTCATTGCCAAGGGCATCTTGGAAGCCAAAAAGGCCGCAAATTTGGTGGGCGTGGGTTGAGCATTTAAGAGCCATTAGGGCGCTCGCCACTTTCAGAAGACTCCCGTGTCAGGATATGTTGGGTCACGGAACGGGGTAGATGACACAGGTCCCCCGCCAACTGCAAGAAAATGTCCGTGCAATGACCAGGTACTCTGTAAAGCACACAGTCCCCAACCCCGTGGCACCTCCCCCGCCTAGGTATTATTCTGGCTCCAAGAGACCTAAGGCGTGGCTAAAGCTGTCATTGTGCACATAAGAAAAAAAAAACTGGATGAGGTTTTTCCTTCTGTCTTGTTCTGTGTCCTGAGAACTTGGCTTTGTGACCAGTGAGAATATTCTCCTTAGTCTCCACCATACGGAAGATGCATTTACCGGAGTGCACCTTGGTGGCCAGTCGAGTAGACTGGGGTTCTGAACTGTCTCTTTGTCCGGCTGTGCCAAGCTCTCAGGGGAGTTTGTCATTAAAGGCCCAGTCCATAAGGGCTTTTGTCGTCTTTACCTTCGTTGCTTGTTAGTGCTGGAAAAATCCCATTCCAGTATCGCCCGCCCGGTGTCACAGATTAGCGGGTCTGTGACTGGAGGCGTCCCACACTATTGTGGGAGACCGGAGACACCGTTTTCACTACACCATCCTTACCGCCTGTGCAACGAAGGTCTTTACTTTCTCTGAATATCTTTGGGAGTGAATTCTGTGGATCATGGGGGCTACATCATTTGCGCCCTCACCAGGGACGCCTCTTGTGTCCATGGTAGATTTATTCTAAGTGTGGAAAGTTACCTCCAGGTCTTTCTTTAAAAAGGCTTATTGGTTCGAGTCACTATTGGAATAAATATACAAATGAAGATCCTACTCGTCAATGGCCAGACGACGGATCCTTTAAATTGGGAAAACTTCTAAATTGGGGGAAAAAAATTTTTTTGAGTGCTCTCACATAATTGTTTAATTGGTACCTAAGAAAAAAGGCCAAAAAAAAAGAACGGAAAAATTTGACTAGACTTAAGACCTTGACTCAGGTTATTATTAAATTGAGAACATGTAAAAGTGCAAGTGTTGATAAAATTATAAAGGTTGAAATGTTTGAGCTAATTTTATATTAAGAGGTTACATCAACTTTGCCTGAGTATGTTTTAAAATGTCTGACTGAGAATGCTTCCCTTGTCCAAAATTAAAAGACCAAGACCTATTGATAAAAGTCTTAATAATAACTATGTTTAAAGGTATAAGAGGTGATGAAATTGACATAAAATTTTGTAAAAAAGAAAACTGATGTTATTTCTATTACAGTACTGGTTAACAAAAATAGTAATTTAAATGATGGCTAATTTTATCTGAAGTCTTATAAAGTATTGTAGCCAATCTAAATAATTATTGAGAATAAGTAACTAAATAGTTGTGAAAAAGATAAATGTTAGATAAACTTTAAACAATAATTGTGTGTTATGGTGGTTACAGCTTCCAAACTCTTTTTGGTGACTTAAAACTTTAGAGTTTTGCTAAATTTTATAATAAAAATTCAGTTGAGTATCTAGATTGTTTCCAAATAAGATAACATATTAGACATTGATTGCTAAATGTACATTTGTCTACTTTTGACTTTTCATGACAGGAAAACTAAAAGGTGTTTTGGGTCTATTGGTAAACATGTGTTTTATTAAAAGATTGTACTATAAAGTAACATATTTCTAAAAGTTATAAAGTGTTTATAAATTTTCCAAGCCACAAGATACTAATGTAAAAAAAAGTTTATAATTGTTTACTTAGTATTTACTTAGAAATTAAGGTTTCTAAAGGTTAAAATTTCTAATTAATATATGTGATTAAAGCTACTAAATATTAAAAAAAAATATGTCTGTGTACAAGAAAAATAAGATGTATAAAGAAAGAACAAAGAATAAAAATATTTTGTTTGTTTAAGAAAAATAAATTTGTCCTCAAGTACTAGAAAGAAAAAAAAAGACATGGGACAAATTCTGAATGTAAAAAAAAAGTTATAAAAGGTTTGTAGAAGAGGAATTCTGGAAAAAGAGTTTTTGCATGGTCAAGTTGGCTAAGATTGAAATGAATTTAATTAAGTAAATGAGTTTTAATAGCAGAAGTAAGCTGGTGCAAAATTGAAATTTCTCGTAAAAAGATAATTTGCTTAAACTTGATAAAGAGGTTATAAAAAATTTTTCTTTCCCTTTGAGTAAGTCTACCTAAAAGACAAAAAAAAAAACAACTGTTAAAATAATTTCTTACGTTCAAAAGACTGAGGTCTCTCTATTAAGGCTTTTTAGACAGTTAATGCTCTGTTTCCTTTATTGTTTATATTTTTGACAAGCTCCCCAAAATTCATATCTTAAATAAAGTCTTTATTTTTACTTTTTTTCTTTGAGAATTTTCAAAGGGCCCTGAAAGTTCTCAAAGAAATTTGCTCTCTTCCTATAAGGAGAAAGATACTAAACTTATTAGGCTTATTCAGTATGTTAAATGACATAGAAAACATTGTCAGACAAGTGATGATAAGTCTGCTTAGGTGCTATTATGTGGGCAAATGTTATTGATATAGGCATTTTAAAATTGTATAACATTACTAAAATTATTATCTGTCTTGGTTATCAGTCATAATTCTGGTTATTATTATTTTAAAGTGTTTTATGTCTCAAAATTAACCAAATTTCTTTGTCAATTGCCATTTTGAGGTCTTGTTTACAGACTTATTTCTTTGCTCTAATGCTTTTACAAAATATGTTTCAACTTCAGAAAAATTCATAAAAAAGACTCTGACATTTACACTAGAACACAATGACAAACTTTCTGATCATAAAACTGAACTTGGTAAAAAAAAACTACAAAAATCTGATAGAGAGACTGATAACTTCATGAAGCTGCTAACAAAAAGATTGGGATCAAGAATAGATTACACAGGACTGAATGAACTGATAAAGATGATTATAATTTTTATGATTGTTCATTTAAAGTATTGCTAAATTTTTAATGTTTTGTTTTTTCAGATTTAAGAAAAACTTTTTCTCTTTTCTCCTGAGCTAGCTATGACATAACAATTTGGTAAATGATACTTTTGTAAACAAAATTAAAATATTTACCTTTTTCTCTCTACCTGATCCCTCCAAGATTTAAAAACTCTTAATAAGTAAATATTGTTTTCATGGCAATATAGTTATTTACGTAACTTCAATAAGAATCTGTTCTCCTTATAACAAGACACAATTAAAAACACTGGTTATATTACCAAGGCTGTGACTAGAACATCATATTTGCGATATAACCATACAGCTTTTGAGAAATAAAGATTGGACTTTATAGAATAAAGCCACGTAGAACTATTGGCCTGGTACCTTATGTACCAAACAACACTTACCAAGATAAATAAAAAATGTCACTTATCTGACAGGTACAAGGAACCTCGAAATATTTTGAGAGAACCTCAGAAGAGAGAAATTCACCCAAATCTATAGATATTACAGGCGAAGTCTGATGACAAAATCCTTGGCCTTGTTTTCCTGGCCTCGAGAGGCCTTTAAAGTTCAATCTAAGATTCCTTATAAAAAGTTCCAACAAAGCAGATTTAAAAGAGCCTATGTGATCAATTGCTATTCTTGCTGTACTTATATAAATAATTGTGCCAACTCTATTGGAACTAGACTTATTTTACAAACTAGTTAGTTTTAATTTGGCTATCTTTGATAAAAATGAAGGTAATTTTAGAAAAAAAATTATGTTTCAGTAAAAACTATAATATACATTTGCGGATATTAGATCCTAGTTTTGTTAATTGTCTTTTGAGGTTTTTGTTTTATATCTGTTGACAAGACTAGATCCTGATTTCTTCTAGTCTCCTAAAATATCTGGCTACAGACGTCCAAACTAACGTTTTTGATTTTTTCCATCATTTTCATTTAAAATCACTAAAAACTGAACCTGCCCTTTTTCCTGAAGCCTTACAAACTGAAGCTGATGGACTTGATACAAACTTAAGAGATTACTTGATAACATCATCAGAGACATTTTAAACTGCAAAAGATGCTTTGACGCTGACATCTAAAATTCTTCTTCACTGGCTGTCCTCTAAACTCAAAAACTACTTTACAACTTGCTCTAACCATTCACCTTGTCTTTCTTTCGTTTACACAGAAATGCTTCTTATTAAATACTTGATTGCTTGCTTCCACAATATAGGTTTAACCTTGAGAGCCCACCTACATCACCACCTTCTAAAATGAACTTAATTGATCTGATCTATTATCAAGACTAAAAAATGTGTTCAGTGAGATAAAACAATCTACCAACTCAGCTTCTGGACTATAAAACTTCTTTAAGTTTCAAAAAGATTGTGAAACTTATAGTTTCAAAGGCGGGACTGTGGGAGATCAAGATTTGGCCACCCTGAAATCTATCTCTTTACCTTGGTTGTTTTCTCTAGAGACATTTGACCTCCCCCACTAACTGCCTAAAAAATTTGACATGTTGTCTCCTTCTTGCAACAGATCTATCATGATGGCTGTAAAGATAACGTAGGGTAAATGTTACAATAGGAAAGGCACCAAAAAGCCCCTCTTGTCAGAAGTTCTGTCTCTCTGGCCACATTCTCTGGATGACCCTGTGAAGAGTTGCCAGACAATCATTTACATTTATAGGGGGAATCTTCATTTGTAAAGGTATCTCCCTCTCTGTTTGGAAAAGAGAGGGGGATGAGCTCATTTCTAGTGACTTATCAATGTGGAAAGTGAGGCCTTGAGCTACATAATAAACCTTACTCTTGTTTACTGTGCTTTAGTGATAATCTCCTGTAACTGACTCCACCCACCCCCAAAATCCTCCTTTGTCATTGGCTAAAAATGATATTTAAGACGAGAATTTCTGCTATTGTGTTGAAAAACGCAGTGTCCCTGCTTTCTCCCACGTATACATGTTATTAAACTTGATATTATTTTCTCCTATTAACCTGTCTTGTTGATTATTTGGCCAGCCAGAAGAACCTTAAGGGAAAAGACAGAGGGAGATTCACTCTCTTCCCCCTACAGCACGAACTGATTAAAAGTACCTGGTATGTTCCTTTCCAATAGGGCTGTAGAGTCTTTTATTTGATGACTCTTCTGATAAATAAATTTTCTAGGTTATCATCCTTAAGGTCTGGGAGGGCTCTGTAAAAAGAATCAGCTACCGACTTCTCATATATATATATATATATATATTTTTAAGTGTCTCAATGAGAACTTGGCAGTAATTAAGATATTTTCTTTACGTGAAGTTGATTCATACATTTCTTTATCTAATTGCATAGGCTGTCCAGGTATTATCTCAAAAGGAGACAGGCGATGTTTAGCAAAGGGCGTAGATCTAAGATTGAGGAGCAGTAGTGGAAGAGCTTTCAGCCATGAGATGAAATGTTCCTGAAAGCTTTGCCAATTGAGTTTTGATTGTGCCGTTAGTTCTTTCCACCAATCGTGAGGATTGGGAATGTTAAGCGCAGTGGAAATGCTGTATCATTGGCCCAATATTAAAATAGACTAATTATTTGTCCAGTGAAATGAGTTCCCTGGTCACTATGTAACTCAGCAGGAATTCTCCAAACAGGAATTATTCTCTCTAATAGTAATTTACCTACTATTAGAGCCATTGCTCTTCTGCAAGGAAAGGCCTCAACCCAATGTGAGTACAGGCAGTCATTACAAGATATATTTATCCTTGAGATGGTGGCATTTGGACACAGTCCGATTGCTATACCACAAAGGGTCCCTTAGTAAAGGCAAAGTGGCCTTGTGATTCATGTAGTAGTGTCCCTAGATGATATTTTGGGCATATAACACAATCAGTATAGCTTTATGAGCCGCTGTGGGAGAAGGTTTTTAAAAGCATTGCTCTTCCCACAAAATTATCTTTTCAGGTGCCCATGGGTTAATTGGTGTATATGCTGGAGCAGTGGCAATTGTGCTCCAATAGGGACTATGGGTTTTTTTACTGGGTGCAAACCACATCTGTGAGGGGGTGTCAAAAACTTCCCCTTTTGACTCCTATATCTGTTTCTCTTCTTCGGTGGCAATTTCTTTCAAGCCTGTGGAAAGTCTTTTATTTGGTTAGCAGAGTTAGTAGGAATTAGCAGGTGTGGGAGATCAAGATTTGGCCACCCTGAAATATATCTCTTTACCTCGATTGTTTTCTCTGACGGACATTTGACCTCCCCTACTAACTGCCTAAAGAATTTGACATAGTAACTCTTTCCCGTAACAGATCTTCTATCTGATGGCTGTAATATAATGTAAAATAGATGTTACAATAGGAAAGACACCAACAAGCCCATCTTATCAGAAGTTCTGTCTCTGGCCACATTGTCTGGATGGCCCTGTGAGGAGTTGCCAGACAAACATTTACATTTATAAGGGAAATCTCCATTTGTAAAGGTATCTCTCTCTCTGTACTGGGAAGAGGGGGTATGACCTCATTTCTAGAAACTTATCAATGTGAAAAGTGAGGCCTTAAATCTGCATAATAACCTCACTCTTGTTTACAGAGCTTTAGTGGCAATCTCCTGTAACTGACACCCTCCACCCCCAACATCCTCCTCTGTCTTTACATAAAGACGATATTTAAGATGAGAATTTCTGCTATTGTGTTGAGAAACGCAGTGTCCCTGGTTTCTCCCATGTATACATGTTATTATAGTTGGTATTATTTTCTCCTGCTAACCTGTCTTGTTTTTTATTTGGCCAGCCATAGGAACCTTAAGGGAAAGGGCAGCGGGGGATTCTCCCTCTTCCCCCACACAGACATTCTCGAGGCTGGACAGCATATCCAGCTTGGTAATATCTTGTTTATCACTTAAGTAAGACCCATCTGTAAACCAAATTAAATAGAATGCAGTCGTGGTCCTTTCTCTTGTAATGTTGGAAGCAAGATAGCAGTGTTAAAATAGTGAGTAATATTTACCTAAGCAGTATAACCTAAGAAGTTTTATCATTTACTTGACAATGCTGCCCGTGCAATTTAGCATACTTAACAAGCCTAGTTAGTTTAGTATCTCCCTCTTTATAGGAAGAGATAAAATTTTCTTGAGAATTGCCAGGGCCCTTTGAAAATTCTGAAAGAAAAAGATTATTAGACAGACTTTATTTAGGATATGAATTTTGGGAAGATTGTCAAAAATATAGAAGGGTTTTAAACACTTGGTCAGACAAGATCAAGGAGTTGTTGCTCTTGTCGCAGTGAAATCATGCTTGGTTAACAAACAGCAGTTAAACAGTCAAAAAGACCTTAATAGAGAGACCTCAGTCTTTTGAACATAGGAAATTACCTTAACAAAACAGATCTCTGTTATTTAGATAAACTTAACTCAAAGGTGAAGAAAAATCTTTTTACGTAATAACCTCTATCGAGAGTAGATTAAGAGTAGAATAGGGCCAGCCCCGTGGTTTAGCGGTTGAGTGAGCACGCTCCACTGCTGGCGGCCCTGGTTCGGATCCCAGGCTTGCACCGACGCACTGCTTCTCCAGCCATGCTGAGGCCACGTGCCACATACAGCAACTAGAAGGATGTGCAACTATGATGTACAAGTATCTACTGGGGCTTTGGGGGAAGATAAAAACGAGTAGAATAAAATTATCCTTTTAAAAGGAAGAAGACCAAATTTGAATTTTGTACCAGCTTACTTTTGATATTAAAAATCATTTACTTAATTGGATTTAGTTTAATCTTAGCCAACTTGACCATGTACAAAACTCCTCAGGTTTTCTCTTCAACAAACCTTCTATAACTTTTTGTTTACATTCAGAATTTGTGCCATGTGCTCCTTTTTTTCCTTCTAGTACTTTTCAGGGCAAATTTATCTTTCCTAACCAGACAAAAATATTTCCATTTTTCATATCTTCTTAATGAAAACACACATCTTACTCTCCTTGAATACAAACATAGTTTTCTTAATTTTTTAGTAGCTTAATCACATCTTAGAAATTTTTAACCCTTAGAAACCTTAATTTTTAAGTAAAAACTAAGTAAGCAATTATAAAATTTCTTTTACCATAGCATTTCGTGGCTTGACAAATTTATGTGGACACTTTTTATAATTTTGGGAAACATTACTTTATAGTACAATGTTTTAAATAAAACACAAGACATGTTTACCAATAGACCCAAAACACCTTTTAGTTTTTCTGTAATAAGCCAAAAGTAGATAAACCTATATTTAGCAATCAATGTCTAATATTTTATCTTATTTGGAAATGATCTAGATACTCAATGAATTTTTTTTTTTCAGAGGAAGATCAGCCCTGAACTAACATCCATGCTAATCCTCCTCTTTTTGCTGAGGAAGACTGGCCCTGGGCTAACATTTGTGCCCATCTTCCTCCACTTTATATGGGACACTGCCACAGCATGGCCTGACAAGTGGTGCATTGCTGCGCACCCAGGATCCGAACCCGAGTCACCAGCAGCGGAGCGTGCGCACTTAACAGCCAAGCCACAGGGCCCGACCCTCAATAATTATTTAGATTGCCTACAAGACTTTATGAGACATTAGATAATATTAACCATCATTTACTATTTTTGAGACCAGTTTTGTAATAGAAATAACATCAATTTATTTGACGAATAAAGGCTGCATATCTGCATTATATCCAATGCTGAAAACTAACAAGCTTAAATAAGCTTTTATTTACCAAAGATTATTTCATATCACGTTAACTGGAAAAACAACTTTTGTAGGTGCTTACTTCAAGTTAATTGAATAGACCTCTTGATTTTGACCATACCCTCCGGAGGTAAGATATCACGCACATATAACATACATGTAGAGACACACACATAAAGAACAGACAAATGCAACAAAGATTTTATAGCCACTGTTTTAGAAAATTTATTAGTTTCTATCTGCAGAAAGCTTCTTAACCATTTTTTTTTTCTTTCAGTCTTAGGCCCCCTGCTGTCTTAGCACTTGGGCAAGTCTCCTGGGTTCAGAGGCAAGGCCACCCAGCCGGGAACGGTCCAGCAAACTCAATTTCCCACTTTTCTTTTCTTTTCTTTTGCTACAAAGTCTGAACAATTTCTAGGGACTGTGTAGTGGGTCAGGAGTGTACTACTTATGAGTGTTACTCGCTAAAGAAAGGTCGTAATCACTCTCTTACATGCCTCGGTTTCTCCCGCCCGCAGTCTAGGTACTGCCATGGGGGTTTGGAGCGCGGGTGACCAACCCTCCTGTGCACGTTCCCGGACAAACCTGTGATTAATTAACATGAATGGTAGTGGAACTCCCTATAGGAAGGACCGTTACACGTGGTGGTGTTCGCCTCTGACACCCCTGATGAGATTCTCAGTTGCCTGAGAATGTCCGAAAGGCCGGGAGGAGCAATGTCCCTTTTCTTCAGAGCTGAACAGATTCAGTCTCTCATTTCTCTATCAAGCAGTTTTGATCATACTTTATAAACATAATTCTTCCCAATTTTAAGCCATATTAATAAGTCACGCTGCCCCATTCACTCCAAAAGTTCCCCCTAGGCTCCCCAGGCCTATGAAATTCCCTTTACATTTCTCTTTCCTAGGAATTCCTCCCTAGGTTCCTCTGACCTAGATAATGTACCAGTACCCCCTTAAGACACCTAGCCTTAATCCTTGAAAACAGCTCGAATAAACTCTGGACCGTCGACTTAAAATAAAGAGGTCTAGGTTTAAGGAAAACTCACTGGGGTCACCTGAAGAATGCAGTGATCTGGAGGGCACAGTGGGCCCCTATTGGTACCCAATGCCAGTTCAGTGTAGATTCCAAGTGGTCTCTGGTGGGTTTCTCTGAAATCCTGCCATGACTACACCAAGAAATGTCTATGTAAATAATCTGTAACCAATGTATAAATCAAAATTGGGATGAATTTATTATGAGTCAACTTTTGAGGACCATGGCCCTGGGCCTTCCTTCCATTAGGAAGGAAGGGCACTGAAGAAGTGGGATGTACAGAGCGGTTATATATCATCAAAGAGCATGTATCACATAGGATTGTACTGTCCCTTTTACAATAGCCACAAGATCACCCTGCCAGGTTGCCCTGCCAGAATAGCTATTGATGAACACAGCAGGGAGCAGGTCTGCTGTCTCGATGGGCATGGCTGGTGTCAGGTCTGTTGTCTGGAGCTGGGTGGTCACAGGATGAGTGAAGCAGTAAAATCCCAGCCTAGGGAGAAATGCTTATCCTTAAGGCAATGCCAATGAGGAGGAAGCTGCATCCTTATCCTAAGGGCATTTACTCTTCTCTTTGAGACATGGCAAAGCAGATACACAATGCAGGCGACAGACCCTTTTGGAAAAACAAACTCAGGCCGAATTAGATTTACCCCAAATGGCTTCCTCATATGCTCCAACATATCCTATTGCTTGCCGTTTATTTATCAAGCTCAGGGCATGTCTTTCAAACAGAAATCATCGATAATAGCATGAAGTAGTCACTTACCAACAGATGTCACTGTGGCAACAGAAAATTAACAAGTGGCCATCAAATATAACCATTTTCCCAAATATTGTATTTCATTGAGTTAATCAAAAAGGAATTCTTCTTTCTTATACTCACAAATCTCAACTATGAACTTAACACTAGAGGTAGCCAATTTTGAATAAAGACATTTAACATCAAAGCCAGCCAATAGATCTTGTTAAAGCAAATCCAAACTCGGGAACACTTTGTTTTCAGTCACATGCAAATCCTCTCAAACTCAAGATAGGGTCCCGGCTTTGTGCAGATGGAGAAAAGCTTCTCTTCCTCTTTTTCTATTCAGATAGTGCAGGGAAGAGCCCAAGAGGTCTCCTGGTGGAACATGAACAGTTCTTTACATTAGAAACGCAGACAGTGTTTCCTAGCTTCTTTTCTATAGGCCGAGCGAGACCTGCTGACCTGCGCAGAGGAGCAAAATTCTGGGCTGCAACAGTAAATAAGACTGTGTGCAGTTTATCACACCAATGAACTACAAAGATGTATCAAGAAATATTTTGAACACCCACACCTAAGCTCTCAGTTTCCCTCTGTCTAATTCCATGGCTGCCTGATCTGAATTCATTCTCCATCCCCATCCCTTTCGTGACAGTTTTTATCTCCTTGAATCACCATGTTATAACATCTAAGAGAAATTTATCCAAACACTTTCTTCAAAATAACTAGCTGAAGTATAAGAGTTGTAGAGGGTCAAGATTTTAAGATGAACGTGATGTACAGAGTAACTGTACTACAAAGTAAAAAGAAAATGAATGAGAACAATAAGAGAAGGAAGAAAAAATTGATAAGGAATATATAAGGAATATAATAGAGAGTAAAACTAAGAAAGAGAGAAAAAAGAAGAAAGAAGGTGTAGGAAAGAGAAAGAGTCAGGAGAAGCATGAGAAATGGCAAAAAGGGGCACCAGCAGAGGGAAGACACCATGTTCAGAGTGAATGACAAGTCAACTGGCTTCCGAGCAGGGCTCAGGTCTAGAGTCACTGGGCTGCATTTGAGAACTCCACTCAGTTCTAACATCCACGGAATGACCACGCCTCATCCAAACTCTGACGACACTGATTATTAGCGCTGTCTTTTCCCGGGGCCTGCTGGAGCTTTGGGAACTGCCTCTGTCAGCAGCTCTGGGACTGACAGTCCCCATTAAATATTCATCAACTAGGATTGTGGTTTTTGTTTTGAATTACTTTTTTTTAATTTTATTTGTTTTTATTTTTCCCCCAAAGCCCCAGTATATAGTTGTATGTCATAGCTGCACATCCTTCTAGTTGCTGTATGTGGGACGCGGCCTCAGCATGGCCGGAGAAGCTTTGTGTCTGTTCGCGCCTGGGATCTGAACCAGGGCCACCAGCAACGGAGCGCGTGCACCTAACTGCTAAGCCACGGGGTCAGCCCACGATGGTTATTTTGAAAGAGTAACACAGAAAGAGATCTCTCAAGGGTACATTTAATCCTGCCAACTCCTTCACTCACCCATCTGAAGAATTAAGACAGTAAACATTTTTTTTTTTTAATTACTGTGAAGAAATTTAGGAGAAAATTTTTCTGGCAAAATTTTAAATGTTCCATCTTCTTTGAAGTTACCTCACAAAATTCTGAACATAATCTAAAATTCTGGGCTCTCTACAGTTCCAAACATGTTTCAGAAATGATCTCTTTATGATCACAACGTAAGCCTATGCCTTATAAAACAAAATAAACTTGGATGAGTTTTATCTTGTAGAGAGAAGGCAGCAAGAAAAAGAGTAGGATGTGCCTTTCTACTATGAAGGAAAATAAATAAAATCATCAAAATATACAAAGTATGCCTCTAAAACTGAATGACGCAGTCTCTAAAGAGTTTTACGTTTTAAGTAAAAATGCACCTATATAAAATTATACATCAGTTTGTCTGAAATCTAGTCAACTTGATAGAAGAAGAACTCATTAAGTTTCATTTAAATAGCATGACTTATGATTAGCTGCATAATAAATGGCAGATATTTTTATTCTGGTATACCATGTCCTTCCACCAATGAACATGGGCTTAAACCTGTAATTTTCCTAAAAGGGTCCAACCGGATGTTCTGCTTATTTGATTACTTAATAGTATGGATCTGCTCCTCACTGCCAAGGAAGGATGTCTACACACAGGCTCTAGCTTGCATATGTAATGGGAAATGCAGACTGAGTTTACAAAAAGAAAAATTGAAAATGGAGCATTGTCTTGAGGAGACATGGTCAATCTGTTCAAGAACATTTTCTCCTTTGGTCAAGTGAGAAGCTG
Organism: Diceros bicornis minor; assembly: GCF_020826845.1. Lineage (NCBI taxonomy): Eukaryota > Metazoa > Chordata > Mammalia > Perissodactyla > Rhinocerotidae > Diceros > Diceros bicornis. The sequence goes on from NC_080747.1 coordinate 85,977,319, forward strand.
AGAGAGAATGCTGTCAGCTTCTTCCTTGGCCCCTTATAGAATTCTGCATTACCTCAATTGAACGTGTCCTAAAGTGTTTGAACTAAACTTGGAAATGAGTTGATGATACTGTATTTGCATCATGTCACACAGAATCTCTTTCATTAGGCACCATTCAAAACACTTTTTGGGACATTAGAGGCCAGAAAAGTTTCGCTTCTCTGAGAGACTGTTGTTTTTAATCTCATGGACATGAGATAATAGAGAATTGTTCCCATTTCCCTTTCTACTTTAAACCTGAGGGATACATTTCCAACTACCTTTAAAAACTGCGGGTCCTTCCGAAACACATTTCAGTGCGCTGGCTTACTTCAGCTTCATCTCATTGTTCCATCCTAAATTCCTTTCAGTTTGATCTATTTTCCTTTGTAATCCTTTTGTATACCTAGATATTTAAAAGCTGCTCAAATCTATATTGGAGGAAAGTTGGGTTGCAGTTCTTTCAGACAGCATGTAAACCCAATTTTTAGGGTTTCTACACAAAAAGTTTCTGCCATGTTTCTACCAGTTCTTCATCTATATTTTTTCCTCCAAGATTTCCTGTGACAAATATGCCTTTCTAAAAGCCAATCCTCTGTTCTTTCTCTTGGGCAGTCACATTTTCATAGAAAGATCAAGGATTGGATTTTCCAAAGATGCAACAAGAATGATCAAATCCTGATCCACACCTAGATATGCTGTTCCTGTTCTCCAAGAATTTTAAAACTAAAGTTAATGATCTCTTTCATTTTATCTAAATCTATTGAGTAACCTTGGCACTGAGCCCCTAAACTGGTCCACAGCCTGCTTCAGCAGACACAAAACTCTCTCTCAAATGCTTGCATTCATGTGCTTAGTAGGTATTTTATTTATTTTGATCTTATTCCACAAAAGAGCATCATTTATTCATTCAAATACTTAAGTATACACTATGTGCCGAAAGGTCTTGAAATGTTGCCAGTCTGCAAGGAAGACAGATATGTATGAACAGATAAATTACAATACAGAAATAATTTGAATGAAAGAGATATGAATAAACTGCCGTGGGACTCCAGGAAAAGAACCACCATGGGGGGTGGACATGGTTTGTACCATCTAAGTAAAGGAAAATGAAGATAGAGAACATAAAGAGAAAACAAGATAAATGGAAACGTGTTTTTCTTATTAATGTTTCTGCCACCAACTTTTGGAGCACACTGCTTGCTGATGTCCTTTCTAGCCAATCTTATCCTTCAGCAGGCTTCTACAGACTTCAAAAATTCGATTGTACCAAGCTGGGCTCCTCTGTGGAGACAATGCCAAATATGTAGAGAGTCAGGAGGGGATCAGAAGATTCACAGGAATCTGCAGGCCTTCTGCAGCTCACTGGTGGGGAGGGGCACCAAGGCTTCACCTTGGCCTCTGTCTCCAAGTTCACATAAAGGATGGTCCGTACCTTCCTCCACGTATGAAGGTGGAGATAAACATCTTTCACAGACGGGATTATAGAAAAACTAAAGTGAGAGCCATGAAAGAGGCAGAGGACGTAGCACCATGAATCTGAAGTAACTGGACATGTGAATTAGTAACCAATATAACGAAGAGCTTAGGACAAAAAAAAAGAAGGCAAAAAACAAGTTCTCAATTTTCTAAGATGGAAATGCACGTCTTTCTTCTTCAAAAAAAAGTCATTGAACCCTTTCCTTTAAAATAAAATTGAAAGGGGTCACATGTTGCAAATAACGGTTTTAACCATTATGTCACTACACAATAATGTGTAGCAATCAGTTGTTACGTGCACTGCAAATAGTTCATTACTTAATAATTATGTTATCAAAGTTTGCTATTGATATATATTTTAGTAAATAGTAGACTGTGTGCAAAGTTGTCACTATATTATTGACAGTGTCACTCTTACAAGTGAAAACATGACTAGGAGGGAAAAGATGGTGTGACCTCAGATTGCTAGAGTCACAGCAAGAAAAGTGAAGAAAGTGCCATCAGGTCATTTGGACAAAAGGATGCTATATGGCTGTTGGGTTTATAACAGATCAACTGGAGAAAAACAAGTCATTACATTAAATTACTCTCTACTTACCTCCATCACCCTCTCCAAGGACACATATTTTAAAATGACACAATATATTACATGAAAAATTACTTGCTCTGTCATTTTGAAAACTACATCAAATAATGAAGAAGAAACTATGTTACAAACATCCTGTTATCAATTCCAACTACCATCTTTTACCAAACTAAAACTCTATCACTAATTAACATGCAATCTAGAGCTCCTCTAGTATACAAAATCAATAACTTAAAATGTTTCATAACTTTTTTTAAATTGTCCTAAAATTTTAGAGAATGATATAAATATATCTCTTGGAAAAGTTGAGAAAGATAAAGACACTAGGAAAGGAAATGATGAAAATATTACCATAATCAATGATGTAAAACACAAGATATGAACAACTGTTAAGAAGAATTCTCTATGAAAATGATCAATTCTACTATCTCCACACCTGGCTATTTCCTATCAGTAATTTGATGCATAAACAAATAGAATAGTGTATTTAATGGGATCAATTCTTTTAGTTGTGTGCTTTTCCTTTGAAAACCTCATATGCTTTTATGTGCTTGCTTTATTTTCAGGTGGTGTCACATTAGAACACCCTCATCTCTGAAGATCTTTGCATTAAGGAACTCTACCTTTGCCCTTGATCAACTGAACTCAGAGTTATGATAAACTCAGAGACCTACATGGAACAATGTTTTCTACGTCTTATCTCCCATGAGTAGTTCATGTCAGGGAGTATAGTCCACCAAGTAAACACTAAGCAGTGTCTCAAAAGCATCGGATACTAAAAGGAGGACATGCAGGGCTGGGTGTGGACCGCCATTCAGTGCCTTAGCGCAAAGAAGAAAGAGGTAAATGCATCCCTCTAGAGACTGGGATAAAAATAGGAGGTTAAAAGCACGAGGCTCCCTTTGTAGGTCTTTAAGCAGGGACGTGGAATAAAACTGTTGACACTGGGGATCATTGTTGGTTTTACAGGGAACTCATGAGGAAGATAGGACATGAAATAATGATAATTATAATAACAGCAGCAAACACTTCTACTGAACCAGGCACTGCACTCTGAATGTTAATTCTGTGCTTGAACATACATTAACTCCTATAACCCTCAAAATATCCTGACGCAGTCGATGTTGTGCTTCTCATAATTTCATAGATGAAGAGACTGGGTACAGTGGCTGGAAAACTCATCCAGGTTACAAAGCTGATACATGGCCAAGCCCAAGCTCAGTGCTCTTCTGTGATGCTCTTTGACTACAACTCCAAGTTAAGTCTCTAATGACTATCTTTCTCTCTATAATCCAATGGGGGAAACATCAAAACTCTTAACTCTAACACCCATGTTATCATTTAGGAAATGTTAGTGAGGAAGAGATTTATGAATAGTAACAATGCCTTTCTATTTACTCTTCACTTATAGATCAGACATCAATATTCCTGATCAGTCCACCAAGAAGAAACTGGGACTTTATTATGTCAAAAAGAACAAAAAACAAGGAATAAAACAACCAAATACTTTTAAACATCATTACACGAATGTGATTCTTAATTCCGTATTACAAATATAAAGTGCTTTCCTGGTTTGGGGCTCAATATAAAGCCGATGTTAATCTCATGCTACCTTCCCAGCCAATAACACAAAATGTTTTAAGACAACAAAAGGCAGAAAGACAAAAAACAACCCAACAGAAAAATAAATATTACATCTGAACGCTGTACACTTTTTTAAAGATTACTTAAAAGTTAGATTTAGTAAAATTTGTATCTCTATCTTGCCTCTCCCAGTTATCTCTGAAGGTAAAGAAAAGGACTAAGAAAGGCACAAGGAAGCCAGTTAGGGAAGCGAGTCAGCGGGAAGAGATGAGGTGGCCGCCCCTTTGCAGACGACAGACAGAAATCTCCCCTGGGAGCCGTCTCAGGCCTCACAAGGTGTGGAGCTTTGACCTCGGGCAGTGGCTACAGCTGGACACCAGCAGCAGTGCTTCTCAGACTTCAGTCTACACGATAATAACTGGACAAGTCCAGTGTCCCTTCCCCGGAATTCTAACTTAGCAGCTTTGAAGTTGGGACACGAGAATTTTCCATTTAACAAGCCTACCAGTGATTTTCCTTGAGTTATTTGCAGATTATGACCAAAGGCACACCTTGAAGAGAAGCACAAACTCACTACCCAGTATGCACTGCACAGATACTTTGTGTCACACACTCTCAGAACATTCCCTGCTCCAGGGCTCCCACCTACTTCAGCATCTTTGGGTCTGTGTTCTTCATCAGGAGGTTCCGAGGGTGACAAAGCAGACAGGACTCACCTGGGAAACTGCCCTTCTGTGTAATTCAGTGAGAGCGTGGGCTGCCTGCAGCCCAGGTGTAAAGTGGGTCTTGCTATATTTAAAAATAAATTTCTTTTCAATTTTATTGAGGTCATATGGCTTATAACTGTGTAAATTTCAGGTGTACATTACCATATTTCAGTTCTGTATAGACTGGATCATGTTCAGCGCCAATAGTCTTGTTTTCATCTATCACCATACATATGTGCCCCTTTACACCTTTCCCTCTTTCCCTCTGGTAACCACAATCTGTACTCCTTATCTATGTGTTTATTTATTTTCCCAATATGAGGGAAATCAATCAGTATGTTTCTTTGTCTATATGACTTGTTTCACTTAGTATAATACAGTCAATGTCCATCCATACTGTCACAAATGGCATGATGTTGTCTTCTTTATGGCTGAGTAGTATTCCATGGTATATATGTATATATATATCACATCTTTATTCATTCATCCATTGATAAGTACTTGAGTTGCTTCCCAGTGTTGGCTATTGTGAATAATGCTGTGAAGAACATAGGGACACATACATTTTTTTGAATTACTGACTTCATATTCCTTGGATAAATATCCAGAGGTAGAATAGCTGGATCTTATGGTATTTTTATTTTTAATTTTTTGAGTAATCTCCATCCTTTTTTCCATTGTGGCTGCAGCAGTTTGCATTCCCACCAGTAATGTATGAGGGTTCCCTTTTCTCCACATCCTCTCCAACACTTAATATTTTTTGTCTTTTTAATAATAGCCATTCTGATGGGTGTGAGGTGATATCTCATTGTAGTTTTGATTTGCATTGCCCTAATAATTAGTGACGTTGAACATCTTTCATGTGCCTTTTGGCCATCTGTATACCTTCTTTGAAAAAATGTCTTTTCATAACCTCTGCTCATGTTTTGTTCAGGTCGTTCATTTTTTTTGTTGTGGAGTTGTATGTGTTCTTTATATATTATGAAAATTAACCCCTTGTCAGATATATGATTTGCAAATACTCTCTCCTAGTGGGTAGGTTGTCTTTTCATCTTGTTGACAGTTTCCTTTGCTGTGCAGAAACTTTTTAGGCTGATGTAGTCCCACTTCGTTATTTTTTCATTTGTTTCTCTTGCCTAAGAGACAAAGACAGACATTATATAATGATAAAGGGGACATTCCACCAAGAAGACATAATACATTAATATACATGCACCTAACACAGGAGCAACAAACTATATAAAGCAACTATTAACAGACTTAAAGGGAGAAATTGACAGCAACACAATAATTGTAGGGGACTTCAACACCCCACCCACATCAATGGATTGATCATCCACACAGAAAGTCAACAAGGTAACAGTGGCCTTAAAAGAAACATCAGACCAGATGGTCCTAATAGATATATAGAGAACATTTCATCCCAAAACAGCAGAATACACATTCTTCCCAAGTTCACATGGAACATTCTCAAAGATAGACATATGTTGGGAAACAAAGCAAGCCTCAATAATTCTAAGAAGACTGAAATCAGATCACGCATTTTTCTGACCACAATTGTATGAAACTAGAAATCAACTACAAGAAAAAATTGGAAAAGTCACAAATATTTGAACAGTAAACAACATGCTACTGAACAACTATTGGATCAATGAATAAGTCAAAGGAGAAATCAAAATATACCTAGAGACAAATGAAAATGAAAAACAATACATGAAAACTTATGGGATGCAGCAAAAGTAGTACTAAGAGTGAAATTTATAGCAATAGAAGCCTAACTCAAGGAACGAGAAAAAGCCCAAATAAACAATCTAACACTGTACCTAAAAGAACTAGAAAAAGAAGAATAAACAAAGCCTAAAGTCAGTAGAAGGACAGAAATAAAAATCAGAGCAGAAATAGATGAAAGAGAGGCTAGAAAAAGAATAGAAACGTTCAATCAAAGTAAGAGCAGTTTCTTTGAGAAGATAAGTCTCTTCCTTTTGAGGTAGAGATGGCATGTGGGCAGAGATTATAAGATCAGAAAATCCAGACGCTCAGTCGGAGAACTCCCTGAACTTTAAGCATCTTTTAAGCAATTTTTTAGCATCTTTAATACATTCAAATATGCTGTCCCTTTAACATCTGTTTGAATACGTGTGGCAAAGTCAAAGGACAGGCTGTACTAGGCACCAGAGGATGATAATACCGTCCCTGCCTTCAACAACAAAAGGTCCAGGAAACTGACTTATCTTAGGTCCAAGTTGGGAACTGTTTGGGAGAAATATAGTGAAAAAGTAAATAAACCAGACAAGAATAAAAGAATTGGACAGAGATCTGCTAGCAAAGAAAACTTTTCTCAGCTACAGACAAATAGAATCTGGACAGAATGAGAAGGCTCATAACTACACTTGGCACCAGGGAGTAAAGTGGAAATCTCACAAAGGAGGCCACTTTGAGGCCTATAAACACCTTGCAAAACTACTCATTAGTATTTCAGAACAACAACATGTTTAGGATGTATGTGTTAAATATATGCATGTCTTGGGTTCTCCCTATGATATTTTCCTTACTTATATGTATATTTCGCTAAACCTTTGTTGATTATAAAGCAAAGCAAAGAGAATAAGAGTGTGGCAGAGGTAAAGAGCAAATTAAAAACAAAAAACATACTGTAGTCATCATGTTGAGACTATAAAGTAAACTGAATTGACTGATGGACAGGAGATGTTTCTTCTGTAATTTTTTTAACAAATTAAGAGATTCATAATATATTCTTCAGCATTGGCGGTAATATACAACGCATAGATGAGTTAGTTCAAGCTTTACCTTCAGGGACAGTCATTGACCCTTATAGAGAATTCAGATTCCAGGGGTCAGCTAGTCTTATATCAGAAAGTGTCGCAATTCAGAGCTGGCTGTGCGTTTCAGCTATTCATGTCCCTTTAAGCTAGTCATATCTTGATAAGCACCACAGGCTTTGCTACTTAGCTTACTGAATATCAGAAATAGCTTTTCATTGGTGAAATGAGTGGTTCGTTTAATTAGCACGAATTTGGAAATAAGCTCTCATTGGTGAAACTGAAAGAATTCTGTATATGTGGATTGGCGAAAATATCAGAGAATATCCTCATACTTAGAGGAAGAAGGTAAGACTCGGGCAAGGGAGGATGTCAGGCGTGATGTCCTGACAGTGCTGCACCAGCTGCTGGTTTAGGAAAATGTCTCCCTGCCTGTTGCCAGCGATTAGGCACAGGATCCTGCCTCCTTCATATCTGTATCATGTGAACCTTTCATGGAAGTTGTAGCTGGGCATCTATCAGGGTAGCAAACTGCACATCCCCTGATGAATGCACTCTTGCTTAGAGCGCTTCCTCATCCTAGTACAATGATTCCACTCAGTCTTGGACATCGCTGGCTCCATACAAAACAAGCGGCACCAACAGCCAAAGGGATAAATGGTTTCACTTAGGATTCCACGTTCACCCCAATACAATGTATGCTATAAGCACTCTATACAACCCCATATAAACTATATATATACGGAAAGTTCAGTTGGTCCTCCAGGCTTTCAGCCACACCCCAGGACTCTCACACATTACAATGCTGTGATGTAATCTCAAAACCTCTCCTTCACCGCATGGCTCCAGTAGCAGAAAATAAGGAAAACACAATTTCTTTCATGGCTTTTTAGTGTCTACAGATGCCATCCCTTCAACCAGACTATCACTTATATTTTTCTACATGCCTCCCGTCCACCCCCGAAATTCGTCTCTCCCTGTTTCTTGAGTCAAGCTCCACTTCTCTAGAAGGCCCTCCCTGGTCCTCCCCTCACAGATTCTCATCAATCACTAAAGTCTGGTTGATGGCCCAGCTCACCTGGACCCCTCTGGAATCAGCACACAGACACGGCACACCTGCACCCCTCGTTTTGACAATAATGTTGTGCTTTCTGGAAGGGTGGCGGCTTAACACTTTCCTGAGTGTATCTCATCTTCCCTCAAATGCACTGAAAGTCTCTTCAGCACGAGAAGTGTGCACACTTGTCCTGTCAATTCCCCACTCTTGACAATGTGATGATGACTGCATAACAGCCACTTAATGTCTATTGAATGAACACGCTTGTCAGGTAGAAAAATAAAGGAGATGGCTTGTCAATATGAGCAGCAGCTGTAGCTGGTAATCTCATATTTTCATCATTTGCTTAACAAGGGACCAAAAGATACCCACAAACTTTGTGGGTTTCATTTGAAAAACCAAGGTAGAAAGTTATCAGTTATATTGAAATAATGGCAATTACAGAAGATAAAGAAAAATATTGAGTAGACAAAAATCCTAGGATATCATCAATACTGGCGCCCAGACAGATCTCCTAACTTTACAAGGCCTCAATGTTCTCATCAGGAAATCAGGACTGATACCCGCTCTGGCCCTGTTCATAGGGCTGGTGTGAGGCAGGAGCAAACACTATGCGGAAAGAGCTAAGACAATGACAGCTGTTATTCAGAAATAACACACCAGGAGTACCACTCGTTTTGACATTTTAAAAATCTACGTTTAGGGCCGGCCCCGTGGCTTAGCGGTTAGGTGTGCGGGCTCCGCTGTTGGCAGCCGGGGTTCGGATCCCAGGCGCGAACCAACGCACCTCTTCTCGGGCCATGCTGAGGCCAGGTCCCACATACAGCAACTAGAAGGATGTGCAGCTATGACATACCGCTATCTACTGGGGCTTTGGGGGAAAAAATAAATAAATAAAACAAAAAAAAATCTATGTTTAGTTAGAATAATCACACATTATTTTCTTTGTTTAAAAATTTCTCCTCAGAGGAATTCAAAGTCATCACCATATGTCCACATCAAGGCCTCTCCAGAACCAGTGCTGAATCTTTGCTTTATTGTGAGAAGCTAGTTGAGCTAGCTTGAGACTCCAGAGCTTTCTTGACATTTGTGTTGATTGTCACTGTTTTGCATTCACTTAATAAATTTGCTGTGGCATTTCCTTGACCATTGAGGCATGTCTTTTTCTCTGCTGTGTTTCTGTTTAGCATTTCAGAAATGTAGTTATTGGGGCCGGCCCCAATAACTGCTCGGGTTTTGGGGGGGGGAAAAAAAGGAGGAGGACTGGCAATAGATGTTAGCTCAGAGCTGGTCTTCCTCAGCAAAAAGAGGAGGATTAGCATGGATGTTAGCTCAGGGCTGATCTTCCTCCCAATAAAAAAAAAAAAGAAATGTAGTTATTTTCCAAGTAGGGTAATAAGCTCCTTGTCTGCAGACACTATATCCTATAACCCCTGTTTTCCCCAGGATATTACATATTCTGTATACATAACAGACACACAATGAGTACTAAGGAACTGATAAATAAATGGCAAGCAATAGGATATATTGGAGCACATGAGAAAGCCATTTGGGGTAAAAATAATTTGGCCGGCGTTTGTTTTTCCAAAAGGGCCTGTCGCCTGCATTGTGTATCTGCTTTCCCATGTCCCAAAGAGAAGAGAATATGCCCTTAAGATAAGGATGCCCTCATTGGCATTACCTTAAGCATGAGCATTTCTCCCTAAGCTAGGATTTGCTTGCTGCTGTCATCCTGTGACCACCTAGTTCGAGAGAACAGACCTGACACCAGCCAAGCCCATCGAGACAGCAGACCTGCTCCCTGCTGTGTCCGTCAATAGTTATTCTTGCAGGGCAATCTGACAGGGCGATTGTGTTGCTATAGTAAAAGGAACATTACAATCCTATGTGATACATGCTCTTTGACAGCATATAACCGCTCTGTACACCCCACTTCGTTGATGCCCTTCCTTCCTTAGGGAAAGAAGGCCCTGGGCCATGGTCCTCAAAAGGCGGCTCATAATAAACTCATTCCAATTTTGATTTACACATTGATTATGGATTATTTATGTAGACATTTGTTGGTGTAGTCATGGCAGGATTTCAGAGAAACCCACCAGAGACCACCTGGAATCTACACTGAACTGGCATTGGGTACAAATAGGGGCCCATTGTGTCCTCCAGATCACTGCATTCTTCAGGTGACCCCAGTGAGTTCTCCTGAAACCTGGACCTCCTTATTGTAAGTCAACAGTTCAGAATTTATTTGAGCTGTTTTCAAGGCTTAAGGCTAGGTGTCTTAAGGTGTACTTCTACATAATCTAGGTTAGAGGAACCTAGGGGGGAATTCCTAGGAACGAGAAACCCAGGGGGAATTTCCTAGACCAGGGGAGGCTAGGGGGCAATTTTGGAGTGAAGGGGCCAGGCTGACCTTTTTAATTTGGCTTAAAATTGGAAAGAATTGTGTTTATAAGGTCTGAACAAAACTGCTTGATAGAGAAATGAGAGACTGAATCTGTTCAGCTGTGAAAAAAAGGGACATTGCTCCTCCCGGCCTTTTGGGCATTTTCAGACCTGAAGCTGTAAAACTGCTAGAAGAAAACATAGGGTAGAGGCTCCTCGACATTGGTCTTGGCAATAGTTTTGTGGATATCCCACCAAAACTGCAAACAACAAAAGAAAAAAATCAACAAATGGGACTACATCAAACTTAAAATCTTCTACCTAGCAAAACAAACAACCAACAAAATCAAAAGTCTAGGAGAAAAGTTTTACAAACCATGTATCAGATAAGGGGTTAAATATCTAAAATTTATAAAAAATTTATACAACCCATAACAAAATTTATAATGAACTCATACAACCCAATAACAAAAAAGCAATCCAATTGAAAAATGGGCAAAGGATTAAATAGACATTTGTCCCAAGAAGATATCCAAATGGCCAACATGTACATTAGAAGGAAATCAATGTCACTAATCATCAAGGAAATGCAAACCAAAACCACAAAGATCTATCCTCTCACGCCTGTAAGGATGGTGATCATCAAAGAGACAAGAGATAATAAGTGTTGGCAAGGATGTGGAGAAAAGGAAACCCTTGTGTGCTGTTCATGGGAATTTAAATTGGTGCAGCCACTATGGAAAAGACAGTGGAGGTTCCTGAAAAAATTAAAAATAGATACACTTCAGTATATTTATCCAAAGAAAATGAAAACACTAACTTGAAAAGATATATGCAACCCTGTGATTATTACAGCATTATTTATAATAGCTAAGATATGGAAACAACCTAAATGTCCATCAATAGATGAGTGGATAAAGAAAACGTGGTATGGGCCGGCCTGGTGGCATAGTGGTTAAGTGTGTGTGCTCTGCTGTGGCAGCCCGGGGTTCAGATCCCGGGTGTGCACTGCCTCACCACTTGTCAGGCCATGTTGTGATGGAGTCCCATATAAAGTGGAGGAAGGTGGGCACGGATGTTTGTCCAGGGCCAGTCTTCCTCAGGAAAAAGCGGAGGATTGGCACATGTTAGCTCAGGGCTCATCTTCCTCACAAAAAAAAAGTAAAGAAAATGGGGTATATATTTACAATGGAATATTATTCAGCCATAAAAATGAAAAAAATCTTGCCATTTGCAATGTCATGGATGTAACTTGAGGTCATTATGCTAAGTGATATAACTGAGACAGAGAAATATAAATACCATTTGCTCTCAGTTATACATACAATCTGGCTCTGCAGTTTCTCACCAAACTGCCACTGGCAGGCCGAGTCAAGTACCAGTTTTCTTTAGTGAATCCAAGCGAATGCCTCTCAGAAAAGGCTTTTAATTGCAGTGTGTCTTGGAATTTATGTGTGAGACAGTTTTAATTCGTAGAGCTGAGGAAGGTTCTGCACAGTTTCAGATCCAGAAATGGAAGACAGAGATAGTTTGACTCAGCTCTAGAACAAGCCTCTAAGGGCTCTGCAGTTTCTTGCCAAACTGCCACTGGCGGGCCGAGTTGAGAACTGGCTTTCTTTAGTGAATCTGAGGGAATGACTCTCAGAAAAGGTTGGTAACTGCAGTGTGTCTGGGAAGTTATGTGTGAGAGAGCCTTAATTCCTAGAGCTGAGGTAGGTTCTGCACAGACTCAGTTTCAACAATGGAAGACAGGGAGAGTTTGGCTCAGCTCTAGGAATAAGCCTGTAAGGGCTCTGCAGTCTTCTTGCCAAACTGCCACTGCCAGGCCGAGTGGAAAACAGGCGTTCTTTAATGAATCCGAGGGCATGTCTCTTGGAAAAGGCTTGTAACTGCAGTATTAGTGGTGGCTGTGTGCCTTGGCAGTTCTGGTGAATGGCTGAAATTCAGTATTCAGATTATTCAATGCCATGATTTGGGATGTTCAAACAGAAACGGAGGCCCCTGTTCTGTGCCCAGATGGGAATTTATAGAGATATCATGAAGAGAGGTTCAAATTCAGTATACAAAATTCAGTTGATTTTCTATATACCAACAAATAATTGGAATATGAAACAATACCGTTAACAATACACACACATACACAAAGAAATCCTCAAATGTAAATCCAATAAAATATTTACAGATATCTGTGGAAAAAAATATGAGACACTCTTAAAAGCAATAAAGGAAAAAATAAATCAATTGAGATATATTCCTTGCTCATGATCAAAAGTCACAATATTATTAAGATGTCAATTCATCTTAAATTGATCTAAAGATCCAGTGCAATTCCAATAAAAATCTCACCAAGCTATTTTGTAGATATTGAAGCACTCATTTGAAACCTTGAGTGGTCTAGACAATCCTGATGAAGAACAAATTGATGAACTCACACTTCTCAATTTCAAGATTAATTACAAAGTCAAGAGACTGCGATATTTTACAATACTACAATAATCAAGAGACCGTGATTTTTTTTTTATAATTTTATTTATTTATTTTTTTCCCTCAAAAAACCAGTAGATAGTTGAATGTCATAGCTGCACATCCTTCTATTTGCTGTATGTGGGATGCTGCCTCAGCATGGCCGGAGAATCCGTGCTTCGGTGCACGCCCGGGATCTGAACCGTGATATTTTAAAAATAGGGCCGGCCCCATGGCTTGGCAGTTGGGTGCGCACGCTCCGCTGCAGGTGGCCAGGGTTTGGATCCCGGGCTCGCCCCGATGCACTGCTTTTCCGGCCATGCTGGGGCCGCGTCCCACGTGAAGAAGCTGGAAGGATGTGCAGCTGTGACATACAACTATCTACTGGGGCTTTGGGGGAAAAATAAATAAATAAAAATTAAAAAATAAATAAAAAAATAAAATGAATAGACACAGAGGTAAATGAAAAATCATGGAAAGTCCACACATAGACCTCTGCAAATACAGACAACTTGATCTTGATCAAGACAATAAATGCACTCCAACATAAAAAATAATAGTCTTTTAGGTCTTTAGTCTTTTAGTCTCTAGTCATCATCAACCATGGTGATGATACAAAAGGATGACCCTATGGAAATAAATGAACAAAGACACAAACTTTGCACCTTAGACATAAATTTACTCAAAATCACTCATCAACTTAAAATAAAATGCAAAACTGTAAAAATCATTCTGGGAGACAGGAGAAAATCTTCATGATTTATAGTTTGATGATTAGTTTTCATATACAACACAAAAAGCACCATCCATGAAGAAAATAATTGATCATGTGTACTTGGTTAAGTTTAAACTATCCAATCTGGGAAAGACAGCATTCACAGAGTGGAAATACAAACTTCTGACTAGGATAATATATTTGTAAAACACATATCTGCAGAAAGACCTGCATGCAAAATATTCAAAGAACCAATCAAATACTGCAACAAGAAAACAAACTCCCCTAATTAAAATAAATAGACCAAAATATGAATAGACAAGTTACCAAAAATATATATATACATGGGAAATAAGCAAATATAAATTTCTCAACAACAAGAAATTATTGGAAAATAAAATGCATTGTGCACTAAGAAAAAGCAAATTAAAACACCAATGAGATACTCTACTCTTCTAGTAGAATAGCTAAAAACCAAAAACTGACAATACTAGTTACTGGTGAGGATGTAGGACAATAGGAAATCTCATTCACTGCTGATGGGAATACACATAGTACAACCTCTTAAGAAGACATCTTGCTAATTCTTGTGAAGCTAAATATAGTGTCACTATATGGTGCACCAATTGTGCAGCAATGTATTTCTCCAACTACTGTGAAAATATACATCCACACACAGACCCCTAAGAATATCTAAAAAGCAGCTTTATTCACAGTGGCCAAAACCTAGAAGGAACCAATATGTCCTTTAACAAGTGAATGACACTCAAGCGTGGGACACTGAGGGAAGACACTTGAGGCACACATGGGCTACAGGCACAAGGTAAGGAAACACACGAGTTCAGACAGGGGCTAGAGGAACAGTAAATGAAAACACTGGTTGTCTAGGTAAGCTGGAGGCACAGAGAATGTAGACAAACACGAGCTGGCATGGGCTGAAGCACAGCGGACAGGTATAAAATGTGGGCACAGGAGATAGAGACACTCGAGGAAATGTATGCGCTGCAGGTACATGAGAGAATTACATTAGTTGTCTGACATGGGTTTTAGAGAGAGGGGATGGAGACTCATATGGGTTGGCAAGCGCTACAGGAACAAGGAATGGAGACTTTTGAGAGGTGATATGGACAGAGGGGAGAGAAAATCTTGACAACACAAAAGGGCAGACATGGGCTGCAGTCAGATGAGATGGTGACACTCGACACAAGATATGAGCTTCAGGTAGAGGGACGGAGACACACAAAGGCTGGCATGGTTGCAGGCTCATGGGCTGGAGACACTATGGGGCAGACATGGCTTGCAGCACAGAGTTTAGAAATACGCTAGGGAAGACAAGAGATACCAGCTACATCTGTGTGTAGCCTTAAATGAATGTATGAGTATGGAAGAGAGACAGGAAATCCACAATCTCAGCTTCTGTCTCAAGAATTAAAAAAGAACACTGGAAAAAATACAGATAGGAAACAATAATAAAGATAAGAATCAATGAAATAGAAAAATACTAAAGAAATAAATCAGGCTAAAAGTTATTTTTAAAATATTAATAATGTTAATAAACCACTAACAAAACTGATTAAGGAAAAGAAAAAGAAATGAAACACAAATGACCAGTATCAGAAATCAAATAAGAAGTATTCTCTACAGAGTGCTTAAATCTTAATGAGACACACCATTTTGTGAAATACTTAGCACTACGAATTAGACAGCAAAGGTCAAAATTCACTTTATAAAAAATCCATATACTGAAACTGACACACACAAAAAAACATAAAATAGGAAAACTCACATATCTACTAAATAAATTGAATTATTAGATGGTCAAACCAACTAACCAACAAGAACAACACTTTCCACAAGCAAAACTCTAGGTATGGGATTATTAACTATTCCAGACAATAGAGGGAGGAAGGAAAAAAAGTTCAGATTCCAGATTTGACTGAACACAAAAGTAATATAGATTTTATTCACATTGAATATAGTACAAAGATGATTCTTTACCACACAGGACCTCTGAAGTCATCTTTCCACTATACTACCCAACAAATTGAACCTAGAAAAGAACTGGAGAAAAAAAGCACAACACTTATTAAATATATTTATATATTTTTTATAATTTTATTTATTTATTTTTTTCCCCCAAATCCCCGGTAGATAGTTGTATGTCATAGCTGCACATCTTTATAGTTGCTGTATGTGGGAGGAGGCCTCAGCATGGCTGGAGAAGCTGTGCGTCGGTGCGTGCCTGGGATCCGAAGCCATGGGGCCGGCCTTATTAAATATTTTTAGTACAGTAAAGAAACTGAGGTTATCTAAACAGAAGAGGAAAATGCTAATAGGTGACATTTACCATCTTCAATGTATGAGGAAGTCCAGAGAAGGCTAAATTTAAAAAGTGGATATAAAGTGAAAATTATTTAAATAACACAAAGAAAAATTTTATTATATGGCAAAGTAATATAGCAGACAATCAACCAATCAATAAAAAACTAATTAATTAATGTATATCATTGATTAGAGATATCAGAGCTGATTTCTGGAGTTAGTGGAGTATTTGTCCCTGGAAACTTCTCAGAAACAAACATCAAGGCATTTGTCCTGGATAGACTTTAGACCTTCTCCTGCTGGGGCTCAAGGCCCCTTCAAGTTTCTTCTGTAATTTTACTCTATTGCTAAATTAAATGAGAGAAGGCATGGTGAAGTCAAATATAAGTGTGGTCTGGGGGGTTCATTAGAGGAGTGGTGGAGAAACAGTAAACACACCTGGGATGCCGCAGGGTTCTGAGAAGCAGAGCAATAAAAGTCTGTAAAGGGCTTGAGACATATTAGGTCATCAGTATATAACCATTGTTATCACTAATAATTCATTTCCAATAGTGTAGATAAAAGAAAGTGGGCTATTCTGTCAAAAAAATCTTCCTCAAAAATGTCTTAATTGACTGAAGATTAAATAATCAAAGCTGGCTTTGTTTTTAATATTCTTTCCTAGCCAGGTAGGGGTTGACGGAAGCAAGCAAAGGAATTGGGCAACACTTAGGAGAGTCACAAACCTTGAACTCAGAGTAATCTTTGCTTTAGTCTCTGAAAATTCAGGAGCCTCTAGATCCAAATGCCAACACATTGAAGTTGTTGGTGAATCTTGATTAAGATTTTGATAGTTTTGGCTGTCTGCTCTAGCAAAGCATCCTTTGAAACCTAGGGTTTCTAAGCCGGTGGTTCTCAATGTGTGGCTGGTCAGCAGCAGCACCTGGGAAACGGTCAGAGACGTATATTCTCGGGTCCCCCCATCCTGCTGGATCACAAACTCTGGGATGGGCTCAGCATTCTGTGTTGTAGGGGACCTCCACACAGTTCTAATGCACTGGAGTTCGAGAACCACTGTCTTAGGAGAAGCCAGTCCTAGGTACAACATAGGGTTAGCAAGGATTCCTCTCTCACGAGGGCTTCTCCTGAGGCCCCATGGCCAAAATAAGGATTCTTTTTTATGGCCATAGGAAGAAGTATCGGCTCAACTCCAGGTAGCCTTCTTCAGGAATTTTTCTAATATGACCAGGAGCTCTGAAATTTGGATTCAAAAAAGAAAAAAATACAAAAAATTGGCTCAACGTTCAAGAAATTTTCCTGCTTTAGATTGAGGGTGGAGAAGTAGCTGAAATAGAGAAAATTTTCCCAGAACACTGATCTATCATTTCTTGATGGAAACCACTGAGTTCCTTCAGTGGAACTAAACAATGACCAGGAAGGTTATGGTTAGTCTAACGTGTTAGAGGAGAAAGAAACACAAAGATAAAGCAAAAAAAAAAAAAAAAAATAGGAGAGAGGAAGAGTAAGGAAGGGAGATAGAAACAGCGCCCATCAGTCAGAGGTGGTGAGAGGAGGGGGAAGGAATAGAAGATGCAGAGGGAGAGAAGCAGGTGCCGCTCGGTAAGAAACATACCTGTTGACACTGTGCACGTGTGGCTTTCATAGAAAGGTGTAAGGTTTCTAAAAAGCAAAGAAAATAAAAACAAATCCATCCAATATAGTAACTTGTCCTAAATATTAATTGATCAGCTCTGATCACGCTGATGTCTTCCTTCTCCTTTATTTCATTCCTGTCTCAAATTCTATGTCCTGCCCTTGTCTAAGGCTTCAGAAACACACCACAATTCAAACTGTCACAAGGTGAATTTTTTAAATCATTTTAACTTCTTCTTCCTTGCCCTTCTGCACAAAATAGATGCCCTACAGTGTTAGCTCACCTTTCGGTGCCTTTCAAAAAATCTTTAAACACTTTATTCTTAACAATACTGTTTTAGATTCACAGAGAATTGAACAGATAGTATGTCGGGAGAGGGAGAGAGTCTCCCTCTGCCCTTTCCCTTAAGGTTCTTATGGCTGGCCAAATAATTAACAAGACAGGTTAGCAGGAGAAAATAATACCAAGTTTAATAACGTGTATACATGGGAGAAACTCAGAAATGAGCAACTCGTCACTCTGTCTAAGCTGCTTGCTTAAGTATTGCAGCTAAAGGCGAGGAGCGTGTTGGGGGCGGGTAGTGGCTTGGGACTTCAGAGGGCAGGAAAACAATTCTTTTCAGGGTCATCTATAGATAATGTGGTCAGGAGACACAGAGTTTTTGATAAAAGAGGCTTGGTGCCTTTCCTATTGTAACCTCTATCCTACATTATCTTTACAGCCATCATGATAGAAGATCTGTTCCAGGAAGGAGCCACCATGTATAAATTCTTTAGGCAGTTAGTGGGGGAGGTCAAATGTCCCTCAGAGAAAACAATCAAGGTAAAGAGATATATTTCAGGGTGGCCAAATCTTGATCTCCCACAGTACATAGAGCTCCATACACCCACCGTACTGCCTCTCCCCTCTCTCCCAAGCGCCATCTCCCCTGTTATTAACACTTTGCATTAGTGTGATACGTTTGTTATAATGAATGAACAATATTGAAACGTTGTTATTGTTGGGGAAGTGAGAGAGAATCTCCCTCTGCCCTTTTCCTTAAGATTCTTATGGCTGCCCAAATAATTAACAAGACAGGTTAGCAGGAGAAAATAATATCAAGTTTAATAACATGTATACATGGGAGAAAGCAGCGACATTGCGTTTCTCAACACAATAGCAGAAATTCTTGTCTTAAATACCATGTTCAGCTAATGACAAAGGAGGATGTTGGGGGTGGGGAGAGTCAGTTACAGGAGATTACCACTAAAGCACAGTAAACAAGAGTAAGGTTATTATGCAGATTTAAGACCTCATTTTTCACATTGATAAGTTTCTAGGAATGAGGTCATCTCCCCTCTTCCCAAATACAGAGAGGGAGATACCTTTACAAATGGAGATTTCCCGTATAAATGTAAATGTCTGTCTGGCAACTCCTTGCAGGGCCATCCAAAGAATGTGGCTAGAGACAGAACTTCTGAGAAGATGGGCTTGTTGGTGCCTTTTCTATTGTAACATCTATTACACATTATATTACAGCCATCAGACAGAAGATCTGTTCCAGGAAGAAGTTACTATGTCAAATTCTTTAGGCAGTTAGTGGGGGAGGTCAAATGTCCTCAGAGAAAACAACCAAGGTAAAGAGATAGATTTCAGGTGGCCAAATCTTGATCTCCCACATTATGAACTACAGTCCCTAGATTAAGGGTCACTCTTTGTGTTGTACAGTTACATGAGTTTTGACACACATATAGTGACATGTAGCTACCATTATGTACAGAACAATCTCACCACGCTAATAATCCTCTGAGCATCAGGTTATCTCTTAGTGGCTTTTTAAAATATTAACAGTTGTCAGAATAAATTTTTATGACAAAAAATGTTCCACAGGTGTTAAGTTTTGTTAGTCTCACTATTATGATCACTATGAGAAATAATGAAAAAAATAAACTCCTATATAAACAGCAAAAATCACAGAATTTTAAAGATAAAAAAGATCTGGAAGATTAGGAAATCCTACATTCTTCAAGACCCTGCCCTCCAGTCTCTCAGCTTTCTGTGTCATTTATCTGCCGACTCCACTGAGGAGAAAGAAAGACATCGATAAAGAAAAACAAAGCAAAAAACAAATTTTGGTTCTAAGTAGTCCTCTTGAGCCCGAGTTAATCAAACATGGATTCTTTTTTACTGCCTATTTGCATCAGGAACATAATTACTAGCTAGAGCCTAATTTGAGAATATTCATTAGAAATGAAAGATATCATATCTAAGAACAGAATGGAATTCACTGAGGCTTTATTCTTGGGATATTTGTAGGATTAAGTCAGGACATGCTGTGAGAGTGATAAATAAGTTCTGTATATTTTTATTCTCCAAGACCATGGATTTCAGCCACACTTTATACCCATGTACTTTGCAACAATGAAAAACAATTAAACACTGACCTTGAATATTTTGCCCTCAGATACATTAGTCTTTAAAATATAAATTGAGCAATTTTAATCTAGATGAGTGAAAGACTATGGACATTTCTAGAATGTCACGTTAGGTCCTTTAGAAGTGAAGAATTGACTTTATAAAGCATTTCTATTCCTTCTCATACCTTGACAATAGTGCTACTGTGACTCTGTTTTAAAGAGGATAATGGCAGGCTTTACTTTGATTTGCAACTTTTTGTTTTAAGTACATTTACTTAATATTTCTCAGTCTCTTGAAAACTTTTATCATTAAGCTCAACCTTCATTTAAATCACCAGACCTATTTGATGAAGGCGACGTGAATATTTACTTGCAAACTCCTCAGAAAATTACTAATTTAACCTGACTTCGGATGATCCATTGTAGAACTCAAACTGGATTTCCCAGGCCCCTCAAAACGGCTCATAACTGTGTGTTTGTACATTTATCTGGGAAGATATTATCTAAGGGTAATTGTTCTTCCCAAATGCTTTCTTTACCTCAAACAGCAATACTTCCAAAGTTTTAATGAAAATGTGGCCAATTTGGTGAAAACCAAGTGACTTGTTTGTTTTAGCATGCCAATGAGATTAGGAAAATAAGTATTTTAACTATTGTTATTGATTATAAAAATCAGAACCTAAGAAAACAAACTTCTTTGTCCAAAGACATTTCTGCAAGTGAAATTGTCTGAAAAACTGACAGCTAGCCTCCCATTTTAACCACTCAACCATAAGAAATGTAATATGGTGAGCAAACATGTGAGCGTTGTCACCTGCACGAGTCCCCGACGCTGTGGCCCCATCACGGCCCCAGATCAGAGGAAGGAGCCGGCAGAGGGGAGACAGCTGTGCCCTCAGTGTCCTTCCTTCCTAGGTCAGAACTCAGTCCCAGCTGCTCACTGTCTAGTCTTCTGGGGAAGCAGAGAATTCTTCTGGGGACACGACACATCAGGTGTTAAGGATGTCATTGTTCTTTTTTAAACAAATGTTAGATCATGTAATGTGCTTCTCAGGACAGGAGGAGCCGCCTCAAGGGAAGGCAGATCTTCTCCAGGAACTGATGGTCATCCAGGGAGAGCAGAGTCAAGGACTGCAGAGAGCCAGCCCGCTTCCGCTCTCCCTCTCAGGTACACCTTGGTCCCCGCACCCCCATCCCCCTCCCGGTGCCCCCCAGCGGCTCCCATTGTTCTTGGAGGCCCGCGCATGCGCAGGACTGGCTCTCAGAGCGGCAGAGGGGTTGGCGAGCTGGAGAGCCCCGGGGCGTGTGCACTGGAGGCGGGGCCCCAGGTGCGCAGGTGGCTGTCTCGGAGGTTTGTGTAGGGGGATTGGCGGTTTCTGGATCCTTCCTCCAGGATTTTCAGCACAGGGGAGCTCTCCTTTCTGCAGTGTGGAGGAGCGCTGGGCAGGAGGCGGCGCTGAGGTAGGCGGTGGGCGGCGGGCTTGGCGTGGAGATCTCCGCCGCAGATGGCGGGAGCGCGGTGGGGGGGTCGGCGGATGGGGCCGGGGGACGGGGCTGCTGGCGGTCTGCCCCAGGCGGGGCAGCCCAACTCTGTCCCTTTGAGGAGCAGAGGAGCGCCGCCTGGCCGGCGGGTCCCTCTGCTTTGGCGGGGCCCCATCCTGGCGTGGCCTCCTGCCCACCCAGCGGAGGTGCAGGGGGCGGCAAGGAGTCGCTTGCCCTCTGCTTGAGCCCTTGAGTTCATGCTCCCCGGGGCCCATCTAGGCCAGGTCTCAACATCCCGGGGTGAACACTTTCCTTCAGAAGATGGACTGTGGTCAGTGCTCCTCTGTCTGACTCCTCTCAGGCTATTTGGCTCCTTATTGCGTTCTTTAAACAAATAAGTGTTCCTACTTCCTTGGGACCACTTTTGTAGAAAAACCTAATCCCATTAATGGTTTCTGATAATTGACTCTATATTTGCAAGGTGAACTTTGAAGCCTGTGAATTGTTGTAAACTGCATTTAATGAAAGGAGCTTTAAACTGTCTTTGGTGCAAATTATGTAGCTTCCTAATAATAACTCACCTTCTGTTAACATAGACTGATGACTGATCAATTGATGATTGACATAATGTGTACGGAATTTTGGTTTCAGTGGAAAGGTTTTTCTTAGCAGTTGGTGCTAAAATTAAAATTGGATAAGGAGGAGGTTTTTAGAAGTAGTATGTAGTGTGTGTTTTGTCTCCATACTCATTTAGAATTGTAAGAATTTAGATTTGGAAAGCTGGTGGAGCAAGAATTTTCAAATTTTGATTTGACTGTGTCGGGGGAAGAGGTGGAATCTCTCTCTGCCCTTTTCTTTAAGGTTCTTATGGCTGGCCAAATAATTAACAAGACAGGTTAGCAGGAGAAAATAATACCAAGTTTAATAACATGTATACATGGGAGAAAGCAGGGACACTGCGTTTCTCAACACCATAGCAGAAATTCTCCTCTTAAATACCATGTTCAGCCAAAGACAAAGGAGGGTGTTGGGGATGGGGGAAGTCAGTTACAGGAGATTACCACTAAAGCACAGTAAACAAGAGTAAGGTTATTATGCAGATTTAAGGCCTCACCTTTCACATTGATAAGCCTCTAGAAATGAGGCCATCCCCCCCTCTTCCCAAAACAGAGAGGGAGATACCTTTACAAATGGAGATTTTCCTTATAAATGTAAAGGATTGTCTGGCAACTTCTCGCAGGGCCATCCAGAGAAGGTGGCCAGAGAGACAGAACTTCCGATAAGATGGGCTTGTTGGTGCCTTTCCTATTGTAACATTTATCCTACATTATCTTTACAGCCATCATGATAGATCTGTTCCAGGAAGGAGTTACTATGTCAAATTCTTTAGGCAGTTAGTGGGGGAGGTCAAATGTCCCTAGAGGAAACAACCAAGGTAAAGAGATGGATTTCAGGGTGGCCAAATCTTGATTTCCCACAACTGAGAGGGTGAAAGTTTAAAAGGCCAAATACGGTAGGATTTCATTTATATGATATTCTAGAAAAGATAAACCATAGGGAAAGACAACAGATCCTTAGTTGCCATTAGTTTTAATATTTAGTTAATCATTTAGTTTAATAGTTTAATTATTACTTTTAATATTTCTGATAAAAAAATACATTTTATTGACAGCATCCTAATTATACTTTTGGATGATACCAGAATTTAACAACCTATGAAATTCTGCAGGAGGAACAAATGACATGTTGGTTATTGGTGTCTTTGAAGTGTAAGTATTGTTGGTAATGAATCTAAATAAGCATTGTTGGATTGTGAACTACTGATTTTTTTACTAGATCCTGTTGGACATGGCATATTACAAGTTTCAAAATGCTCTTTAAATTACTGTAGCAGGCTGAAGCTATTAAATTGTAATGTAAGATCTTTATAGATGAAACAGGCAAAAATACAAAAAGCCATTTATCTTTTTATCTTTGTTAAAAAATCAAGTAAATCTTACCATATACATGAATGACTTCTGGCTAGACAGACCTGAACTTGACAAGACGGACTCACTAGTATGGTGAATTTGTTTTCGAATGTTAAAGTGAGAGAGGACATATGTTTTTCCTGAGGGTGACCCAAGTCAATATGGTAGGTTTTGCTGTTTATACGCTCTTTCTGGGTTACCATCTTGATTAAACAGCTTGTCATAGACGTACCAAGAAATTTGGGCCATTTTATGTATCAATATTTTTTTTAAATAATTTTATTTATTTATTTTTTCCCCCAAAGCCCCAGTAGATAGTTGTATGTCATAGTTGCACATCCTTCTATTTGCTGTATGTGGGACACGGCCTCAGTATGGCCAGAGAAGCGGTGCATCAGTGCGTGCCCGGGATCTGAACCCAGGCGGCCAGCAGCAGAGTGCGTGCACTTAACCGCTAAGCCACGGGGCCGGCCCTATGTATCAGTATTTTAATTATTTCCCTGATAGTTTCTAATTTCAGGGTGTCTGGGAAAAACAGTTTCTGAACATAGGTACTTTGGAATATAATTTTTGATTGTTGACTTATTGAAGCATAGAATTGTGGAGTTGGAAATAATTTTAGTGGTTGTAGAGCCTAACCTCTTCATTTTCCAGTAAATGAAAAGTGAGATTTCTCAAGTTAAGTCATCCATAGTCTGACTGCTATTTAGTGGCAGGGTTGGAACTATATGCTCAGATGCTTGTCTCCAGATTCCTAGTACAGTGCTGTCTGTGCTATGTACTATTAAGTAGACAAACCAGTGAGTTACCTTCCCAGATCATATATGTAGCCAGCAGGGTTGATTCTTTCCCATATACATTTTTTGCTTTCTTTTTTAAATAACTACTAACCACAATTAATTCATTCCCATACCATGTTTAATAACTATACTTGTGTGTGTCTCCTCGAGCACCCGTGGATTCCCTAGAATGGAAACCTGCCTGTGAGTGGATTGCTGGGCCAGAGGCTGATGTGCATCTACAACTTGACGAGCTGCAGCCAAATCATCCTCTGAAGTTTTAACAATTTCCATTCTCGCCAACAGTGTCTGAGTCATCCTTTCCCTGGGAATTGTCAGATCGGCATTGTCAGATTTTTAAAGTTTTGCCAATCTGATGACTGAGAAATGATGTATTTGCTTTCCTCTTTGTACAACTGTTTTGACAAATGCATAGAGCTGTGCCACTACTACATTCAATATACAGAACAGTTCCAGCACCCAGAACTCCCTTCAGCTGCTCTTTTGTAGTCAACACTTCCCCCACCCTTAACCCCTGGCAACTAATGATCTGTTGTCTTTCCCTATGGTTTGTCTTTTCTAGAATATCATATAAATGGAATCCTACAGTATTTGGCCTTTTGAGTCTGGATTCTTTCATGTAGCACAATACATTCAGTTTAGTGTTCATCCATGTTGTTGCCTGTATCACCAGTTCCTTCTGTTTTATTGCTGAATGTAGTAACTATTGTATGAATGTACCATAGTTTATCCATCCACCAGTTGAAGGACATTTTAGTTATTTTCAGTTTTGTCTTTTTTGACTATGAATAAAGCTGCTATAAATCTTTGCAAACAAGTTTTTGTGTGAACGTTAGTCTTCTTCTCTTGAGTAAGCACCTAGAAGTGGAATTGCTGGGTCACATGGTATGTGTATGTTTAACTTTATTTTAAAAACTGTTTGTGGTAGCAAAGTCATGGCCCACAAAGATGTCCTAATCCCTGGAACCTGGGAATACATTAGTTTACTTGGCAAAGGTGAATTAAGTTTGCAGATGGAATTAAGGTTGCTAATCAACTCACTTTAAAATAGGGAGATTATCCTGGATTATCCAGGTGGGCCCAGTGCATCACAAAGGCCCTTAAAGGGAAAGAACAGCAGGCGAGTAGAAAAAAGATGCAACAAGGGAAGCAGGGCCAGAGAGATGCCGAGTTCTTGCTCTTGAGGGTGGAGGAGGGGGGCCATAGGCTAAGGAATGTGGTTGTCTCTAGAAGCTTGAAAAGGCTAGGAAATGGATTAACCTTTAGAGTCCCCCGAAAAGAACCTAGCTCTGCCAACACCTTGATTTTAGCCCAAGGAGACCCGTGTCAGACTGTTAACCTACAGAACTGTAAAACAAATCTGAGGTGTTTTAAGCCATGAAATTTGTGCTAATTTGTTAGAGCAGCATAACAAACTCCACTTGAAAGCTGTTTTCCAAAGAGGCTGAACCACTTTGTGTTCCTACCAGCAATGTAGTAGTGTTCCAGTGACTTTCCATCCTCATTAACACTTGGTATGGTCAATATCTTTAATTTTAGACATTCTAATATGTACATAGCAGTATCTCAATGTGGTTTTCATGTGCATTTTTCTCATGATTAATGACGTTGAGCATCTTTTCATGTGCTTATTTGCCATCTGTGTATCATCTTTAGTGAAGTGTCCAATTCTGTGCCCATTTTAAACTTGGATTTTTTTATTGCTGAGTTTTGAGAGTTCTTTATAGTCCTGTCAGATATGTGATTTGCAAAGGTCTTCTCCCAGTCTGTGGCTTGCCTTCTCCATCCTCTCACCAGTGTCTTTGGAAGGTCTGTGTAATGTAACTCGAGAGGCTCCACGTGACCTTATTTTCCTTCCTTGGGAAACAGAGTGAGGTTGGAGCACCTGAGTCCAATCAGACGTTGATCAGAGTTGGGGCTGGGTCTCACTTTTAGTAAACCCAGCCCTTCCGCTTTCCCCGTTCCTGTTTGCTCTGCTCCCCTCCCCCGCACAGGGGTCTGGTTCTAAGTCTGGTAGATCTCTGTCTCCTCAGGTTTGGGAGCCCACAGAAAATTCAGCTATGCCCTTCAGATATCTCAGCGCAGCTCTTCATCCTCCTACCTTACATCGCTTCACAATATGGCACATTCCCTGAAGGTCAGACTAGCAGTATGTTGGATTTAGGCCACTTCCACCACTTCTGGAGGTTTCACTTTGCTTTATGGAAGCTGTTGGCCTAGTTCCCTGGATTCCTGTGTGGCACCAAAACTTAGCACAGGTGCTGTGAGGAAGAGCAGTTGTGTGTGTGAAAGCCCTCAGGTTTCCTCTGCCACACCAGTCCTGCAGAATCACTACAAGTTTGCCTAGTTTCTCTTTTCTCTAGCCGAGGCTCAGACTGAGCAAGCCAGATCCTCAGCAGGCACCCAGAATCAGAAAATGCTTGTGGGGGAAAGAAAGGTAAAAATTCTTGCTCACATAAAAGAGTTTTTCTTCTTTCTGGAATTTTAGTTGGTTGGTTCTGAAGTTCTCTGATACTCTAAAAATATATCTATAATTTATCTGGCTTTGTCCAGTTTTGCAGTAAGTGTTCTTTCCTGTCCTACTCTAAAACAGAAGTTCCCTTGTCATTAGTTTTTAACTCCATCTGTTATACATTGTCAATATTATTATTGTTTCATAAAGTCATGCTTTCAATGATTTATTCAGATGTTTACCCTTTTTATCCTCACAATCCATTTTTACGTCTTAGCATTTCTTCTATCAATTTTTTGTTAAAGTACATTCATTTTACTTTTTAATTTTTTTCCTTGAGTAATATTAGCTCTGGGCTAACGTCTGTGCCGGTCTTCCTCTATTTTGTTTGTGGGTCACCACCATGGCATGGCTGATGTGTGGTGTAGGTCCACGCCTAGGATCTGAACCCATGAACCCAGGCCTTGGAAGCAAAGCGTGCTGAACTTAAACCACTACACTGGGTAGCTGGCCCCCTTAAAGTACATTCTTTAGAAGTTCCTTAATGAGCATTTGTTGGTGGTAATACTCTTAGTAAATGTTTGCATAAAAATATCTGTAATTCACTCCAGTTCTTGAGATATGGTTTGATTGGCTATACACTGAAAGTTATTTTCTCTCTGTATCATGAAGATTTAATCAAACTCTCTCTTGCCTTCCATTGTTAAGAAATGTATCATAGGTCTAAATGTAAGTCTCTGTAAGTGTCCTGTCCCTCTGTGGGGCTTTGAATATCTTCTTTTGTATTTGGTGTTCTTTGGTTTCCCTGGATGGATCTGACTCTAGATTTTTTTTTTTTAATTATGCTTGAGATGTGTTCACCTGCCTGAATCTAGAATAGAAGTCTTTTATTAATTCTGGAAATTTCTTTTTTTTGTGTGTGAGCAAGATTAGCCCTGAGCTAACATCCATGCTAATCCTCCTCTTTTTGCTGAGTAAGACTGGCTCTGAGCTAACACCTATTGCCAATCCTCCTCCTTTTTTTTTTCCCCCCAAAGCCCCAGTAGATAGTTGTATGTCATAGTTGCACATCCTTCTAGTTGCTGTATGTGGGACGCCACCTCAGCATGGCCGGAGAAGCAGTGCATTGGTGCGCAACTGAGATCCGAACCCGGGCCATCAGCAGTGGAGCGCGCGCATCTAACTGCTAAGCCCCGGAGCTGGCCCTGGAAATTTCTATTATGTCTGAATATTCCTTTAAATCATATATATATTTATATTATTTGTGAATAGCTTCTGTTGGACTATGAATGTCCTTTTTGTTGTGTCTTAGAGGAGGAGAGTTCAATAGGGGAAGCTCACTCTGCCATGATGTTGATGTCACTCTCTTCTATATATTTATATTATTTAATTCAAATATATGTACACATACTTATGTTATTTATACACATTCAATATATATTCATTATATATATTATTTAATTCAATATATTATTCAATATAATGATTTATATTATCCAAAAAATGTACATATCTTATTTCTATATATGATCCTGTACTTGACCAAACTCAAGCCAGGCTCCATTGAGCCCTCTTCTTGACTAGGCCTCAATCTTGTCCTATAATAACTACAGCCTCTCAGCACAAATGGTTTCACACCTCCACATGCATTATAAGACTTAAACACTGACACAGTTTCTAACAGCTCAAATCCACATCCCTAGGATGACCCCGCCCCCTTAAAGAGTGTCGGCCTGAGAAAGCTCAAGGCAGCCAAAAGAATTGACTGTTTGTCCTGGCCAACACTCAATCATTTGCCTCTGACATCCCTTTCTTAGAGCATTTACCCAAAAGTGCTTACAACTGTGAATATTTCCTCTGTCCTTTTGAGTTTTATAAGTGTCTCTAATAAGCAAGGAATGCATTTCTCAAGGTCCTGAAAGCCATTCCTTGAGATAAGGACAGGGTGTCTGTCTCCCAGACTCTGTGAGAGGAGAAAAGTGAAACTTTGATCATTTCCAACCAGCAGACACAACTGGCCAGATTACACTGCATTGACCAACACTCTGTAACTTTTCCCTCCCTGACTCTACTGAGCCCCTGCTCACCCCTCTGCCTGCTCCCTCATTCTCCCTTTCAAATGCCCAGTCACCTCTGTACAAATCAAATTGAGTTCAGTTCACCCTGTTCCCTCTTCCCTATTGCAGTGGCATATTACTGATTAAAATCTGTCCTGACCACTTTCACTAGAGCCTGGTTTTGCATATATTCTACATTTAACACACATATAGATAATCTCAGGCATATGCATATATATGCATATACCAACATAACCATGGGCCCTCCAGGACCAGTTCAACTGACCCCATCTTATCAACAGAGTAGTTAAGAGTTTTCTTTCAGGAACTGAGACCCCTAGTCCAGTTCAGGCCAGTTGACACCACCAACCCATCAACTACACCTGCACAAATGCTCGATAAATGACATTTTTGACATCAAGCAGCTAAAAGCTCCATCCTCAGATCATCGTAACACTGCCAATTTCTGAACACACATCCGATGAAGAGCCACAAAGCTTGACTTTGCTTGTGAAGATCATCAATTACCTCACTTCTCCTTACTTCCAATCATCTACTTCCACATGTCAGACCGCCCTGCCCTTCATCCCATAAATTGTGCCCCAAGCCCTGGATCGGGGAGACAGATCTGAGACAGACACATGGCCCCTGTCTCCTTGCAGATAAATCTCACAAAAATAAAGCTACAATTCTTTTCCCAAAAGCTGATGCCAAAATAACTGGCTTTTTTAATGTGCATTGGGCAAGAGAACCCCAATATTGTGCAGTAACATCAATACATATATATATACGCTTAATGGATGTTTTATCTTCTTTTTTTTTTCCTTTGCTGATGAGGATTCACCCTGAGCTAACATCTGTGCCACTCTTCCTCTATTTTGTATGTGGGTTGCCACCACAGCCTGGCCACTGATGAGTGGTGTAGGTCCATGCCCAGGAATGGAGCCTGGGCTGCTGTAGTAGAGTTCTCTGAACTTAACCACTAGGCCATGGGACCGGCCCATGTCTAATTGTTTTGAAGATGTTACTAGATATGCAATTGAAGTTTCACTATGATCTCTGGATTTCCTTGCTACTCCTTTAGTCCTTCACTTCAGTGTATGTGTTTCTTGCTCCATTTTTCATGCTAGAGGATTTTCTCAAATATCAAGTGGTCCTTGGCTACCTTTTCATATTTCTGTGATGGGAAGAAAACAGCTGAGTAGGATCTCTGTGGGCCTGATGGGGCCTGTGAATGTCTGGACTCAATGTTTCTTCAGGGGTGTTGAGTGTTGAACTAGTAACAGGCAAACAGTGTTGGTGCCCATGCTGATCTGTAACAACATACTTATTCCACACATTCCCACAATGACAGACATCCTCTGAACACATGGAAATGCTGACAACACACCCACACCCACATACACACTATTTGTAAATGACCATCAGCATTCAGTCTGTAAACTACACCTGATAATGCACACTGATACTCAGAACATACACACAAACTCACACACTTACAGACCACTCACTGTCTCAGAGCCCACAGTGACTTGAACTCGCTAAACACACACAGACATCAACAAAACACACCTTCACATAGATGCCATAATAGCCGTGCACCCTGTGACCATACAGAATTGCTGAACACACACACATCCATACAACAAGGAGCATGGCCGTGCATGTGTGGGCTTGATCAGGAAGTTTTTCACACCTCAGCATCAACATGGACACCCCGGGGCAAGAGGGAGAGGCAGAGGGCACAGGGACAAAATGTGGGGAGCTGTCAGGAGGCACTTGCATAAAGCAAATATGATACCTGCAAAGCTGGTTGCTAAATGACATACGACTCAAGGGTAGGAGGACCCAAGAGGATCTGAAATGATACAAAAGAGGTGACTGATACAAACCCATCACAAGATATTTAAATGTAAGGAACAGTGATATTTTAAAAGGCACTGAGGAGAGTCCATCAAAGCTTAGATATAATTCCAAACAATGAGTGACATAGAATTCTGGCCAAAGAACAGCCATTATTGCTGTTAAAATTCCTATTTAAATGTTCTTATAAAATTATAGAAATACTCATTGAAAAATGACAAATACTCATTGGTTTAAAACATTTCAGGGTAAAATTACTGCAGCTTCCACTTTTATTGAGTAGCTTTCCTGGGGCAGCTAGAAAAGCTGTACAGTGTACACAGAACAGCTGTTTGAAGGGTCTTAGGACATCCCGTACAGACAGGACTTGGGGGTCTACAATCTCTGAGACGAGGGAAGCATAAGATTGTGAGCACCAGCTCCACGCGGCTTCTCCCCTAAGGCATTTGTTATTTCAACAGTGAGAGAAGAGAGTCTGAGCAGAAAGAGGAGGAAAAATGAACTGAAATTTCATTCCAGCCAAGTCCAGTAACTTCTGCTTCCAGTCATTTGTGGTAAAGGCAGAGCAACAATTAAACGTTGATTTAATAAATACCGTAAGATTGAAAACACCAAAGGGATGTGGAAGCAAACAGGACTAGGTGAAATAAAATTTCAAAAAGGAAAGAGCCTTTTTAGGTGAGATAGCCACACATGCCCTCACCCAGGGGAATTTGCTTAATCTGGACTCTGATAATCAGACCTGTCTTACCAGAAAACAATTGTAAATACAATCTGTCATAATTGATCTATGTTAGCTTTTTAATATCACAAGCTTTGTTTGGCTGTTAATTTTTATTGCCTCCACTAGAAGACTCTGTAAAGGGAAACACATTGTATCATTTGCCACATGATCTCCAGAACATTCTTCAGTTGGGGCTGTATGACTTCTATAAATATGTGTTATTTGTTGGTTTCATGAATGCTATGGACTGAATGTCTACGTAATCCAATTTCATAAGTTGAAATCCTAATCCCCGAAGTGATTGTATTTGGAAGTGGGGCCTTTGGGAGTTAATTAGCTTAGATGAGGCCATGAGTGTGAAGTCCCCATGATGGGATTAGTGCCCTTATAGGGAGATGGAGGGCCAGAGCTCTCTCTGCTAGATGAGGGTAGAGCAAGAAGCTGTCCTTCTGCAAAACAGGAAGAGAGCTCTCACCAAAAACAAATCAGCTTGAACCTAGATCTTGAACATCCCAGTCTTCAGAACTGTGAGGAATGCACTTCTGTTGTTAAAAGTGCCCAGTCTACAGATGGCCCGGCTGTGCAGTGGCTAAGTGTGGGTGCTCCGCTATGGTGGCCCAAGGGTTTGCAGGTTCAGATCCTGGGCACACACCGATGCACAGCTTGTCAAGCCATGCTCTGGCTGCGTCCCATACAAAAAGTAGAGGAAGATGGGCACAGATGTTAGCCCAGGGCCAATCTTCCTCAGCAAAAAAGAGGAGGATTGGCATCAGATGTTAGCTCGGGGCTGATCTTCCTCACACACACAAAAGGAACCCCAAAAGTGCCCGGTCTAGGGGCCTGCCCCACAGCCTACTGGTTAAGTTCAGTGAGCTCCTCTTGGTAGCATGGGTTCAGTTCCTGGACACAGACCTATACCACTCATCAGCAGCCATGTTGTGGGGGTGACCCACACACAAAATAAAGGAAGACAGGCATGGATGTTAGCTCATAGTGAATCTTCCTCAGCAAAAAAAATAAATAAAGTACACAGTCTATGGTATTTTTGTTACGACATCCCATACAGACTAGGACACTGAGTGTGTGAATAAGTTCGTTTAGATTGACGATCCTTCTTCTACATGACACATTATTGCCAATGATGCCTAAATTGGTGTGAGTCAAATTCCCCTTAAGGATCATAAAGATGTTAGGGCCCTTCTCCCTAGTTGTGCACATATTGCTACACATGAAAACATGTTGCATCATGTGTTTTATCGACACCTTAGTCTTACACCTCATCCCATTGGCCTTCAGCGAACTTCAGTGTTACAGCCAGTGCTTTGGGCAATAAAAGAAAGTCCCTGGACTGAAGAGGGGTCGGTATCCATCGTGCAGCTCCTGTCCTCTGCCCAGCCAGCTCCAGCGCAGTGTCAATTTACAATATGGGCTTTCCTCCAGGCAGCTCTGTCTTCCTCTCAGCCTGTTCTCATTTAGGATGATCTCACCAGGAGCAATGAGTGTAAATTTGGAGGGAAGAGCTACAGAAGGCATCTGCCAGGGGAAATTCTTTGTGGTTACATGGTCTAGAATATGGACACCTGGCTGCTCTAAGGTGTCCTGAAAATGGAAACCTTCTCACGTCTGTAATAGCCTTCCATGTCCTCTTTCCCCTCCATCTCTCTGTTCTTGGTGGAAAAATTCCCTTGGCAACGACAATAAAAAAATGAAAGTAGGGAATGGCCCATTTCCAGTCTCAGAATTCTGTGAAATTTTACTGCCTATCCCCAGTCTCCCAGGACTGACACCCTTTTTACTCTTTTAAGATTAGATTACATTTTAATCTCCTTTAATTACAGTTTTCTCTCATCCTTGTTATGTATATACATGTTCTAATACATAATATTGAAAACATTATTTTTGGCCCTACAATTTCCAGATTAATTCATAGTTGTATTCTGTTGGATGCATGACATTGTAATTATGTTTATAACTCCATTAACTATAGAAATTGACTAAATGATGAGTAGTAATGTACTAATACAGGAAAATGGCCCATTTTTATTCAACATAAAGTTTCATGTTTTCATCAAGACAAATACACGAATACTTAATTGTTCAGCAAAAACTCTTCCTGTGTACATGTAAGCAATTATAGATCTATTGAAGTTGGTTTACCTTGTCGATTATTCCTTATTTCTGAGTTGTGCATTCAGCATTTCCATGAACACTTTAGAGTCCTGCATCTTTATCCTACCATTTTAAATACTAGGTCATCGACAAAAGTCCACATGACTTGTTCAGTTGTGTGCTAGTGGGTCCTTTGTAGGGTGTCTTTCCAGGTATGTTTTCACAGGGTCATCGACAAAAGTCCACATTACTTGTTCTGTTGTGTGCTAATGGGTCCTTTGTAGGCTGTCTTCCTGGGTACGTTTTCCAGTGTGAACTCCAGCTGATGGCCTTGTAACACTGATGTAAATACTGTTGTCTCCACAGATCATGGGGCCAATGATGTGTGGTCCTTTACGAAGTCATATATAACCTAATACTTTTCATTCAATTAGTGTAAGGCATGCTATGGAAAGTAGATTGGGGACAATTAATAAAAGATGATTGATTATGAACATGCTGTTAGGGAGAAAAATTGAACCTCTGGCTATACAGGTTTACGTTTCATGCAATTAATCAGCCAACCTAACAAACCCCGTTCATAGGCAGGGCTATATACATATATATATTAGATTAAGATTATATCATCTATTAGTTTGAATGTGTTTTTGTAATGTACGCCTTGTTTGTCTTGCCCTTTCTTACTGGGAGAAATACGGAATAGATAGAAACCGACTGGATTACTCTGGTCTGAACTCAGATCACATAGGACTTGAATCATTCAACAAATGAGCCATTAACAGTGGCTACACCACTGGGATTTCCTGATCCAACATCGCAGTCATACACCCTATTGTGGATATGGACTCTAGAATAGGATTGTGCCGTTATCCCGAGGGTAACTTGTGCTGTTGATCAATATTTTGGATCAATAAGTGATGAAATATTTTGACTAGTTGGTCTAATCACTCAGAGGTTATTTTCTTCTCTGAGGTCACCCTAACCAAAATTGTTAGTCCATTTAAGATTTGTTATCCCTTGATTTGGCTTACCTTTTTTTTTTTGAATTAATTGAAGCTCCACAGGGTCTTCTCGTCTTATTTTGTCATTCCCACCTCTTCAGGGAAAGGTCAATTTCACTGATTAAAAGTAAAAGAGAGTAAAACCCTCGAGTGGCTGTTCATACAAGTCCTCATTTAGACAACAAATGATGATGCTGCCTTTGCAGGGTCCAGTCACTGCGGCCTTTACACCGTGTCACTGGGCAAGCAGTGCCTGTAACACCAGAAATGCCAGAGGAGATGCTTTTGGTAAACAGGTGGGGGCTGTGTTTGCAGAGTTTAATTTTTAAATCTTTCCTTGAATTCCTACCTGTGTTGGGATAACAATTAATGTAATAAATAATTATTGGGTTGAATTTATTTTATTGTTAACTTTTGGTGATTATCTGTTCTGATATAAGATTATGCAAGGAGAAATAATTCTTGTTGCTTATAGTAACAGTACTACTTCTATGAATTAATAGATTAATGCAGTATTAGATTAGGAGTTAGTTTCTGAGATTGAAATTAAGATAAGTATATTGTTGAACCTGAAGACTTTCTTGACTGGTGGCTGAATTTAGGCCAACTAGGGTATTGTTTGGACTCCCTCTCTAAGGAAGGTTGTATCCTGTATCTAAAAGGCTGTACTTCTTTAGGGCTGGGTCTGGAGGAGGCAGGAGGCTGGACAAGTGTGGAGTTGGCTCTGACCCAGAGGGATGAGCAAGAGACACAGGGCACCTGCTGCCACACACAGCCACAGCAGACATCACCAATCAGTCACGACATGCTGGGCTGCAGAGCCCAGAGAGCCCCCCAGTTCTCAACAAGATGCACACGGAAGCCACTCCCGGGCAGAGCAGGGGACTGTGATGAACACATTTGCCATCCCCGCTCCCCTAAGACGTGCTCCAGGTCTCCTCTCCCCACTTACTCCGCCAGCTCCTCACTGTCCTCGGGGCTCAGGCCTTCAAGGCCCGCCAGCAGGCTGCTCCAGCACTTCTCCTTCCTTACCACCGCCTCCCCTCTCTGCTCCCACTCTAGTTCCAGGGCAAGTTACCTGCGGCTCCTGAGGGCTGCTCCTTGGCCTGGAAGGAGCCCCATCCTTCACCCTTCCACCCTGTGCACTCCTACTTACCGTTCAAGACTCGACTCCAGTGATGCCTCCTCAGGAAGCCCTCCCTGATGCTCCATCTCCCCAGGCCTGCTCTGGGCCACCACTCTGCCTCCTGCCCACATCCATCACTGCCGGGAACCTTGCTGGGCCCCCTTGTCTGGTCTTCAAGTCCAAGCCCCTCAGGAGGGGAGGAAATGCTTGGGCTCAGGACAATGGAGCAGATTCCTGGACTGTGGTGACACTGCCCACCCCAGGAGAGGTCATTCTTTGGGGCACTTCCAACTTGGACCCAATGCAGCTCAGGGGGAGCCAGGACACAGGGAGGCTGGCTCTGGGCCCAGCAGGTCACAGGGTCAGCCTATGGAAAAGGCACAGGGGCCACACAGAGGGGCTCAGGACAGAACTCCAAGTCAACAATACCCTTGCTAAGGGCAGCAGGGGCCAAAGGCAGCTGCACAGGGCACACGAGGGTCTGGCGAGCTTTTCATCTGCTCAGAGAGTCCCAGAGCTGGATAGAAGGAACTCAGGAGGCCCATCTGAGGTGGAGGTCACCTCGGGGGCATGTAAGCAGAAGCTGAGGGTCCCACAGCAAGTGGAATCTGAAGAGCTCACTCTCAAACTCCTAGTGGCTCTAACGTCTCCGAGTTGGAAGTCAGTCCCCTCAGTCACAGCCTCTAGCTGCCCCCTCACAGGGCTGTACCTCTCAAACACCGCTCCCAAGGCGAGTGGAGGCTGAGGGTGAAGGCAACCTCCTACCCGTGAGAACTGCTATGATCACTGCCTCCCGCAAGGGGCTAAGGATGATGAGCAAGGGACAGAGGGACTGACCCACACGACTTCCCCTCGGATGCTGAACATGCTTGTGATTCACGGGGCCAATCAGTATCTGTCTTCATCCTCCACTCCTCTCTCCCCAAAAGGACATGTCAGTGTTTACTATGACATCCACAGACACATCAAGGGCATCTGGGATGAACCATGTGTACATCTGGAGAGAAGGGAACTGTGAAAACCAGTAATATCTGCATCCATGTGTGCAGATACTGACATCTACATACAGCTGTCACGTTCCTCCAGCAGCCCTGGAATACTCCACAATCATGTTGGCAGGTTTTTGGCACAAGGTAGCCAAACCAACTGGTGGTGTCCCCAAATGCCACCACTGCTGGGGCCTACCTTGAGGTTGGGGGGAGGCAGGGTGCCATGCCCTGTCTCACAAAAGTCTGGCTGGTGTCCAGGTGGGTCTCATAGCCTTTGATGATCATGCACTCCATGGCTATGTTTTCCTGGATGATCTCTGTCTCGTTTACTTCACTGTGCATTATCCTGTGGGGACAGAAAATAAGTCAGAGACAGGCTGCCCCCACCTCTCAGGAAGAAGGGAATGCTGGGCCTCTGGCCAGACCTAGGAAGAAGGCCTGGCACCCAAGATGCTCAGGTGGAGACTGTGGTCACGGAGGGGGAAAGAGCATGCATATTGAATACCTGCTGTGCTGGGCACTCTATGGACATGAGCTCACATCATCCTTCTGACAGCCCAAGGAGACAGGTGTTCTTATTTCAGAGAGAAGGAAATGGAACTTAATAGCTAGAAAGCAGGTCTGATCTAAAAGTCTGAACCACGTGGAAAAGAGACGGCAAAACTGAGAGGAGGACGGGAGTACAGGAAACAACATTTCTTCATTACTCTGTGCCCCACACCACTACTGGTCTTATCTCCATCCATCGAACTCCACCCACCCATCCTGCCTCAGGGCCTTTGCACTTACTCTTTCCACCCCTCCTCCAATGCACTTTATACAGTTGCTTCCTTAATGTTCGGCCCTGGAATGGCTTAGTTTTTGAGCACCTGGCAATCGCACTGGCTCATGGAAAGACTGACTCCCGTAGGCTCCAGCACGTCTGAGGGGGAGCAGAACACACCTTGCCCCTTAGTCTGAGAATAAGGACAACTCTCCTATTTGTCCTGTTCTGACTGCCACAACACTCCTCCTCCAGGAGGTGGCGCCATTTAACTGCTTTTTAAAAATAGCATTGGTAGGAAAAGAGGCCTGTGAGTTGCCAACTTTGCTAAGAGCCTTGGTGGGTTTTCAGGAATCTTAGGATGTTAGTAATTTTGTGGGGAGGAGCGTCTGGAAAAAGTACCCCACCTACTCCAAGAAAAGCACAAAACCTCTTATTTGTCTGCTGATGCCTCAAATTCTACAAGCACGACCAAATCACCAAGATGGCTGGTTAATGTGTGTGGTAGTAGACACTGTCCAATTTAACCCTCTGAGCAATGAGAGATGACACTGGTCGAGCTGGATCCGTGATTAATGAACTCAGCGTGATGAGCAATTACTGGGCCCCTCTGACTCTCAGTTTGCTCACCTGTAGAAGGTCAGAGTGAGGATGGAAGAGAACGCTGATGGTGCTCAGGACAAGCTACCCCAGGAAGCACCACTCTGGTATGTGGATTATTTCGAGCTGCAGAAAATAAGGACTCAGGGAACTCAGGAAGAATATTTGAGTTTCCCCTCCCAAACTGCCTAAAGAATTTAAAACAAAAGATCTGTTTCAGGAAGGAGTTATTATCATGACTGCTATAAAGATAATGTAGGATAGAGGTTACAATAGAAAAGGCACCAACAAGCCCATCTTATCGGAAGTTCTGTCTCTCTGGCCACATTCTCTGGATGGCCCTGCGAGGAGTTGCCAGACAATCATTTACAAGGGAATTCTCCATTTGTAAAGGTATCTCCCTCTCTGTATTGGGAAGAGGGGGGATGACTTCATTTCTAGAAACTTATCAGTGTGGAAGGTGAGGCCTTAACTCTGCATAATAAACCTTACTCTTGTTTACAGTGCTTTAGTGATAATCTCCTGTAACTGACACCCCCACCCCCAACATCCTCCTTGTCTTTGGTTGAACATGGTATTTAAGACGAGAATTTCTGCTATTGTGGAGAAACGCAGTGTCCCTGCTTTCTCCCATGTATACATGTTATTAAATTTGGTATTATTTTCTCCTGCTAACCTGTCTTGTTAATTATTTGGCCAGCCTTAAGAACCTTAAGGAAAAGGGCAGAGGGAGAGACTCCCTCTTCCCTCGACAACGCATTTCACGTGCTGACCTCAGGCCCAGCCCACAGGGCAGGTGCTTGAATAAAGGGCAGTGATCACTGTTGCTATTATCACTGGTTTCAAAGTTGTTATTATAAAACTATTATCATCCGTTGTTTTCTGGTTATCAGATTGGGGCATGGAGATGGGGTCTCTTCCTTAGGAGCCTCAGTCCGTCCCTCCCAGCAATGCTCTCAGCAACCCAGGCCCTAGCCCTCTTCTAGGGAGGCACCTTTTAAAGATATGCTAGTTCCCTGGATATAGACTCATATTTGGAGGTGAGCAAAAGTAAGCAGAACCATTTCTTTTGAAGAGGGTGGGGATTTTGCTGAGGAAGGCTGTATTTGCTACAAACAAGGGGGCGATCCCAGAGTAGCAACACTAGTTTCACTGTTAGACAAGTGCCAGCTGCAGCTGCTCAGGACTCCTGCCAGCCCCGGCTGGGGTTTGTGCTGAGAGCCACACCGTCCACGCAGCTGGGGAGGAGTTCCCTGGGCCGCAGGCTCCAGGGGGAACTGGAAGTGACGACCTGGGTTACATTGAGCCCAAGAGATGAGGTTCAGGAGAAAAAGCAGGACAAAGGCCAGAGGTAGGAGAGAGCCAGCCCCAGGGGAGGAGTGTTTCTGAGCACAGCCAGGGAGGGTTTGTTATCTGATGGCTTCCTGCCTGGCTGGGAGCTTTCCTCAGTCCCCGGAGGGAGAGAGGAGGATGAAAGGGCTGCTGTCAGGCCGATAGGAAAACTCTCTTCTGTGCCAGTAGGGCTGTGTTCAGGCCAGGTACAGGTGATCAGGTGGGACAAAGGACGAGTAGGCTGCGGGAAATGGGATCAGGATCTTAGAATAAATGCCTTGGCACCCATGTGCCTTCCTCACCCCTGACGGCACCAGGACAGGGCATCACGCAGGGATGAGGAGCCTCGCTGGTGTCTCAAGTCTTCTCCTTGGGGAAGTGTGCAGGATTTGGCTACTTGCGGCACGAGAGGACTGTGGTCCCCACCCCACAATGGTTTCTGTTAGTCTACAATCACTCTCTGATTACATCTGCTCCCTGAATGAACTTCCACTCCGGGGCCTGTGCCCTGCCCTGGTCCAGCCTGGTCCTCCCTCTGCCCAGCTGGGATCTGTGGCCCTACTGGCTGCCTCTTGCTGGACTCGGGAAGCCATTTAGGGCACTGAGTGGTTGGCAGAGCTGGGGACAGCACCTCACACGCTGCAGACTGACCCTCCTTTGCAGCTTCTGGCAGCCCATCACTGAGTACAAGGCTGCTCATCATCTCTTGGCCTCCATAAGGTGCAGAGCCCAGGGCCTAGCTCCTGGTGCACATCTCGTTCCTGCCTAAACTCACTCCCCTGGTGATCTCACCAGTCTTGTGACTATAATCCCATCTCCCAGCTGATGGCTCCCGAATGGCTCGCTCCCTTACACTCCAGAGTCAAATGCCCTGCTCCCTTCTTGTCCTCTCCACCACTGTTGTCCATCTCAAGTTCAACATGCCCCCAGTTAAGCTCCAATGAAACAAGAAAGACTCCCCCTCCACACCTGCCCCTCTTGCACCTTTCTCCATCTTGGTTAGCAGCAACTCTAACCTTCTGCTTGCTCAGCCAAAAACTCTGGAATCGCCCTTGACTCCCATCTTCTCTCTTCCCACATCTAATGCATCAAAAACTCCTGTTGGTTCCATCTTCAAAACACACCGCGAATCTGAACCTCCTCCTCACTTCCACTGCCACCACCTGGTGCCGGCCACCGTCAGCTGCTGTCTGGGCTGTTGTAGGTGCCTCCTCCTTGGTCCCCCTGCTTCTGCCCCGGCAGAGGAAGGTTCCCCCTGGGCTTTGGAGACTGAAAGAGGGGCAGCGGAGGTGCCTTGACCAGAGGGCTGGGGCCTCTGACACTGGACAAGTCATGGGCTTGTCCACACGTGACACTGCCTGCTGTTGACTGCAGTCTTGGGCTCATGAAGGCCCATCACCCAGGCTCCCCTCTGGGGCTCCTATACCACAGGTTGTGACACACTGACACTGGAGAACAGAGGAAGTTGGCAGAGTGCCTGTGAGTCCCTGGGCCCATCCCCATCCTGGCAGATGGGCCCACGTGAGTGCCCAGGGCCCTTCCTCGAACCACAACTGTGCCAGGGACAGCACACCACCCACACCATCCCACCAACTGCCCCCTGGGCTTCAGCTGTGAACTCAGATTGCTCCGGGGACCCTGCTTCCAGGTGGGGCAGGCTGGGGGTCCCCCAAACACCACCTCCTGGAATCCTAACCAGAACATGAGATTTACCATCTGGGGCTCAACAAACTCCCGCTGGGGAGCATCCTCAGCCCTGGCCTGTCCACTGGCGGGGGCACCCAGGAGGCGAGCTCACCCAGACAAACCCCCAGTTTAGCCCTGGCGTCGTCCAGGCTGTTGGCTGGATGTGCTTGTGAAAAGTGGGCCAGGAGCTCGTGCAGTGTCAGAATGTGCCTGGGAATCTGCAGGAGGGAGAGGCAGGGGGAGAGGGACAGAGGCAAGGATGAGGAAGGAGAGAGACTGTGATGAAGCAAGTCAGAGTAAGCAGCAATGTAGAGATGGAGAGAGAAAGCAGATGGAGGATGGTTCTCTGAACTCCCAGCACTCCCATGAGCAGGGCTGAGGACGGACACCCACAGCACTTCTGATCTCAGACTCTAATGTGGAGACTTTTCCAGGGTCTTGTCTAGGGCAAGATCCCAGAGCTTGAGGCTCTAAGCCAGCAAGAGGTAGGGCCTGGAGGTGGGCTCAGGACCAGGAGCTCCCCCTCGCCTTCCCACACTGCCTGCTCTGTGGAGCTGGACAGGCCTGCGGTCCGCTAGGTCAGGGGCTGGCTCTAACCCCATTCTCCAGGCAGCCCACAGCTGGGGCCTGTTAGGGCTTGGGCTCTCCCGGCCATGGCCCCCTGGTGCCCCCAGGTGTGGCTTCCTCCCAGATGTGGCCCTCACTGTCATGGCCCCCAGCGGGCTCCCCATGCATTCGGCCTCAAGGACAGGGCTAAATGCCAGCTGGAGCATGGGGTCAGTGAGGAAGATCTCCAAAACTCTCTCCTTGCAGTCAGTTTGGCCTCATAGTGCTTCAGCAGCTTGTCAGTCACTGTTCTGCTTGCAGTTGGCCAGGGTCTGCAGGCTGTACTGCTGGCTGGATACTAGCTCCTGATAGAAATTGAACACGGGCAGCAGGATGGCCAACAGGTCTGCTCGGTGAGATGCCCCACAATCCCTCCGTCACCCAGCGCCACCCACGGAGGTCAAGGCCAGGCTCAGACCTCCCACCCAGAGACACCCTTGCCTTTGGGGATGACTCTGGCACCACTGCCCTATCCAGGGCCAGATAGGTGGCCCCAGGCATTGGGACCACATCAGAGTCACAGATCTTTATAGAGATGGGGCTCTGTCTACTCTGACACCTGTGTATTGGAAGGCCGGAGAGGGCTGTTGTGGGTGCTGTGGTGTGCCCCACTGCCTGAAGGGTCTGAAGGGCCACCCAGCTCCGGAGTTTTGGGGGTTCAGCTGAGGCCTCTGTGGTAACTGAATTGCAGCTCCACATCCCCCTCAGCCCTGGCTCCCCCAAGAGGCCTCCCAGAGTGCCCCACCAGTGACAGAAGTGACCCATCCGTGGTCATAAGGTGAATCAGTAGCTGGCTTGGAACCAGCTCTCTTGAGTCCCCCATTCCAGGGCTTCTCCCCACATGACATGCCCTCCCGGGTCATGTCCCCTCAGCTCTCTGTCCCTTTATCTGTGTGTCCCTGTCCTTCCATGCCTCCCCAGGTTCAGCAAGGTGGGTCTGTTGCTGGCCCGCTCTGTCCCAACCTCCTGGTGTTGGATTCCCAAGGGGAAGGGGAGGGAAATCCCAACTCACCAGGTCTCGGGATGACGCGGGCCCACAGACACAGAAGACCG
The DNA here is from genome assembly GCF_020826845.1 of Diceros bicornis minor. Taxonomy (NCBI): domain Eukaryota; kingdom Metazoa; phylum Chordata; class Mammalia; order Perissodactyla; family Rhinocerotidae; genus Diceros; species Diceros bicornis. The sequence continues at coordinate 86,020,054 of NC_080747.1, forward strand.
AACTTGATGCAAACGCAAGAAGTTTATTGAGCGGAGCTCCGGGTCGACTCGTGTCCCTCGCAGGAGACAGAGGGGTCGACCCCGAGCCTTAGGGGGCAAGTTCTTTTATAGGATTTGGGAGCATAAAGCGGGAAAAGGTTGGCGCGGTTTTACATGATTGGTTAATTCAAAACATTCAGACAGTTACATTTTATGGCGCGAATTGCTACGGCGCGAAACAGCTATCAAGGTGCACACACATGTCCCCACCTGGGCCCCCTCCACCCCGACCCTCCCAAACTTATCCCTCTGTAGCACTCCCTTGTTCTCAATTTTCTCTGAATAGTTTAGGGTGAGTCTTCCGCGAACAGAGTCAGTTGGGATCGATAGACTCTATTCATAGAAGACTCGCCCCAACTGCCCCTTAAGGTGTTAACATATTAAATTTTTAACATAATTTACATCCTTCACTGGATACACAATACCCTGCCTTCCAGCCCCCGAAAGCCCAGCCAGTCTCCCCAAACCTGCTCTTCAATACTTGATTGGCAGTGATGAACCCACTGAAACCTCTGCTTATAAACTCCATTAAAAAAGAAAAACGTGCTTCCTTTGCGATAAATTCTTAAGTGGGAGCTCTTACACTACCCAAGGGACAGCACCTTCAATGACGCAACTACAGAAAGTGCAGACCTTTTCCTTCTAGGGAGTCTTCTCATTGTGACCTTGGGGAAAAGCGGGGCTCTCTGACTTAGGAAAGTGAACAATAAAAGGGTCACACTCAGTGTGGGAGAGGCGCGATGCAGGGGTCCTGCTGTGCAACCCTCGGGGCCATCAGGACGGTGCAGCCAGCTCGGAGAGCAGTGACGCAGGGTGGACGGAGTGGGAGCCTTGACCGTGCTTCTACCTTTTCTTTGTCATTCTACTTTTGGAAACCTTTCCCAAGGAGACGCTCTCTCATATGAACATTTCAGATGCAGAGATGAGTGTTTCTAGTAGTTGCGACAACTGTAAGAGCCAATGATGGGAGATGGCTGCATGGATGAGGGCATGCTCACAGGTACTGGAGCATCATACAGCCATCAAAAAGCATGTGCTAATCTTAAGTAAAAAAAAAACACATCAATATTCAAATTCAATATTCATATGTGTGACATTATGTAAATCAAATGGGGGGGAATCCCAAGATCTGTGTATGGAAAAAAGTTTGAGGAAAACACATCAATGTGTTTACAGTGGTTATCTTTGGGAAGGAGAACTATGGTTGATATAGCTTTTAACATTTTCTGCTTTTCTAGATAGTCAAATTTTCTCAAATGTGTTCATATATATTATTTTTAAAAGGGAAAATAGATAAGAAACTAAAAATATCTCTTCTTCCTAGAAAAACAGCTTTTGCCAACTTGTCTTTCCTCTTCTGCTCCCTCTGAGGGATTATGTGAGTTTTTAATGGGCTACTGTTACACTCGGGGAGGATGGAAGTGCCGCCAGCCTGGAGGAGTGGGCCTTGGAGAGGGACTTCTCAGGTGGTGGCTGGGGACCTCTGCCAGGGCTGGCTGCTCACCCAGGCCCCAGTGGGCCAGCTGGAGATGCAGGTCTTCGGGCCTTGGTAAAGATGTGGTGCAAACACACGATGGCCTCACTGACAGAGCAAGCACAGTGTAAGCTCCGGCCATGGAGTTCCTTCCCCTCAAATGGCCTCTGCCCCCAAGTCCCAGCAGAGCTGAGGGGCCCAGGGAGAGGGCAGGGGCTGCCACCATCCGTGGGACTCTAGCAGCAAACACCTTTCTCAAGTGACACCTTATGTGAAAACCTCATCAGCGGGATGGACTATGTAACTTGTGGGGCCCAGTACAGAGCAAATATGCAGGATCCCTTCTTTAAAAAATGACAAAATTTCAAGATGGTGACAGCAGAGCTCTACACCAAACACAGGCTTTTCTAAACATGGGTCACACTCCCCAGAAGCCGGCAGAGGATGGGAGCTGCTCTCGCTGCCAACCGTCCTGGCACCCTCAGTGCCCACCTGCTGGGGTGACCCTAACGGATCTTAGAGGAACTCAGGGCTCCAGAGAATTCAGAGGAAATGCCACTGATGATGTGAAAAGAGCTAAGGCTTGAGACTCACGCAGAGCAGGCTCAAATCCGCCTTATGCTGCTTCTCAGCTGTGTGAACTCCAGCAAAATGCCTAAAATCTCTTAACCTCAGGTCTTTCCTGGAGAATCTGAAGGTGAAATGAGGTCACCCCTGCAAGTAATGGGACAATTTGAGGGCCTGATGCAGAGAAGGTGCTCAGTAAATGCTAGCTCTCCACAACCCCATTTTGAGGGAAAACAGAAAAGCAAAAACACCCAGATTCTCCCATGCAAGTGCCCTGTCACCACCTAAAGAGCACTGGGGAACATGCCTTCTCACTAGCAGCTTAGCACCACGCTGAGTAATGGCCCTCTGAGCACCCCTGGCAGCCACATTTGCTGTGGCTCCCCTCCCAGCATCCTCCTCCCCACCCATGCTCCCCAGCCAGCCAGCTCCAGAACACAGCCCGAGTCCCCTCTCCCAGGATGAGCTGTAAGGATGCCAGAGAGACTTCTGCTACTTCCTGCAGCCCCCTCCCCTCCCAACTGTTCCTCCTCTGCTCCTGCTCATAACCCCCAGCTCCTACCACCCTGGAGAACTGGGAACTTCCCCAGAGTGTCTGGGGTTTGAGCTGAACGACATAGGGGATGCCATAGGGACTCTGTCGTTCACCCCATTTGTGGACAGGAAAACAGGCCCAGAGAGAAAGAGTGAAACCCCCCGGGAGTTAGGGCAGCCCCAGCCTAGGAGCCTGTCCTCATCTCCCTGCCGTGGTCTCTGTCTTTCTCTGCCACATCAGATGCCCCTCCCTGGTCCCATTGTCCACGTGTGCTCTCTGCTCCCTCCTCTGTGATGACCCAGCACTTTGGCTGTTGGAGGCCCCTGGTGTTGTCCTCCTCGGGGATGTGTCACAGGGGACTGTCCCCTCTCCCAGCAGTGTGTTGCCTGAGGGCAAACCCCCACCCTGGGGTCTCACTCCCTCAGTAAAACAAGAGCAGGAGTGGAAGGTGCTGAATGGGTGCAGAGACATCCCTGAGCTGTGTGGCAGACGTCCAAAGATAGTAGCTTAGGAAATCACAAACACGCCACAGAGCCAGCTCTGCTCCCTTTTCAGGGCACGTGGCTTTGTCCCCTCAAGGCCACTTGCTGAACCGCAGGATGAATGGGCTCTGACAATTGAGCGAATGGAGCACTTTGAAAGCAAAATGGGGCAGTTACCCGCTCTCCACTTCTGGGTTGCTAAAACTGCCCCGGCCTGTGCTTGAAGAGCGGCTGAAAATATCTAATGGAGAAATATGCATTGCTGATGCAGGCTTTTCTATTTTTTCGATTCTCTGAGACCCTTGGCACATGAAAAAATGGCTGTTCTTGGATCTGAACTCTAAAGAGCTAAGGGATTCACACACAGGCTCGTGGAGAGCTCAGAGACACGTGATTGCCCAGTCAGCACCCTTACTGTCCTGATGTCATCACCCTCATGCCAGTCTGCTGTCTTTGCCAGTTCTGGTATCTGCACGTGGTATCCTTTTCTCTTTAGGCTGGAGGGATGTGTGTGTGTGTGTGTGTGTGTGTGTGTGTGTGTAAGACTAGTCTGTATGTAAAACTGATGGCGCTCTTCTCAGATACGTCTACAAGACATCTACTCCCCAGGGACAAGAGCAAAAACCAGATGCCGTCAGGTCAGGCACTCTGCTCCCTGTATAGGCAACACTGGCAGTCTGGGACTCTGATTTAAGGATTGGGCCAGGTTGGCAAAGCTCTGGAAAGCTGTGAGCCTGGGGACCCTGCAGAAGCCTTGGACCATGGCCCAACCCTGCTACAAACCAGTGTCAGGATGGCGGCAGGAGCCCCAGCCCCACTGAGATCGCAGAGGCCTCCTTTCCCTTATCCTGCAGGTCCCTTCTGGGGATGCATTTGCTTTGGATCTGGGTTTGCTTGGCTGACATCAGGGCCTGCTCAGCTGACCCTTGTCAACGATGTCCATGGAGAGTTTGGAATTTGGCTTACACCCCAACTCGCCAGCTAGAGTCCAGCTCTGTCTGCCCAACTGGGTCAATGCTTGGTGTCTCAGCTGAGCCCTGCCCACTTTCCACCCCACAGTCTGACCTTCTTGGCCCATCAGAGGCAAACTCTCATTTGTCACACTCCTTAGCAGCACTGCTCATCGGCTCCTGCCACAGCCCAGTCCCCTCTCTGGAGACAGTGTCTTTAATCCAGAATGCATTTAGTCAGTGCAGTCATTGGTGGAGGAATTAGTCCTGGGTTTTCTCTCTTTTGTTAGCAAAGTTTTGCTAAAGATCTCTGTACTTCGTGCTTTTCAAACAGCTGCCACACAACTCAGTTCTCTCTCCTTCCTCCATTCCCTCTGGCCTCTTCCAAGCCTAAGAGATGCCCATCTCTGTCTCCCTGTGTGCCAATCCTGTCAGCATGTCCTGATAGAGTCTCTGTGGTGGGCACCATGCTGGGCACGGGTGAGACACAGCCAGAGGTGGATAAGTCAGATCCCTTCCCTGGAGGAGCTTCCAGCCTAAGAAGAGGGTCAGATACCCACAGAGGTAACTTATACTCCAACAAGGTGCACACATACTGCAGTGGGAGGGTCTCACCATGGAAGCCACAAGCGCTACCCAGAGGTTTTGCAGGACAAAACAGGAGCCCAACTGTGCTGGCCCCGTGGTGTAGCAGTTAAGTGCACGAGCTCCGCTGCTGGCAGCCCGGGTTCGGATCCCGGGCCTGCACCGATGCACCTCATGTCAGGCCATGTTGTGGTGTCATCCCATATAAAAGTGAAGGAACATGGGCACAGATGTTAACCCAGGGCCAGTCTTCCTCAGCAAAAAGAGGAGGATTGGCATGGATTTTAGCTCAGGGCTTATCTTTCTCACAAAGAAAAAAGGAGCCCAGCATGTGTGTTATAGAATGGAAGTAATTGGAGCAGAGGGGATGGTGTGAACAAAGATGCAGAGTACGACAGGGTGTTGAGTGCAGGACAGCAGGGTTGGGGATGGCAGGAGGAACATGGGAAACAGGACTCAAGGCACAGAGTGGGCCCTGCAGAGGGGCTGACTGGGGAGGGTTCAAGGCTGCCCTCTCCATGTCAAAGTTGGTTTGCAAACCTGATTCCATGGCTACAGTTTTACCTTAAACCCTGAACTAAAGATCTCTGCAGTTTCTTGCAGAGTCAGGCTTGCAGGATTCTGAGTGCTACCTAGTCAGGAAAATATCACCACCATCTCTAAACTCCTACCCTGCCCTTTAGAGCTGCCTGAGCCATCCCAACTTACTTCCAATCATAAATGGGAGAAAAATAGCTATTAAAACAATGAAATGATGCCAAACTGAAGATTCTAGAGGAGGGGACGATTCTTCTCGGAGGAGGATGCTCCCTTTGTTTTAGATGGTCCTTGGAGCTTTTTGCTTACAAAAGATAAGGCCCAAGAGGGCTGTTTAGATGGAAAAGAAGAGACTAAGCAGAGCTGGATAGTTTTGCTTAATAAATTTTGTGCAGACTTTTGTTTGGGTATGCTCTCCCGTTACCTCTAGGGAGACATGGCTGTGGGTGGGGGCTCCAGGGATGGAGAGTATACATGGAGCAGAGACAGGGCCAATGTCCTTGATGTGTGACCTGTCCACAGCCCGCTGAGAAGGGCCTAATGCCTGGTTTCAGGCTCTGTTGTTGCCTTGAAATTCTTAAGAGCCTTGCATTTTCATTTTGCACTGGACCCAGCAAAGTATTTAGCTGGTCCTGAAGAAAGTGTAGACAAGGGTATATTGGTAAAGGATTAATGACCAGCTCTCTGAAAAAAAAACTCTGACTGGTAACACTGGCTGATTTCCATGGTGTAAACATTCCAACCTTGGCCCATTTTAAGCTACCAAAGGGCGAATAACAAGCTTGAAAGAGTCTTGAAAATTTCACAACAAACTTGCAAATTGGTATAAGCCAGCTCCAACACATCACTGGACGGGGACGAGGGTCTTGGCAGATAAAGGGATTATGAACACCCCCACCACCAACAAAATGGCGTTGGAAGCATGTGGAGAGAGGCCAGTGTGAGGAGAGGAGGTCAGCAAGAAATCCATGTAGCAGGAAAGGCTGAGTGACAGAAGGGCAAGGATGTCTTCTATTCACCTTTAAGCCATTTTCTGTTTCAGTACTGCAAACCCCTTCTACTGTATCTAAGCCTTTCAGAAAGTCTGGTCTATACTTGGCTGGTGTCAGGGGCTTGGGGACTGAAAGAGGAGCCAGTTGGGTGTCATTAGGTCTTTCCTGGATGCTCTGGTTGTCCTCCTGGGACAGGCAGGACTGTACTTCCCAAGCCCCTGAAGTTGAGTGTGTTCAAGTGACTCACTTTGTCCAATGAAATGTGAGCAGTGCTGTCAGGCACCATTTGCCACGTTGCTTCCCCTGCCCTGGGACTGGTGAATTTCCTGATTGTGGGAGACCCATCAGCCTGTGACCCTGACTCTGAGTGAGAATGTTGTGGAGCGGAACCCACAATGGACACACAGTGTGAGAGAAAAAGCAATCTTTGTTGTTTTAAGCCACTGAGACTTGGGTGCTGTTTGTAATTGCAGCAGAATCTAGCTCCACCTGATGGACACAAGGAGTGCCCATACGGGGGTAAGGAGCAGTCAAGACTGAGTGAAGACAGCCACTGTGAGAAGTGATACAAGAAGCCAGGAGAGCAGAATTGGAAGCCAGACGTGGCCATGAAAATGGAACACCCTGAAAATCCTCAGGAATAAGTGGGATGGGGCTTGAGGAATTTTTCTGGCTATCAGGTGGACCATGAGAGCTTGAGGCCATCCAGCTGACACAGTGGTTCCCGAACATGCACCTTTTATCTGGCTCGTCTCCCCAGCAAGGAAGGAATAAGTTGTGGGGCAGGCACAGGCCAAGGATCTGCAGCCAGGAGACCCAAGGTTGAGCCTGGATTCTAGCGCTGGAAGTGACCTTGGAGTGACCTTGGATAAGTCCTCCCTCTTCTGTGGACCGCTGAGTTCTCAGATCCCTCCCAGCTCTGACTTTCTAAGACACTCTATCTTTGTCACGGGCGTCACTCATCACTTACTTGGCTTCTCAGTGCCTCCTGCTTACCTGATGGCCTACTTCCTGGGAAATGGGCTCTGTTTCACCCTCCTAAAGCCCCTCCAGAGCACACAGGTGCCCTCTGCCCTGCAGGATGTGGATGTGTGTGTGAGTGAGTGAGAGTGAGAGACAGTGAGAGACAGTGAGAGAGAGAGACTACAGCCAGAAGCCTTTACCAAGCTGATCTTTCAGTCTTCTTACAGAAATCCTTTGCCCTGGAGAGTAATGCACTCAGTTGGAAACGTTGCTCCAAATTCCCACGAAACAGGCCTCTGCTGCCACACTGACAAACACACACACACACACACACTTTCACTCAAAACTGACCAGTTTTGTGTTCCCCAGCACCAGAGAGGGCCCTGCCTTTTGCACCCACCCCTTCTCTGGCCTACCAACCCCTGAAACCTTTCAAGGCCATATGCGACATGAACCCACACCTTCTTTGGCCATAAAATGACTCATTTTCTAGCTGGGTTCACACCGCAAACTCTATTATGGCACCAATCACACTCTACCCCAATCAGACCTTAAGGGTAGAATCTTCCATCTCTTTACTGCCTACCACAGAACCTGATGCCCATTCATTCATCAAGCCCTTACAGAGTACTTACTATGTGTGAGGCAGAAGGGACAGAGTGATAAAGGACACCCCTGCTTTCAAGGAGGTCTCACCAGGCCGGGTTGGGGACAGACACCCAAGGACCTGGCTCTGACATGGCAAGCTGAGGGTGGGAAAGCCGTGGGAGCAGGGGGCAAGGAGAACATTCTGGGATGAGAGTCCCCAGGAGGAGGCATTCGAGCTTGGTAGGATCCCACCAGGCAGGGAAGTGTGGGGGTGGCAGGGGCACTCCAAACAAAAGCCCCAGCATGTGCAAAGGCCAAGATGTGCACAGCTCATGACCAGGGAGCACTGGCTGGATCCCCAAGTGATGAGGGAAGAGGAGCCTGGGGAAGAGGATGAGGCAGTGGTCAGCTGATCTTAGGCAGTTAGTGAATGAGTGAGTGAGTGAATGAATGACACCCGACACCCTTGATCATGAAGCCACTAACCTGGTGCTGGTCCCTAGACCTATTCCCTGGTCCCTAACAAGGACTCAGCTTGGTTTCAGGGATATGTGTAGGGCTAGGATAGATCTCAGAGTGAACCAGATGGTTTAGACTCGGGACAAGCCCCCATCCCAGGAGTGACATGGGAAGAGGCTATGAGTAGAGTGGCAAGACTAGCAAGTAGACAAGGAGACGTGGGTTCTAGTCCTGGCTCTGCCACCTCCCAGCTGTGTGAGCTTGGGCAGATGACTTGAGTTCTCTTAGTCCCCTTCCTCATTCAATCCTATGATTATAGCTATGGGGACTGACTAAGGAAGCATGTCTGACAGTGCCTGGTGCAGGGTAGAGGAGGTGTGTGGAATCTGAGACTATTGTTCAACCTCAAGTTCCGAGCTGACGTGACCACCAGTTCAGAGCTTGGCAGCGGCACCATAAGGTGGAATTGGCAACTTCAGATCTTTGAACATTCCAGGCAGAGCTGGCTTCAAAGTCATGTGATGGGGTCTTATGTTCAGAAGGCCCCATGCTTGGGGCTTCAAGTTCCGCAGTTGCAACCTTGTAGTTCTTAACCATTTCTCTTTTAATTTGTTTTCATGAGTAACATCTGATGGAACAATGGAGCACACCCCAGGGGCTTGGAGCCTCAGCCCCCATGTGTTCCTGCCTCCTGCTGCCTCACTGGGATGGTCTCTCAGCTGCTTGCTCCACACACGTTGGCACCCCAGAACCCATGACCTCCTCTACCCTCTGTCTGGGAGCAAATGGGTCTAGTCAGCAAGGAAAACTCACATCCCTCCGTGAGTCACCCTCAACCCTCTTCAGGAGCCTCGGTGTAGGTGCAGTAAGAGTGGGTGCAGTGCAATCCCGATGGTGTCTCAGGGCAGGGTGAGGGACAATGCCTGGGCACTAGGTGGGTGACTCAGCAGGGACATCTTGCCCACCCCTCATCTAGGTACCAAGTGTATCATGGCACAGAGGTTAGAGGAGGTTGGAGGTTGAAATTGGGGGGGCACCTGTCTGCCATGGGTGGGTTGGTGGGCTGTGAGAAGGGGAGGTCGACTTCCCCGACTCCACCCAGGGCCTTGCATTTTTCCCTTGCCTCAGGCCCTACAAATCATGCAGCCGACCCTCGTTAGAATCTATGTTTCCATTTTCCCATCCACAGCTCAGAGTCCACGGTCCTCGTGTGACGTGGCCAAATGGCTCTGAGCATCTGGTGAACATGCTTGGATCTCTGGGGGACAAGAAGGCAGTGTCCTTCTTGAGGGGGGAGAGGCAATCACATCATTCGGCGCTGGGGTAGACAGCTGGTGAGGGGCGTCTAAGGGACAGAGAGCCAGCGCCTCCCAAGCTTTAATGTAAATGGCAATCAACTGGGATGTTGTGAAAGTGCAGATTCTGATTCCGGAGGTCTGGACAGGGCCTGAGATTCTGCATTTCCAACATGCTCTTGCTTCATGGACCACATTTTGAGTAGTGAAGTTCTAGAAGGCTTAACTTAGCAACAGCATGGCCTCCAGACCAATGAGCCTGGAGCCGGTGAGCCCCTGTAGGAGCTCTTATGACAGGCAGAGAGAACGACTGCTTGGAACTGAGCCAGGAGCCCACACTATGATGACCTACCAGGACCCTGTGTCCCCGGACTCTTCAGCTGATAATGTGGGGATGCTTACTCAATGTGGTCATCAGCAGAGTAACTAAAAACTCGCCCATAAAAAACCTCACTCAATCCTCACACCCTTGTCAGGCAAGTATAAAAAGGCTGTTTTATAGATGAAGGAATGGACGCATAGAGGATGGGGGGGCGCACTCCAAGTTGCAACTGTCAAGTTGCAACTGTCAAGTGGCAGATCTGAACTCGGATCTGACTAAGGACCTTCCCACTCTGCCAGCATCACTAAATTTACTTTTGGAGACTGGCTTAGCTGTGGCTGGAAGCTGGTCCCTGCTGCCGGTCATGTGCCCCCCCCCCCGATCCTGCTGAAGCCTGGAGTGTGAGGTGTTGGGCCTGTGCCCTGGGCACCCCGGCCACCCTCTTCTGCACACCTCGTCAGCAGTCACCTCTGCCTTCAGCCACTCGATATTGATCTCCCCATTCTCGATCTGCTGCCGTAGCTGCTTGGCCACTGTCTTCTCGTCTCCACGATCTGCAGCAGGTGCAGGTACTTCTGCATCAGTGCTTCGTGCTCCCTGGCCCGGGTCTGGGAGCTGTGGACAGACAGACGTGGTAAGACACTGCCTTCTTGTCCCCCAGAGATCCAAGCAGAAGTGGGGCTCCCCCACTGACTGCTATTAGAAGATCCTGAATCCCAGACATGGTGCACAGGGACTTGACCTGGCTGCTGTGCTGTTATTGACTGCTCTGGCTCCTTCTCCAACTCCTGTCTCACACTCTGACCTCTGGTTCCTCTAACTGATCCTGTTCTCTCCCCTCCCCCTCCAATCCACCCCCCCCGGGCCTTTGTACAGGCTCACTCTCTTGTTAGGGGTAATGCATCTGGTGACTTTAACTTAGAGTCAATGCTCAAATGGAACAACAAAGCCTGGATGACAACACATCTGTTTAGTACATCGTTCACTGAATATTTTGAACTCACTGTTGAGACCTACCGCCCAGAGAAAGAGATTCCTTTCAAAATATGACTGCTCACTGGTAAGTGCTATGGTTGCCATGGAGAGACTGATGCTGGTGTGTGTCCCCCTCCACACACACACAGAAGTTAGCAAAAGTCTTATGACTCACATAATAGACGTCTCCGAGGAGAGCAGGGCCAAAATCACAAGCAGCTCTGAAATGGCTTGAGGGAGCAAGGAAAGAAGCCAGGCCTGGGTTTTTATCGTGGTTGGAGGTTTTAAAGAAAAAATATTCAATGACACTTGTCAAAAATGGTAAGGCATATTTTATTCAGAACCACTGCAATATGTAGAGACCACTGTGATGGGATTCACAGCTGGGGAGAAATGAGATTGGGCTCGACTTTGAATGCAGCATGGGCAAGTGAGCATTCACGGCCAGGCAGCATGGTGGGGGTCAGGAGATGGAAAATTACTAAGAGAAAAAACAAGTGTTGGGGTTTCTAGCTAACCTGACCTAACAGGATTATTACCGAAGCCAGGCCAGAGTTATCAGACACCACCTGAGGGATGGTGGGGGACGTGGAGGAGCCCAAGCAGATCTCGAGGGTGATCAGATCTACGGGTGTGGGTTCTGCTTAAACTGACTTAGCAAGGTTCTTACTAAAACTGGATTTTACAAGGAAGTGCACAGACAAACCTAGGAAAAGGTTCAGGATCCTGACTAAAGTTTGGTCAAAGCAAGAAATCTTTGCCAGGGTTGAGACCAGGGCGAGAGTTCTGCACACATACAGGGGCTTGTGTGGTTGGATCCGAAGCCAATGCCAGAGAAGGGAGACTCTGGACTTGCTCTTCAGCTTGTCCAGGTGTGGACATGAGGGGAAGAGGGAGAGGAGAGGCGTAAGCTGTCAGCACACATCAAAAAGTGCGGAGTCTGACTGCTCATTACAAGGACAAACATGCAAAGAAAAGCATGCATTCGCAATGGCTTATTTTTATATAAAGAAACACTAACAGAAGCTCAAGAACTATCAGAACTGTGCACTGGGGGTGGCTGGAGTAAGTGCTGCCATCTTGCTGTCCTGTAGGCCACGGGGACCAGTTCCACATCCCATAGAGTGTTGCCCAGAGCTCTACCCTCGTGGTGGTCCCGCTCAGGGGTGGTGAGGAGGGGAACGGAGCCTGGCGGTGCAACAGCCTGAGGCCTGAGATGGTGTTCGCTGCGCGGCCACGATCTGCTCCCATTGGCCAGGCAACGAGGAGAAACCACCGTCTCCTTCCACAGGTAACTGGCCGCCACTGCCCAGTCAGCCCCCCATGAGGTCCAGCCCGAGGTGGGCAGCACTTTGTGCTCAGGGCCTGTCCAGCAGGTGAGTCAGCGCTGGGTGCTGTGTAGCTGTGGTCTGCGCCACCGTCTCTGCTCAGGGCACCTCGGGCCACCATGGCCACCCCACAGCCACCAGCGCCCACCTTATGGCCTCCACCACCCTCTCACCCCCACCCTGCAGCCACCCTGCTCTCCACTGATTTGGGCTAGTGCCAACAATGTCAAGTAACAGGATAGTCTGGAAACGCTCTTCCTTAGGTCACTATCTTCTTGGATTTGCTGTGACTTTTCTGCTCTTTTGATGGCAGGGAGCCTGCCTTGATCTCTGCAATCAGGAATGTGGCTGAGCAAATGCAGCTTGTACCTGCTGGATGGATACACCTCCCAGATGCTCTGTTGCTAGAAGGTTCCTGGCAGTGCAGGGAAAGGTGGCTCTGCAGGTGGAGGTGAGTGCTGGAGAGGTGTCTGACAGCATCCTGGGCAGAGCAGGTCAAGGCCCACTCCTCATGGGAAGGCTGACCCTGTGGACTTGGACTCAGACAGCATCCTGGGAGGAGCAGGGTTCAGCCCACTCCTCAAGGGGAGACTTACACTTGGGACTCTGCATCTGACAGCATCCTAGGTGGAGCAGGGCGAGGCCCACTCCTCACGGGGAGGCTGACCCTGCAGACTGGGCATCTGACAGCATCCTGGGGGAGCAGGGCACAGTCCACTCCTCATAGGGAGGCTGACCATGTGGACTTGGATTCTGCATCTGACAGCATCCTGGGTGGAGGAGGGCACGGCCCACTCCTCACCGGGAGGCTTACCTCGGGGACTCGGTGAAGGGGCTCCTCTCTACACATCGTCCTTGGGCTCCTACAGCAGAATGAGGGGTTTGCCTTCCCCCTGGCCTGGCTCCCTTCATGAGGGCTTCTGGAATTCAGCTAGTTCAATGAGTCCTTTCCTGCGGACTCCACACTGGAGGTCCCAGAACAGTGCGCTGAAGACATTCTACTTTGAAAACCTCCTGGCAGATCATTTTGTTTCATGTTGCGGGTTGTTATTGAATTTTGAAAGACCTGAATGCCACTTGTTGTCTGTAGTCTTATTGAAGGTTTACAGTGGTTTGTTCTAATTTGGAAGTTGTTACAATCTATCCAAAGATCTAGTAACATGAGCTTGTTTCAGAGGTCAGCCACCCTGCTTTCTTGACGGTTTCCTGCAGAGCCTGTGTCCCAAAAGTTTTGTTACTGTTTTTGAGAATGAGGCAAAGCCCTGCAGAGAAGGTGGCTCTTGGCATGTGTCATGGTCTAATGTGGTCTGGGGGCAAATGAGGTAGGGGTCCTTTGGTAAATAGTCACAAAGCATTGAGAAAGGTTAGAAAGTCATGTTGCTTGGAACTCCCTGAGGACCTAGTATCCACCTGGTCTGGTCCACAGTGGCCTCAGGGGGGTTAGATGACCTCAAGTGGAACAGAAAGCCCTCGGGACAGACCCCCCCAACCCCCCACGTGCAGTTTGGTCTAAATAGAGATTTTACCTTAATGAGGAGAAGAGATTATGAAGTGTCTTGGTCAGTACCTTGCAGGGGCTGGTTGATTTGTACAGGAAGCAGCTTTCCTCCTTGTAGTGGGAGGACAGGAGTAATACAGATCCACAGCTCTTGGGGCTGACCTCCCCTTGGCGGTGGTCTCGCATCCTCAGCTGCTTGAGCAGAGCTGGGGCCAGGCGCCCTGCTGGGTGCCTGGGAGGCTCTGCTGGCCAACACCTGGCCTGGCTTTGAAATAGGGGGACCAACCCTCCCCGTTTTAGCACCCAAAGTCTTGCATCCTAGGGACAGCAGGAGGATTGGGCAGCCATGAGCTTCTAAGAACTATTTCTGAGGCTTCTTGAAGCCTTTCCTGTTGTCTTGATGCCATCCTGTGTTATCTGCCAGAACGTCTGTGTCCCTACAGGGCACTTACCACAGCCTGGGAGGAGGTCCTCACCTTCCTTCCTTCTCTGCCCTACAGACAGTCACCTCCTTAAGTTAGACAGTGGGTCTTTCATGTTTCTATTCCAGTAATAAGTTGCAAGCAGGTGTTCCTTAAATCTTTACTAAAGGTTTAAATGGGCAAAGTGGTTACAGGTGTGGGTGTTCCCAAAAACACTTGTTTTGCTTTTATAGCTGATTATTTTAGGGGGAAACATTTAATTCTTTCTTTCTAATTACTTTTTCATTTATCCTTGCAGCCTCCACATAATGGGCTCAAAACATCGGGTCCAGTGGTTAAAAGCTGTTCACAGGGGTGACTGGACCCCACTAAGCATTCTTTCGTCTGTAGTGAATATTTCACCAAAAACAGCTCTAGGAAAGGCTGGAGGATCAGTACTATGTGCTCAAGCCATGGCCACGCCCTCCATCTTCCACCTGACCGAGAAGTGGGGGCTGAAGGCCACGGCCGCCCCAGGAGAAAGGACACTAGGAAGGCCACCGGGGGCCTGAGGAACATGCGCGTGAAGCAGATGGGAAAGGAGTTTCAGGTTTATTGTGGTCCTTGAGGGAAAAGCTGAGGGCCCGCAAGTGGAAGTAACCTGCTCTGCAGGGTGAACACGCACCCAGTGCCACCCAGGAAGCTGCAGGTCAGGATTGGGCGCAGTCTCTGGAAGGAACTCCAGGAGACAGTGTGGCCTCCACAGCATTAGGCAGCCAAGGAGATGCAAACACGTCTGCTGTAGATGCTGGTGATGAGACCCCCTCTTCCCAGCCAGGGCCTGCTGGGTAAGAGTGGCATTTCCGTGGATGACTTTATCCCTCAGGATCGGGGCGTGCAGATTTATTGGCTGGCTTCCTTCTTACAGTTTCTTCTCAGAGCACACTCAAGAGAGGCCATCTGTCCCTTGAGAGGCTGTTGACCAAAAGAGGCTGAAGAGAGATGTGGAGCCCAGCTGCAGCGGGACCAGCCTGGGGCCTGATGAGAGCTTGGCCCAGAACCCCCAAGTTCATCATTCACAATGATGCCTCAGAAACCCTCCCAGAGCCCCTCACCCTCCGACGGATGTCACCCTGAAGCCAGCTGCAGAAGCTGTGCGGGGCGAGCACAGCAACACCGGCCCCACGTCCCTCAGTTGAGTCATCCTGTCAGCACTGGGGGCCCAAGATCTCCTCGACTGCTGCACTCCTACTGCTTCTGCTCCCGGGGGAACAGGAGCACGGGTGCCGCCTGCGGGAGCAGGTGGAGAAGAACGGCGAGCTGAAGAGGGGCAGCTGCCGACAGCCAGGTGCACACGCTGCAGGAGGAGCTGGACGAGCTGAAGGGAGGGGGCTCCCTGCCTTAGCAGCCTGCTGCCCCCCGCCGAGGTCAGTGCCAGTGTTCGGGGCTCCCCCACTGCCTGCTCATCATGAGGGGTTTCCTGCTCCGCAGCAGACGGCCCCTGAGCACTTCTGTGTGCAGCATGCCTGCTGCTGTTTTGGGAGAAGGCTCTGCTGGTAGCTGCCCCTTGTAGACAGGGAGCCCAGGCTGCAGAGCTCACCCCGCTCGCTCTAGGGCGCTCGAGAGGCAGCGGTAGTTGTCAGGGTTTAGCAGGTGGGGAAGGAGGCATTGCAGGTCTGCTGGGAAAGCCAGACCTACGCAATGAATGGTTCCTGGATGGTTGGTTTTCCACTTGAACAGGAGAAAATCAGCTTCTGTTGCATCCCTCACACAAATGTAAATTCCAATGAGTTAGGATCTAAATGTGAAATAAAATCGACATAGTAACTATTAGAATAGTTACAGGAGACTCTTAAAGTCATGGGGGGGTTCTTTCCCTTCATGTTTTAATGAATATCCTTGAACTGAAGTCATTTTGAACATTTTAATAATTTCTTTAAAATTTGAAACATCTTTTTGAGTAGAATACATTCTCTTTTGTAAAAATTAAAACACTCCAGAAATATACAAGCTAACAAGTGGTAAAAACTCCTATTTCTCACATACCTCCCAACTTTTATTCCTTGTTGGTAGTAAAATTTGGTGTGTAATCTCCTAGACTATTTCCTGTGCTTTACATACATATTTCTCTACCTGTACAAATAGGTTGGAATATTGTTGGTGTGTTTATTGGCTACATTTCTGATTTTCCTGCTCTTTTACAGTTTAGTCCTTGTAAACATTGGTTTCTCGATATTCCTTATGTATTGAGGGTACCATCTTTTGCCTGTTATACACCCATGGAGAACATTTCCCTACCACATTGTTCATTTAATCTGGATCAGTGCTTGTCTTCCCAGATGTCAGTAACACTTCAGGAGGGAAACGGCTCTATATGACAGGCTGTTCAGGACCTCCCGGACCCCCAGGGCAACAACCATTAAGAAAACACAAAGCAAGAAACAAAACCCATCCTGCGTGTTTCCAGATGCATCCCGGGGGAAGGACAGCTCCAGTTGAGGACCGCTGATGTCCTGGTCAGAGTTATCCCCTATGTTCCCCTATCACGTTAAAGCTGTTTCTGTAGTTTCTTGTACCTGATGGTACAGTTTGGTGCCTTTGTCTGTTCCTCTTGGTCAGATTGCGCAAGGTTTCTCACTGGTACAGATCTTTCCAGACAGTCAGCCCTTGACTCCATTGCTCAGGTCTACATTGTTGTTCTTGTCTTGTGAATCCTCACTTCATTCTGCTGATGTTGGTTTTATTGTGGTGTTGTTCTGGCTCCTGGAGGGAAGTGCTCAGCTTCTTCGTGTAGAGTTGATATTCCCTGATACCTGCAGTGGAGGCTGTGTCCCTTCTCTTCCTTTGTCCCCACGCCATAGATTTGTCTCATGCTCCTCTCATTGCTATTCATTTCTAAAGAGGTTGTCCTGTCTGTCTGGATTCCCTCTTTAACCTGAGAGATTTAGAAGGGTTTGGATAGATTTTCAAGTGGATAGGTTGGGGGAGGGGAGCCAATATTTTGTGATTATTTTTTACTTTTATTGCTTTAAAGTCCGGTAATATGGTCACATAGATTTCTGCTTTTTGGACTCTTTAGAGATTTCACTGTGGCTTAGCACACAGTCCATTGTGGTGACTGTTTCATTGTGGTTTGAGAAGAATGTTTCCTCTCCACTAGTTGCTTATGTTGTTGTCCCTTGGGCTGAGTCTAGATCTAGCTTTTTTGTGTTCATCATCAGATCTGTTTCCTAACTTACTGTATCACTTGACTTGTGGATTTCTAAGAGAGGTAAGGTAGGTTTCCCTGTGATTCTTGAGGTGCCTGTGTCTTCTTGTTTGTCCAGTTTTGCTTTATGTTTCAAGACCATATTGTTAGGTGTATAAGTGTTCCTGACAGTTATCAACACAGAGAACCCCTTTTTGTCCCATTTAAAGTCTTATTTCTTTATCTCCTTATTTTCAACCATATTATATCCCTTTATTTTATAACCATATTTTAACTCAACTTGAGAGCCTTCATCTTTTTATAGAGCAATTTGATCCATTTACAATTGTGATTATCAATAAATTGGAAGTTGAGTCTACCATTTAATTTAATTTTTAATTTGTTAGGCTTTCTCATGATTTTTCTATTCTTCTAGTGGGTGTCTTTCAGCTTTTAGGAACAACGATTTCTGCCTCTCTTTCTGTAAATGCTTAGAATCGATCAGTTCCTGTGTTCTACACTCCCAACACATCACCTTCCACTCCCCAGCTCGAGACTGTCTGATCTTACTTAGTTCTATGTTCTTATTTTCCCCATCAAGCAACAATGGTTATATGCAAGTAGACGTTTTATTGGTTACTTTGTTCACTACTATTTATTGTTGCCAAATTTTTCCTCCTTTTTGGAAATATTTGATGCTACTTTGGAACTCATATGACAGTAAAATTTTGAAAGGAATCGAGTCTGAAATACTTCTTAGGTGCTGACACTGGGGAGCCAGCACCTATCCTCTTAAAGTTGCATCAGTGTGTCTGCAGAGTCAGGATGAGGTCAGAGATGTTTAAAACCATGGAATTGAATGAGGTCTCCTGGAGACACTGCAGCTGTAGAAGGGACGAGGGCCCAGCCTAGGAGCAGGCCGTGTTTACAGAGGTGCAGCTGAAGAGGGTCCAGGAAAGGAGACTGAAAGGTTGGAGCATGGAGTCGCAGGAGCCACGAGGGGAAAAGGGTATTGCAGAAAGGAGGGGTGCTCTGCTGGGTTGGATACAGCTCTGATCAGAATGGAGAGAAGATGGCTGAACTTGGCCACATGGGATCACTGGTGACCTCAGTCTCCTTGAGAGGGTGGGAATGAAGCTGGGTCTAGAGTGGGTGAAGGGGGTCCATGGGAGGGCAGTAGGGATGAGACACTTTACTTAAGAGGTTTAGCCATGAAGGGGAGTCAGGAAAGTGGACAATAGCCAAAAAGGAGCATGCGTCCAAGGGAGAGTTTTGTTTGTAAGGTGGAGATGAGCTAACAGTTGCTGCAGGTAGGACCGGATGGAGAGGAGGAGCCTGAGGGTCAGGGAGGAGCATGCTGGGCCCTGAGGAGGTGCAGGGCTGGGCTTCACCGCCAGGGGAGGTGCAGAGAGCAAGAGGACAGATGTGCTGGTGGAAAGGGCACCCTGTGCCCCTCTTCCTGTGTTCCTGGAGTGTGATGTGGGCAGTGGCTGGGAGTGGAGGGGCGATACAGGAGGTGTTAGGTGAGCGGCAGGGGGAGGAGGGGGAGAGGGAGAGGGCGCTCTGGCTTGGTTTCCATGGCCCACCAGGAGCTCCCCACTGGGGTCCCCGGTCACCAGCTGCTGTCTCTCTTTGATGTCTTCCTCAAAATGTCAGCTCTCTTGATGGTTCTCAGGGCTATTATGAATTTATTCAACAATCAAGGAATCTTTGGGTCATTTTTTAGGGATTTTATGTCAAGGGGGCTCTACATGTGTTTATTCAGTCTATCATCTTTACCCAATACCTTTGTTTTTGGACCGATTCTGTACAACAGAACAGCCGGGCCGGTGGCCTGCAAGTTCCAGGGTTTGAGAGGTTTGCCCTCCAGAAAGCCGGTGATGATTGGGCTTCTCACAGGACGTGGTACACTGTCCCTGAGCCCGCTCTAACTGTGAGTGTCACAACGTTGTAAATCTTCTGGCAGTTCTGTCAGGGCCCATCGTTGGCATTTCTGTGACCAGCGAGGGCGAACATTTTTCCGTGTTCATTATCTGTCATTTCCCTGACTGTGCTGTCCCCTGCCTTGCTCACTGAGCTCTGAACCTTCCTGGTGGAACCAGGACGTTCACTCTCTATCCAGTGTGATTGCACATTCCCTCAGTGTACCCCTTGAGTACTTGCTTCAAAAATATGTTTTCTTCACATTCTTTGATTCTTTGTACATATAATCTAGATTTAACCTGGAGCTTTAAAAATGTTTTATTGTGGAAAACCTTTAACATACACAAATTAAACCGAAAAGTGTGATAGCCCCCCATGTCCCTATTATCCAGCTTCAACACATTAATATTCTGATATTCTTGTTTCCTCCATATTTCTACCCACTCCCTACCTTCCATTGATTAATTTTTAATTAATAGATTGTTTTTAGGAAAGTTTTAGATGGACAGAGAAATTCAGCAGACAGTGCAAAGCGTTTCTCCCTCCTCCCCTACAGTTTCCCCTACTGTTAACATCTTGCATGACCACCTGTGTTAGTGCAGTTCATTCCTTACAAGTGAGGAGCTGATGCTGCTACAGTGTTCGTAACCAAGTCAGTGGTTTACATTAGGGTTCACTGTCTCACTGTCACGTACTTGGATTTTGACAAATGCATAATCTCATGTATCCACCATGACAGAGCCTACAGAAGAATTGGATTGCCCTAAATTCCCTGTGCTCTGCCTCTTCATCCCTTGCCTTCCAACTCCTGGCAACACTGATCTTTATACTGTTTCTATGGTTTTGCCTTGTCTAGAATGTCTTGTGATTGGAATATATGAAAACTATGGAACAGAGTATATAATCTTCTCCATTTGGGTTCTTTCACTTAACAATATGTATTTAAAAGTCCACTATGTCTTTTTGTGCCTTGATAGCTAATTTCTTTTTTTTTCTTTTTGTATATTGAGTTAAAATATACATAACAAAAAGCGTGACATCTTAACCATTTTTAAGTGTATACTTCAGTGAGGTTAAATACATTTACACTGTTGCACAGTCATCGCCACCATTCATCCCCATTACTCTTATAAGTCTGAAACTCTATACCTATTAAAGAGTAAGTCTCCCTTCTCCCCTCCCCCAGCCCTTGGCAGCCACCATTCCACTTTCCATCTCTGTGATTTTGACTAATCTCAGGTCCTCGTGTTAGTGGAATCATACCGTATTTTTCTTTTTGTGACTGGCTTATTTCTGTTAGCATAATGTCCCCAAGGTTAATACACATGTAGCATATTGCAGAATTTGCTTCCTTTGTAATGCTGAATAATATTCTGTTGTATGGATATACTACAATTTGTGTATCCATTCATGTGTCAGTGGACACTGGGGTTGTTTCCACGTTTTAGCTATTGTGAATAATACTGCTATAAACATGGGTGTACAAATCTCTCTTCAAGGCTCTGCTTTCAGATCTTTTGGGTGTATATCCAGAAGTGGAATTGCTGGATCATGTGATAATTCTATGTTCAATTTTTTGAGGAACATTCATACTGTTTTCCATAGCGGCTGCACCATTTTACATTCCTATCAACAGTGTACACGGATTCCCATTTCACCGCATCCTGACCAACACATGTTGTTTTCTGTCTTTCCTGTAGCACTCATCTTAGTGGGTGTGAGGTGGTGTCTCATTGTGGTTTTGATTTGCATTTCCCTAATGATTAGTGGTGTTGAGCGTCTTTTCATGTGCTTATATGCCATTCATAAGTCTTTGGAGAACTGTCTCTTCAAGTCCTTTGCCCATATTTGAATTGGCTTGTTTTTTAGTTGTTCAGTTTTAAGACATCTCTGTATATTCCGGATACCAGTCTCTTGTCAGAAATATGATTTGCAAATATTTTCTCCCACTCTGTGGGTTGCCTTTTTACTCTATGCACAGTGCCTCTTGATGTACCAACTTATAAAATTTTCGTGGAGTCCAATTTGTCCGTTGTTTTTCTTTCGTTACCTGTGCCTTTGGTGTCATATCCAAGAAATCATTGGCAAGTCCGGTGTCATAAAGATTTTGTCCTGTTTTCTTCTAAGAGTTTTCTTATTTTAGGTCTTACATTTATACCCTTGAGTTAATTTTTGTATATGGTGTTGGATGAGGGTCCAAGTTCATTCTTTTGCATGCAGATATCCAGTTTTCCCAGTACCATTTGTTGACAAGAAACCTTTCTCCATTGCACTATCTTGGCACCCTTGTCAAAAATCACTTGACCATATATGTGAGGGTTTGTTTCTGGGCTAGCTATTCTATGCCATTGGTCTCTATGTCTGCCTTTATGCCAATACCATACTGTTGATTACTGTGGCTTTGTAGTAAGTTTTGAAATCAGGAAGTGTGAGTCCTCCAGTTTTGTTCTTCTTTTTCAGGATTGTTTTGGCTATTCTGAGTCCCTTGAGATTCCATGTGAATTTTAGGACGGGTTTTTCTATTTCTGCAAAAAACATCATTAGGATTTGCATAGGGATTACATTGAATCGGTAGACTGCTTTGGGTAATATTGACACTTTAACAATACTAAACCTTCCAATCCATGAATATGGGATATCTGTCCATTTATGTATGTCTTCTTTAATTTCTTTCTGAAGTGTTTCGTAGTTTTTATGGTGCAAGCCTTTCACCTCCTTGGTTAAGTTAATTCCTAAGCATGTTATTCTTTCTGATATAAATGAATTGTTTTTGTAATTTCCTTTTCAGAGAGCTCCCGGTTCATGTGTAGAAATGCAACTAATTTTTGTGTATTGACTTTGTATCCTGCTACTTTCCTGAATTCTCTGTTAGATCAAACGGCTTTTTGTGGAGTCTTTCCGATTTTCTACATATGAGATGATATCATCGTCAAACAGAGATCGTTTTATTTCTTTCTTTCCAATTTGGATGACTTTTATTTATTTATTTTTATTGCCTCATGGTTCTGGCTTGAACTTCAGTACTGTGTTGAATAGAAGTGGTGAAAGTGGGCATCCTTGCCTTGTTCCTGATCTTAGCGCTTTCAGGAAAAGCTTTCAGTCTTCCATCACTGAGTTTTGTGTTTGCTGTGTGTTTTTCCTCCTATTCCTTGTTTCTCGAGTGTTTTATCCTGAAAGGCTGTTGAATTTTGTCAACTGGTTTTTGTGCATCAATCGTGATGGTCATGTTTTTTCCCCTTCATTTTCTTGATGTTGCATATTACATTGATCGATTTTTGTGTGTTAATCTACCCTTGTATATCAGGAATAAATTTCACTTGGTGGTAGTGTATAATTCTTTTAATACGCTGTTGAAATCAATTTGTTAGTATTTTGTTGAGGATTTTTGTATCTATGTTCATCAGGGGTAATGGTCTGTAATTTTATTTTCTTTTAGTGTCCTTGTCTAGTGTTGGTATCAGGGTAATTCTGGCGTCGTAAAATGAGTTTGGAAGTGTTCTCTCTTTTTCAATATTTGACAGAGTGTAAGAAGGCTTCTTTTTAAAACTTCTTTATATGTATGGTAGAATTCACCACTGCAGTCATATGGTCCTGGGTTTTAATTTGTTGAGAGATTATTTTTTTTATTTCTTGAAATATTAGTGACATATAACACATGTAACTTTTAGGTGTTCAAGATGATGATTTCTGAAAGAATTACCACAATACAGTGAGTTAGCACCTCCATTCCCTCACATAATTAACTTGTTTTTTCTAGCGATCACTTTTAAGATCTACTCTCTTAACAACTTTCAAGTCTATAATATATTATTGTTAATTATGGTCACCATGTTGTACATTAGATCCCCAAAGCTTATTCATTTTACAGCTAGAAATTTGTGCACTTTGACTTACCTCTCCCAGTTTCCCCCACGCCCAAGGTCCTGGCAAACACCATTCTAGCCTCTATTCCTTTGAGTTGGGCTTTTTTAGATTTCACATATGGGTGAGAATATATAGTATTTGTCTTTGTCTGTCTGACTTATATCACTTAGCGTAATGCCTCAAGTTCCATCTGTGTTGTTACAAAATGCAGGATTTCATTCTCTTGCATGGCTAAATAATATTCCATTATATATTTCATGTATATATACATATGTCTGACATTTTCTTTATCTATTTATCCATTGATGGACACATGGATTGTGTCCACGTCCTCAGTTTGTGATTAATGCTGAAATGAACATAGGGGTGCAGATATCTCTTCAGAATAGTGACTTCATTTCCTTTGCATATACAAGCAGAAGGGGAATTGCTCATTTATATAGTATTTCTATTTTTATTTTTTGAGAAAATTCCAAATTTTTTCCATAGTGACTGTAGGAATTTACATTCATACCAACAGTGCACAGTGTTCTCTTTTCTACACAGCCTCGTCAACACTTGTTGTCTGTTGTCTCTTTGAAAATAACCATTCTAGCAGATGTGAGGTGATATCTCATTGTAGTTTTGATTTTACTTCCCTGATGATGAGTGATTACGAGCATCTTCTCATGTACCTGTTAACCATTTTTATGTCTTCTTTGGAAAAGTATCTATTCAGGTCCTTTGACCATTTTCATATTGTTTTGTTGGTTTCTTTGCTGTTGAGTTGTAAGAGTTTCTTATATACTGTGGATATTAACCCCTTAATTTGCCAATTATTTTATTTGCTGTGCAGAAGATTTTTAGATTGATGTCATCCCACTTGTTCAGTTTTACATTTGTTGTTTACACTTTTGATGTTATATCCAAGAAAATCATTGTCAAGATGAGTTTCTTGGGGCTGTTTTCTCTATATTTTCTTCTAGTTGTTTTATATTTACTGTCTTGCATTTAAGTCTTTAATTCAATTTGGGATTACTTTTATTTATTTATTTTTTTAATTAATTAATTATTTATTTATTCATTTTTCCCCCAAAGCCCCAGTAGATAGTTGTGTCATAGCTGCACAGAGAAATCCTTCTAGTTTCTGTATGTGGGACACAGCCTCAGCATGGCCAGAGAAGTGGTGCGTCAGTGCGGGCCCGGGATCCGAACCCGGGACGCCAGCAGCGGAGCTCATGCACTTAACTGCTAAGCCACGGGGCCGGCCCTGGGATTACTTTTAGAGTGTTGTAAAATAGGGGTCCAATTTCAGTTTTCTGCATGTGGTTATCCAGTTTTCCCAACACCATTTATTGTAGAAACTATCTGTTCCCCATGGAGTCTTCTTAGCTGACTCATCAACTTTTAGCAAAGTGTATGTGTGTGGTTTTATTTCTGGGCCTTTGATTCTGTTCTAATGGTCTATGTGTCTCTTTTTACACCTGTATCATTACCGTTTTTATTACTATAGAGTTGTAATAAAATTTGAAATCAGGAATGTGATGCCTTCAGCTTTTTCTTTCTCAGGGTTGTTTTGGTTATTGGAGGTCTTTTGTGGATCCATATGAATATTAGGATTGTTTGTCCCATTTCTGTGAAAAATGTCATGGGAATTTTACTAGGAATTGCATTGAATCTTGAGATAGCATTGGGTAGCATGGACATTTTAACAATATTAATTCTTCTGATCCATGAACATGAGATATCTTTTCATTTCTCTGTGTCTTTGATTTCTTTCATCAATGTCTTATAGTTGTCAGTGTCTAGATCTTTCACCTTCTTGGTTAAATTTATTTATGAGTATTTTACTGTTTTTGATGCTATTGTAAATAGGATTTTTTTCTTTATATCTTTTTTAGATAGTTCATCGTGAGTGTACAGAAAGGCAACAGATTTCTACATGTTGATTTTGTCTCCTGCAGCTTGAGTGAATTCGTTTATTAGTCCTAAAATTTTGGGGGGGAGTCCTTACATATTTCTCTATATAAAATCATATCATCTGCAAACAGAGACCACTTTGATTCTTCATTTCCAATTTAGATGTATTTTATTTCTTTTCGTTGCCAAATGTCTCTGGGTGAGACTTGCAGCAGTATGTTGAAGAGTGGTGTTGAGACTGGACACCCTTGTCTTGTTCTTTGTCTTAGCAAGAAAGCTTTCAAACTTTCACTGTTCAATATGATGTTAGCTGTGGGTTTTGTCATGTAAACCTTTTATTATGTTCAGGTATGTTCTTTCTGTAACACTTTATTAAGAATTTTTATCATGAATGGCTGTTGAATTTTGTCAAACTGTTTTTTCTGCATCGATTGAGATTATTTTGTGATTTTTATCTTTCATTCTATTAATGTGGTGTATCACATTCATTGATTTGCATCATGTTGAACTTGATCATGTTGTTTGATCCTTTTTTTGAGTTCAGATAGTTTTGTTATAATGTGTCTTGGAGAAGAAAGTTTTAGTTTGAAATTTTAGGTTGACAGATTGGCTTCAGGACCTTGGATGTATAAATCTCTCTCCAGATTTGGGAAGGTGTCAGCTGCTATTTTGTTTAAGTAAACACTCTTTTCCTTTATCCCTGTCTTCTCCTCTGGTACTTTAATAATGCTTATCTATTTCTTTTCATGGTATCCCATAATTCACACTGCCTTTCCCCGTTCCCATCCATTCCCATTTTTCTTTTTGCTTCTTTGACTGGATGATTACAAATGACACATCTCCTTGTTCACTAATTATTTCTTGTTATAGTTGAATCTGATCTAGAAGCTCTCTATTGAATTCTTCAGTTCAGACATTGTGTTCTTCAACTCTAGGATTTCTGTTTGTTTTTCTTTAATGATTTCTGTTTCCATAGTGAATTTCTCACTTGTTCGTGCACTGTTTCCTTATTTCATTTAGTAGTCTATCTATGTTTCCTTAGAGTTTTATGAATTTCTCAAAGAGGGTTGTTTGAAGTCTTTGTCACATAGTTCCTATATCTCCATTGCTTGGTCAGTCATTGGAGTTTTATTCTTTTTCTTTGGGGGTGTGATGGGTTTTTGATTATTCATGATCCTTGTGGCCTTCCATTGGTGTTTGCAAATTTGAGGAAGTAGGCACCTCTTCCACTCTTTACAGACTGGCTTTAGCAAACCAAAGCCTTCTCAGTCATCCCATCTAGGGGTCCTGTGTAGGCCATCTGGTAGTGTCCAGGTGCAGGCTTGCTGCTGGAGTCCTTGGGCAGCCTGGTACTGGGGTGAGTGGAAAGCTTAGGTCTATGGTATTGTGTCTGGCCCTGGGCACAGCTGGGACCCTGAGTTCATGAGTAGCCCCACTGGAGCCTGGTTTGGCAGGTCCTCCTTGAGAGCCTGCAGCCACAGGAGTCATCCAGGTCCATGAGAGTTCGCCAGTGCTGGGATGAGCTGAGAGCCTTGGTTCATGGGAGACTGCAAGGAGCCTGGCACCACGAGAGACAGCTTGTGCTGTGGTAGGCCAGATGTCTGGATTCCTGGGAGCCTGCTGGGATCCTGGGGCCACAGGAGCTGCCTGAGGCTGCAGAAGCCAGCAGGCACTGGGTCAAGATGGAAGCCTGGGTTCATGGGAACCTGCCGGTGCCTGGTGCCATGGGAGCTGCCTGGGGCCGCCTGAGTCAGCAAGCACCTGGGTAAACTGGGGGCCTGATTTTGTGGGAGCCTGCCAGGGGCCTGGTTCCATGAGAGCTGTCTATGGCTCCTGGAACTGGCAGGTGGTGTGGTGAGCCATGGGCCTAAGTTCCCCAGCAGCTCTTGGGGAGCCTGGTGCCATGGAATCTACCTGGGGTTGCTGGAGCCAGCAAGTGCTGGAGTGACTTGGGGTCTTGGGGGTGTGGGAGCCTAATGGGTGCCCTGGTACAAAAGCTGCCTGTGACTGAGTGTTGCCTGTGGCTGCCTGGAGTACGCAGGAACTTGGGTGAGCCAGCGTCTGGATTCACCAGAGCCCACCAGGAGCCTGGTGCCAAGGACACCGCTTGTGGTCACAAGAGCCACCTTGGGCTGTTTAAGATGGCAGCTCCTAGGCTGAGATGGGGCCCTGGGTTCCCAGGAGCCTGGTGGGAGCCTGGTGTCAAGGATGCTGCTTGAGGCCACCAGAGCTGGCATGCTCCAGGGTGAGCCAGGGGCCTGGATTTGCAGAAACTTACAGGGAGCCAGCTAGGTCCACGGGAGTCAGCCTGGCACTGGGGCAGGCTGGCTAAGGTCAGGCAGAGTGGAGAAGTCCCTTCTCGTTGGGAGGTATTTGATTACTGATTCAGTCTGCTTATTTGTTACTGATCTGTTCAAGATTTCTATTTCTTCATGATTCAGCTTTCATAGGTTGTTTCTAGGAATTTATCTATTTTGTCTAGGTTACCCAATTTATGAGTGTACACTAGTTCAGAATAGTCTCTTCTGATCTTTTTCTTTCTGAAGCATCAGTTGTAATGCCTCCTTTTTCATTTCTGATTTAGTTTGAGTCATCTATCTTTGTTTTCCTAGATATTTTATCTAAGGGTTTCTCAATTTTATTTTTTCCAAAACTCTACTTTTACTTTTATTGATCTTCCATACTGTCTTTCAATTTTTTTCCACTCTCCTCTTGGTGACTTCCGTCCTTCTGCTAACTTTGGGTTTCATTTTTTTCTTTTGTTAATGCTGTGTGTTGTAAGTCAGGTTGTTTCTTTGACATCTTTCTTCTCTTATAATGTACGAGTTTATCACTATAAACTGTCCTCTTACTACTACTTTTTCTGCATCCTAGAAGTTTTGGTGTGTTTATTCTTTCTTTCTTTCTTTCTTTCTTTCTTTCTTTCTTTCTTTCTTTCTTTCTTTCTTTCTTTCTTTCTTTCTTTCTTTCTTTCTTTCCTTCCTTCCTTCCTTCCTTCCTTCCTTCCTTCCTTCCTTCCTTCCTTCCTTCCTTCCTTCCTTCCTTCCTTCCTTCCTTCCTTCCTTCCTTCCTTCCTTTCTTTCTTCTGAGGAAGATTGGCCCTGTGCTCACATCTGCCAATCCTCTTTTATTTTATTTTTTTTTTGCTGAGGAAGACTGGCCCTGGGCTAACATCCGTGCCCATCTTCCTCCACTTTATATGGGACGCTGCCACAGCATAGCTTGCCAAGCGGTGCGTTGGTGCACACCCGGGATCTGAGCCGGCGAACCACGGGCCGCCACAGTGGAGCACACACACTTAACCACTTGCGCCACCGGACCGGCCCCTATTGTTTCTTTTTGTATGTTTTGAGCTGTTTTCTAATTTCCCTTTTGATTTCTTCTTTGATCTACCTTTTTTTTGTGTGAGGAAGATCAGCCCTGAGCTAACATCCATGCCAATCCTCCTGTTTTTGCTGAGGAAGACCGGCCCAGAGCTATCATCCTTGCCCATCTTCCTCCACTTTATGTGAGATGCCACTACAACATGGCCTGACAAGCATGCATCGGTGCGTGCCCAGGATCCGAACCCGGGCCACCACCAGCGAAGCACATGCACTTAACCGCTACAGCACCTGTCAGCCCCCGATCTACTTTTAAGTTTAAGAGTTTTTGTTGAACTTCCACGTATTACGAATGTTCCAGTTTTCCTTCTGTTATTGACTTCTGGTTTCATGCCACTGTGTTTAGAAAAGTTACCTGGTATTATTTCAGTCTTCTTAATCTTGTTAAGACTTGTTTTGTGACCTAACACGTGATCTGTTCTGGAAAATAGTCTGTGTGCCCATGAGAAGAGTGTGCATTTTGTTGCTGTCCAGTAAAATGTTCTGTGTGTATCTGATAGCTCCATTTAGTATTTAATGTTTTCATGTCTGCTATTTCCTGTTTTCTGTCTGGATATTCTATCCATTGTTAAAAGTGGGTCTTTGATGTCTCCTACTATTTGCAACTTATATAAGTGAGAAGGCTCTTATTTTGAGAATATATAAAGATCTCTTAGAACTCAATTATAAAAGACAAGTCAATGAAACGGGGTAAGCAACTGGAATAGGAAATACATAGATGGCCAATAAGCACAAGATAGTTGCTCAGTATCATTAATTATTAGGAAAATGCAAATTCAAAGCACAATGTGATACTATTTCATGCTCAAAATGAAGGCTATATTCAACATAATGGAAAATAACAAGTGTTGGTAAAGATGTGGAGAAAGAGAAACCCACATACATTACTGGTGGGAAAGTAAAATGATGCAGCCACTGCAGAAAACAACTTGGCATTTTCTAAAATCTTAAACCTAGAATTACCATTGACCTGGAGAGGCCCATGGTAGATATGTCCAAAAGAGCAAACTTGCCCATAGACATTCAAAGCAACAGTGTTCACAATGGTCCAAAAGTGAAACAAATCCAAATTTCTATCCAGTTATCACTGCATAAACCAAATGTGGCCTATTCATAATATAGGATATTATAAGCCATAAAAAGGAATTAAGTACTGCTACATACTAGGCCATGGGTGAACCTTGAAACATGTGTGCTCACTGAAGCCATCCACAAAGGCAATAGATAACATGATGCCATTTGAATGAACTGTCCAGAATAGGGAAATCCATAGGGGGAGAAAACAGATGAGTTGTTTCCATGGGTTTGGGTTAGCAGAAAATAGAGTGTGAATGAGTATGGGTTTGTTTGGGGGTGTTGAAAATGTTCTGGAATTAAATAGTGGTGATAGCCACATGACATAATCATTGTGCTAAAAGCCACAGAAATGTATACTTTGAAATGCTTAAAACGGTGTATTCTACGTTAAGCAGATTTTCCACATAAAAATTTTGAATTTTTAAAGTTAATCAGGGTATTGGTTAATTTTAAGTTGGTTAGTATATTTAATAAGTGTAATTAATGGAGTTATTAGGAGTATGGCAGGTTGTAGCCAAGAGAGTGAACATCCGACGAGGGCTATAGTAAGAAATCCTATGATTATACAAGCAACAATCTAAAATCCAGTCCATTTCCATTGTCCACAACATGGAGAGACCAGCCATGAAAATAGGTCAGTGATCTCGGGGGCCTTTGGTATCTATTCAAAGATTTGGGTAATATTATGCAATATTTTAACCTCTTGGGCCATTTGGTGGAGGTAGGTTTGAACTTCTCTGTTGATGTACACTCAGCAAGTGGTTCTAGGAAAGGCACCAACCCCTCCTTCCTTGGCCGGTATAGACAGTCTAGGGCCAGGCCATTTTCTAAAACCATTTAGGCGAGAGACTCATGAGACTGTTGTTCAAGGGCTAGGATATGTTCTTATGGAGTTGTTGTCCATGTTGTGTTAAGGTTGTTGATACCTCTTAGTTGCCTCAGTTTCCTGATTTTGTGTGGGT
The DNA here is from genome assembly GCF_020826845.1 of Diceros bicornis minor. NCBI lineage: Eukaryota > Metazoa > Chordata > Mammalia > Perissodactyla > Rhinocerotidae > Diceros > Diceros bicornis. The sequence goes on from NC_080747.1 coordinate 86,050,339, forward strand.
AGGGCCACCACACCTGTGCCCAGTCCAGTCAGTCAATCCTAGTAGAACTGAACACCCAGTGCTATAGGACTGACATTGTTTCTATGGGTTGATGGTAGCTAGTCAGAGCAGGAAACTCAAAGGACCTGCGACCTGAGAGAAGCAGGCTGAGAGAGAGACAATAATGCATTACACAATATAGCCTGGAGAAAGCTGTTCACGGGGTTGGGGAAGAGAAGCTCACTGGATGAGAGCCTTGTGATATCAGCCCACAGTAAAACCCAAAAGTGGATGCTCCTGGTGTGAAATATTCCTTAGGTGTCTTGAGGTAAAACCAGTAATTTGCACCCATTCACTGGTTACCTGTGCTATATGATTTCAGAGGTTATGGTTAAAGTGTTTGTGGGCCAAGAGCTGTCTGGGCCTGGGCACAAAATCACCAAGGTGGCCTCAAAGGCTGCCCCAAAATGACCCTTCAAGGAGCAGTTGGGGCAGAAAGTGCGGGGATAATTTTGAAGGAAGCCTGGGGCAAAGATGTTGTTGTTCGATGGAGTTGGCTACTAGTGAGTGTCTCCGCAGGGTAAGCCCTTCATCTGGGGTACAGTAGGTGATTGGAGGCCAAGTGACAGACCCTGTGACTCCTGATTCCCAGTGCACGGGCAGCCCTCTCAGCCCACTGGACATAAATGGTGATGGTGTTTGTGAAGCATCTTGATGGCTGTATGGAAGGTATAGGGGACGTATGGTGGGAGATGCCATGATAGTGTCGGGAGGAGCTGTGTGTGAGATTACGGTGTTGAAGGGGAAGGATTGGAGGCAGGTGCAGTGGGTGTGTGACCAACAATGGTCAGTGAAAGGACAGCTGGGGTGTAACTGGGGAAATCAAGGACCAACAGAAGTCATGTGTTTAAAACAAGACACCAGGGCCTGCCCAGTGGCTTAGCGGTTAAGTGCGCATGCTCCGCTACTGGGGGCCCGGGTTCGGATCCTGGGTGCGCACTGACTGGCACACCCAGTCCTTGCAAATTTCCCACATGCATTTTACATGCATTTTCTCTTCTGTTGATGGTCGATGAGTTCTAAGGAAATGGTGAAGGCACAGAGAGGAGGAATTGTGGGTTTCTGCACGACTACCTCTAGGAGTGCCGCCCCCTCAACCTGAACAACCACCCGGCACTGCTAGAAATGAAAGACATCCCATCACCATGGATTGGAAGACTCCTTATTGTGACGATGTCAACATTATCCAAAGAGATCAACAAATCCAGTGCAGTCCTTACCAAAATCCCAAGGGCGTTTTGTGCTGAAATAGAAAAAAACCCATCCTAAAATTCTTATGGAATCTCAAGTAAGCCCAGATACCAAAAATAATCTTGAAAGAAGGTACTAAGTTGGAGGACTGATTCTTCCTGATTGAAAACTTACTACAAATCTACAGTATCAAAACTGCATTGTCATAGCATAAAGACAGACATATTGACCAATGGAAACAGAATTGAGAGCCCAGAAATTAACCCTCACTCATGTGATCAAATGATGTTTGACAAGGGTGCCAAGATTATTCAAAGGGGAAAAGCCCTTTCAACAAGTTGTGCTGGAAAATGTGGATATCTACATGCAAAAGAATCAACTTGGACCCTTACCTAACACCATATACAAAGCTTAATTCCCAATAGATCAAAGACCTAAATGTAAGAGCTAGAACTATAATACTCTTAGAAGAAAACATAAGACAAAACTTTACAAGATAGGATTTGGTAATGATTTCAAGGATATGACCCCCAAGGAGCAGCCAATAAAATAAGAAAGTACACATGCTGGACTTCATGGATATTAAAAAGTTTTGTATCTCAAAAGACATTATCAACAGTAAAAGCACAACTCACAGGATGGGCGACCATATTTGCAAACCATGTGTCTGACAAGGGCTTAATATCCAGAATAGATAGAGAACTCCTAAACTCAACAACAAAAATCAAACAACCCAAATCAAATTTGAACAAAGCACATGAGTAGACGTTTCCTCAAAGAAGATCTGTAAATAACCAATAAGCGTATGAAAAGACGCTCATCATCAGTAATCATTAGGGAAATGCAAATCAGAAACACAGTGAGAGACCACCTCACATTCATGGATCAAAAAAAAAAAAAAAAAAAAGATGGCATCCAAAAAAAAAAAAAAAGAAGAAGAAAAAGAATAGAACCAGTGTTGGTCAAGATGTGGAGAAGTTGGAACCCCTGTGCACTGTCTTGGGAAGATAAAATATATAGTTGCTGTAGAAATCAGTATAGCAATTCCTAAAAAAAAATTAAAAATATAATTATATAAGACCCGGCAATTTCAATTCTGGGTATATACGCCCCCAAAGAGTTGAAAGCATATTCTTCAAAACATATTTCAACACCCATATTCATAGCATCAGTATTCATAATAGGTAAAACATAGAAGCCACCCAAGTATCATAACCGAGGAAGGGCTCGCTGCCCAATGCACCCCTTAAGCCAACCATGAGATACCGCTCTTGTAGAAGGGAAAAAGCTTTATTACGAGGTTGGCCAGCAGGGAGACAGGAGCCAAAGGTTAAATCCTTCTCCCCAATGGGCAGTTGAAAGGGCTTTTTAAGGGCAAAGGAGTGGGTGTGGGAGGTTGGGGGCAGTCCTACGCATTTTGTGCAAGTAGATTTTCATGTTCTGTCATACATCCCACGTTCAAAAGGCAGTGTCCTTAACATGATTGGCAGCTGAGTTCTTGGTCCCCTACGTCATCCTCCAGTCACTTGACTCAAACAGCAGTGATGGTTTGAGTCTTGCCAGCCGTCTTGTGGTCTCACTGGTTCAAACCAGTTGAAACTTGCTCAAGGAGGAAAAACGGAGTTTCTGAAAAACAACTCATGGCCCAAGACTAGATCCTTAGTAAATATATGGAACGTGGCTTAAGAAAGTAGTCTCCAGGGGACCGTTGATAAAAGTCTGGTTGGGGCCCCATTTTATTTTGGGCTTGGTTTTGGGCCCGGCTAGGCTATCTGTCCAGGGATGTATGGATATGGAAAATGTGGTATATACATAAAATGGCATATTATTCATCCTTAACAAAGGAAGGAAAGTCTAAGATATGGCACACCATGGATGAACCTTCAGGATATTACTCTAAATGAAATAAGCCAGTCACAAAAATACAACCTTGTGTGATTTCCCTTCTATAAGGTTGCTGAAATCGCTAGATTCAGAGAGACAGAAAGTAGAATGGTGTTTGCCAGGGGCTGGGAGGAGGAGGAATGGGGGGTTATTCATGAATGGGTATAGAGTTTCAGTTTTGTAGGATGAAAAGACTAAAGATGGATCGTGGTGATGATTGCACAACAATATTAATGTCTTCAATACACATTAAAACATACTTAATGTATCTATGGGGCCTGATGACTTGTCCTGGCTGAGCACACGCTTGTGCTGTTGCACATCTTACCCCTCACTGTACTGTTGGGAAACTAGCCCAGAAAGAGGCAAGTACTGGCCCAGACCACGGGAGGTAGTCCGGGTCCCAAAGACTAGACAGAGCTCCAGCTTCCTTGGCCAAGGCTCCGCCCCTTCCCTCAGGTCTCCTTTGGCAATGAGAGGCATTAAGATCTTAGAGGATTGCTGCCCACCCCTCTCCATATGAGATCATTTTCCTCTCCTCATCATAGCATGTGCATAGGCACCCCCACTCACACTGAATTCTCATGTGGGGGCCATGGAGGCGCAGTCAAGAAAGAGCTGACCCGGAGGAAGTGACAAGAGGCAGGAGGGAGAGAGATGGGAGGCAGCTCTCCCAGGGGACCATGGCATTCGTTCTCCTAGATACATGCCCAGAGATGGGCAGAGGAATCCCTAAGGTTCCTAGGTTTCTGCCTATCTGTCTGTTCCAGACCCATCCTTGGCCCAGCCTGGGGAGCACAGGACTGGGGTCCTGCAGTCCACCTCTGTGGGCACCCAGAACTGTGATGAGTCCATCCTCCCCTTGTGTAGGCATTGGGAACAGGAGAGAATACCTCAGTGAGGGTCCTCCTGTATAAAACGGAGTGCATCCAGCAGGTGACTCCAAGTGTTCCATGCACTCGCAATGTGTCTGTTGGACTAGGTTCTCTGTTCATGACCTACTGTGCTCTGAAATGTTGAGAAGATGCTTTCCACCCACTTGAGATCATTTAGAACTGAGGAGACATGGGGGCATAGGTGAATGAGAACTGGGGATAAGGAAGAAGATGCCAGAGCACTGGACACCAAGTCTAGAGATGAGGGAGAAGACCAGTTCTTGTTGGATCCTCGGGGTCCTCATCTGGAGGCAGGGGGGAGTCATTGTCCTGGTTGAGGTTGGATGCCTCAGGAATGAAGAAGACACCTGGTGGGGGACAGCAAGATGGGGGGAAAGGTAGGCTCCCAAGATTCACCCCACTCTCTCGAAGCCGACAGGTCCTGCTCCTTTACCTCTGGGACCCTGGAGAGCCTCTGCCTTGAGCACATCTGAAGAATGGTTCCTTTCTGTTTGGTGGAGTTTTGGTGAGGGCTGCAGTGCTAGTGCTGGCCACCAGGGGGCGGGCAGCCTCTTGTGTCAGTGGTGGCAAGTTAGATTTTGTTTTTATTTTTTTCAGTTGTATTGAGATATACTTGATATACAGCACTATGCAAGTTAACATTGCTGTGTGGTACATTTGAAAGTTGCTAAGAAAGTAGATCCTAAAACTTCTCATCACCAGGAAAAAATCTTTTATGTTTGCTTGGTGATTGATGTTAACTAAACTTATTTTGGTAACCATTACATAATATACATATACATCAAGTCCTTTCCTTCTCCTGTAAACCCGGAATTTACACGGTGTCCACTGAACTTTTCTTGACCTCCTGGAGCAGAGAAGAGTCAAGCAGAGGTCTTTCTGGCTGTCCCTCTGCCTCAGAAACAACTTGTACCTCCTATTTCTAGTGTTCATCTCCACAATCACAGTTGGTCAGAAGCAGGGAGAGGGGTGCAAGATCTTCCCGTGTACTCATTTAGCAGCTGTGCACTGAGCACTCACCCTGTGCCAGGTGCCCTGGTGGGCCAAAGTGCAGGATGAAAATGACCAAGTGGTCCCTGCCTGCCAGGAGCTCACAGCCTAGAGGGGAAATGGACAAAAGCAAAAACAGGAGCAAGAAAAGAGCAAGTGCTGTAGAGAAACACATCAGGGGGCTGTGAGGGAGGGCTGGGCATCACTGAGTAGGAGGGTCTGAAAGGCCTCACTGGGGTGACGTTTTCTAGGACCAGAATGACAAGAGGGAGCCAGCCCTTCAGGGGTCTGGGAGCAGTGTGTCAGGGGGATGGCACCACTGGTCCTGAGTCTCACAGGCAGAAGTGAGTTTGGCCAGAGGAGGTTAGAAATGTGGCCAGTGCAGCTGGAGGGAGGCTGGGAGGAGAGAACAGGAGCTGGGGTGGAAGGTAGGGCCAGGGCCTGGTAGGCTGTGTCAGTTACCTTTCCCTCTCTGACTTCATTGCCCCTAACCTTGCATTTCAAAACTACAAATGTTGACTATCTCACAATTTGTGTGGATCAGCAATCAGGCACGTTTCAGCTTGGTGCCTCTGCCTCAGTGAGTTGAACAGGTTGGGGCTGTGGCCTCAACTGAGGCTCAACTGGGGGAGGACTAGCCCCAAAGTTCACTCTCAGACTTCAGAGTTCAGTTTGGACTGAGAATTTAAGTTTCTTTCTGTCTGTTGGCCTGGGCACACCCGTGCTTTTCTCCTCTATAGGCCTCCACATTGGGCAGTCCCAAAACACTGGTATTTGATTCCTCAGTTACAAGGATTCGACAGAGAGAGAGAGAGAGAGATGAAACATGAAAGACGGAGTAAGAGGAAGTGAGAGACTTGTGTAGTTAAAATTTAGACAAGACATCCCATCACTTTGGCTGTTATTATGTTCAGAAGCCAGTTACTAACTACTTAGTGGTTCCACGGGGATGGCTATACCATGGGTGGGGCTTACTGGGTACCACTGTGGAGGCTGCCCACCTCATAGGCCAAGATGAGGCACTTGGGTCTCATTCTCCATAAAACAGTAAACAATTGAATGGTTTAATGCCACAGGATGGCAGTATCTAAATTTCCATTAGTTTCAACCCCCTCATGATGCTGACCTGAAAGTGAGGCCAAGTTGGGAGTGACTGTTCCAATATCACATTGCTAGAACCCAGGCCTGTTTTGAGTGGTGTTCTGTGCTACCTGTCACCCCTTCTTGTTATTCTTCCATCTCTAATTTTGTGCCTTATGTACATGTGACACCAGCCCACAGGGGTAATAGATATTATCTCATATACACCAGTGAGGTCCCTAGGAAGTAGATTCTAGCCTGATCCCCCTGGTGTAGGTTTGGAGACTGGGGAGGACCTGAGAGGCACAGGGACTATCCCAGGATGAAGAACTGGTAAGTTAAAGGATGTCTGCATTCATCTCTGTCTCCTCAAAGCAAGGACCTGAGTTAGGTTTCTTGGGAGCTGGGGCTAGGTCTGTGTAGGCTCCTTGTGTACAGTTCAGGAAGTGACATGAGAGAGGAGGGTGAGCAGCCCGGGCTCAGGGGGCAGCTCTGGAGAAATCTGATTGAGGTAAGGGGTCCAGGTATAGGAATCTTGAAAAATGACCCCATCTCCTTGGTCCTAGGCCTCAACAGATCTTTGAACTCTGGTAACCAGGCACCCACAGTCCCCCATCCAGCTCACTTGACAGGAGACAGTCAAGAGGCAAAAATGTTTTGTTGTTGTATCCCAACTTTTGCAGGATCTGGGCTCAAAAAAGCCCAGAAAAAGAATCTTTTTGATTGTTGCCTACATTGGCTCAGCCCTCATCCCTGATGCCTCTGGGTGTCTGACAGGAGGCAGTGAAGGGTAACATGGGGCAGCCCAGGAAAGGTTAGTGCAGACCAGGACACAACGGTGATCCCACCTGATCAACCCCAAAATCCAGGCCCCTCATCGTGTGTTTGTGTGTGTTTGTGTGTCTGTGTGGTGTGGGGAAGGCAGAGTATGTGGGGCAGGCCATTCCTGGGCAGGAGCTGGTTGTTAGGTGTCGGAAGTCTGGTGGGTCTGTCATGTTCATACCCAGTCGTGGCTGGCAGCATGAGAAGGTGAGCTGCTCAACTCGTATGTTATTGAGCCCTAGAGGTTTCATCTCCTTCCCTTCCTGACCAGAGTTCTTTGCCAGGATGATCTCTGTGCCTGAACTGAGGAGCAGACTTTCTCTTGGGGGTTGACCACAGTGGCAGTGTGCGGGCAGCCCCTGATTCCCTCTGGCCCAGCTCCCAGGCAGTCTTTGCAGAACTCCACTCAGGAGGTCATCGAGTAGCTGCCCAATGGTTTCAAGTCCACCAACTCACTAGACAAGGGGCAGGTGCATGAGGCCACCCACACCATCCAGTGCTGCTCTAAGATGAGAACAGGAGCAGAGGGCCTCCACACTCAGGACCTTGAGATGATGGGGTTGGACCAGAACTAGGGTGGGACCAGTCAGGGGCTGTCTCTTTTTCAAGCTAAAGGGGATGTACATTCAGGAAACCTTGCCTGATTCAGAGCTGAGCTGCTGTGACCCTCTTTCCTTTGACTGGTGTGAGCTTCTGGAGGCCACTGAGGCAGAGCCAGAGGGTGAGGGGGACTGCAGGCTGGCTATTCCTGGAAAGGAAGTGGGATCTTTCCTGTATTTAGAAGGACACATGGAAAGTCAGCTATGTGAGTGAACCTTTCTCTTTATCCCGCTCCAGCGCCAGGTGCAGAGCTTCAGCCAGCAGCAGAAGCAGAGCAGTGGGCAGTGGTGGAGGTAGAGCTGGCTCCAGCTCCGTTGACACCACCCTCTCTAGCACTGGAGCCAGTGTCCCCTCCATCAGCAGTGTTGGAGCTAGAGCAAGGGCCGACATCGGCTGCAGCAGGAGTGGGAGCTGCTGAGCTGGAGTCACCTGGACCATCATTTCTAGTGGGAAGTCCATCTCCACCTGTGGCTAAGAAGCATGAGAAGAAGCCCAACCTACGGCCTTCCCTCCTAAGCTGGTGGTGGAGCAGTTGACCGTGATGGATGCGGTGAGCAGCTGGGCTTTCAGGGTGGGTGGGGTAGGCCTTTCCTCTGATATCATTGACCCAGACCTCATCCAGTCTCCTATGATCTGGGCCCGAATCCTGGCTCCACCCCTTACCAACCATACGACCTGGGCAACTTTCTGAACCCCCAAACATTTGCTGTTCACCTGCAGACCGTAGAGGTGGACACTAACAGGACCTGCTGCACAGAGTGGTTGTGCCGGCTCCATGAGGTAGAAGAGACGGAAGGGTGAGCAGGGCCTGGCACATCAGTGGGGGAGGGGAACTCACTGTGTGCAGCCAGGTCCCTGATGGCCCAACCTTCTGCTCAGGAGGCTCAACAGCCTCAGGACTTATTAGACACCTGATGTGTACTTCATTATGAGGGAGACAGACAAGGCCCGTGGTTGTAGCTGCCACAGGGGAATGTGCATCAGAATGGGGAGTGGGACCAGAGCGGGGATCATGTTGTTGGAAGATGCCCCCTTGGGATGAGCCAAGCTGAGCCACCATCTGGAGCTTGGAGTTAGCCAGGACGGGATGGATGCAAATGCCCCTCTCCCTTCCCTGCCAGTATTGGGTCCTGGGTCATCTTCTGCTGGGTGCCTGCAGTGACAGAGAAGAAAAGCCAGGGACTCGAACAAGGCTCAGGCCACATCATGAGCTTCCTGAGCTCCAGCTCTAAATTGTGACCCCTGTGTGGGACTTTGTGGGCTGTGGACACAGAGCTAGGGTGTGGCAATGCTGGGTGACACTCCCCCTGTTCCCCAGGAGCCCTTCCAGAAGGTGGTGCCCTCTCAGTGTCTGGGCTCCACCTGGGGAAAGAGGAAAAAGCCCGGCAATGAGCACCTGGCACACACCGTCCGGGCCAATATCGACCACTTCATAAGGGTGGCCAACCTCGTCATCACCACCTGCCTCGGGGTCCCGAGCATGATGGCCCAGGACAGGGCGAGGGTGGTGTAGCGCTGGATCCAGGTGGCCCAGGTGTGCTGTGGCAGGCCCAGTGGAGCCCCTCTCTGGAGCCTGAGGAACTGCCTCCACCTTTATCAGCTCCCAGGATTGCAGTGTGTGGTCTAAGCCCCTGCAAGTCCCTAGGTCCTTCCTGCCAGGAGCACGCTGATCTTGACTCTAGGTCCCAGTGCGGGGATGGTCACTTCCTACGTGGCTCCCTCCTTGGGTTGAGCTAAAATCCTCCTCCTTGTGAGTGTTACACTTTGGGTCCTAAATGTGCCCTTCTGGGGCTCCCTGAACATCTGTCTAATCCAGGAGGGGAGATTTGAATAGAAGGGGACTGAAGCTAGAGCAGGCAGGGCTCCTGCGCCCCACCTCACAGCTCATTCTCTTCCCTTCCCCAGGAGTTCGAGATCCTGAAGAACTTGTCCTCGCCCCGCACTGTCATCTCTGCTCTGCAGAAAACATCCATATGCCACTTGAAGAACACATGGGGGAAGTTTCCTGGTGGGTAGTGCCCCTCTCCATAGGAGGACCAGGGTGGATGGGGGATCTCCTGAATGTCTGCCATTGGCCCCTCAGTCAGGTGGGAACTCCTGGGAGGCAGCAAATGATGGGGACAGGGCCTGGGCCTCAGCGGTGGGTCTCTAAGCCTCCCGGGGTCCTTAGTGCACCAGTTCTGCTTCAGGACTCTGTTTCCCTAAATGCCAGGTACTGGGTTGAGCCACATTGGAGATTTTCAAGTGTTTATAGCAACAGAACTCTATGCCCAGTTGAAACTCAAAGTGGTCAAAAGAGAGCTGCTCTGTATAGCAGGCGAATGGAGACCCCAGTGACCAACAGGAGAGCCCCCTCCCAGTCCCACGAGACCGTAGCGCTCAGAGGAGCCCAGTGAGAGCACTCCTCCAGGCAGTTTGAATCTCTCAGGTTGTCAAAGAAAAGGATATGCACTTAGACCCCTCACATTATCCCTAAATTTATCCTTCCCTCTTTCCCTTCCCCTCAGGGAGAGCTCTGAAAAATTTAAGGAGAGCTATAGCCAAGACGTGTCCTTGAACAGAGAACTGATGACCAAGGTAGAGTGGAGGCTGGGGGTCTGGAAAGAGAGGAGGGGCCAGGGGGGGAGGGGGACTGAGCAAGCTGTGGTTTTGATAATTTCTCACTTGAACATTCTCTGAAACGTTCCCGTCTATCTTGTCCAGATTAACAAGCAGAGGGATCTGTTCTGCCCATGGGCAGGTGGGGTGCCATTTTTGGGCAGGAGGCCTTGGTCATGGGACACAGTGGTGTTGGCTGGGCTGTTCCAGGACGAGTTGCCGAGCTGGCGCCATCAGCAGGTCTCTGGCTTCCACTCACGTCCATCCTGCTGGATGTAGCTTCTTCCAGGCTGTTGGGTGGTTGGGTGGGTTTATCCCTCAGCCTAAACCTGTCCTCAAGAAGCCAGGCCCCTGCTGCTCCTTCTATCTTCACCATGTCTCCAAGGGGAGGGCACACTGCCTGCCCCAGGGACGGGCACAGCTAGGGATTCCCCTGGCCCAGGTGGACAAACAGGCTGCTCATCCTTGGATCTGAACAGCTGGACCAGAGACAGATGTGTGTGCATTGTGGGACTCCCCCCTGGACCCCTAGAGCAGTCACTCGAGTCAACCACAGGAGTCTCACCTGAGTGCCTGGTTGGCAATGATATAGGCCCCAGGTGGCTTATGAGTAGCGTCTAGGCAACTGGTGGATTCTTAGTGGATCCTACTAAAAGGACATTAGGAGCTTCATGTAAATGGGGAAGCAAAGCATCCTGTCACCCCCTTCCCTGTTGATCAGAGGTGGCACCTTGTGGGTCCAGTTCCTGAGTGGATAAAGAAAGAGTTCAGTGCAGGCGAATATCCTGAGTGGTTCTTTGGAGAGGAGAAGGGTTTGGCATTGCCTCTGTCCGGCATGGGGGCCAGACACTCCATGGGACTGGGGCAGGCAGGAGCCACTCAACAACTAGACTCCCAAGACACCCCATCTTCTCCATCCACGGCTCGGCCCAGGGCCAAGCTTTGAGAGCTCAGGGGACAGGACTGTTGTCAGTGGTGGGGCTGGGGGTTAGGTGAGGATGTTGGAACAGGGCCTCTGGCTGAGAGGGGCAAGCGGCCTCTCCTCTGTTGGCCCCTCAGCAACTCACTGCCCCTGTTTGGGCCTCTGTCTCCCCATCAGGGAAATGGAGGTATGGTGATTGCGTGGTGATTGTGTGGTGCAGGCCTCACATGGGGGTGATGATGTAAGAGAGAGGAAAAGAATGTGGGAGCTTTCTGCCTGCTCCACCTGGAGGGGTGAGGGCCAGAACAATGATGACAGTCATGCGACAGTGAGTCCTCAGGAGATCCTGTGGGGTAGCTGGAGTTCTCACGCTTTCTAGATGAGGAAACAGGCTCGGGGAGGCCAGGCCAAAAGCCCGAGCTCACACCCAGAGTGAGAGTTGGAGCTGGGCTTGTTCTGGAATCACAAGACCTTGCAGGATGGAGTGGCATTGGTTCCAGTTCACTCGAGTCAGATGTTCAGGGTCAGAGGCCAGTGGTGCTCGAGAGAAATGGGGTGAGGGGAGTATGGTCTCGCTGACACTGTCCTCGACTCTGGCAGGAGGGGCCCTCCACGTTTGCCCCCCGGAGAGCAACCCCCAGAGAGTGCAGGAGAAGCAGCAGCAGCAGCAGGTGAGTGTGCCTGTGGGGGAGGGGCTCTGCCTTCCCAACCGGAGGCCTCAAATCAAGAGAGGAGGTCCTTTCCTCCTGGTGCCACAGTGTCTGAATCTCCCAGTAGAAGTGACCAGGAGGGGGGCCTGGAAGAGCTGGTGCAGGATGGGTTGTTGTGGGGAGGGCCAGGGACCGCATAGCCTGCGATTTGCCAGAAGCCGGCCCTGGGAGGTGAGGAGGAGGAGTGTGGTGTTCTTGGGGTGTGAAGGGAGGAAGAATTGAGGGGAGGCTGCTAAGAGTCCTAGGCTGCTCCCTGTGGGAACCCTGGGGTGGGCCAGGAGGCTGAGGGTGAGGACTTTTCAGGGGAGGGTCTGCAGGGGGCCGACTTGAGAGCAAGGGCTCATCCCACCCGCACCCCGATGTCACAGGGTGTTGTCCCCTATCTTGGCACTTTCCTCGGTGACCTGCAGATGCTGCACCTGGAGATGGGTGATTATCTCGAAGTGGATGAATCTGAGGACCAGGCAGGAAGGATCAGGATCCTGAGCCTGGGGATGCGTGAGCCCCCGAACTGAGCTCTGAGCTCTCAGCACTTGGCACATCTCCTCTCATGAGAGCCTCACAGCCGCCCCTGGGAGCTGGGGCATCAGGCCCATCTTAGGGATGAGTGAACAGAGGCTCCGCCTGAGACATCCATTCTCGTTCCTCAGGCTGGGGAAGCTCAGAGCTGCCTGATGGCACAGCTGCGTGAGGTTTTATCTGAGCTGGACTCTGCCTGTCCCTCCCATGCTGCCCGTGGAGGGAGAGAGAAGTTGGGACCCCCAAGTCAGGCAGCACATAAGTGGCTGAGCAGTCCCCTCTGCCTGAGGCCTCAGCCTCCAAGTCTGTCATCAGAGAGGGTTGTGCTGCCAGGTCCCTCAGCCTCCCCCCATGTCCTACTACTCTGGAGCCCAGAGCCCATCCTAGGTCCAAGTCTTGTTTTCTGTGCATGCCCCGCCCCCTCTGGGGACCTGGCAGTAGTGCCACATGAGAAGGGCAGGGCATAGGGGGCTAGTCAGTCTAGGGGTCTCTGTCTGATGGACTCTGGCTGTCTGCCTTCCAGGGGAATGAGATCAACCTTGAGAAGAGGACTGAGGAGCAGCTGTGGCACTCCCTGCAGGGGAGGGGAAGGAGGTGGAAATCAGAAACCCTCTGGGGAGAACAGTTTCTGGCTCCACCCCTTGTATCTTACATTGAGTGGAAGATTTTGGTAGAAGTCGAGACCCATCCAGTTGGCGCGTGGGTTGAGGGGAGGATGGCATCAAGGAAAACTTCCTGGAGGAGGGGCTGATTATTCCCATTCTGAGAACAGGTAGATCCTGGATGGAACTGGAGGGAAGGAGCGTTCCCAGGACTGGTCCTCTGCCCCAGTCCTCACCCCCCACAAGGCCCCTGCAGCATCCCCCACCCAGGCCCTGTCTGCATCTTCTCCTTCCCTCTGGTCCCAGGAATACCGAGTCATGAGGGAGATCCTGCTGCTCCAGGTCGCTGCAAAGAATTATAACAAGACCCCAAGGAGTGATTTGGGGCCTGGTTCCAGGACACGGAGCTGCTCAACGAGAATGAGTGAGGCCGGGCAGGAGTTGGGTGAGGGCAGGGGTGGATTCTCCCTGTTGGCCAGTCCAGAGAGCCTGTCTCAGTGGCCCCCTGGTCAGCCCCAGGCCTTATGGCATGGCGACCTCTGGGACACCCAGACCCCAACTGCTGAGGTTTCTTTTGACCAAATTTTAGGAACTTTTAGTTTTCTAGTTGAATCTCTGGAATTGCATCAGCTGTAAGTGGGGAAACCAATGTAAAAAGATCAAAACATGCATGTTGAGAGGACAAGGCCCGAGGAAGATCATTTGAAAATGGACTAAAGGCAGGCAGGACTTTCCCTCCTGAGACCCCTCTAGGGGCTCCGTGTTCACCCGTAACCTAGATTTGAATCCTGCTGGGATCCTTGTACAGGACTCTGAATTCCTTTTCCTGCTTGATTTGTATCCAGGAGGAACGATTTCTGATGCAGCTTTTAAGGCTACTGTTGGGCCTTGTTACATAAACATGACTGCTCCCTGTGAACTAGGATTCTCAGCACCCCTGCCTTCCTTATGCAATTCCCTTTAGGGCAGAAATTCCCTAGAAGGCCCCAGGCCTCCTCCCTGGCTTGGCCTGATGGATCCCGAGTGAGCTCTGCTTTCCCAGGATAAGGGACCGTAATCCTGGCCAGTCAGTGACCCCACATTGTCCCTTGCTGTCCAAGGTGAATTCTGAGCTCGTGTCCTTCTGAGGTCCAAGGTCTTGGGCAATCCTCCAGTTTACACACTCAGTGTTGGTGTTCTGAACTCGTCCAAATGGGGTAATTGGGCCCAAGTCATTAAAGTGTGTCACCCCTGGGTGGCTGTGTTTTTTTCCCCAGTCTTGTGCTGTGGTTACATTACAACCAGCTGCTGGGGTGTGAACCCTGTTTGGAGCTTTGAAAGATGAGGCATGACAGGGGTGTTGGGAGGTCCAGCAAGGAATGCCACGGAACTGATGATCCATGGTCGTGCATGAACACAGCCTTACCAATTAAAATACTGAAATGCTCCCCATCTGGTGGTGAATAGACACTGCTCTGAGCTCACACCAAGAACCCGACGCATGACTAGCAGCTTTCAAAGGGTTACCAAGTGGCATTTTGAACCTCTTCCTTTGGGAACACCCTGTAAGACAAGGGCCAGATGAATCGCTTGGCACTTGTGTGTTATCGCCTCCTTTCTGATGGCTGCAAGTGTCACCCAGACACACAGGCTGGACTCTGCCAGGGAAGCCTTCTCAGGACAGCCAGAAGCTGAGGATGAATTCAGGTTCCCGGCATCCCAGGCCCTTCCTGACATGGCACAGCCACCCAGGAAAGTGATTTGGTAATGGAAAGACTGGGAAGGCCGTACTTTCCCTCCAAAGAGAAAGAGAAGTGCCAACAGTGAAAGCTTGATCCCTCAAATAGACAATGAAATCCCAACAAGCAGTGGGTTCTTGTCAGATTACTGACGCTGAAAAGGCCTCTTTTGATAATAGCACGATCCCCCAGCTGCCATGTCCATCTTCATGAATCAAATTTCCAACACTATGGATCTAAAAAACTGAGGGAAATCTGGTATTTCCTTAGATGCAACACTGAATTAGCATGCAACAAAGAACATAAAAATGGAGACCTAGAAGTAAATACCTAATTTGAGTAGATAGGCATCCAAGTGCTTTTGAAACAATATTTTGGAGTCTATTGGAATATTACACAAAAAGAATAATCCACTTTTAGTACGTTTTACTGTGACTGTGAGGGGAAAAACTGAATCATCCCGTGACGTTGGTAACTCGCTGCTGACTTGAAAGTAAAAATAAATGATGTACATAGTAAAAGAAAATGAGAGAACAGCATGAAAAAAGAAGATCTTTCTCTCCTCACCTGAAACTCAACCTCTCACCTCAGAAAGAAACCGCTGTCTATATTTTCTATGTCACACAGCAGAGTTTAATAAAAGAAACGTATTGGTATGTTTTAAAGTTTCAAGAGCTCAAAGCAAGGAAGCATTAGGGACGCACCCATGAGACCTCACTGAGGTGCCTGCTCCATTTCATCTGCTGTCAGGACGTCCTTCTTGGCCCTTCGTTTTCTCTGCCTTGGTAGCAAGTCTGTCCGCCATCAGTGCTACCACCAGTCTCTCTCTTGTGCTCCTCACTGCCCTTTCCTCCTTCCTGATACCTTCCACAGTCACCAGAAATTGTTGGCAGTGAAGCTGTGGAATGCCCAGATCAGCTCCTGGAATCATCTCTGTCAAATCTGAAGACTGGCAGGAGTGGGCATGGGACCTGGAGTGCAGACCACCTGCGAGCACACCTGGCAGGGATTAACCTGTGTGACTAGGTGCAAGTTTTTGCAACGCTTTGGCAAGATTGAAAGGACTTACCAGTTGTCCTGCACTGCTGCAGGCCTGGAGTCCTTGCGGTCTCTCGGGCCAGCAGACCTGGTGGGGCTGGTCCAAGGTGTCCTCCCAGAGACCCGTCACTGCTAGGATGGGATGGGATTCTAGTAACCCATCCCTTGACTATGTCACTGGACATCCTAAAAGGGATGGAGGTGCTTAAACCAGGCTTTGGTTTGGACTGGTTCCCACAGTCACGCTGCTTCCTCTGTGAAGACATGACTATCATCCTTCTTTTCCTCTTACCCTACAAAAATAAATCATGAAATTGGGTCAAATGACAAAGGAAGCCTGCCATTTTAGGACAATTATCATGGCTGTTTTGTACTTCCACCCTCCCTCTATCCTCTGGGGATCTGACCTGTGTCCTGGGATGTCATAAGGCAGATTTGCATCAAGAACAGAAAGCTCCAGGTCAAAACTCAAGGCTACTCCAGATCATTTCTCTCCCTCCATCCTGTTAACACCCCCTCCTTGTTTGAGTGTGTTTCTATTCCTTTCTTATCCTTGTCACTCTCAACTGTACAATTCCTGGCACTCCCTCTCAGGACAGTCGGTCCCCAATCTTTTACTAAATCCCAAATCCCACCATTTCTGTGTTTTCTGACTACTCATTTGCTTAATCCATTGACCACTCGGTGTTCATAGAAGTCAAATCAATAGTGACATTGTCAACCAGCCCTTGTTAGCGACTTACTCCCACATCCCAGATGTTCACATAATCCAAATGGTTATGTTCAAAGTAAATAATTCAGAAAACATATTCACTCACCACAAATTCCTGATATCTAATACTTTTATTCAAACACTCATACAGTGGATACCTGTCCCTCAAGATAAGAAGTAATGCCAGATCACCGATCCTCACCTTAATTTCCTCCTACCCCTATCAATCCTGGATTCCATGGACTATGAACTCAATAATTTCCTTGGAATAATAAAAAATTCATTACCACTCATTTATGTTGTAAACCTCCAAACCCAGAAGATCCCGATTATCTGCCATGCCGCAGCTACTGCTGGTCTTATAACAAGCTGAAGAAAAAGCAGGAAACATGATCTTTTGGTACCACTGTAATTACAAAACCATCTGCATCAACTGGGAAGCACTCATAATGCCTGAAAATTTTGTTCTCTTTTTTTGTGTTGGGTCAATAACAAAAAGAAAATTCAATTAAAAAATGGACAAGGGACCAGAATAGACTTTTTCCAAAGAAGACATACAAGTGGCCGATAGGTGTATGAAAAGGTGTTTGACATCACTAATCAGGGAATGCAAATCAAAACCACAATGAGCTATCACTTCACACCTGTTAAGATGGCGATTATCAAATAAACTAAAGGTGGCAAATGTTGGTGAGGATGTGGAGAAAAGAAACCCTTGTGAGAATGTAAACTAGTACAGCCATTATGGAAAACAGTATGGAGCTTCCTCCAAAAATGAAAACTAACATATGATCCAGCAATCCCACTTCTAGTATATACCCACAGCAATTGAAATCAGGGTCTCAGCGAGATACCTGCTCTCTAATGTTCATTGCAGCTAATTTACAATAGCCAAGACACTGAAGTAACCTAAATGTCACTGACGGATGAAAGGATAAAGAAATGGAATATTAGTCAACCTTGAAAAAAAGCAATTCCTGCCATTTTTGACAACATGGATGGACCTGGTAGACATTATGCTAAGTGAAATAAGGCAGACAGAGAAAGGCAAATACTTATATGTGGAATCTAAAATAGTTAAACGCATACAAGCAGAGATTAGAATGGTGGTTGCCAGGGGATGGGAGGATGGAGAATTTGGGATCTGACGGTCAAAGTATACAAAGTTTCAGTTAGCAAGATAAATAAGTTCTGGAGGTGTAGGCTACGGCATAGTGTCTACAGGTAACAAGACTGTATTGCATACATCACATTTGCTAATACAGTAGATATTAAGAGTTCTTACCACAGAATAATAGTAATAAAGGAGGTGAGAGAAAACTTTGGGAATTGATGGATATGTTTGTGGCCTTGATGGTGGTGACAGTCTCAAGGGTGTATAATTATGTCCAAATTCATCAAGCTGTATATGAAAAAGTATGACATCATCGTTGATTCTTCTGCATCTTGAAATATGCCAAGTTCTCATCACATGAGAAAATTTTGTAATTATATATGGGGACAGATGTTAACTGGACTTATTGTGCTGATCATTTCAACATATATTCAAACACTGAATCATTAAGTTGTACCTCTGAAACTAATATAATGTTGTATGTCAACTTTACCTCAATTAAAAAAACACAACAGACAAAATGATTTGAATATTGTAAATGAGTTCAGTGAATCCCTGAAACTGCCCCATTCCCATATGGGAGTTACAGGAAGCAGAGAGGGTGAAGGAAGTTGGAAGAAAGTTGTACAAAACACTATTCAAATTAAAATCATTTGAGTTGCTATCAGCTCCTTGTGGCAGAGTTCTGTGAGCCCTGATCTTCTTTCACATTTATCTTGGAAAAGTATACTTTCAGACCCAACCCATGATAGTTCATCATTTGCTCTAATACGAAAATCTCAATAAATAAAACCAAAAGCATCCCTTATGTATGAATAAAGTTAGTGAACTTTACAGAGAAAAGAGCATATTTGCACAATCTCAATAAAGGAAACAGAAGAACTGAATGATGATCGAGTCTCAGTCAAGCTTCTCTTTGAAAGCCAGTGAAACCAGGATATCTTTTCAAGGATGTGTGTAGAGCTGTCAGCCTTGGAAGATAGAAATAGTGGCCTCCTCTGGAACAAAGGGCAGGCTTGCTTACTGCCCAATATAATAGAAATAACACCCCTCCCTGGGGCAAAGGTCAGCAGACTTCCTGTCCATTATCAAAGATTTGAGTTCCTTAAGCTCTGAGCTCTTGCAACCCTCTGCATGTCAGCTGGCTCACTGTGTATCACCCTGTAGGAAGTGGGATTTAGTGAACCAGTGCAAATGCTGATACTCAGGCCACTGTTATTGCTGTGTCGTTAAGTCCTTTGTCTCTGACCCATGGGTCTAGTTTCTTTTGCCAGCATCTATAAAACCATGGTAGGCTGACTTATTAGCTTGCAGGTAAGGTAAAATATCATACCTTTCACGGTTCCTGACAAGCCCTTAATGTAACCAGTACTCTTAGGAACAGAGAGGTATCCAGAACAATATGTATGGATATTCTTCATCGAAGACTTCATACAACCAAAACTTTAATAAGTCTCTCTGATCTCTTTTATTTCTACCCCAAGTAGAAGGAGAGGCACCAAACTATTACAGACCTAGGGCTTGTGCAAGCCACCTGGAGACCTAGTGACCAGAAACTTCCCATGAGGAGCAAAGACAGATGGGCATATTTCCAAAATGGACCCATATGCCTCCTTATCATCCAAAAGACAGTACATTATCTTAATTTATGATGATTTCATTCATTAAAATCTTGTGATGGGCCAAAGATACATATCTAAGAGGAGTGAGACACATGGCAGTTGTAAGCAGATTAACACATTTGGTGAATATCAAACTCTGAACTAAACTTAGTGTTCTAATCAATTATAAGGTATGACAAATTTAATTAGGTCAATTAAATGATATTTAATGGTATGCCTGAATATTACTCTGCAATAATGAACAAGAAACTCATGTAAATAACTATAATTGGTCTTACTTTAAAATATGATAGTCAAGACTGTTTGAGATAAGCTGGAGAGAAGGAAGGGGGGAAATAGATAAAAGTTAGCTGCTCTGAAACCACTCTCAAGACCCCTGGATCTACATGTAACCCAGGAGATCGAGGCAGATGGCTGTGTGCCTAGATCCTCCTGCACTGTGGTTCTCAGGGATGTCACGGGGCTGAAGCAGCTTCCTGAATCGTGTTTACACATCCATGTGTACAATACCCCTGACCATGGGGATGAAACACCATTCAATCATCACTTACACCCCTCTAATTAACAATTAGATTTCAGAATCGTTGTATCATTACATGATAATTTATTCTTCAAACCTGTAGGATGCCGAGCTAAAAGAAAATCAAATTTCAATGGCTTCTTTTCTTTGAAGGACCAAGATGTTCTTTCACACTTGGAATCCGGATTAGAGGATAAATCCATCAAATCAATGGAAACAAGTTAAGAAATGGACAGAGGGATATTTCATTCATATATACACAGTTTGCACTGTGGCAAAAATAGAGTTATATTTTAAAAAATTAGAATTTTTTGAAATTTTATACATATTACTGACTTTGTTCTGCTTATACTCCCTTTGGTTTACCAAATCAAACTCACTCTTTAATGGGCATCTAGCATTGAGTGCTAATAACAGCAGCTTTTTTAAATTCTTATTTTTCCCAGGTCAAACACCAAGGGTAGAGGTCTTCAAGAGATCAAGTCTAATCTACCTACGGGTGTGGCAGGCTTACCTATGGATGTTCAAGCCAGACATTGCCAGAAGAACTACATCTCTTCACCCATAGGTGAGTTTTTACTAGTAATCACAGAAACTTAAGGATATCAAAGGAAATTTTTTATTAAGAACCCAAGTTATAGATTCCTCTCTTAGGTTCATTACTTTGAATTTTTGACTCAAATCATATATATCAATTGGACCATGTTCAATTCTATGATCTTTAGAAGATGCAGCCTACAGCTGAAGAGAAACAGATACAACACCAATATCTTATCCTCTCTAGCCAAACTGAGAGCCCCTGGAGTCAGCAGTTTTCAAGAAAAGAAGAAGTCATCCGTCTTTGGAAGAGAGACAGTAGAGGCTACTCAAACATTCAACTTTAAATTGTTAACATGACTTGTTAGAATGTGATGGAGCACACTTTCTAAGTTTCATGATTTTTCTCCACAATATTGAGATGGATGACCTTGAAGTCCAGTTTCCCCATAAATGTATTTATTCAATGATAAAATTAATTTCCCTATAATTACCATGAAAATCTTATGTCATAGTCTCTGACTAAAAGGAAACAAAGCAAATTGAGCAGTTGAATAGCAGTGTAATTAATTCCATACAAGGATCTTACTGCAGCATTATGTATAATAGTGAAACTGGATGTAATCCCATTTCTATCAAAGAAGAAGTAAACAGATTATGGTATTCCTGTTCTTTGGAATACCTCTAAAACATCTAACATGGTAAGTTAGAATGATGTGCACTGATAAGGGGAGACGTCTTTGATATATGATTTGAGAAACAGCAAATTGCAAAACGATGTAGTTATGTAATTTATGTTAAAAAACTTTATGTGTATTTATAAATTCATAGGAAATTTCCAGAAGAATAAAGCCCACCCTGTTAACAGTAGTGGGTTCTGAGTAGGGGAGTGAGTTTTCAGGGAAGGGGATGAAAGGGGTGGGTTTCACTTTATACAGATCTGTGTACTGTGACTTTTTTTACAATATGTATTTCTTTCATAATTAGAAAAATGAATGATGTGACCATTTGGTGCAGGACAACAGCATTATGTTCACCAGTCTCTGTACTGTATGTTACTGCACAGCACGGACTGTAGAAGAAAGCCCAGAGGAGCAATGAAGACAAAGAAGACACGACACCTGCAAAAAGTCAGTGGAGTATTTCTACACAACAATCCTTCCAGGTGAGTGACGGTCAGTATCTTCCACTGCTCCAGCTCTCGCAAGAAACCTAGTACCTTCCCAGGGTAAGCTGGAGGACCACGTCCCACTAGTCCACTCCCCGCCCAGGGCCTGTTTGTGCAGGGTGACTGCCATCAAGCAGACAATGGACTCAGGATGGGGCCTGTGTCTTTGGGGAGGCTGGTAGAGAGGCACAAAGTCGAACACCAGCTAAGGGCACACACCTGAGAGGTGGAGTTCCAGGTGGAGACTCAAAATGTACCAAGAAACTGCGTGAAGGAAGCTACTCGACCTCCCTGAGCCTCAGTGTCCCCCCCTGTAAAATGGGAATCACAGGCCTACTTCACAGAGCTGTTGGTGAAGATACATAAAAGTGCCTGTGACAGCCAGTGTCCACATTATTAACAAAGCCGTCTCCGACTTCAGAATAATCGATGAAAAGAATAATGATGAGACCAAAGACGAGATGCCCAGCTTCATAACAGCCCCAGCAGCATGAGAGTGAGAGGAGCTCCGAGTAAGTAGGGTTCTTCACAGCTCCACTGGAGAGGATGAACATGGGCTACACCAGGATAAGCGGCTGTTGTACAGTGACTCGTGTAGTGAGGGTGGGTCCCTAAAGACACTGTGAAATACAGTTACACACAGTGGCTCCTAGGAAACAACTAAAAGCAATCAACGCAGCAGATAGGAATAGGAAGGCGGCGAGCAGAGGAGGGTCAGAGCCACAAAATCTGAAGGAAGACACTGAACCACAAGAGCCCAGCTTTGTCAACAGCTGCTGTGGTTGCACCAGGAGATCAAACGTCTGAGACAGTCATTGTGGGGACTGCTGGGAGCACAGTGGTCACTGCGGCCACACCCCAACAGCAGTGCTTCGGAGCACACACAGCCTGAGACTTTCCTCTCCATTAATCCTTGTTTTAAGATGATGAGGGCCGGCCCCGTGGCTTAGCGGTTAAGTGCTTGCGCTCCTCTGCTGGTGGCCCGGGTTCGGATCCTGGGCGCTAACCAACACACTGTTTCTCCAGCCATGCTGAGGTGGCGTCCCACATACAGCAACTAGAAGGATGTGCAGCTATGACATACAACTATCCACTGGGGCTTTGGGGGGAAAATAAATAAATAAATAAAATCTTTAAAAAAAAAAAAAGGGCCAGCCCCGTGGCTTAGCAGTTGGGTGCGCGCACTCTGCTGTTGGCAGCCCGGGTTCGGATCCCGGGCACGCACCACTTCTCCAGCCATGCTGAGGCCGCGTCCCACATACAGCAGCTAGAAGGATGTGCAGCTATGACATACAACTATCTACTGGGGCTTTGGGGGGAAAAATAAATAAATAAAATCTAAAAAAATAAAATAAAATAAGATGATGAATATCCTCATGTTACAATGTCTCTTTCCAACCCTTGTGGACGAGTGTAATCAGAACCCCCTGAAGAAGGCACAGGCCAGAATAGGATGGAACACTGGGGACTGGGAGAGTGGCGCTGCACCTGACCACACAGACTATCACCCGGGCCTATTGAACACGAGAGAAGAACCCAAGGATGTGGTCTAATGAGAATTCTCCGTCTTGCCACATTCAGAGACACTACAGAGTTTCTCTTCCGTTCTTTACAAAAATGTCAAAGAATTCATGTGTCATTAATTCATAAAGGGGCAAATTCTTGACAAAGTGACAGAGGTTTTTCAGTTGTTTTGATAATATCCCACATTCAGGAATCAGAAATGTAACCTATTGGGATGTGTAATATAAACAAGGACTTTTTTTGATGTAGATCAACGCCCAGATTTTTAGAGATGACATAAATCATGAAAGCTGCTAACCGTTCCTCCACAGGTTTCAATAAGACTTTTAAGTTAATTTACCAATCTCAGGAAAAAAGAATTTGGCAATTCATGTTTTTTGTTTCTGCATTCAAGCGTACAGTACAGGCAAGAGAATGAGCAGAAAAAAATTAACAAGAAGGTCTTGTGCCTGCCCGGTGGCTTAGCGGTTAAGTGTGCACGCTCTGCTATTGGTGGCCCGGCTTCGGATCCGGGCACACACCGATGCACCGCTTGTCCGGCCATGCTGAGGCCACGTCCCACATACAGCAACTAGAAGGATGTGCAACTATGACATACAACTATCTACTGGGGCTTTGGGGAAAAAAAAGGAGGAGGATTGGCAATAGATGTTAGCTCAGAGCCGGTCTTTCTCAGCAAAAAGAGGAAGATTAGCATGGATGTTAACTCAGGGCTGATCTTCCTCAAAAAACAAAAGAAAAGAACAAGGTCTGGTTGCATTTCATCTTTTGCAAATAAGCAGGATATTTTATGCTCTGTTCCTTTCACTACTCTAAACAATTTTTAAAGAATATGGTACATCTGACTATCCCTAGGCGTATTTATCCTGGAACCTTGCCAGAATCCAAAGCAGAGATGTTAAAGCTGATGGGTTTCAAATGCTTCCCAAGTGCTGTCTACCTTGAACATCCCTCTCCCAAAGCTGGACCACCGGTCTCTTCCTGAGGGATCAGAGTCGTCACCCGTGTCCCTGAGAGACTGGCCACTCAGGCCTGAGCTGAGATTAGGCTATCAATCTAAATGGCAAAATGCTTAAGCTATTTTCGTCTTAAGGATGCTGTTTCAGAGGCCCCTGCACTGGAAGGTGTTGGTGAAAATGTTCTATTAGATACTTGTTTGGGAATTGGGTTGTTCTCCTCTGCTCTTAGCGGATCCTGGGGAAACCAATGATTAACCTCACGGATGCCTCAACTTCCACTTCTGTGAAAAAGGCAAGCAACAGCCACTGTTACTACCCTGCAAAGCTCTTAAGTTGTGCTTGCAAGAGGGGCCACAAGGGCCAATTTCTCCCAAAAGCTGATGAAATGATGGCACTTTGGCTGGAGAAGGCAGAGGGCAGCAGGCAGAGGAAAGTTTCTGGGATGTCAAACCAGTTCCCATAAGCACTTTAGAGAAACACCTGGCCCTGGACTAGGTAGGAGGCTGTGGCAAGACCCACAGACATGCAGGTGGGAGGAGGAATCAAGCAACGGAGGGAGGCGGTGTGGAATAGACATGAGTCCGTCTTCAATTTTGGACAAAAGCAGTTGCACGATGCAGGCCCGCGGCTGCCCATGCAGCCGCCACACCCTCCTAAATCCTTGGTCCCTCTTGTCCTGTCACATCCCTCTGAGACTCAGTCCAAGTGGAGCAGGTGCAGGACCACAGTGCAGAGCACACCTCCTTGCTCCTCCCCTCAGGGCTAGGCACCGCCCCGTGCCCAGAGCATCGTGGGTGTTGTAGTCCTGTAGTCTTGCAAGCTTCCAGCCTGGAGCGGTGAGACACAAATCTCCCAGCATGCACAGCTAGGGGCCCCAACTCCCTCCTTGTCCCTCCACCCCTGGGCCCCACTCCTCGTCCACCCCACCCTCTATCATGCCTCTTCTCTCTACCACGCCCACCCTCCATGCCCTGCCCACCACCTGGAGTATGCGCAGTGTGGTTGGGCTGCATCCCTTGAGGCCGGTACTCAGGTAGGGGTGGGGCTCACCAGCCTGGCTGTTGCTGAGGATGCTTGCAGCCCTCCTTGAAGCTCCCTGGCCAGTATTTGAAATGTAAATTCAATATCTAAAATGGAAATACCGGGTGACTGGGATCCTGGAATTTGCCTTTTCAAGGCCACTTGTCCTGCTATCCCCTCCATCCCTCCAGGCTGCCATGATCCTCCCTCTGGACCCTGTGGTCAGGTTCGCTGCAGAGATCCTCCCTTTGGACCCCGCCTGCCTGAAGGGCCCATACCTTGGTCAGGCATTTTAGAAGGACTGCCGTGAGCCATGTCATAAAAAGGAGAAAACATCACAGTGGACAGCCCCAATTCCTGCATATACAGATGGGAAACTTAGATGCACTGGTAAGTGACTCCTAAGCCACTTCAGGGGACCACACGCACACCCCTTCTCCAACGCTGCACACAGGCTTGTTCACTGGACTTCTTTATCCCAGTGTGGACCTCGTGGCCTCATTAACACAGGCAACAGCACTGAAACTTCCCGTTGGGCCTTCCCACAATGTCAGGGAAGTTTTTGTAGGAAGGTAATATTCAATTTCTGCTCTACTATAGGGCTGGCTCCTTGGCAACCAGTTTTAATATCCCTTTTTAAATATACCCTCAGAATCACAAAATAATTAAGCAAAATAATTTGTTGCTGTTGGGGGTTGTGGTGATAACTCTCTGAAGTCGTTTTTCCATTTAGCTACTCTGACTCCAAATACTACAGCACCACGTGCTTCTCAGACTGGTGGATGCACAGCTCCACTTCTTTGCAGAGAGGATGCACAACAGCAGAATATCCGTGGCCCGACTTTCTGGAGCATCAGTATTACTACAAGATTTGGAAGAAGCAAAGTTAGGTCATTTCCATGGTAAGGAATTAAAAACTTAAAACTAAGATGAGGTGGGAAAGTCATATACCATTAATATTTGTCAGTAATCTGTGTCTGAAATGTGAGACTTTCTCTGAGAAAGAACTCTGAGACCCTATTTCCCATTGTTTTAAATAGGAAAAATTAGAAGGCATAGCAAATCTATCGAAAAATCCTTCCAATTTCCTAAGTCACGATATGGCACCTAGACAGAAGTTATGAACATCATTGCTCCTCGTTTTCTTCCTCATTCAACCCAGTCCCACAGGTCTTGAGTGATTGCTGTGAACACTGCACTGTGCTAGATGTCAAGGCCTTGGTGAGCATCATTATGGGGGTGGACGTTGATGGAAAAAGATTGCATCATAAAAACTCAAAGCCATGCCACTTGCCAAATTGAGGCAAAAATGGAAAGACCTAGGGCACCAAGGAAGGGTGAGGGCATTAATCGATACTTGGGAGTATTAAAATCCATCTAATGGTGTCATGAGTGAATATGTTCCACTTTAAAACAAAACACAGCTGTTGTTCTCAGATATTGAGTTTATCTTTGTGCAAATATGCAGGATTTAAAGTGTTTATTGATGTATAACATTCATACAGAAATATATGCAGAGGTCATCCATGTAAACCTCAAAGAATTATTACAAAGTGAACACACTTGTGTGACCAAGAACTAGCACCAGCTTCATTCAGGCCCGACAATCCCTTTCTCCCTCCTTCCTCCCCAAAGGTAACCAATATCTTACCAGCAAACACTGTATATCGAGTTTGTCTTCTTATACAAGTGTTTTAGTACAGGACAATTTAAACAATATACAAAATAAACAAAAAAGCATAGTAGGCCCGTCACCCAACTTCGACAACTACTAATCATCTGCCATTTTTGTTTTATCTAGACTCCATCCCATTCTCACCTCACTTTATTATTCTTTTAGTCCTTTTTGTGTGTGGGGGGGTAAGATGTACACACACTGAAAGGCACAAATCTCAATCGTACAGTTTTAGCAAATAAACATGCCCATATAACCTTCACCCCTTTAAGAATAATGTATTTCCTTCACCCCCAGAAAACTCCTTCCTGTTCCTTCCCAGGCAATTTTTTCCTTCCCCCGAGGCAACCACTGATCTGTTTTTTTCACCATATGTTCATCTTGGCAGAAATCAGCCCACGTGTATTGTTTTCTGTCTAGCTTGCATCCCTCAGCACGAGGTAGATGAGACTGTCGGGGGAAGAGGGCTAATCTCCCTCTGCCCTTTCCCTTAAGGTTCTTCTGGCTGGCCAAATAATCAACAAGACAGGTTAGCAGGAGAAAATAATACCAAGTTTAATAACATGTATACATGGGAGAAAGCAGGGACACTGCGTTTCTCAACACAATAGCAGAAATTCTCGTCTTAAATATCATTTTCAGCCAATGACAAAGGAGGATTTTGGGGGTGGGGGAGTCAATTACAGGAGATTACCACTAAAGCACAGTAAACAAGAGTAAGGTTTATTATACAGCCCCAAGGCCTCATCTTCCACATTGATAAGTTACTAGAAATGAGCTCACCCCCCCTCTCTTCTCCAAACAGAGAGGGAGATACCTTTACAAATGGAGATTTCCCTTATAAATGTAAATGATTGTCTGGCAACTCCTCGCAGGGCCATCCAAAGAATGTGGCCAGAGAGACAGGACTCCCGATAAGATGGGCTTGTTGGTGCCTTTTCTATTGTAACCTCTATCCTAAATTATCTTTTATAGCAGTCATGATAATAACCCCTTCCTAAAACAGATTTTTTTTGGTTTTAAATTTTTTAGGCAGTTTGGGAGGGGAAACTCAAATATTTTTCCTGAGCTCTCTGAGTCCTTATTGTCTTCAGCTCGAAATAATCCGCATACCAGAGTGGTGCTTCCTGGGGCAGCTTGCCCTGAGCACCATCAGTTCCCTCCTCTGAAACTTCCCTAGAAGTTTCACATATTAAAAGCTGAGCTGGTGACTGTGGAGAGAGAAATCGTGTTAGTACCCGGGTGATAAGAAGTCTGCAAAGAGAGAAAAGAACATAGATTAGAATGAGGATGAACAAGCAGAAAAGAACAAATCGGAGCACATTTCCCCACACTCCATTAAACCAGTCCCCCAATCCTGGAAACAAGTCAGTCCAATAAAATGTGTGAGCTTCGTTTATCTGATGAAAAATGTCAATCTTCTCTTTTAATAGATTTAAGTTAGATATTACTTGACCTGTTTGATTCACATAAAAACAACATTTTTCTCCAATGATTGCGCATGCTCCTCCTTGCTGGGCAGTGAGTACGTTCAGAGCACGACGATTTTGGAGCACCACAGATGCTAGGCTGTTAATCTCTGACTGGAGTATGTTTAAGGTTTGCATGGTGGTGTTGAACTCTTGTTCCATTACCATAGAGAGATTTAATATTGCTTTCTCCAACTCATAATCTCCAAAGCCGGGGAATAGGACTCTCAAGGCTGAAAAGAACTTGGAGTTGTGATACACAAGTGGATTTTCCACGATTTCTCGACTGGCACATTTATGTGGCACAATCTTATGAACAAACGAACCCAAGTTTGTAATTTGGCTAGCATTTAAGGTGGAGTGTTTGGTGACAGAAGGAGCCAGGTATCCAAGTCCGCATCGTCCTGACCAATTAGGTGGGAATCCTTTATACACTTTGTTGCCGCATAAAATGAAAAGACCAGTGTAGTTTAAAGACAAGGTTAGAATTGAGTCTGTAGTTCCCAGGATCTGGACTATTTCATGATCTGTGCCACTTGCACTGTTACTACCTAAATATCTCCATTTCCCATGAACTCCTGTCAGTCTGCGAGAACAGAACAGATTGCGGAATAGCTGGTACAGGAGGCCTGCAGTCTGATTCTGACAGCTATAAAGCCTGGTCTTGTCACCTGACCAGGTGAGTCCAGATTTTTGATCCACCCATATATAGTCTGTGGCATTGGGCAGCTTAACCATGTGGATAGCTGCTATACCCCAAGTTGCACACGGGTGGCTCGTAAGCCATCCAGAGCACTTGGTGATTTGGCAAATGTTTGTGCCAGAGGGAGTAGTGATAGAGTCACTTACAATTCCCTTGAGAGTTCTGAAGATGCCACCTGCGGAATCAAACCACAGAGTTTGACGGCAATATTGTCTCGGTATATCACCCAGGAAAGGTCTAGTGCCATGTTTACTTTCAATGCAGAGGGAAAAACTTTCACTTATTGTTTGTGCTTGGGCAAGGGACAGTCCTTGACCTTCTAAGTAATCTTTTTGGGGCCCAAGTGACTCACCAGGAGAAGAAGCAGAGTGAAGTTTCCCTTCTTGCGGATACCATACTCTGTTACTCGTCCATTTTCCGTACTTAGTCCACCAGGTGTTCATATCAGCAGGAACAAAGACTAGTTCAGGTTCTTTTGCACTATCTAGCTGTTGACATAACCAACAGTCAGATTGATTAGTTAGCGTGGCTAGGGCTTGGTAAACTGGCATAAGGGGGTGTTTGGTCTGTGCCCGACCTGTTGAAAAGGAGAGGGTTAGTAAAAGCAAGACACGGATGGGAAAAGAGCCCTTAGCGGAGACTTAGAGAGGGGAAGAGGGGCAGATAGAGACTAGCACTCTCCAGTCAGCTTTCTATTAAATGATTAAAAAATATATATATATATATATATCCACTAATAGTTTGTGTGTGTGAGTGCGTATATATATAGGGAGTTTTGAAGCAAGGGGGAGGAAATGGGTCAAAGTAGGTTTTTTTGATCCGTGATCTTGGGAAAAGCTGTCTACTTCGTGATGTCGGCTGCTTCTGGGGCCTGGCTTTTGGCCCTCGAAATCCTTAGTTTAAGGTCACCTGTGGGGATTATCTCCCAGTTGTCTTGAGAGCGATGTTCTGGGTCTATTTTGGCGTGGCTCGCATGGATCCAGGAAGATTTTTCCTTTATTTTGATGGCAGTGCAGGTCATCAGTAAGACTTCATAAGGTCCTTCCCAGCGAGGTGACAGTGCGTGTTTTCTTCTAAAGACCTTGATGTACACCCGGTCTCCTGGTCGAAAGGGATGGCAAGACTTGTCAGAAGGTGGTGGCCATGGCTCTTTTACCTGTTGACGATATGCTTCAAGTATACTAGTTAATTTTTGTATATAACAAGTCATAGCATCAAATTGTTCACTTAAGTTCCCATAATATTCATTTAATCCAGGAATTGAAGGTTTAGAGACGCCAGTAGGCATCGGACGTCCAAAAACTATTTCAAAAGGAGTCAGTCCATGTCTTCTATTTGGAGTATTTTGAATCTTCATAAGGGCCAAGGGCAGAGCCTCTGACCATTTAAGTCCAGTTTCTTGACAGACTTTTCTTAGAGTTCTTTTTATATCTAGATTTTTACGTTCCACTTGCCCTGATGACTGAGGGTGATATGGGGTATGAAATTTTAATGAATACCCCAGAGTTTTTGTAAGCAAGTGGTTTATCTCTGCTGTAAAATGAGTTCTTTGGTCTGATTCAATCTATAAAGGAATGCCAAAGCGAGGAATAACTTAGTTATTAATTTTTTTACCACTGTTGTGGCATCTGTATGTCTGGTCGGATAGCATTCAGTCCATCCACTAAACATGCAGACAATAACCAAACAGTGAGAGTAACCTAAAGCTGAAGGGAAGTCTATAAAATCCATTTGGAGTGCCACAAAAGGCAGCGTGGGCCTGGGAGGACTTCCTGGATCACACTGATTTCTCCCAGAGACTTGGTAAGATTTGCAAGTTGGGCACTGGGAGGGGATTTGGTCAGAAATTTTATGGATGCCAGGGCAAAACCAATTGTCTTTCAGTTCCTTAACTATCCCCCGTTTGCACATATGTCCCACTTGGTGGGAGATAAGTGCAAGCCAAAAAGTCAAAAGAAAAGGAGCTACTGGAAGTCTATTTGGTCCAATGTATAATCTATCTGATAATTGTTTGGCACCCTTTTGTATCTAATTGTCTTTTTCAGATTGTGGGGCATTTGCCTAATAGTTAATAACATCAGTCAGGGATAAAGGCAGATTTAAAAATTGGGTGGAAAACGGATAAGGGGGTCTATAGTGAGCTGCATGTTTAGTAGCTCTGTCAGCCCTGTCATTCCCTAAAGATATGACATCAGTCTCTTTAGTATGGGCTGAACAATGAACAATGGCAATTTTTGAAGGAAGGTGAATAGCTTGTAATAAGGCTGCAATTAAGTGTCCATTAGCAATAGGAGTTCTTGCAGAAGATAAGAATCTACAGGATTTTCAAATTGTGTCAACAGCATGGCAGACTCTAAAAGCATATTTGTGTAAACGAAAGAAAAACAAGGTTAATGGTTAGAGCAAATTGTAAACCAGTTTTTGAGTTCAGAGGACAGCCAGTGAAGAAGAATTTTAGATGTCAGCGTCAAAGTATTTTTTGTAGTTTAAAATGTCTCTGATGGTGTCGTCAGGTCATTTCTTAAGTTTATATCAAGTTTATCAGCTTCAGTTTGTAAGGCTTCAGGAAAAAGGGCAGGTTCAGTTTTCAGTGATTTTAAATGAAAATGATGGAAAAAATCAAAAAAGTTAGTTTGGACATCTGTAGCCAGATATTTCAGGAGACTAGAAGAAATCAGGATCTAGTCTAGTCAACAGATATAAAACAAAAACCTCAAAAGACAACAAAACTAGGATCTAATATCTGCAAACTTATACTGAAATAGTTTTTACTGAAATATAATTTTTTTCTCTAAAATCACCCTCATTTTTATTAAGATAGCAAAATTAAAACTAGTTTGCAAAATAAGTCTAGTTCCAATAGAGTTGGCCCAATTATTTACATAAGTACAGCAAGAATAGCAGTTGATCACATAGGCTCTTTATAAGGAATCTCACATTGAACTTTAAAGGTCTCTCGAGGCCAGGAAAGCCAAGCCAAGGATTTTGTCATCAGACTTTGCCTGTAATATCTATAGATTTGGGTGAATTTCTCTATTCTGAGGTTTCTCCAAAATATTTCAAGGTTCCTTGTACCTGCCAGATAAGTGACATTCTTTACTTATCCTGGTAAGTGCTGCTTGGAACATAAAGGTACCAGGCCAATATTTCCACGTGGCTTTATTTCATAAAGTCCAATCTTCATTCCTCAAAAGCTGTATGGTTATATTGCAAATATGATGTTCCAGTCACAACCTTGGTAATAGACCCAGTGTTTCCAATTGTGTCAAAAATATCATTTACTAAATTGCTGTAAGTCATAGCTATCTCGGGAGAAAAGAGAAAAAGTTTTCCTTAAATCTGAAAAAACAAAACATTAAAAATTCAGAAATATTTCAAATGAAAAATCATAAAAATTATAAGCATCCTTATCAGTTTATTCAGTCTTGTGTAATCCATTCTTGATCCCAATCTTTTTGTTAGCAGCTTTATGAAGTTATCAGTCTCTCCATCAGATTTCTATAATTTTTTACCCAGTTCAGTTTTATGATCAGAAAGT
The DNA here is from genome assembly GCF_020826845.1 of Diceros bicornis minor. Classification (NCBI taxonomy): domain Eukaryota; kingdom Metazoa; phylum Chordata; class Mammalia; order Perissodactyla; family Rhinocerotidae; genus Diceros; species Diceros bicornis. The sequence continues at coordinate 86,082,509 of NC_080747.1, forward strand.
TTGTCAGAAACCTGTACAGTTCCAGTGTAAATGTCAGAGTCCTTTCCATGAATTTTTCTGAAGTCGAAACATTTTGCAAAAGCATTAGAGCAAAGAAATAAGTCTGTAAACAACAAGACCTCAAAATGGCAATTGACAAGGAAATTTGGTTAATTTTGTGACATACAACACTTTAAAATAATAATAACCAGAATTATGACTGATAACCAGGACAGATCAGAATTTCAGTAATGTTATATAATTTTAAAACACCTATGCCAATAACATTTGCCCACATAATAGCACCTAAGCAGGCTTATCATCACTTGTCTGACAATGCTTTCCATGTAATTGAACATATTGAATAAGCCTAATAAGTCTAGTATTTTTCCCCTTATAGGAAGAGAGCAAATTTTTTTGAGAAGTTCCAGGGCCCTTTGAAAATTCCCAAAGAAAAAAGTAAAAAAAAAAAGACTTTATTTAAGATATGAATTTTGGTGGAGCTTGTCAAAAATGTAAACAATCAAAGCAAACAGAGCATTAACAGTCCAAAAGCCTTAATAGAGAGACCTCAGTCTTTTGAACGTAGTAAGTTATTTTAACAGTTTTTTTTTTTTTTTCTGTCTTTTAGGTAGACTTACTCAAAGGTAAAGAAAAATCTTTTGTAACCTCTTTATTAAGTTTAAGCAAATTATCCTTTTAAGAGACAGAAGACCAAATTTTAATTTTGCACCAGCTTATTTCTGCTATTAAAACTCATTTACTTAATTAAATTCATTTTAATCTTAGCCAACTTGATCATGCATAAAACTCCTTTTCCAGAATTCTTCTTCCACAAACCTTTTATAACTTTCCTTTTACATTCAGAATTTGTCCCATGTCTTTCTTTTCCCTCCTAGTACTTGAGGACAAATTTATCTTTCTTAACCAAACAAAATATTTCCATTCTTTGTACCTTTATACATCTTACTTTCCTTGTACACAGACATATTTTTCTTAATTTTTAGTAGCTTCAATCACATATACTAATTAGGAATTTTACCCCTTAGAAACCTTAATTTGTAAGTAAAAACTAAGTAAACAATTGTAAACTTTTTTTTACATTAGTATCTTGTGGCTTGGAAAATTTATAAACACTTCATAACTTCTAGAAACATGTTACTTTATAGTACAATCTTTTAATAAAACACATGTTTACCAATAGAGCCAAAACACCTTTTAGTTTTCCTGTAATGAAAAGCCAAAAGTAGACAAACGTACATTTAGCAATCAATGTCTAATATCTTATCTTATTTGGAAATGATGATACTCAGTGAATTTTTTATCATAAATTTTAACAAAACTCTAAAGTTTTAAGTCACCAAAAAGAGTTTGGAAGCAGTAACTACCATAACACATAATTATTGTTTAAAGTTCATCCAACATTTATCTTTTTCACAACTATTTACTTGTTCCCAATAATTATTTAGATTGCCTATAAGACTTCATAAGACTTCAGATAAAATTAGCCATCATTTAAATTACTATTTTTGTTAACCAGTTCTGTAATAGAAATAACATCAGTTTTTTCCTACAAAATTTCATGCAATTTTCATCACTTCTTATACCTTTAAACATAATTATCATTAAGATTTTTATCAATAGGTCTTGGTCTTCTAACTTTGGACAAGAGAAGCATTCCCAGTCAGACATTTTAAAACATACTCAGGCAAAGTTGATGTAACCTCTTTGTATAAAATTAGCTCAAACATTCCAACCTTTATAATCTTATCAACACTTACACTTTTACATGTTCTTAATTTAATTGTAACCTGAGTCAAGGTCTTAAGACTAGTCAAATTTTTTTCCTTCCTTTTTCTGGCCTTAATTCTTAGGTACCAATTAAGCAATTATGTGAGAGCTCTCAAAAAATTTTTTTTTCCCCAATTTAGAAGTTTTTCCAATTTAAAGGATCCGTCGTCTGGCCATTGACAAGTAGGATCTTCACTTGTATATTTATTCCAATAGTGACTCGAACCAATAAGCCTTTTTAAGGAAAGAACCGGAGGTAACTTTCCACGCTTAGAATAAATCTTCACCATGGATGCAAGAGGCGTCCCTGGTGAGGGTGCAGATGATGTAGCCCCCATGATCCACAGAATTCACTCCCAAAGATATTCAGAGAAAGTAAAGACCTTCGTTGCACAGGCGGTAAGGATGTCTCCGGTCTCCCACAATAGTGTGAGACGCCTCCAGTCACAGACCCGCTAATCTGTGACACCGGGCGGGCGATACTGGAATGGGATTTTTCCAGCACTAACAAGCAACGAAGGTAAAGACAACAAAAGCCCTTATGGACTGGGCTCTTTATGACAAACTCCCCTGAGAACTTGGCACAGCCGGACAAAGAGACAGTTCGGAACCCCAGTCTACTCGACTGGCCACCAAGGTGCACCCCGGTAAATGCACCTTCCGTATGGTGGAGACCAAGGAGAATATTCTCACTGGTCACAAAGCCAAGTTTTCTCAGGACACAGAACAAGACAGAAGGAAAAACCTCATCCGGTTTTTTTTCTTTGCACAATGACAGCTTTAGTCACGCCTTAGGTCTCTTGGAGCCAGAATAATACCTAGAGGGGGAGGTGCCGCGGGGTTGGGGACTGTGTGCTTTTACAGAGTACCTCGTCGTTGCACGGACATTTTCTTGCAGTTGGCGGGGGACCTGTGTCATCTACCCCGTTCCGTGACCCAACTTATCCTGACACGGGAGTCTTCTGAAAGTGGCGAGCGCCCTAATGGCTCTTAACTGCTCGACCCGCGCCCACTTAAATTTGCGGCCTTTTTGGCTTCCAAGATGCCCTTGGCAATGACCTTCACTTTATGTGCATAATAACCCACAGCAAAGTTTGTAGACGCCGGTCTGGTGAGACCCGCAAACTCACCAGTCTGTGGGGCCGGCCGGACAGCAGGCTTGTAGGGCCTATGCCTGCGTCCTACCCTATGGTATTTCCTTCTTATGACAAAAGACACAGACAAAAGAGAAAAACAGAGACTATCTCTGGGAGGAAAAGGGATCAAGATCAAAAACCAAGAGTACTCTACCAAATTTAAACCAAGAGTCACTAAAAGCCCAAGAAACTAGTTTCCCAAATATTTTCTCCTGCCAATCTAAATTTAGAAAGAGAAAAAATTCTCACCACTTCCTTCCGCCGGACTCCGCAGATAGAGATTCCGGGAGGCTGACGTGGTAAGAAGTCTTACCTTTTGCCGGCTTTCGTCAGGCGTTCCCGTATCTCATCATCTGCAGTAGTCCAGGGAGAAGGCAGGTCTTCCAGCCAGAGAAGGCAACTTACCAGCCAGTGCTTCTCCTGCCTGGCTCGCCAAAACTGTCAGGGGAAGAGGGCTAATCTCCCTCTGCCCTTTCCCTTAAGGTTCTTCTGGCTGGCCAAATAATCAACAAGACAGGTTAGCAGGAGAAAATAATACCAAGTTTAATAACACGTATACATGGGAGAAAGCAGGGACACTGCGTTTCTCAACACAATAGCAGAAATTCTCGTCTTAAATATCATTTTCAGCCAATGACAAAGGAGGATTTTGGGGGTGGGGGAGTCAATTACAGGAGATTACCACTAAAGCACAGTAAACAAGAGTAAGGTTTATTATACAGCCCCAAGGCCTCATCTTCCACATTGATAAGTTACTAGAAATGAGCTCACCCCCCCTCTCTTCTCCAAACAGAGAGGGAGATACCTTTACAAATGGAGATTTCCCTTATAAATGTAAATGATTGTCTGGCAACTCCTCGCAGGGCCATCCAAAGAATGTGGCCAGAGAGACAGGACTCCTGATAAGATGGGCTTGTTGGTGCCTTTTCTATTGTAACCTCTATCCTAAATTATCTTTTATAGCAGTCATGATAATAACCCCTTCCTAAAACAGATTTTTTTTGGTTTTAAATTTTTTAGGCAGTTTGGGAGGGGAAACTCAAATATTTTTCCTGAGCTCTCTGAGTCCTTATTGTCTTCAGCTCGAAATAATCCGCATACCAGAGTGGTGCTTCCTGGGGCAGCTTGCCCTGAGCACCATCAAGACTCACCCAGCACGTGTGTGTCAGCGTTTGCTCCTCAGCATGGCTGAGGGCGTTCTGCTCTGTGGATGCCCCGAAGTGGGCTCGTCTTCCTCCTGGGGACGTGCAGGTCATCTCCTGTGAACATTCTTGTACAAACCCTTTTTGTATGCTGTTTAATTCCTCTATTAGCATTTAAGTGACACACCTTTGCAGTATTTATTGGTTGATCCAGATTACAATATGCATCTTTAACATATCACAGCCTACCTAGACTTAATAGTGCACCAGTTTAATCAATGTAAATTATGGAAGCCTTGCTACAGAACAGTTCCATTTACCTCTGTCTGTCCTTTGTGCTATGTTGTCATAAATTTTACATCTACCCATGTTATAAATCCCACAATACAGTGTTATGATTTTTCTTTAAATAGTCATAGGTCTTTTAAAGAAATTAAGAGAAAAAAGTTAAGTATTTGGAGGGAGATGCTTTGAGGCTCTGCAAATGTGCTGTTTCTTCTCTAAGTTTCACTCACAGTTTTTGCATCCATCAGTCAGTCTTGCCCACAGTAATTATTACTGTGGTGGTCTAGTGGCGATTTTCTGTTTCATGCTATACAGCCGCGTTTATTATTTGGAATTCTGTGAGGAATATTCCCCCCTCCCTCTCCCTGCCTTCTTCCTGTCTTTCTCTCTTTCTCTCATTCTCCCCCCCCCTTTTTTTCTTTCTTCCTTTCTTATTTAATCTTCTTTATATCAGTATAGACTCATGGATATTTATTTTATTCTCTGGGTAATAATCCAATGCTACCATTATTTATTTTGTTGCTCCCAGTTTTCCAGCTTGAGCCGTACGGAAGTCTTTAAGATTGATTCCTTTTGGTTTTTTTTTTAAAGATTTTATTTATTTATTTTTTCCCCACAAAGCCCCAGTAGATAGTTGTATGTCATAGTTGCACATCTTTCTAGTTTCTGTATGTGGGACATGGCCTCAGCATGGCCAGAGATGTGGTGCGCGCCCGGGACCAAACCCAGGCCTCCAGCAGCGGAGCACGCTCACTTAACCGCTAAGCCACAGGGCCAGCCCAGATTGATTCCTTTTGACACATCTCATCATTTTCTGTGTTTTTTTTTTGAAAGCACTTTCCTACTTTCTGGCACTACAAGAAGCTCCAGGCTCATATTGTATTTCCCATCCCCAGATTTGAATTAGCCATTTCTCCAAGAAAACCTGGTTCTTTTTATTGAAGAATGATATTTAGAAACCAAAATCTGGGAGCTAGGTGTGACCATTGATACGAGGGTGTCACTGCTTCTAGACCCTCTCAGCAGAGCTTGGAAATGTATGTATGAATGTAAACTCAGGTATACACATCTACCTATCGATATATCAATCTATCAATCTATCTATCTATCTGGATAGATATATTAAAAGAGACATGGATTCATACTGATACTTCCAACTCCAATCCAGCACCACAGAGTTTATTCCAGCATTCTCCTTTTGTTTATTTGTAACTTCTTTCACCAACAGTGAGAAACTTAACTCCAGTTATCTACAATATATTTACTAATGTGTCAATTAGTTTAGAATCGCTAATCCATACCCGTATGAAAAACAAATTTACCACCTAGAGTACAGTGTTTTTGTACAGTACTTTAGTTTTACAGTATCCCATCAAAACACTGTCTTCCAAAGTTACTTTGGTCAGGACCTTTCATCCCCACCCCTTCTGTGTGGTTATGTCACATGCTTGTAATACAGTGAGGTACATTTGTCACTGCATTCCATCTGAGTTCCCCAGCATCCTGATTGATTTTTAAAATTTACAGAGTAAAATTCACTCTATGTGGTGTACAGTTGTATGGGTTTTGACAACTTTATGGTCATGTATCCATGTCCACGGTACCATACACAGCTGTTTCTTTCACTCCCAACATTCTCTCATACTGTCTCTTTGTAGTCAACCCCTTCCCCCACTCCATTCCTTGGCAACCACTGATCATTTTCCATCCCTGTAATGCTGTCTTTTCTAGAAAGTCATATAAATGGAATCATATACTATATAGCCTTTTGAATCTGGCTTCCTTCACTTAGAGATATGCATCCAAGATTAATCCTTGTTGTTGTGTGAATCAAGAGTTTATCCTTTTTATTGCCAAGTAGTATTCTAATGTACTGATGCACCACAGTTTCTTTCTCCATTCACCTGATGAAGGACATTTAGTTTGTTGCCGGCTTTTCACAATTATGAATAAAATGGCTATGAAGATTCATGCAAAGAGTTTTGTTTAAACATTAGTTTTCAATTTGCTTCAGTAAATCTCTAGGAGTGGGATATCTGAGTCATATAATAAGTGTATGTTTAACTTTATAAGAACCTGTTAAGTGTTTTCCGAATGCAACTATCATGTAGCATTCCCAGTTCTAGTTGCTCCTAGTCCTCACCAGCACTCTGTAGTTGCAAATTTATTTTTTATTTTAGCCACCTAATAGGTGTGTGGTATCTTATTGTGGCTTCTGCTTCCTTTTTGAAAGTGAGTTCTGCTAAATATAAAATCCTGTGTTGACTTTTGGGTTTTCTTTCTGCACTTGAGAGATGTCATTTTGTTGTTGATTTGTCTCTTTTGTTTTTGATAATATATCATCCATCATTCACATTATTTCTCCCTGTATGTAATGTCTTCCCCTGTATATATGTATTTCCCTGACTGCTTTCAAGATTTTCTTTTTATCTTTGGATTTTAGCAGCTTGACTATCATGTGCCTAGGTATGATTTTATTTTGTATTTTATTTTGTGTGTTTCCTGACTTTCTTGGATCTAAAATTTTAGATTTTTCACCAAATTTTGGAAGTTTTATGCTATTACTCATTGATTTGCCTTTCTGCTTCATTTAATTTTTTGTCTCTCCCCTCTCTGATGGGGACTCACTCATCTCACAGGTCTTAAGGCTGTCTTCATTTTTCTCAAAACTTTTATGTTCTTTTCTTCAGACTGGATAATTTCTATTGCTCTATATTCATGTTTCTTCTACTGTTTCTAATCTACCAGTAAACTCAAAAATATTTTCTGTATTTCATCTTCCTATTTGGTTCTTTTTTGTAATTTCCATTTCTCTGCTGAGTTTCTATATCTGTTCATTCATTATGAGAATATTTTTCTTTACCACCATGATCATCTTTATAAAAGCTGTTTTCTCATCCTTGTCTGCTAATTGCAACACCTTGGGAATAGTTTCTACTGCCCACTTTTGGTCTTATATGGATTATATTTTCCTATTTCTTCAAATCGCATGATTTTTTAAATTATGTACTGGAAACCATGGATGATAGTTATAGAGACTCTGGATTCTATTGTATCCCTGTGAAGAGTGTTGTTATTTTTCTAGCAGAGAGTTAACTTGGCTGGACTGAAACTCCAATCCTATCTCCTTTACAATGGGTATAGCTGAAATCCTCATTCAGTTCTTTCATCTTCCAACTGCTGTTTTTACACTACGCCCTCTGGGGCCTACCCTGCAGGTGTGTTGTTCAAAGATCTGCCAATTTGCTGTGTGTGTGGGGGGCAGACTTTCATACATATTTTAAGATTTTCCTCTTTGTGGTTCCCTCCCTTCCAGAATTTCTCCCCTAACTTTCCGGCTACTCTGCCAGCCCCAAAATACATCCTCTAACATTACAAGTAATACTATAGTTTTTCCCGTCTGGGCCATGTACGGATTTTGGAATGCTTTGAGGCAAAAGACTCAAGCTTGCAAATATCTCCTGGTAAAATTCCCATGATTCAAGGGAAGACTCCCCTTCAGTTCTGCTTGCCTTTGGAAGAGATTTATGCATACATACATATACACATTTATTATATGTGTATTACATATAAATACATGATTCTATATAAATATATATAATATTTCATGCAGATTTTATCATTGTTATCTGTGAGAGTGTTAGTTCAACAAGCTACTCCACTAGTACTGGAAGCTAGACCTCGGTTTTGTTTCTTTTTTGCATTTTATATAAATGGAATTATAAAATATATAGCCTTTTGAATATAATTTCTTTTATTCAGCACTATGGTTGTGATATTCATCCATGCTATTGCATGTAGCTAGTGTTAGTTCATTTGTTGAAAATAATTAATGTTGTTAGATGGTCATAAAATATGCATAACATGAAATTGATCACTTTATCCATTTTTAAGTGTACAGTTCAGTGACATTCAGTACATTCACATAACTGTGTAGTGATAACCTCTAACCATCCACAGATCTATTTCCACCTTGCACTGAAACTCTGTGCCCATTAAGCAACAACTCCCTGTTGTCCCTCCCTCTTGACCCTGGGAACCACCATTCTCCTTTCTATTCCTATGAATTTGACTACTCTAAGTACCTTATATGAGTGGAATCATGCAGTATTTTTCCTTTTGTGTCTGGCTTTACTTCACTTAGCATAAAGTCCTCAAGGTTCATCCATGTCATAACATGTGTCAGAATTCCATCCTTTTTAAGAGTGAATGGTATTCCACTGTGTTTTACACAACAATTTTTGTCAACTCATCCATTTATGGACACCTGGCCTACTTCCAGCTTCTGCTTATTTTGAATAATGCTGTTAAGAACACGGGTGTACGTATATGTCTTTATATATGCGTTCAGTTCTTTTGGGTTTATACCCATATATGGTGTTCTGAGATTCATTTTTTCACATGTGGGAGGGTTCCCCACACCTCCAACAAGCAATTCTGGGAATGCCAGCTGGTTGTAAGATAATTCAACTCAATTTGATGCTGTCAACCCAGAGATACATCAGATTCCACAGTTTAAGGGCTCAGTCCTATAAGACTGCACACCCACCCAACCTCACCTCTACTTCAGATGCCAGTTACAAGCCCAGGCTGTTACCTGTACTTCTGACTGAGTGACTGTAAACCAGAGATTCCCACAACATCCTCCTTGGGTTTGATTAATTTGCTAGAGTGGCTCACAAAACTCAGAGAAACATTTACTAGATCACCAGTTTATTATAAAAGGATATAACTCAAGAACAGCCTGATGGAACTGGTGCATAGGAAAAGGTATGGAGAAGGGGCACAGAGCTTTCATGCCATCTCCAGGTGCACCACTCTCCAAGCACTCCTTGTCATTGCCAATCTGGAAGCTCTCTGAAACTCATTCTATTGGGATTTTTATGGAGGCTCCCTCACGTAGGCATGATCAATTATTAACTCAGTTTCTAGCCTCTCTCCCCTCTCTGGAGGATAAGGGATAGGACTAAAAATTCCAAGCTTCTAATCGGGGCTTGGTCTTTCTGGTGACCAGCCCCCATCCAGGAGCCATCCAGGAGCCCACCCAGAGTTGCCTCAATAGAAGAAATGATTCTCCTAGTGTTCTTATCACTTAGGAAATTACAAGGGTTTTAGGAGCTCTGTGTCAGGGATGGGGTCAAAGACAAATATTAGAACAAGAGATGCTCCTAGTGTTCTTATCATTTAGGAAATTACAAGGATTTTAGGAGCTCTGTGCCAGGAACTGGAGACAGAGATCCATAAATATATTTTCTGTTATTTCAGAACCCATAGGTAGAATTTCTAGATCATATGGTAATTCTATTTTTCATTTTTGAAGGAACTGCCATACTGTTTTCCACAGTTTTATATTCTCACCATCCAAGCACAAGGGTTCCAATTTTTCAAAATCCTTGCCAACACTTGTTATTTTCTGATTTTGTGATAGTAAAACTATTCTAATGTGTGTGAAGAGGTATCTCAATGTGGTTTTATTTTGCATTTTCCTGATACTTAGTGATGTTGAGCATCTTTTCATGTGTTTACTGGCCATTTTATGTCTTTGGAGAAATGTCTATTTAAGTCCTTTGTGCATTTTTAAATTGGGTTGTTTTTTTATTGTTGATTGTGGGAGTTCTTTATATATTCTAGATATTAATCCCTTATCAGATATGTGATTTGCAAATATTTTCAACCATTCTGTGGGTTGCCTTTTTACTTTGTTGATAGTATCTTGTGATACAGAAAACTTTTGCATTTTGATGAAGTCCAATTTGTTGTTTTTTTTGTTGCTTATGTCTTTGGTGTCATATTAAAGAAATCATTGTTGGCAATGGCATTTGGACCCAATGACATGCAGCTTTTACCCTGTGTTTTCTTCTAAGGATTTTATAGCTTCAGCTCTAATATTAGATCTTTGATCCATTTTGAGTTAATTTTTGTATATGGTGTAAGGTAAGGGTCCAGTCTCATTCTTTTGCATGTGGTCATCTAGTTTTCCCATCACTATTTGTTGAAAATCTTATCCTTTCTCCAATGAATGGTCTTTGCACCCTTGTCAAAAATCATTTGACCGTATATGCAAAGGTTTATTTCTGGGCTCTCTATACTATTTCATTAGTATATTGTGTGTATTTATGCCAGTACCACACTGTTTTGATTACTTTGTAGTAAGTTTTGAAATCAGGAAGTGTGACTTCTCTAAATTGTTCTTCTTTTTCTACATTCTTTTGGCTATTTAGGGTCCCTTGAGAGTCCATATGAATTTTAGGATAGATTTTTCTATTTGTGCAAAAAAATCATTGGAATTTTTACCTCCTTGAGCAAGTTGATTCTTAAGTATTTTTCTCTTTTTGATGATATTGTAAATAAAAATGTAAAGTTTTTAAATTTCTTTTCAGATTACTTATTATTAATGTATAGAAGAACAACTAATTTTTTCATGTTGATTTTGTGTTCAACTACTCTGCAGAATTTATCAGTTCTAAAAATTTTTTTGTGGAATTTTTAGGGGTTTCAACATATAAGATATTATTTGTAAACAAATATAATATTACTTCTTCCTTTCCAATTTGGATGCTATTGCTTTCTTTTTCTTGCCTAATTGCTTTGGCTAGAACATCTAATACCATGTTGAATAGAAATGGTGACAGTGGGCATTCTTGCCTTTTTCCTGATCTTAGAAGAAAAGCTTTCAGTCTTTCTCCCTTGAATACGATGTTCTCTGTGTATTTCTATATCTGGCTTTTATTATGTTGAAGTAGCTTCCTTTTACTCTGAGAGTTTTCTAGTGTTTTTAACATGAAAACATGTTTAGTTTTGTCAAGTCTTTTTCTGCATCCATTGAGATGATCCTGTGTTTTTTTCCCTCATTCTGTTAATGTGCTTTATTACATTGATTCATTTTCATATATTGAAACATCCTTGTATTCCAGAAATAAATCCCACTTAAAAATGATGTATAATCCTTTTAATATGCTGCTGAATCTGGTTAGTTATTATTTTATTGAGGATTTTTGTATCAATATTCATCAAAGATACTGACTTGTAGTTTTCTTTTCTCTTAGTGTCTTTGGCTTTCATATCAGGGTAGTGCTAACTCCATAGGATGACTTTAGAAGTATTCTCTCCTCTTCAACTTTTTGAAAGAGTTTGAAAAGAATTGGTGGTAGTTAATTAAAAAAAGGCTTTGGGCGCACAAATAAATTCAGCATAAAATAAATACAAATAAATATTTTTTTAAAATGTGAAAAAGACTTTTTCTTAAAAAAAAAATAAAAATTAAGCAAGTACATCCCTTATCACTTTATTTCTAAAAGGGTTTTTTAACCTAATAGTAAGCAGAAACAAATCGTTAAAATTAAAATGACTCGTCTTAATTTCCTTCATTGCAAATTTTCTGACAGAAGTATATGGTGCCATCATGTATGACATCTTTTATGAAAAAGTGGTCATTTTTTGTGCTATTTGAGAATATTATGAATTTCCCCAGTGGCCTTTGACAATACTCTGATATGCAAAGTTATCGTTTCAACATTTATGTCTTATTATTGTCCTTACCCAATTAACAAATTCTGTCAGGTGCTAATTAATCAACTACTTTTCATATGATTCAGGTTCTCCGCCACCAACTTCCATAACCATCAGGATATTCTACAACTTCTGCAAGAGTAACAATTTTACCTTACACTGTATTTGTCTCATGTGGTTTAAAACATCCAGAAATCATTGATAAACTGACCCTGCCCAAACTAAAGCATGGTGAGTTATAAAAGATGGTCGCTGTTAAGTGGGGAGGGATTGCAGGTTGAACTTAATTTTATAAGTGGTCAATTTATTACAATATATTGTTCTATTATCTATTTCACTTCTTTTTTTAAAAAAGTGATATTTGAGGGCACTTAGATAATAAAAAGTTGAGAAGATAACGAACTGATATACTCTGTAAGCTTGAAATGTTTTCAAACATAAGATACAATAAGAACTAAAACTAAGAAATGGCAGAGGAAATAGAGATAAGAGGATGAAATTGCAAAACTGAATCTATAATAATATCTCAATGGCTAGCGCTGTAGTGCCAAGAAGGTGGTGAAGTCAAAGAATTCGTAAAGATGATAATAGACTGCAAAGAAAAAAGACTGAAATTTTTGTAGAGAGAATTTTTACAACGATATTACAGATAGAGAACAGGGAAGAGAAGTTGGAGTGAGAGACTATCTTCTTAAATTACTTCCACTGTAGAGAACAAAAAACCAATTTGCTGAAATCTTTATTCCCTTCTATGACCCGGTGGAAGATGAAGATTTGGCCGCCCTGAAATCTATCTCTTTACGTTGGTTGTTTTCTCTGAGGGCATTTGACCTCCCCCACTAACTGCCTAAAGAATTTAAAACAAAACATCTGTTTCAGGAAGGAGTTATTATCATGATGGCTGTAAATATAATGTACAATAGATGTTACAATAGAAAAGACACCAACAAGCCTATCTTATCAGAAGTTCTGTCTCTGACCATATTCTTTGGATGGCCCTGCAAGGAGTTGCCAGACAGACATTTACATTTATAAGAGAAATCTCCATTTGTAAAGGTATCTGCCTCTCTGAATTGGGAAGAGGGGGAATGACCTCATTTCTAGAAACTTATCAATGTAAAAGGTGAGGCCTTAAATCTGCATAATAACCTCACTCTTGTTTACTGTGCTTTAGTGGTAATCTCCTGTAACTGACTCCCCCCACCCCCAACATCTTCCTTTGTCATTGGCTGAACATGATATTTAAGATGAGAATTCTGCTATTGTGTTGAGAAACGCAGTGTCCTTGCTTTCTCTCATGCATACATGTTATTAAACTTGGTATTATTTTATCCTTCTAACATATCTTGTTAATTATTTGGCCAGCCATAAGAACCTTAAGGAAAAGGGCAGAGGGAGAGTCTCCCTCTATCCCGACAACCCTATCTTTACCTGCAAAATCTCAGCCCTGAATGAATGTCACATTCCTCCTTTTGCATCCCCGGGGAACAGGGCAAATAAGCTCATCTGAAACCTCAGCTGCCCAGCCTGTGAAATAAGGCTGGCCATCCATTCTCACAGAGGAGCCAACTGGAGGTAGGATTTTTGCTTCTGAATTCAGCTAAACATCTTCAAAGAATTTTATCTGCCCTTCCTTATCCAGGGCTATCAGTGAAGGGCTGGCTGGCTTTTACAGAAGACCAATTCACAGTCAGCTGAGACATTTTCTGTTGGGCTCTCTAGAGAAGGCTGTGGGGTTTGTCAGTAAGAGTTTATATCTATATGGGTTATATATTTTTATTTTATTCAGAGATTTATGAAGAAATTTACATGGTAAGTATTACTTATTATCAAGAAAAATGGTTGTGTATTCTCTGGTCATTTAAGCAAAATCCTCCTTTCAGGGTCCACCCATAGACAAAGCCCAGATTTAATCTCTGTGGGAGATCAAGATTTGGCCACCCTGAAATCTATCTCTTTACCTTGGTTGTTTTCTCTAGGGACATTTGACCTCCCCCACTAACTGCCTAAAGAATTTGACATGGTGGCTCCTTCCTAGAACAGATCTATCATGACTGCTATAAAGATAATGTAGGATAGAGGTTACAATAGAAAAGGCACCAACAAGCCCATCTTATTGGGAGTTCTGTCTCTCTGGCCACATTCTTTGGCCCTGCAAGGAGTTGCCAGACAATCATTTACAAGGGAAGTCTCCATTTGTAAAGGTATCTCCCTCTCTGTATTGGGAAGAGAGGGGGATGAGCTCATTTCTAGTGACTTATCAATGTGGAAGGTGAGGCCTTGAGCTACATAATAAACCTTACTCTTGTTTACTGTGCTTTAGTGGTAATTTCCTGTAACTGACTCCCCCCACCCCCAAAATCTTCCTTTGTCATTGGCTGAAAATGGTATTTAAGACGAGAATTTCTGCTATTGTGTTGAGAAACGCAGTGTCCCTGCTTTCTCCCATGTATACATGTTATTAACCTTGGCATTATTTTCTCCTGCTAACCTGTCTTGTTGATTATTTGGCCAGCCAGAAGAACCTTAAGAGAAAGGGCAGAGAGAGATTCTCCCTCTTCCCCCGACAGTTTTGGCGTAGTCGCCAGGAGCCACACTGGCTGACAAGTTGCCTTCTCTGGCTGGAAGACCTGCCTTCTCCCTGGACCACTGCAGATGGTGAGATACGGGAACGCCTGACAAAAGCTGGCAAAAGGTAAGACTTCTTACCATGTCAGCCTCCCGGAATCTCTATCTGCGGAGTCCGGCGGAAGGAAATGGTGAGAATTTTTTCTCTTTCTAAATTTAGATTGGCAGGAGAAAATATTTGGGAAACTAGTTTCTTGGGCTTTTAGTGACTCTTGGTTTAAATTTGGTAGAGTACTCTTGGTTTTGATCTTGATCCCTTTTCCTCCCAGAGTAATCTCTGTCTTGTTCTGCGTCCTGAGAAAACTTGGCTTTGTGACCAGTGAGAATCTTCTCCTTGGTCTCCACCATACGGAAGGTGCATTTACCGGGGTGCACCTCGGTGGCCAGTCGAGTAGACTGGGGTTCCGAACTGTCTCTTTGTCCGGCTGTGCCAAGCTCTCAGGGGAATTTGTCATAAAGGGCCCAGTCCATAAGGGCTTTTGTCGTCTTTACCTTCGTTGCTTGTTAGTGCTGGAAAAATCCCATTCCAGTATCGCCTGCCTGGTGTCACAGATTAGCGGGTCTGTGACTGGAGGCGTCCCACACTATTGTGGGAGACCGGAGACACCATCCTTACCGCCTGTGCAACGAAGGTCTTTACTTTCTCTGAATATCTTTGGGAGTGAATTCTGTGGATCACGGGGGCTACATCATTTGCGCCCTCACCAGGGACGCCTCTTTGCGTCCATGGTAGATTTATTCTAAGCATGGAAAGTTACCTCCGGTTCTTTCCTTAAAAAGGCTTATTGTTCGAGTCACTATTGGAATAAATATACAAATGAAGATCCTACTAGTCAATGGCCAGACGACGGATCCTTTGAATTGGAAAAACTTCTAAATTGGGGGAAAAAAAATGTTTTGAGAGCTCTCACATAATTAGTTATTTGGTACCTAAGAAAAGGCCAAAAAAAAAAAGAAGGGAAAAATTTGACTAGCCTTAAGACCTTGACTCAGGTTACAATTGAATTGAGAACATGTAAAAGTGTAAGTGTTGATAAGATTATAAAGGTTGGAATGTTTGAGCTAATTTTATATAGAGGTTACATCAACTTTGCCTGAGTATGTTTTAAAATGTCTGACTGGGAATGCTTCCATTGTCCAAAATTAGAAGACCAAGACCTATTGATAAAAATCTTAATGATAACTATGTTTAAAGGTATAAGAGGTGATAAAATTTGCATGAAATTTTGTAGGAAAAAACTGATGTTATTTCTATTACAGAACTGGTTAACAAAAATAGTAATTTAAATGATGGCTAATTTTATCTGAAGTCTTATGAAGTCTTATAGGCAATCTAAATAATTATTGGGAACAAGTAAATAGTTGTGAAAAAGATAAATGTTGGATGAACTATAACAATAATTATGTGTTGTGGTGGTTACAGCTTCCAAACTCTTTTTGGTGACTTTTAGAGTTTTGCTAAAATTTATGATAAAAAATTCTCTGAGTATCATCATTTCCAAATAAGATAAGATATTAGACATTGATTGCTAAATGTACGTTTGTCTACTTTTGGCTTTTCATTACAGGAAAACTAAAAGGTGTTTTGGGTCTATTGGTAAACATGTATTTTATTAAAAGATTGTACTATAAAGTAACATGTTTCTAGAAGTTATGAAGTGTTTATAAATTTTCCAATCCACAAGATACTAATGTAAAAAAAAGTTTATAATTGTTTAGTTTTTACTTACAAATTAAGGTTTCTAAAGGTTAAAATTTCTAATTAATATATGTGATTGAAGCTACTAAATATTAAGAAAAATATGTCTGTGTACAAGGAAAGTAAGATGTATAAAGAAGGTGCAAAGAATGGAAATATTTTGTTTGGTTAAGAAAGATAAATTTGTCCTCAAGTACTAGAAAGGAAAAGAAAGACATGGGACAAATTCTAGATGTAAAAAGAAAGTTATAGAAGGTTTGTGGAAGAGGAATTCTGGAAAAGGAGTTTTTGTATGGTCAAGTTGGCTAAGATTGAAATGAATTTAATTAAGTAAATGAGTTTTAATAGCAGAAGTAAGCTGGTGCAAAATTGAAATTTCTCGTAAAAAGAGATAATTTGCTTAAACTTGATAAAGAGGTTATAAAAGATTTTTCTTTACCTTTGAGTAAGTCTACCTAAAAAAAAAAAAAAACCTGTTAAAATAATTTCCTACGTTCAAAAGACTGAGGTCTCGCTATTAAGGCTTTTTGGACTGTTAATGTTCTGTTTGCTTTGATTGTTTATATTTTTGACAAGCTCCACCAAAATTCATATCTTAAAATAAGTCTTTTTTTCTTTGAGAATTTTCAAAGGGCTCTGAAATTTCTCAAAGAAATTTGCTCTCTTCCTATAAGGAGGAAGATACTAAACTTATTAGGCTTATTCAGTATGTTAAATTACATAGAAAACATTGTCAGATAAGTGAAGATAAAACCTTCTTAGGTGGTATTATGTGGGCAAATGTTATTGATATAGGTGTTTTAAAATTGTATAACATTACTGAAATTCTGATCTGTCCTGATTATCAGTCATAATTCTGGTTATTATTATTTTAAAGTGTTGTATGTCACAAAATTAACCAAATTTCTTTGTCAGTTGCCATTTTGAGGTCTTGTTGTTTACAGACTCATTTCTTTCCTCTAATGTTTTTGCAAAATATGTTTTAACTTCAGAAAAATTCATGGAAAGGACTCTGACATTTACACTGAAGTACAGGCTTCTGATAAACTTTCTGATCATAAAACTAAACTTGGTAAGAAATTACAGACATCTGATGGAGAGACTGATAACTTCATGAAGCTGCTAACAAAAAGATTGAGATCAAGAATGGATTATACGGGACTGAATAAACTGATAAGGATGCTTATAATTTTTATGATTTTTCATTTGAAGTATTGCTGAATTTTTAATGTTTTGTTTTTTTCAGATTTAAGGAAAACTTTTTCTTGTTTCTCCTGAGCTAGCTATGAATTATAACAATTTGGTAAATGATATTTTTGTAAGTAAAATGGAAATATTTATCTTTTTCTCTCTACCTGATCCCTCCAGGATTTGGAAACTCTTAGTAAGTGAGTATTGTTGTTTTCATGGCAATATGGTTATTTGCATAAGTTCAATAAGAATCTGTTCTCCTTATAACAGGACACAATTGGAAACACTTGTTATATTACCAAGGTTGTGACTGGAACATCATATTTGCGATATAACCATATAGCTTTTGAGGAATGAAGATTGGACTTTATGGAATAAAGACACTTGGAAATATTGGCCTGGTACCTTATGTTCCAAGTAGCACTTACCAGGATAAGTAAAGAATGTCACTTGTCTGGCAGGTACAAGGAACGTTGAAATATTTGGGGGGAACCTTGGAAGAGAGGAATTCACCCAAATCTGTAGGTATTGCAGGCAAAGTCTGATGACAAAATCCTTGGTTTGGCTTTCCTGGCCTTGAGAGGCTTTTGAAGTTCAATGTGAGATTCCTTACAAAAGTTCCAGCAAAGCAGATTTAAAAGAGCCTATGTGGTCAATTGCTATTCTTGCTGTACTTATGGAAATAATTGGGCCAACTCTATTGAAACTAGACTTATTTTGCAAACTAGTTAGTTTTAATTTGGCTATCTTTGATAAAAATGAGGGTGATTTTTGAGAAAAAAATTATGTTTCAGTAAAAACTATAGTATACATTTGCGGATATTAGATCCTAGTTTCGTTAATTGTCTTTTGAGGTTTTTGTTTTATATCTGTTGACTGGACTGGATCCTGATTTCTTCTAGTCTCCTAAAATATCTGGCTACAGATGTCCAAACTAACGTTTTTGATTTTTTCCATCATTTTCATTTGAAATCACTGAAAACTGAACCTGCCCTTTTTCCTGAAGCCTTACAAACTGAAGCTGATGGACTTGATACAAACTTAAGAGATTACTTGATGACATCATCGGAGACATTTTAAACTGCAAAAGATGCTTTGACGCTGACATCTGAAATTCTTCTTCACTGGCTGTCCTCTAAACTCAAAAACTGTTTTATGACTTGCTCTAACCATTAACCTTATTTTTCTTTTGTTTCCATAGAAATGCTTCTATTAAATACTTGATTGCTTGCTTCCATAATATAGGCGTAACCTTGAGAGCCCACCTGCATCACCACCTTCCAAAATGAACTTAATTGAACTGATCTATTATCAGGACTAAGAAATGTGTTCAGTGAGATGAAACAATCTACCAACTCAGCTTCTGGACTATGAAACTTCTTTAAGTTTCAAAAGGACTGTGAAACTTTTAGTTTCAAAGGCAGGACTGTGGGAGATCAAGGTTTGGCCACCCTGAAATCTATCTCTTTACCTTGGTTGTTTTCTCTAGGGACATTTGACCTCCCCCACTAACTGCCTAAAGAATTTGACATGGTGGCTCCTTCCTAGAACAGATCTATCATGACTGCTATAAAGATAATGTAGGATAGAGGTTACAATAGAAAAGGCACCAACAAGCCCATCTTATCAGGAGTTCTGTCTCTCTGGCCACATTCTTTGGATGGCCCTGCAAGGAGTTGCCAGACAATCATTTACAAGGGAAGTCTCCATTTGTAAAGGTATCTCCCTCTCTGTATTGGGAAGAGAGGGGGATGAGCTCATTTCTAGTGACTTATCAATGTGGAAGGTGAGGCCTTGAGCTACATAATAAACCTTACTCTTGTTTATTGTGCTTTAGTGGTAATCTCCTGTAACTGACTCCCCCCACCCCCAAAATCCTCCTTTGTTATTGGCTGAAAATGGTATTTAAGATGAGAATTTCTGCTATTGTGTTGAGAAACGCAGTGTCCCTGCTTTCTCCCATGTATACATGTTATTAAACTTGGTATTATTTTCTCCTGCTAACCTGTCTTGTTGATTATTTGGCCAGCCAGAAGAACCTTAAGGGAAAGGGCAGAGAGAGATTCTCCCTCTTCCCCCGACATCTCCAAGCATCTGCCAGGCATTCTGTGGTCAGTGGGAAGCTCTCAAGTTGGCAGCCTCTTCTCTTGTGTCCTTTGCTGGTACTTAATCTTCCATCTCTTCAAGGTACAACTAGACAGAGGCTCAAAGGACTTGACATTGGAGAAATGTACTTTACATTCTCTTTCGACTTCTACACTTTTCCAAAAGACTCTCAGCATTTCCAGTAATTGTGCAGCAGTTTACCCAACACTAAGATTCTCACTATAAAAATTAAAATAAATAAATTTTGAAAAGGAAAAAAGTGATCTTTGCAATTTATACAGAATCTGTATAATGGGTGCATCCTTATAAATGGAGGAAAAATAACAAGTTTAACTATTTTGATTAGTTAACACAGTAAGTAATATACTTTATATATTACTGATTTTGAGATTATTTGTATTTAAAAATACTGCTTCAAATCCCTAAATTATTGTAAGTGGTAGAGTCTGCCATTATATACAAGTCAGCCAAAACTCCTCCATTCCTGTATAATCCTATATGTGGGTAGTAATGGTTAGTTCTTATAGATTGTTTGAACACCTGCATATCACAAAATACAAGTGGCCATTAAAAATTAAAATGTTCACCAAATACAAGATTATCTGATTCCCAGAAAAAGAAAACAATATTGTAACATTAAGGCTAAAACTATCAAAAAGGAAGCCAAGATACACTCAAGTAAAGCTTTTGCTGAAAAGTTAATTGGCTCATCTTTGAAACTTTATCATGTTTATTATGTAAGCAAGATACTTTCAGAGCCTAAAATATAGAGAGTGCTTATTGGTAAGTTAACATTGTGATCATTTATTTTGTAAATGTTAATATGAGAGACGTAATTCATTTTCTACTATATTCAGATTTTCAAGTTCTGCTAAATCTAAGGCCACATTACTGGCAAGTTGGGATACCTCTAGACATCTGAAAAATATGAGTCCTACACAGAAGCTTATACATTCTCTATTCATCAGGTTCTAAATTCTAAAACATTCTAAGGTTTTGGATCAAACCAATGGCATTCCACATTTACAGTAAGTTTGCACGTGCAATACATGATCCTATAGGAAGAGACATCCAGATTTTAAATAAAGGAGATTGTGCACAAAAATAAAATATATTTTCACGTCTGAAACGGGATTACAAGAAAGAAGGGACTCTCAGAATATGTGCTAAGTGGTAAATAAGTTATCAAAGGGTCTCTAAAAGAGAACTTATTGTGGAAAAAAGAGCTTAAACGCAGAGAGCTAAAATGGCATCTCTGGAATCCTTACGGTGAAACAGACACTGAACTACTTTTGCCTAAAATTTAAAATGCATCTTATCCTCTAAACAAATACCACGTCCCTGCCATGCAGCTTACCGGGGCACGGTGACGTGTTTGAATCATTTTCTAATTCATTGGCTCTTAAACTTGATGGGCACCAGAAGCACCTGGAGGCCTTGTTGAAACCCAGATTGCCAGGCCCCACCCCAGAGTTTCCAGTTCTGCGGATCTGCAGCAGCACCTGAGAATTTGCATTTAAACCCAGTTCCCAGGTGATGCTGATGCTGCTGGTCCACGGACCCCACTTTGAGAACCACAGCCTAACTTACACCCTATATATTGTTACCAAATCCATTATTTCATCCTTTGGCTGCTACTTTTCCTTTATCACATCAGCACCTTAGCTCCGAATCTCCTCACCTAACAATGGGAATACTTGGAGACTTTAACAGCTGGTCCTCCTTTCCGGCTCAGTTCTCCCTCTTCCTCTCAAAACTACATTCTCTTGCCAGGTAACTGTTCCTTAAACATCAGTTCATCATAGATCTTCCTTGCTCAAAATCTCATGGCTCTTATGCTGAGCACAAGACATTTTAAATTCTCTACTTTGCTCATAAGGTCTGTAATAGCCTGTAGAATGTGGACACCCTGATCCTTACCCTGCCTACTATAAAGGAGTATGTGAAGATTACATAAGATACAGTCAGTTCTTGTTATGCACAGTGTGACATTCTATAAAGTCACCGTGAACACTGAATTGGTGAATATGAACCACTGCTACTACAGGAAATGCAGGGTTAGGTTGCTGCAAGCCTTAGTTACATTTTCTTCGACTGATCAATACATAACCTTATTTTCTGTGTGTTTCTCTTTAAAGTCACCTTATTTAAGATAATTGGTGATATATTAACATTGAACTCACACCAACAGCACTGTACCTCGTGTCTGAAAGAAGCTTGTTGAACACACATACTTTCTCTGTAAAGGCTAAGCCTCTTGCCCTGAGGAACACCAGGCAACATTGCAGCACTACACATGGGGGACACATTAAATAGCAAAGTCACCAACACAAAGCACAAAAGATAAGAAATGAGGCACTAAATAGACTGCAAGAAGGACACTTGTTTACAGTATGAGCTGAAACTAGGGCAGAGCGTCACCTGGTTCCCCTCCGCTGGGAACGTGCTCATCCAGTGAATAAATTTTTCACCACTTTGTGCATATCTGCAAATGGACATGAAAGCCCTGTGAGTGTTTATTCGGAGGCTGCCAGTACATTTTAGCTAGTGGACAAGTGTGCAAACACGGAATCCACAAATAATGAGGATCAACTATATTATGAAAGCATCTTTTCAAAACCAGAGTATTGCTCAGATATAAGAGCAATAATGATAACATAACAGCTAACATTTAAGTGCCTACTATGTGCCAGCAGCTCTTCTAAGTACTTTACATAAGTTAATGCATTTAAATCTCACTAAAACCCTATGAGACAGGAGTAATCATTAGCCGCATTTTATAGATGAGGAAACTAAGGCTCAGAGAGTAAATACTTTGCACAGGTTCCCCAGTTAAAAGTGGAATAACTGGGATTGGTACCCAGACAAACTGGTCCAAAGCCCACAGCCTCAACCACTATGGTAGGAATGTGAGCGTATTTTCTACCACTCCCTGAAAAGCCCCTTCTGCTCCAGCCAGTGTTGTCTCCCACATATTCACTCATCAAACATTTTCTGAGTGACCCAAAGGTGTCAGGTACTGTGTTTAGATACTGGAGGGACAAATAGAATGTCAATGCATATAATCCATAACCAATCTATAAATCAAAATTGGGTTGAGTTTATGATGAGCCAAACTTAGAGGGTCATATAGCCCAGGAGAGTCCTTTCACAAAGAAATGGAGCACTCCAAAGAAGTGGGGTGTACAGAGTGGTTATATACCATCAAAGAGCACGTATCACATGTGATTGCAATGTCCCTTTTACAGCAGTCATGACATTGACCTCTCGGCATGTCAATTGATGGACACAGTGGGTATCAAGTCTGCTGTCTCTATGGGCGTGGCTGTTGTCTCGAGTTGGGTCATCACAGGATGAGCACAGCAATCAAATCCTAGCCTAGGGAGAAATGCTTATCCTTAAGGAAATACCAATGTGGGGAAAGTTGCATTTACATCTTAAGGGCTTTGCTTTTGTCTTTGGGACATGTTAATTGTTTAAAGCAGATATACAATGGATGAACAGAGGCTACAGGCCCCTTTTGGGGAAAAAAAAAAAAAAACAAGGTCAGGCCCAATTAGTTTTACACTAAGTGGCTTCCTCATGTGCTCCAATATATCCTATTGCTCGCCATTTATTCATCAAGAAGTAGGATAGTCTCCGCTTGAAGAAGCTCACTGTCTATGAGACATGAATAAAACAACCGTTATGGAAAAGTAGATAAGTACAGGGGCCCAGAGTGGGGACATCAAAAGGGGTCTCTAGATGGAGACCTCTCAGGAAAAGTGTCCAAGAGGAAGGAACATTTGACATGAGTTTAGGTTAAGAAATAGGAATTAAGTTGATCAAAAAAGTGGGTAGGAGGACAGAAGAAACACATATAAAAATACAGATATAAAGGATGCTAAAGCTTTCACAAAATTGGTGTATTTTTAAGGCTGGAACAAAGCAAACATGTAGGAAACAGTGTGTGATGAGGCTAAAGATGAGGACAGCAATAGAAAGCCAGCTCAGGAATCTGAATGATCTCTCAGATTCTCTGAGCAGTCATTGAAAGAGTATAAGCAGATGTCACATTTAAACAAATTTGGATTCTTGAAGGTAACTCTGGAGGCATTGTGGAGGAAAGATTAGAAGAAATTAAGACTGGAAGTAAAGGGTCCTGTTGGGAGATTAGGCAGCGATCCAGCTAAGATAGGCCTTGGCTTAGGCGGGGGGGTCTGCAGGTGGAGGAGGCCAGGAGATGTGAAGCAGTGCTGGGCTCCTGGAGGAGGAAACTGAGCTGCCTCTCAGTCACAGGAAGACTGTGCCTGTCATGGCCTCCCCACCCCCATGCCCAAATGCCATGTTTCTTTCTATGCCTGTACATTTCCCCTCTTCCCCCATCTGAAATCCTCACTCTTTCTTCCCTCCACCTGCCCAACAGTGGTCCCTTTGAGGACTTGATCTAGTTCACCTCTCCTAAGAAGCTGTCCTTAATTACAATTTCTGGATAACATTCCCATTTTTTTAAGTTCTATAATACAACATACACTAATACCTTGGTAGAATCTAATTACATCTTGCAAACCATTTCATGTACGTGGAGGAGCTTAGAACCTTACAATTCTTTGTATTTCCCTCAATACCTACCACAAATACTTTGCATATATAGGTCAATAGATGTCCAGTAAAGTTCAATAAAGAAGCACCCTTTATTAGCTAAAAACTTTTATGAGCTCAGTTATTCCTTTAGATCAGCTGCTTGAACAATCTGTCTTTCTCCACAGGTCAACAGTGTTGCCCAGAACAAATGAATTTTACACCTTCTCAAACTCAATAGAGCAAAGATGGAACTTCATTCCCCCTGCAAGCCTTACTACCCTAGAGAAAAGCAAAAACAACGTGTGACATCTAATTTTTCTCCACATTCTCATCTCAAATTGCAACTGTTTTCCAGATGCTAACTGGTTTTCATTCTTAAAACTGACAGAAAATTTTCTCATTATTTCCGTTTCTTTTTTTTTTTGTGAGGAAGATCAGCCCTGAGCTAACTTCCAATGCCAATCTTCCTCTTTTTGCTGAGGAAGATTGGCCCTGGGTTAACATCTGTGCCCATCTTCCTCTACTTTATATTGGATGTTACCACAGCATGGCTTGACAAGCGGTGCATCAATGCGCGCCAGGATCTGATCATGTGAACCTGGGATCGCTGCAGCGGAGCGCGTGCACTTACCCGCTGTGCCACAGGGCTGGCCCCTCTCTTTATTTCTAAAGCTGAAATGTTTAAATCATTCTCTGGGCTAGTTGGAGTTTCCATAAAATGAAAATATACATTCCAGAAAAATCCTTAACTTTCCAGAATAATCCTTAATATATTATGGTAAACACCTTGGCAAAATGTCACTGATTTTCAATGTCAGTGCCTCCACAAGGGTATCCATGCATTGTCTCCCCTCCCAACCACCTCTCACTTGGCCCCTCCCCAGGCTCATGGGCTCAAAGTGTTTACTGAGCACTAAGAATGATCAGAGTCTGAGGGAGACTTCAAGGATGACTCAGCCATGTTTTCTGACCCCAATCATCTCTCTCCATCTCTCCTTTAACCTCTATTTTTCTTATTCTGGTTTCTACTGTAGTTGTTTACTTGTCTTGTGAATTGATGTTTTGTGGTTTATAATTACCATGTAAATTCATATTACTTTTTGCCTTAGAGTTTAGAAAGAACTTACATTAAACAAGGTTTTTTTCCAGCCCTTTGATGTGTCTAATATCTTCCAATGCAATTCAAGTGGCTTCTTGTTTTTATGTCTCCATCATTATTCCTTCAGAATTATGTTCACCCCACACTTGTGATCTGACCAATGCTGCTTTACTCTTTAAACTTTTCTATGCCGAGACTCACGTGAGGAATCCCTCAAGCACCATCAACTAGGCGAACCCACATTCCTCACATCTGTTTCCTTGATTTGTTCCTAAATAGTTTCTTTTTTTGTGTGTGTGAGCAAGATCAGCTCTCAGCTAACATCCATGCTAATCCTCCTCTTTTTCTTTTGCTGAGGAATACCGTCTCTGAGCTAACATCTATTGCCAATCCTCCTCCTTTTTTTCTCCCCAAAGCTCCAGTAGATAGTTGTATGTCATAGTTGCACATCCTTCTAGGTGCTGTATGTGGGACTTGGCCTCAGCATGGCCAGAGAAGCGGTACGTCAGTGCGCACCCGGGATCCGAACCCGGACTGCCAGTAGCTGAGCTTGCACACTTTGGCGTTAAGCCACGAGGCTGGCCCAAGATGTTTCTGAAAATAATAATAAATTGTATAAAAAGCACTATCACAGATACCTTCAAGAGAACAAATGGAAAAGAATATTCA
The DNA here is from genome assembly GCF_020826845.1 of Diceros bicornis minor. Classification (NCBI taxonomy): domain Eukaryota; kingdom Metazoa; phylum Chordata; class Mammalia; order Perissodactyla; family Rhinocerotidae; genus Diceros; species Diceros bicornis. The sequence continues at coordinate 86,108,306 of NC_080747.1, forward strand.
ATTCCTCAGATAGGTTTGCAACCAAATGAGACATTGAGGGGACCAGGGGGCACTGATCAGAGCAGGATCCTAAGAGAAGAGTTTTTTAAATCAATTTCAAATGAAGTTAAAACTGGAATGAGATAGTATTTTACCAGTTAGCTGAAATCATACGCATTTTTCTGACCTTTGAGAGTTTATTTGCATATAAACTGTACATGTGGGGTAAGAGAGTGCTGATATTGTTTAATTTCTTTTTATTATTCAGCGCTTTGTAACAGATGTGGCTAGTCACAATTAATAAATATCATAATGTGGAGAGACCCAACTTTCAACTGCTTGATATTATCAATTCTTACACAAAGCTAGAGTTTTAAAGATCAAATTTCATTCTAGTTACCTGTCAACTAGTCTATTTATATCGGAAAGTTGCTGAGTTTTAGGAAAATACTTCAAAACACAAATTTTATATGTAATTTCAAAAGCAAAAACTTAGTTAAAAACTGGGTGGTAACCCGTTTTGCTACCATATATTAATCTTTAGCATGGGAACAGACATTTTTTGAGAATATAATTCATATTTGCCTGTTTGTATATTGTAGAATGTTAAAGGATTTACAGTTTTAATCGTATTTCAAATACCAGAGAATAAAAAACAGAATTGTTTCAGTTTTATGAAATAGTTTTTTAGACATAGCAGATTTTCACAGCATATTACTTGAAAATAAAATAATCAGTTAGTGAGGTTTAAGCAATGTGGTTTTATTTTAAACTTGTTCCTTCCATAGGAGCATCAATAAAATCCCTCCAGGAGTAGTTGTCGCTCTTTCCCTCCACATGAGCACCAGGTGCGTTTGCTTTAAGCATCAGACTCTCGGGCAACACCATAGCCCTCAACTCCGTTTAGTTGAGAAAAGGCTTTATGAGTCGTGTGTTTTTTCTAGGGGTATGGAGCTCCCAGACTTATTAACTACAGAGAGAGAGTAAGAATCAGAACACATTCAATAAACTCCAGTGTGCTCAGGTGAGAGGATAGGTGCCTGAACTCACATCTGAAGAAGAACTTAGAGGATGCTTTTCACTCTGCTTCATGCCTCTGAGTAAGCAGTCCTGGACATCCCCGTTACGGCCACGGAATAACACAGGCAGACTTGATGGACCAGAAATCCTCCTATGTCCATCATTTGTACAGAGCAAACTGGCTTAAGACCTCTCGTTTCCTGCTGTAGTGGTAATATACAGAGATACAGAACTGCCATCTAGTGACTAAGAAGAAAACAGCAAGGTGCTTTACATGGAAAATGAAATTGTGAGTTTTTTAAAAAAGAACAGTGAAGCACTAAAGTTGGTAAAGTTGACACAAAGTTGACACAATGTGACACACGAAAGTTATAGTAAAACTGAAAAATGTGTAGGTGAAGTAATCAGTTGTTCTCTCTGCCTCTAAAACATGTCTTGACATCTGACTCATAAATAGTATAGTTTAAATATAATAGAATAACTTTGGAAATAAACTTCTCATCTCATCTCATCCAGTGATGCGGGCAAGAACTGGTATTAAATAGCCAGATGGGGAGTACCCATGTTGAAGCACCATTTTTATCACAGTGGAGAGAATAGAGGCATAAAACCCAACAGACTGATGTTCAGATCTTCCCTCTCACCCTTGATCAATTTTGTGAACATGGTCTTATTTTGTTTGTGAGGAAGATCAGCCCTGTGCTAACATCTGCAAATCCTCATCTTTTTTTGCTGAGGAAGACTGGCCCTGGGGTAACATCCATACCCATCTGGTTCCACTTTATACGGGATGCCACCACAGCATGCCTTGCCAAGCGGTGCGTTGGCGCGCGCCCAGGATCCGAACCGGCGAACTCCAGGCCGGTGCATTGGAGCGAGCACACTTAACCGCTTGCACCACCGGGCAGGCCGCTAAACATGGTTTTCTTTATCAGTTAAATATGAATTATAATAGTTACTTTAAAGGATTACTGTAAGAATTGCATGAGGTACTACAGTAAAGGGACGGGTGTAGAGTAATAGTTAATTCTCCTGCCCTGTCTCTCGTCTATGAAACATGCACAAATCATCTAAGAAGAGAACTTGTCTATACAATAAACTTATGACAAAGATTCAATGGTTCCAGAAGTAAGGGCCACCATTGTTGAGGGCTTAACCTCAACTGCTTCCAAATACTGTTAACTCTCAATTAATTTTATGTATTTTGTGTCTTCCAGACACTTCACTGGCTAGAAGGAAATGAGAAGGTGTGAAATTTAAATTGATGTATTTCACCCTTGAATGTCCAAGCTGTAAAATCAGGTGTTTTAAATCACCTAGTTCATCAGGTTTTCTGCTTATTATTATATATTTTACCATGGTTCACAGCCCGAGAAAAATAGAAAATCATTATAATTTTACACACCTGAATATATATCTTGACTATTACAGCTGGAATCTTAATATATACAACAATGTTGTACATGTTTTGTCCTTGTTGATAGTACAGAATACTTTTGTCCAGGTTTTCTTTGGCATTATCATATACAAGGAAGAACTCAGTAATATATGCCCTGGAGATAAGGATTTAGAAAAATCTAACATACTATCCTAGTCATGCCACAAAATATGCTATAAAAATAATGAGAGGATATTTTGAAGGCATTATTTTTCTTAATTATTTCCAACTTTATGTCCCTTTACCTGTTTTTAATCATTCTGCATCTTATTCACTATTGGCTAATCATCTCACAGTAATTAAGTAACCCTCAGTTGAGTCCACCATGCCTCTTCAAGTGCCCCAGCCTGATGTCGGTCTCAGCTCTGACAAAAGAAACTGGGAAAACCTGTTTTGTGGCACTATTCTTAAGGATATCTTTACTCTTACAATAATAGCTATATTTTTGAAAGGCACCAGTGGATTATAAAATCAAGTACTCGACCCATGTTGTATCCTCATTTTCCCTCCAGGAGGAGCACAACTTTCATGTGTAATGCAGGGCTGCTGCTTTACTGTTTCCTTTCAAGATATTTTATTACTTGTAAAACATGTCGATGTAAATAATCCATAATCAATCTATAAATCAAAATTAGGGTGAGTTTATTATGAACTAACTTTTGAGGACCATGGCCCTGGGCCTTCCTTCCCTAAAGAAGGAAGGGCACCAAAGAAGTGGAGAGTACAGAGTGGTTATATACCATCAAAGAGCATGTATCACATAGGATTGTAATGTACCTTTTACAATAACCACAAGATCGCCCTGCCAGGTTGCCCTGCTAGAATAGCTATTGATGGACACAGCAGGGAGCAGGTCTGCTGTCTCGATGGATGTGGCTGGTGTCAGGTCTGTTGTCTGGAGCTGGGCGGTCACAGGATGAATGCAGCAGTAAAATCACAGCCTAGGGAGAAATGCTTATCCTTAAGGCAATGCCAATGAGGGGGAAGCTGCATTCTTATCTTAAGGGCATTTACTCTTCTCTTGGAGACATGGCAAAGCAGATACAGAATACAGGTGACAAGACCTTTTGGAAAAACAAACTCAGGCCGAGTTAGATTTACTCCAAATCGCTTCCTCATATGCTCCAATATATCTTATTGCTTGCCATTTATTTATCAAGCTCAGGGCGTGTCTTTCAAACAGAAATCATCGATAATAGCATGAAGTAGTCACTTACCTACAGATGTCACTGTGGTAACAGAATATTAACAAGTAGCTTTCAAATATAACCATTTTCCCAAATATTGTATTTCACTGAGTTAATCAAAAAGGCATTCTTCTGTCTTATACTGAGAAATCTCAACTCTGAACTTAACACTAGATGTAGCCAATTTTGAATAAAGACCTTTAACATCAAAGCCGGCCAATAGATCTTGTTAAAGCAAATCCAAACTTGGGAACACTTTTGTTTTCAGTCACATGTAAATCCTCTCAAACTCAAAATAGGGTCCCGGCTTTGTGCAGATGGAGAAAAGCTTCTGTTCCTCTTTTTCTATTCAGATAGTGCAGGGAAGAGCCCAAAAGATCTCCTGGTGGAACACGAACAGTTCTTTACGTTAGAAACGCAGGCAGTGTTTCCTAGCTTCTTTTCTATAGGCCGAGACATGCTGACCTGCCCAGAGGAGCAAACTTCTGAGCTCCAACAGTAAATAAGACCATGTGCAGTTTACCACAACAATGAACTACAAAGATGTATCAGGAAATATTTTGAACATCAACACCTAAGCTTTCAGTTTCCCTCTGTCTAATTCCATGACTACCTGAACTGAATTCATTCTCCATCCCCATCCCTTTCATGAGTTTTTATCTCTTTGAATCAGCATGTTATAACATCTAAGAGAAATTTATCAAAACACTTTCTTCAAAATAGCTAACTGAAATATAAGAGTTGTAGAGGGTCAAGATTTTAAGATGAACGTGATGTACAGAGTAACTGTGCTACAAAATAAAAAGAAAATAAATGAGAACAATAAGAAAAGGAAGACAAAAATGATAAGGAGAAGGAATATAACAGAGAGTAAAAGTAAGAAAGAGAGAAAAAAGAAGAAAGAAGGTGTAGGAAAGAGAAAGAGTCAGGAGAAGCATGAGAAATGGCAAAAAGGGGCACGAGCAGAGGGAAGACACCATGTACAGAGGGAATGACAAGTGAACTGGCTTCTGACCAGGGCGCATGTCTAGAGTCACTGGCCTGCATTTGAGAACTCCACTCGGTTCTAACATCCACAGAATGACCACTCCTCATGCAAACTCTGGTGACACTGATTACCAGTGCTGTCTTCTCCCGGGACCTGCTGGAGCTTTGGGAACTGCCTCTGTCAGCAGCTCTGGGACTGACAGAATCCCCATTAAATACTCATAAACTAGGATGGTGGTGTTTTTTTTAATTACTTTTTTTAAAAATTTTTATTTATTTATTTTTTCCCTCAAAGCCCCAGTAGATAGTTGTATGTCATAGCTGCACATCCTTCTAGTTGCTGTATGTGGGACGTGGCTTCAGCATGGCTGGAGAAGCGGTGCGTCGGTTCGCGCCTGGGATCCGAACCAGGACCGCCAGCAGCGGAGCACGTGCACCTAACTGTTAAGCCACGGGGTCGGCCCACAATGGTTGTTTTGAAAGAGTAACTCAGTAAGAGCTCTCTCAAGGGTACATTTAATCCTGCCAACTCCTGCACTCACCCATCTGAAGAATTAAGAAACTAAACTTTTTTTTTTAATTACTGTGAAGAAAAGCAAGAGAAAACTTTTCTGGCCAAATTTTAAATGTTCCATCTGCTTTGAAGTTACCTCACAAAATTCTGAGCATAATCTAAAATTCTGGGCTCCCTACAGTTCCAAACATGTTTCAGAAATGATCTCTTTATCATCACAACGTAAGCCTATGCCTTATAAAACAAAATAAACTTGGATGAGTTTTATCTTGTAGAGAGAAAGCAGCAAGAAAAAGAGTAGGATGTGCCTTTCTACTATGAAGGAAAATAAATAAAATCATCAAAATATACAAAATATGCCTCTAAAACTGAATGAAACGGTCTCTAAAGAGTTTTACATTTTAAGTAAAAATGCACCTATATGAAATTATACATCAGTTTGTCTAAAATCTATTCCACTTAATAGAAGAAGAATTCATTCAGTTTCATTTAAATAGCATGACTTATGATTAGCTGCATAATCAGTGGTAGATATTTTAATTCTGATATACCATGTACTTCCACCAATGAAGGTGGACTTAAACTTGTAATTTTCCTAAAAGGGGCCAACCAGATGTTTTGCTTATTTGATTATTTAATAGTATGGATCTGCTCCTCATTGCCAACGAAGGATGTCTACACATAGGCTTTAGCTTGCATATGTAATGGGAAATGCAGACTGAGTTTACAAAAAGAAAAATTGAAAATGCAGCATTGTCTTTAGGAGATGTGGTCAATCTGTTCAAGAACATTTTCTCCCTTGGTCAAGTGAGAAGCTGAGAGAGAATGCTGTCGGCCTCTTCCTTGGCCCCTTATAGAATTCTGCGTTACCTCAATTGAACGTGTCCTAAAGTGTTTGAACTAAACTCGGAAATGAGTCGATGATACTGTATTTGCATTACGTCACACAGAATCTCTTTCATTAGGCACCATTCAAAACACTTTTTGGGACATTAGAGGCCAGAAAAGTATTGCTTCTCTGAGAGACTGTTGCTTTTAATCTCATGGACATGAGGTGATACAGAATTGTTCCCATTTCCCTTTCTACTTGAAACCTGAGGGATACATTTCCAACTACCTTTAAAAACTGCAGGTCCTTCTGAAACACATTTCAGTGCACTGGCTTACTTCAGCTTCATTTCATTGTTCCATCCTAAATTCCTTTCAGTTTGATCTATTTTCCTTTCTAATCCTTTTGTATACCTAGATATTTAAAAGCTGCTCAAATCTATATTGGAGAAAAGTTGGGTTACAGTTCTTTCAGACAGCATGTAAACCCAATTTTTAGGGTTTCTACACAAAAAGTTTCTGCCGTGTTTCTACCAGCTCTCCTTCTATATTTTTTCCTCCAGGATTTCCTCTGACAAAATTGCCTTTCTAAAAGCCAGTACTCTGTTCATTCTCTTGGCCAGTCACATTTTCATAGAAAGATAAAGGACTGGATTTTCCAAAGATTCAACAAGAATGATCAAGTCCTGATCCACACCTAGATATGCTGTTCCTGTTCTCCAAGAATTTTAAAACTAAAGTTAATTATCTCTTTCATTTTATCTAAATCTATTAAGTAACCTTGGCACTGAGCCCCTAAACTGGTCCACAGGCTGCTTCAGGAGACACAAAACTCTCTCTCAAATGCTTGCATTCATGTGCTTAGTAGGTATTTTATTTATTTAGATCTTATGCCACAAAAAAGCTTCATTTATTCACTCAAATACTTAAGTATACACTATGTGCCCAAAGGTCTTGAAATGTTGGCAGTCTGCAAGGAGAACAGATATATATGAACAGATAAATTACACTACAGAAATAATTTGAATGAAAGAGATATGAATAAACTGCCGTGGGACTCCAGGAAAAGAACCACGATGGGGGGTGGACAGGGTTCGTACCATCTAAGTAAAGGAAAATGAAGATAGAGAACATAAAAAGAAAACAAGATAAACGAAAACATTTTCTTCTTCTTAATGTTTCTGCCACCAACTTTTGGAGCACACTGCTTGCTGATGTCCTTTCTAGCCAATCTTATCCTTCAGCAGGCTTCTATAGACTTCAAAAATTCGATTGTACCAAGCTGGGCTTCTCCGTGGAGTCAATGCCAACTCTGTAGGGAGTCAGGAGGGGAGCAAAAGATTCACAGGACTCTGCAGGCCTTCTGCAGCTCACTGGTGGGGAGGGGCACCGAGGCTTCACCTTGGCCTCTGTCTCCAAGTTCACAGAAAGGAGGGTCCGTTCCTTCCTTGATATATGAAGGTGGAGATAAGCATCTTTCTCAGACGGGATTATAGAAAAATTAAAGTGAGAACCATGAAAAAGGCAGAAGAGGTAGCACCATGAGTCTGAAGAAACTGGACATGTGAATTAGTAACCAGTAGGAAGAAGAGCTGAAGACAAAAAAAAGGCAAAAAGCAAGTTCTCAATTTTCTAAGATGGAAGTGCAAATCTTTCTTCTTCAAAAAGAAAAAAGTCATTGAACTTTTTCCTTTAAAATAAAATTGAAAGGAGTCACATGTTGCAAATAATGGTTTTAACCATGATGTCACTACACAATAATGTGTAGCAATCAGTTGTTAAGTGCACTGCAAATAGTTCATTACTTAATAATTATGTTATCAAAGTTTGCAATTGATATATATATTTTAGTAAATAGTAGACTGTGTGCAAAGTTGTCACTATATTACTGATAGTGTCACTCTTACAACTGAAAACATGACTAGGAGAGAGAAGGTGGTGTGACCTCAGATTGCTAGAGTCACAGCAAGGAAAGTCAAGAAAGTGTCATCAGGTCATTTGGACAAAATGATGCTATACAGCTGTTGGGTTTATAACAGATCTACTTGAGAAAAACAAGTCACTACATTAAATTATTTTCTAGTTACCTCCATCACCCTCTCCAAGAACACATATTTTAAAATGAGACAATATATTACATGAAAAATTACTTGCTCTGTCATTTTGAAAACTACATTAAATAGTGAAGAAAAAACTAGGTTACAAACATCCTGTTATCAATTCCAACTACCATTCTTTACCAAACTAAAACTCTAATTATCACTAATTAACTTTCAATCTAGATCTCCTCCAGTATACAAAATCAATAACTTAAAATGTTTGATAACTTTTTTTAAATTGCCCTAAAATTTTAGAGGATAATATAAATATATCTCTTGCAAAAGTTGAGAAAGATAAAGACACTAGGAAAGGAAATGATGAAAATATTACCCTAATCAATGATGTAAAACACAAGATATGAACAACTGTTAAAAAGAATTCTCTATGAAATTGATCAATTCTACTATCTCTACATCTGGCTATTTCCTATCAGTAATTTGATGCATAAACAAATAGAATAGTGTATTTAATGGGATCAATTCTTCTAGTTGTGTGCTTTTCCTTTGAAAACTTCATATGCTTTTATGTGCTTGCTTTATTTTCAGGTGGTGTCACATTAGAACACCCTCATCTCTGAAGATCTTTGCATTAAGGGACTCTACTTTGGCCCTTGATCAACTGTACTCAGAGTTATGATAAACTCAGAGACGTACATGGAACAATGTTTCCTACGTCTTATCTCCCATGAGTTGTTCATGTCAAGGAGTATAGTCCACCAAGTAAACACTAAGCAGTGTCTCAAAAACATCGGATACTAAAAGGAGGACATGCAGGGCTGGGTGTGGGCCCCCATTCAGTGCCTCAGTGCAAAGAAGAAAGAGATAAATGCATCCCTCTAGAGACTGGGATAAAAACAGGAGATTATGAGCACGAGGCTCCCTCTGAAGGCCTTTAAGCAGGGACCTGGAATAAAACTGTTTACACTGTGGAATATTGTTGGTTTTACAGGGAACTCATGAGGAAGATAGGACATGAAATAATGATAATTAAAATAACAGCAGCAAACACTTCCACTGAACCAGGCACTGCACTCTGAATGTTAATTCTGTGCTTGAACATACATGAACTCCCATAACCCTCAAAATATCCCGACGTAGTAGATGTTGTTCTTCTCATAATTTTATAGATGAAGAGACCGGGTACAGTGGCTGGAAAACTCAGCCAGGTTACAAAGCTGATACATGGCCGAGCCCAAGCTCAGTGCTCTTCTGTGATGCTCTTTGACTACAACTCCAAGTTAAGTCTCTAATGACTATCTTTCTCTCTATAATCCAATGGGGGAAACATCAAAATTCTTAACTCTAACACCCATGTTATCATTTAGGAAAAGTTAGTGAGGAAGAGATTCATGAATAGTAACAATGCTCTTCTATTTACTCTTCACTTATAGATCAGACATCAATATTCCTGATCAGTCCACCAAGAAGAAACTGGGACTTTATTATGCCAAAAAGAAGAAAAAACAAGGAATAAAACAACCAAATTCCTTTAAACATCGTTACACAAATGTGATTCTTAATTCCATATGACAAATATAAAGTGCTTTCCTGGTTTGGGGCTCAATACAAAGCTGATGTTAATATCATCTTATCTTCCCAGCCAATAACACAAAATACTTTAAGACAACAAAAGGGAGAAAGACAAAAAACAACCCAACAGAAAAATAAATATTACATCTGAACGCTGTACAATTTTTTAAAGATTACTTAAGTGTTAGATTTAGTAAAATTTGTATCTCTATCTTGCCTTTCCCAGTTATCTCTGAAGGTAAAGAAAAGGACTAAGAAAAGCACAACGAAGCCAGTTAGGGAAGCGAGTCAGCGGGAAGAGGTGAGGTGGCCGCCCCTCTGCAGACGACAGACAGAAATCTCCCCTGCGAGCCGTCTCAGGCCTCACAAGATGTGGAGCTTTGACCTCGGGCAGTGGCTACAGCTGGACACCAGCAGCAGTGCTTCTCAGTCTTCAGTCTACACGATAATAACTGGACAAGTCCAGTGTCCCTTCCCCGGAATTCTAACTCAGCAGCTTTGAAGTTGGGACACGAGAATTTTCCATTTAAGAAGCCTAAGGGTGATTTTCCTTGAGTTATTGGCAGATTATGACCAAAGGCATACCTTGAAGAGAAGTACAAACTCACTACCCAGTATGCACTGCACAGATACTTTGTGTCACACACTCTCAGAACATTCCCTGCCCCAGGGGTCCCACCTGCTTCAGCATCCTTAGGGCCTGTGTTCTTCATCAGGATGTTCCGATGGTGGCAAAACAGACAGGACTCACCTGGGAAACTGCCCTTCTGTATCATTCAGTGAGTGCGTGGGCTGCCTGCAGCCCAGGTGTAAAATGGGTCTTGCTATATTTAAAATAAATTTCTTTTTAATTTTATTGAGGTCATATGGCTTATAACTGTGTAAATTTCAGGTGTACATTATTATATTTCAGTTCTGTATAGACTGGATCATGTTCCCCACCAATAGTCTTGTTTTCATCTGTCACCATACATATGTGCCCCTTTACACCTTTCCCTCTTTCCCTCTGGTAACTACAATCTGTACTCCTTATCTATGTGTTTATTTTCCAAATATGAGTGAAATCAATCAGTATTTTTCTTTGTCTATCTGACTCGTTTCACTTAGTATAATACCGTCAATGTCCATCAATACTGTCACAAATGGCATGAGGTTGTCTTCTTTATGGCTGAGTAGTATTCCATGGTATATATGTATATATATCACATCTTTATTCATTCATCCATTGATAAGTACTTGAGTTGCTTCCCAGTGTTGGCTATTGTGAATAATGCTGTGAAGAACATAGGGGCGCATACATTTTTTGAATTACTGACTTCATATTCTTCAGATAAATATCCAGAGGTAGAATAGCTGGATCTTATGGTATTTTTATTTTTAATTATTTGAGTAATCTCCATCCTTTTTTCCATTGTGGCTGCAGCAGTTTGTATTCCCACTAGCAATGTATGAGGGTTCCCTTTTCTCCACATCCTTTTCAACACTTATTATTTCATGCCTTTTTAATTATAGCCATTCTGATGGGTGTGACGTGATATCTCATTGTAGTTTTGATTTGCATTGCCCTAATAATTAGTGATGTTGAACATCTTTCATGTGCCTGTTGGCCATCTGTATAACTTCTTTGGAAAAATGTCTTTTCATATCCTCTGCTCATGTTTTGATCAGGTCGTTCATTTTTTTGTTGTGGAGTTGTTTGTGTTCATTATATATTTTGGAAATTAACCCCTTGTCAGATATATGATTTGCAAATATTTTCTCCCAGTTGGTAGGTTGTCTTTTCATTTTGTTGACAGTTTCCTTTGCTGTGCAGAAACTTTTTAGTCTGATGTAGTCCCACTTCCTTATTTTTTCTTTTGTTTCCCTTGCCTGACAAGAGACAAAGACAGACATTACATAAGGATAAAAGGGACATTTCACCAAGAAGACATAATACATTAATATACATGCACCTAACACAGGAGCAACAAACTATATAAAGCAACTATTATCAGACTTAAAGGGAAAAATTGACAGCAACACAATAATTGTAGGGGACTTCAACACCCCACCCACATCAATGGATTGATCATCCACACAGAAAGTCAACAAGGAAACAGTGGCCTTATATGAAACATCAGACCAGATGGTCTTAATAGATATATATAGAACATTTCATCCTAAAACAGCAGAATACACATTCTTCTCAAGTTCACATGGAACATTATCAAAGATAGAAACACGTTGGGAAACAAAGCAAGCCTCAATAATTCTAAGAAGACTGAAATCATATCACTCATTTTTCTGACCACAAGTGCATGAAACTAGAAATCAACTAGAAGAAAAAATTGGAAAAGTCACAAATATTTGGACAGTAAACCACATGCTACTGAACAACTATTGGATCAATGAATAAGTCAAAGGAGAATTCAAAATATACCTAGAGACAAACGAAAATGAAAAACATCATATGAAAACATATGGGATGCAGCAAAAGTAGTACTAAGAGTGAAATTTATAGCAATACAAGCCTACCTCAAGGAATGAGAAAAAGCCCAAATAAACAATCTAACACTGTATCTAAAAGAACTAGAAAAAGAAGAATAAACAAAGCCTAAAGTCAGTAGAAGGACAGAAATAAAAATCAGAGCAGAAATAGATGAAAGAGAGGCTAGAAAAAGAACAGAAACGTTCAATGAAACTAAGAGCTGATTCTTTGAGACGATAAGTCTCTTTCTTTAGAGGTAGAGATGGCATGTGGGCCGAGATTATAAAATCAGAAAATCCAGACACTCAATCGGAGATCTCCCTGAACTTTAAGCATCTTTTAAGCAATTTCTTAGCATCTTTACTACATTCAAATATGCTGTCCCTTTAACATCTGTTTGAATACGTGTGGCAAAGTCAAAGGACAGCGTATACTAGGCACCACAGGATGATAATAGCTTCCCTGACTTCAACAACAAAAGGCCCAGGAAACCGAGTTATCTTGGGTCCAAGTTGGGAAGTGTTTTGGAGAAATATAGTGAAAAAGTAAATAAACCAGACAAGAATAAAAGAATTGGACAGGGATCTGCTGGCAAAGAAAACTTTTCCCAGCTACAGGCCAATAGAATCTGGACAGAATGAGAAGGCTCACAACTACACCTGGCACCAGGGAGTAAAGTGGAAATCTCACAAAGGAGGCCACTTTGAGGCCTATAAACACCTTGCAAAGCTACTCATTAGGGTTTCAGAACAACAACATGTTTAGGGTGTGTGTGCTCAATATCCGCATGTCCCGGGTTCTCCTCATGACATTTGCCTTACCTATATGTATATTTCCCGAAACCTTTGTTGATTATAAAGCAAAGCGAAGAGAGTAAGAGTGTGGCAGAGGTAAAGAGCAAATTAAAAGCAAAAAACATACTGTAGTCATCATGTTGAGACTATAAAGTAAACTGAATTAACTGATGGACAGGAGATGCTCTTTCTGTAATTTTTTTTAATAAATTAAGAAATTCATAAAATATTCTTCAGCATTGACGGTAATATACAACGCATAGATGAGTTAGTTCAAGCTTTACCTTCAGGGACAGTCATTGACCCTCATAGAGAATTCAGATTCCAGGGGTCAGCTAGTCTTGTATCAGAAAGTGTCACATTTCAGACCTGGCTGTGCGTTTCAGCTATTCATGTCTCTTTAAGCTGTTTAGTCATATCTAGGGCCGGCCCCATGGTTTAGCGGTTGGGTGCACGCGCTCCGCTGCTGGCGGCCCGGGTTCGGATCCCGGGTGCGCACCGACGCGCCACTTCTCTGGCCACGCTGAGGCCGTGTCCCACATGCAGCAGCTGGAAGGATGTGCAACTATGACATACAGCTATTTACTGGGGTATTGGAGGGGAAAAAATAAATAAATAAAATCTTTAAGCTAGTCATATCTTGATAAGCACCACAGGCTTTGCTACTTAGCTTACTGAATATCAGAAATAGCTTTTCATTGGTGAAATGAGTGGTTCGTTTAATTAGCATGAATTTAGAAATGAGCTCTCATTGGTGAAACTGAAGGGATTCTGTATATGTGGATTGGCCAAAACATCAGAGAATATCCTCATACTTAGAGGAAGAAGATAAGAGTCGGGCAAGCGAGGATGTCAGGTGTGATGTCCTGACAGTGCTGCGCCAGCTGCTGGTTTAGGAAAATGTCTCCCTGCCTGTTGCCAGCCATTAGGCACAGGATCTTGCCTCCTTCATATCTGTATCATGTGAACCTTTCATGGAAGGTGTAGCCGGGCATCTATCCGGGTAGCAAGCTGCACATCACCTGATGAATGGACTCTTGCCTAGAGCGCTTCATCATCCTAATACAATGCCACTCATTCTTGGACATCTCTGCCTCCATGTAAAACAGGCAGCACCAACAGCCAAAGGGATAAATGGTTTCACTTAGGATTCCACGTTCACCCCAATACAATGTATGCTATAAGCACTCTATACAACCCCATGTAAACTATATATATATGGAAAGTTCAGTTGGTCCTCCAGGCTTTCAACCACACCCCAGGGCTCTCACACATTACAGTGCTGTGATGTAATCTCAAAACCTCTCCTTCACCTCATGGTTCCAGTAGCAGAAAATAAGGAAAACACAATTTCTTTTCATGGCTTTTTAGTGTCTACAGATGCCATCTCTTCAACCAGACTATCACTTATATTTTTCTACATGCCTCCCGTCCACCCCCCAAATTCGTCTCTGCCTGTTTCCTGAGTCAAGCTCCACTCCACTAGAAGGCCCTCCCTGGTCCTCCCCTCACAGAGTCTCGTCAATCAGTAAAGTCAGGTTGAAGCCCCAGCTCACCTGGACCCCTGTGGAATCAACACACAGACACGGCACACCTGCATCCCTCGTTTTGACAATAATGTTGTGCTGTCTGGAAGGGTAGCGGCTTAACACTTTCATGAGTGTATCTTATCTTCCCTCAAATGCACTGAAAGTCTCTTCAGCATGAGAAGTGTGCACACTTGTCCTGTCAATCCCCCCACTCTTGACAATTTCATGATAACTTCATAACAGCCACTTAATGTCTATTGCATGAACATTGCATGTCTATTGTCAGGTAGAAAAATAAATGAAATGGTTTGTCAATATGAGCAGCAGCTGTAGCTGGTAATCTCATTTTCCTCATTTGCTTAATAAGGTACCAAAAGATACCCACAAACTTTGTGGGTTTCATTTGAAAAACCAAGGTAGCAAGTTACCAATTATATTGAAATCTAATGGTAATTACAGAAGATAAAGAAAAATACATAGTAGATAAAAATCCTAGGATATCATCAATACCGGCGCCCAGACAGATCTCCTAACTTTACAAGGCCTCAGCGTTCTCATCAGGAAATCAGGACTGATACCCGCCCTGGCCCTGTTCATAGGGCTGGTGTGAGGCAGGAGCAAACACTATGCGGAAAGAGCTAAGACAATGACAGCTGTTATTCAGAAACAACATACCAGGAGTACCACTCATTTTGACATTTTAAAAATCTATGTTTAGGGCCAGCCCCGTGGCTTAGCGGTTAGGTGTGCAAGCTCCACTGTTGGTGGCCTGGGTTCGGATCCCGGGCGCGAACTGACGCACCGCTTCTCTGACCATGCTGAGGCCGTGTCCCACATACAGCAACTAGAAGGATGTGCAACTATGATATACAACTATCTGTTGGGGTTTTGGGGGGGGAAGGAGAAGGATTGGCAATAGATGTTAGCTCAGAGCCAGTGTTCCTCAGCAAAAAGAGGAGGATTACCATGGATGTTAGCTCAGGGCTGATCTTCCTCACAAAAAAACAGAAAGAAATGTAGTTATTTTCCAAGTAGGGTAATAAGCTTCTTGTCTACAGACACTATATCCTATAACCCCCGTTTTCCCCAGGATATTACATATTCTGTATACATAACAGACACACAATGAGTACTAAGGAACTGATAAATAAATGGCAAGCAATAGGATATATTGGAGTACATGAGGAAGCCATTTGGGGTAAAAATAATTTGGCCGGAGTTTGTTTTTACAAAGGGGCCTGTCGCCTGCATTGTGTATCTGCTTTCCCATGTCCCAAAGAGAAGAGAATATGCCCTTAAGATAAAGATGCCCTCATTGGCAGAACCTTAAGGATGAGCATTTCTCCCTAAGCTAGGACTTGGTTGCTGCAGTCCTCCTGTGACCACCCAGTTTGAGACAACAGACCTGACACCAGCCAAACCCATCAAGACAGCAGACCTGTTCCCTGCTGTGTCCATCAATTGCTATTCTTGCAGGGCAGTCTGACAGGGTGATCTTGTCACTATAGTAAAAGGGACATTACAATCCTATGTGATACATGCTCTTTGACAGCATACAACCGCTCTGTACACCCCACTTTGTTGATGCCCTTCCTTCCTTAGGGAAGGAAGGCCCTGGGCCATGGTCCTCAAAAGGTGACTCATAATAAACTCACTCTAATTTTGATTTATACATTGATTATGGATTATTTACGTAGACATTTGTTGGTGTAGTCATGGCAGGATTTCAGAGAAACCCACGAGAGACCACCTGGAATCTACAGTGAACTGGCATTGGGTACTAATAGGGGCCCATTGTGCCCTCCAGATCACTGCATTCTTCAGGTGACCCCAGTGAGTTCTCCTGAAACCTGGACCTCCTTATTGTAAGTCAACAGTTCAGAGTTTATTTGAGCTGTTTTCAAGGCTTAAGGCTAGGTGTCTTAAGGGGGTACTGGTACATTCCCTAGGTCAGAGGAACCTAGGGCGGAATTCCTAGGAACGAGAAATCCAGGGGGAATTTCCTTGACCAGGGGAGCCTAGGGGGCACTTTTGGAGTGAATGGGGGAGGCTGACCTTTTTAATTTGGCTTAAAATTGGAAAGAATTGTGTTTATAAGGTCTGAACAAAACTGCTTGATAGAGAAATGAGAGACTGAATCTGTTCAGCTCCGAAAAAAAGGGACATTGCTCCTCCCGGCCTTTTGGGCATTCTCAGACCTGAAGCTGTAAAACTGCTAGAAGAAAACATAGGGAAGAGGCTCCTCCACATTGGTCTTGGCAATGATTTTGTGGATATCCCACCAAAACTGCAAACAACAAAAGAAAAAATCAACAAATGGGACTACATCAAACTTAAAAGTTCTGCCCAGCAAAAGAAACAACCAACAAAATCAAAAGGCTGGGAGAAAAGTTTTACAAACCATGTATCAGATAAAGAGTTAAATATCTAAAATTTATAAAAAATTTATACAACCCATAACAAAATTTATAAAGAACTCATACAACCCAATAACAAAAAAGCAATCCAATTGAAAAATGGGCAAAGGACTAAGTAGACATTTGTCCCAAGAAGACATCCAAATGGCCAACACGTACATTAGAAGGAGCTCAATGTCACTAATCATCAGGGAAATGCAAACCCAAAGCACAAAGAGCTATCACCTCACACCTGTAAGGGTGGTGATCATCACAGTGACAAGAGATAATAAGTGTTGGCAAGGATGTGAAGAAAAGGATACCCTTGTGTGCTGTTCATGGGGATTTAAACTGGTGCAGCCACTATGGAAAAGACAGTGGAGGTTCCTGAAAAAATTAAAAATAGATACACTTCAGTGTATTTATCTGAAGAAAATGAAAACACTAACTTGAAAAGATATATGCACCCCTGTGATTATTACAGAATTATTTATAATAGCTAAGATATGGAAACAACCTAAATGTCCATCAATAGATGAATGGATAAAGAAAACGTGGTATGGGCCGGCCTGGTGGCATAGTGGTTAAGTGTGTGTGCTCTGCTGTGGCAGCCCGGGGTTCAGATCCCTGGCGCGCACTGCCTCACTGCTTCTCAGGCCATGTTGTGATGCAGTCCCATATAAAGTGGAGGAAGGTGGGCACGGATGTTAGCACAGGGCCAGTCTTCCTCAGCAAAAAGAGGAGGATTGGCACATGTTAGCTCAGTGCTGATCTTCCTCACAAAAAAAAAGGAAAGAAAATGGGGTATATATTTACAATGGAATATTATTCAGCCATAAAAAGGAAAAAATCTTGCCATTTGCAATGTCATGGATGGACCTTGAGGTCATTATAGTAAGTGATATAACTGAGACAGAGAAAGACAAATACCATTTGATCTCAGTTATACATACAATCTGGCTCTGCAGTTTCTCACCAAATTGCCACTGGCAGGCCGAGTCAAGTACCGATTTTCTTTAGTGAATCCAAGGGAATGCCTCTCAGAAAAGGCTTTTAACTGCAGTGTGTCTTGGAATTTATGTGTGAGACAGTCTTAATTCCTAGAGCTGAGAGAGGTTCTGCACGGTCTCAGATCCAGAAATGGAAGACAGAGATAGTTTGGCTCAGCTCTAGGGGCAAGACTCTAAGGGCTCTGCAGTTTCTTGCCAAACTGCCACTGGCGGGCCGAGTTGAGAACTGGCTTTCTTTAGTGAGTCCGAGGGAATGACTCTCAGAAAAGGCTTGTAACTGCAGTGTGTCTGGGGGGTTATGTGTGAGAGAGCCTTAATTCCTAGAGCCGAGGGAGGTTCAGGTCAGTCTCCATTTTAGGAATGGAAGACAGGGATAGTTTGTCTCAGCTCTAGGACCAAGCCTTTAAGGGCTCTGCAGTATTCCTGCCAAACTGCCACTACCAGGCTGAGTGGAAAATGGGCGTTCTTTAATGAATCCGAGGGCATGCCTCTCAGAAAAGGCTTGTAACTGCAGTGTTAGTGGTGGCTGTGTGCCTTGGCAGTTCTGGTGAATGGCTGAAATTCAGTGTTCAGATTATTCAATGTCATGATTTGGGATGTTCAAACAGAAACGGAGCCCCCTGTTCTGTGCCCAGATGGGAATTTATAGAGATATCATGAAGAGAAGTTCAAATTCAGATACAAAATTCAGTTGATTTTCTACATACCAACAAATAATTGGAATATGAAACAATACCGTTAACAACACACACACATACACAAAGAAATCCTCAAGTGTAAATCCAATAAAATATTTACAGATATCTGTGGAAAAAAATATGAGACACTCTTAAAAACAATAAAGGAAAAATAAATCGATTGAGATATATTCCTTGCTCATGATCAAAAGTCACAATATTATTAAGATGTCAATTCATCTTAAATTGATCTAAAGATCCAGTGCAATTCCAATAAAAATCTCACCAAGCTATTTTGTAGATATTGAAGAACTCATTTGAAACCTTGAGTGGTCTAGACAATCCTGATGAAGAACAAATTGATGAACTCACACTTCTCAATGTCAAGATTAATTACAAAGTCAAGAGACTGTGATATTTTACAATACTACAATAATCAAGAGACCGTGATTTTTTTTTTATAATTTTATTTATTTATTGTTTTCCCCCAAAGGCCCAGTAGATAGTTCTATGTCATAGCTGCACATCCTTCTAGTTGCTGTATGTGGGATTCAGCCTCAGCATGGCCGGAGAAGCCATGTATTGGTGCATGCCCGGGATCCAAGCTGTGATATTTTAAAATGAATGGGGCTGGCCCCATGGCTTGGCGGTTGGGTGTGCGCGCTCCGCTGCTGGCGGCCCAGGTTCGGATCCCGGGCGTGCACCGAAGCACTGCTTCTCTGGCCATGCTGGGGCGGCGTCCCACGTGCAGCAGCTGGAAGGATGTGCAGCTGTGACATACAACTATCTACTGGGGCTTTGGGGGAAAAATAAACCAATAAAAATTAAAAAATAAATAAAAAATAAAATGAATAGACATAGAGGTAAATGAAAAAGCACGGAAAGTCCACACACAGACCTCTGCAAATACAGACAACTTGATCTTGGTCAAGACAATAAATGCACTCCAACATAAAAAATAATAGTCTTTTAGGTCTTTAGTCATCATCAACCATGGTGATGATAAAAAAGGACGACCCTATGGAAATAAATGAACCAAGACACCAACTTTGCACCTTAGACATATATTTTCTCAAAATCACTCATCAACTTAAATATAAACTGTAAAAATCATACTGGGAAACAGGAGAAAATCTTCATGATATACAGTTTGATGATTAGTTTTCATATACAACACAAAAAGCACAATCCATGAGGAAAATAATTGATCATGTGGACTTGGTTAAATTTAAACTGTCCAATCTGGGAAAGACGGCATTCACAGAGTGGAAATACAAACTCCTGACTAGGATAATACATTTGTAAAACACATATCTGCAGAAAGACCTGCATGCAAAATAATCAAAGAACCAATCAAATGCTGCAACAAGAAAACAAACTCCCAAAATTAAAATAAATAGACCAAAATGTGAATAGACAAGTTACCAAAAATATATATATACATGGCAAATAAGCAAATAAAAATTGCTCAACAACAAGGAATTATTGGAAAATAAAATCCATTGTGCATTAAGAAAAAGCAAATTAAAACACCAATGAGATACTCTACTCTTCTAGTAGAATAGCTAAAAAACAAAAACTGACAATACTAGTTACTGGTGAGGGGTTAGGACAATAAGAAATCTCATTCACTGCTGATGGGAATACACACAGTACAACCTCTTAAGAAGACATCTTGTTAATCCTTGTGAAGCTAAATATAGTGTCACTATATGGTGCACCAATTGTGCACCAGTGTATTTCTCCAACTACTGTGAAAATATACATCCACACACAGACCCCTAAGAACATCTAAAAAGCAGCTTTATTCACAGTGGCCAAAACCTAGAAGGAACCAATATGTCCTTTAACAAGTGAATGACACCCAAGCGTGGGACACTGAGTGAAGACACTTGAGGCACACATGGGCTACAGGCAGAGGGTAAGGAAACACACGAGTTCAGACAGGGGCTAGAGGAACAGTAAATGAAAACACTGGTTGTCTAGATAGGCTGGAGGCACAGAGAATGTAGACAAACATGAGCTGGCATGGGCTGAAGCACAGTGGACAGGCACACTCAGGGGTGGAAAGGGATGCAGACACATGGAGTGAGAGAGACATGTGAGGTCTGGTATAAAATGTCGGCACAGGAGATAGAAACACTCGAGGAAATGTATGCGCTGCAGGTATATAAGAGAATTACATTAGTTGTCTGACATGGGTTTTAGAGAGAGGGGATGGAAACTCATGTGGGTTGGCAAGGGCTACAGGAACAAGGAATGGAGAATTTTGAGAGGTGGTATGGACAGAGGGGAGAGAAAATCTTGACAAAACAAAAGGGCAGACATGGGCTGCAGTCATATGAGATGGTGACACTCGACACAAGATATGAGCTTCAGGTAGAGGGACGGAGACACACAAAGGCTGGCATGTTTGCAGATCATGGGCTGGACACGTTATGGGGCAGACATGGCTTGCAGCACAGAGTTTAGTAATATACTAGGGAAGACAAAAGATACCAGCTACATCTGTGTGTAGCCTTAAATGAATGTATGAGTAAGGAAGAAAGACAGGAAATCCACAATCTCAGCTTCTGTCCCAAGAATTAAAAGAGAATAACACTGGAAAAAATACAGATAGGAAAAAATAATAAAGATAAGAATCAATGAAATAGAAAAATACTAAAGAAATAAATCAGGCTAAAAGTAGTTATTTTTAAAATATTAATAATGTTAATAAACCACTAGCAAAACTGATTAAGGAAAAGAAAAAGAAGTGAAACACAAATGACCAGTATCAGAAATCAAATAAGAAGTATTGTCTACAGAGTGCTTAGATCTTAACGAGATACACCATTTTGTGAAATACTTAGCACTACGAATTAGACAGCAAAGGTCAAAATTCACTTTATAAAAAACCCATATACTGAAACTGACACACAAAAAAACATAAAATAGGAAAACTGACATATCTACTAAATAAATTGAATTGTTACAACGTCAAGCCAACTAACCAACAAGAACAACAAACACTTTCCACAAGCAAAACTCTAGGTCTGGGATCATTAACTATTCCAGAGAGTAGAGGGAGGGAGGAAGGAAAGGTTCAGATTCCAGATTAGACTGAACACAAAAGTAGTATAGATTTTATTCACATTGAATACAATACAAAGATGATTCTTTACCACACAGGACCTCTGAAGTCACCTTTCCACTATACTACCCAATAAATTGAACCTAGATAAGAACTGGAGAAAAAAAGCACAACACTTAATAAATATTTTTAATACAGTAAAGAAACTGAGGTTATCTAAACAGAAGAGGAAAAGGTTAATAGGTGACAATTACCATCTTCAATGTATGAGGAAGTCCAGAGAAGGCTACCTTTAAAAAGTGGATATAAAGTGAAAATTATTTAAATAACACGAAGAAAAATTTTATCATATGGCAAAGTAATATAGCAGACAATCAACCAATCAATAAAAAACCAATTAATTAATGTATATCATTGATTAGAGATATTAATATTCAACAGAACTAGTTTCTGGAGGTTGTGGAGTTTTTGTCTCTGGAAACTTCTCAGAAACAAACATTAAGCCATTTGTCCTGGATAGACTTTAGACCTTCTCCTGCTGGGGTTCACGACCCCTTCAAGTTTCTTCTGTAATTTTAATCTACTGCTAAATTAAATGAGAGAAGGCATGGTGAAGTCAAATATGAGTGTGGTCTGGGGGGTTCATTAGAGGAGTGGTGGAGAAACAGTGAACACACATGGGATGCCATAGGGTTCTGAGAAGCAGAGGAATAAAAGTATGTAAAGGGCTTGAGACATATTAGGTCCTCAGTAAATAACCATTGTTATCACTAATAATTTATTTCCAATAGTGTAGATAAAAGAAAGTTGGCTATTCTGTCAAAAAAAATCTTACTCAAAAATGTCTTAACTGACTGAAGATTAAATAATCAAAGCTGGCTTTGTTTTTAATCTTTTCTAGCCAGGTAGGGGTCAAGGGAAGCAAGCAAAGGAATTGGGCGACACTTAGGAGAGTCACAAACCTTGAACTTAGCGTAATCTTTGCTTTAGTCTCTTACTATTCAGGAGCCTCTAGATCCAAATGCCAACACATTGAAGTTGTTGGTGAATCTTGATTAAGATTTTGATAGTTTTGGCTGTCTGCTCAAGGAAAGCATCCTTTGAAACCTAAGGTTTCTAAGCCGGTGGTTCTCAATGTGTAGCTGGTTCAGGAGCATCACCTAGGAAATGGTCAGAGACGTAAATTCTCGGGTCCGCCATCCTACTGGATCACAAACTCTGGGATGGGCTCAGCATTCTGTGTTGTAGGGGACCTCCACACAGTTCTAATGCACACTGGAGTTTGAGAACCACTGTCTTAGGAGAAGCCAGTCCTAGGTACAACATAGGGTTAGCAAGGATTCCTCTCTCACCAGGGCTTCTCCTGAGGCCCCATGGACAAAATAAGGATTCTTTTTTATGGTTCTTTTTATAGGAAGAACTATCGGCTCAACTCCAGGCAGCCTTCTTCAGGAATTTTTCCAGTACAACCAGGAGCTCTGAAATTTGGATTCAAAAAAGAAAAAAATATAAAAAATTGGTTCAACGTTCAAGAAATTTTCCTGCTTCAGATTGAGGGTGGAAAAGTAGCTGAAATAGAGAAAATTTTCCCAGAACACTAATCTATCATTTCTTGATGGAAACCACTGACTTCTTTCAGTGGAACTAAACAATGACCAGGAAGGTTATGGTTAGTCTGATGTGTTAGAGGAGAAAGCACAAAGAGGAAAAAAAAAAAAAAAAGGAGAGAGGGAGAGTGAGGAAGGGAGATAGAAACAGCGACCATCAGTTAGAGGTAGTGAGAGGCGGGGTAAAGGAATAGAAGATGCAGAGGGAGAGAAGCAGGTGCCGCTCGGTAGGAAACACACCTGTTGATACTGTGCACGTGTGGCTTTCATAGAAAGGTGTAAGGTTTCTAAAAAGCAAAGAAAATAAAAACAAATCCACCCAATATAGTAATTTGTCCTAAATATTAATTGATCAGGTCTGATCACGCTGATGTCTTCCTTCTCCTTTATTTCATTCCTGTCTCAAATTCTATGTCCTGCCCTTGTCTAAGGCTTCAGAAACACACCACAATTCAAACTTTCACAAGGTGAACTGTTTAAATCATTTCACCTTCTTCTTTCCTTGCCCTTCTGCACAAAATAGATGCCTTACACTGTTAAATTACCTTTCAGTGCCTTTCAAAAAAACTTTAAAAAATTTGATTCTTAAAAGTACAGTTTTAGATTTACAGATAATTGAACAGAGAGTACATAGCGTTCCATACACCCACCGCACTGCCCCTCTCCTCTCCTCCAAGCCCCATCTCCCCTATTATTAACACCTTGCATTAGTGTGATACATTTGTTATAATGAATGAACAATATTGATACATTGTTATGAACTACAGAGCCTAGTTTGAGGGTCACTCTTTGTGTTGTACAGTTCCATGGGTTTTGACACACATATAGTGACATGTAGCCACCATTATGTACAGAACAGTCTCACTACCCTAAAAATCCTCTGAGCATCAGATTAGCTGTTAATGGCTTTTTAAAATATTAAGTTGTCAGAATAACGTAAATTTTTACGATGAAAAATGTTCCACAGGTGCTAAGTTTTGTTAGTTTCACTATTATGATCACTATTAGAAATAATGGAAAAAAATGAATCCCTACATAAATAGCAAAAATCATAGAATTTGAAAGATAAAAAGATCTTGAAGATGAGGAAACCCCATATTCTTCAAGACCCTGCCCTCCAGTCTCTCAGCTTTCTGTGTCATTTATCTGCCAAATCCACTGAGGAGAAAGAAAGACATCGATAAAGAAAAACAAAGCAAAAAACAAATTTTGGTTCTAAGTGGTCCTCTTGAGCCCAATTTAATCAAACACGGATTCTTTTTTATTGCCTATTTGCATCAGGAACATAATTACTAGCTGGAGCCTAATTTGAGAATATTCATTATGAATGAAATGTCATATCTAAGAACAGAATGGAATTCACTGAGGCTTTATTCTTGGAACATTTGTAGGATTAAGTCAGGACACACTGTGAGAGTGATAAATAAGTTCTGTATATTTTTATTCTCCAAGACCATGGATTTCAGCCACACTTTATACCCATGTACTTTGCAACAATGAAAAACAATTAAACAATGACCTTGAATATTTAGCCCTCAGATTCATTAGTCTTTAAAATATAAATTGAGCAATTTAAATGTAGATGACTGAAAGACTATGGAGATTTCTAGAATGTCACATTAGGTCCTTTAGAAGTGAAGAATTGACTCTATAAAACATTTCTATTCCTTGTCATACCTTGACAATAGTGCTACTGTGACTCTGTTTTAAAGAGGATAATGCCAGGGTTTACTTTAATTTACACGTTTTTAAGTATGTGTACTTAATATTTCTCAGTCTCTTGAAAACTTTTATCATTAAACTCAAACTTCATTTAAATCACCAGACCTATTTGATGAAGTCAACATGATGATTTACTTGCAAACTCCTCAGAAAATTACTAATTTAACCTTACTTTGGATGATCCATTCTAGAACTCAAACTGGATTTGCCAGGCCCGTCAAAACGGCTCATAGCTCTGTGTTTGTACATTTATCTGGGAAGATAGCAACTAAGGGTAATTGTTCTTCCCAGATGCTTTCTTTACCTCAAACAGCAATACTTCCAAAGTTTTAATGAAAATGTGGCCAATTTGGTGAAAACCAAGTGACTTGTTTGTTTTAGCATGCCAATGAGATTAAGAAAATAAGTATTTTAATTATTGTTATTGATTATAAAAATCAGAAGAAAACAAACTTCTTTGTCCAAAGACATTTCTGCAAGTGAAATTGTCTAAAAAACTGACAGCTCGCCTCCTCTTTTAACCACTAAACCATAAGAAATGTAATACCGTGGGCAAACACTTGAGCACCATCACCTGCACAAGTCCCCAGCGCTGTCACCCCATCAAGGTCACAGATCAGGGTGAGGAGTTGGTGGAGGGAGACGGCTTCGCACTCAGCGTCTTTCCTTCCTGGGTCAGAACTCGGTCCCAGCTGCTCGCTGTCTAGTCTTCTGGGGAAGCAGAGAATTCTTCTGGGGACACGACACACTTCAGGTGTTAAGAATGTCATCATTCTTTTTTAAACAAATGTTAGATCATGTGACGCACTTCTCAGGACAGGAGGAGCCGCCTCAAGGGAAGGCAGATCTTCTCCAGGAGATGACGGTCATCCAGGGAGAGCAGAGCCAAGGGCTGCAAAGCGCCAGCCAGCTCCTGCTCTCCTCTCATGGACACCTCGGTCACCACGCGCCCATGCCCAGGCCGTGCCCCCCCCAGCCGTTCCCATTGTATCCTCGGAGGCCCGCGCATGCGCAGGACCGGCGCTCAGAGCGGCAGAGGGGCCGGCGAGCTGGAGAGCTGCGTGATGCATGCACCGGAGGCAGGGTCCCTGGTGCGGAGGTGGCGGCTGCGCTGGTTTGTGTGTGGGCATTGGCGGTTTCTGGATCCTTCCTCCAGGATTTTCAGCGCTGTGGAGCTCTCCTTTCTGCAGTGTGGAGGAGCGCTGGGCAGGAGGCGGCGCCGAGGTAGGCGGTGGGCGGCGGGCGGCGGGCTCCGCGAGGAGATCTCCGCCGCTGATGGCGGGAGCGCGGTGTCCGGGGCGGCGGATGGGGACGGGGCTGCTGGCGGGCTGCCTCAGGCGGGGGAGCCAAACCTCTGTCCCTCGGAGGAGCAGAGGAGCGTCGCCTGGCCGGCGGGCCCCTTTGCCTTGGCGTGGCCCCACCTCGGCAGGGCCTCCTGCCCACCCAGCAGAGGTGCAGGGGGCGGCAGGGAGTGCCTGCCCTCTGTGTGTGCCCTTGAGTTCGCGCTCCCCCAGGACCCTGTCTAGGCCAGGTCGCGACATCCCGGTGTGAACACTTTCCTTCAGAAGACAGCCAGTGGTCAGCGCTCCTCTGCCTGACTCCGCGCAGGCTATTGGGCTCCTCACTGCGTTCTTTAAACAAATAAGCCTTCCTACTTCTTTGGGACACTTTTATAGAAAAGCCTAATCCCATTAATGGTTTCTGATAATTGACTCTATATTTGCAAGGCGAACTTTGAAGCCTGTGAATTGTTGTAAACTGCATTTAATGAAAGGAGCTTTAAACAATCCTTGGTGAAAATTATGTAACTTCCTAATAACTCACCTTTGGTTAAGATAGATTGATGACTGATCAATTGATGATTGACATAATGTGTATGGAATTTAGGTTTCAGTGGAAAGGTTTTTCTTGGCAGTTGGTGCTAAAATTAAAATCGGATAAGGAGGAGGTTTTTAGAAGTAGTATGTAGTGTGTGTTTTGTCTCCGTACTCATTTAGAATTGTAAGAATTTAGATTTGGAAAGCCCATAGAACAAGAATTTTGAAATTTTGATTTGACTGACATGGTGAAAGATCAAAAGGCCAAATACGGTAGGATTTCATTTATATGATATTCTAGAAAAGATAAACCATAAAGAAAGACAACAGATCGTTAGTTGCCATTAGTTTTAATATTTAGTTAATTATTTAATTTAATAGTTTAATCATTAGTTTTAATATTTCTGATTAAAAAAATACATTTTAATGATAACATCCTAATTATGCTTTTGGATGATTACAGAAGTTAATAACCTATTAAATTCTGCAGTAGGAACAAATGACTTGTTATTGGTGTCTTTGAAGTGTAAGTATTGGTGGTACTGAAATTTTTAACTAAGCTTTTTGGATTCTGAACTACTGGTTTTTTTACTAGATCATGTTGGATGTGGCATATTACAAGTTTCAAAAGGCTCTTTAAATTTTTGTAGCAGGCTGAAGCTATTAAATTGTAATGTAAGAGCTTTATAGATGAAACAGGCAAAATACAAAAAGCCATTCATCATTTTATCTTTGTTAAAAAATCAAGTAAATCTTATCATACGCATGAATGACTTTTGGCTAGACAGACCTGAACTTGACAAGATGGACTCATTAGTATGGGGAACTTGTTTTGGAATGTTAAAATGGGAGAAGGTATATTAGTTTTTCCTGAGGGTGACCCGAGTCAATGTGGTGGGTTTAGCTGCTTATATGCTCTTTCTGAGTTACGATCTTGATTAAAAAGCTGGTCATAGACATACTAAGAAATTTGGACGATTTTATGTATCAACATATTAAGAAGTCCTATTTCTCTGATAGTTTCTGATTTCAGGGTGTCTGGGAAGAACAGTTTCTCAACATAGGTACTTTGGAATATAATTTTTGATAGTTGGCTTATTGAATCATAGAATCGTGGAGATGGAAATAATTTTAGTGGTTGTAGAGCCTAAACTCTTCATTTTCCAGGAAATGGAAAGTGAGGTTTCTTGAGTTAAGTCATCCATAGTCTGACTGCTACTTAGCGACAGAGTTGGAAGTAAATGCTCGGATGCTTGTCTCCAGATACTTAGTACAGTGCTCTCTGTGCTGTATACATAATATTAAGGAGACAAACTAATAAGTTGCCTTCTCAGATCATATATGTAGCCAGCAGGGTTGATTCTTTCCCATATGCATTTTTTCCTTTCTTTTTAAAATAACTACTAACTACAATTAATTCATTCTCCTACCATGTCTAATGACTATCCTTATGTGTGTCTCCTTGAGCACACATGGATTCCCTAGAATGGACACCTGCCTGTGAGTGGATTGCTGGGCCAAAGGCTGATGTGCATCGGCAACTTGACGAGCTGCAGCCAAATCATCCTCTGAAGTTTTAACCATTTCCATTCCCACCAACAGTGTATGGGTCATCCTTGCCCTGGGAATTGTCAGATTGGCATTGTCAGATTTTTAAAGGTTTGCCAATCTGATGGGTGAGCAATGATGTATTTGTTTTCCTCTTGTTACAACTGTTTTGACAAATGCAGAGAGCTGTGCCACTACCACATTCAATATACAGAACAGTTCCAGCACCCAGAACTCCCTTCAGCTGCTCTTTTGTAGTCAACTCTTCCCCCACCCTTAACCCCTGGAGACTAACGATCTGCTATCTTTCCCTATGGTTTGTCCTTTCTAGAATATCATATAAATGGAATTCTACAGCATTTGGCCTTTTGAGTCTGGATTCTTTCATTTAGCACAATACATTCATTTTAGTGTTCATCCATGTTGTTGCCTGTATCAGCACTTCCTTCTGTTTTATTGCTGAATGTAGTATCCATTGTATGAATGTACCACAGTTTATCCATCCACCAGTTGAAGGACATTTGAGTTATTTTCAGTTTTGTCTTTTTTGACTATGAATAAAGCTGCTATAAATCTTTGCAAACAAGTTTTTGTGTGAACATAAGTCTTCTTCTCTTGGGTAAGCACTTAAAAGTGGAATTGCTGGGTCACATGGTATGTGTATGTTTAACTTTATTTTAAAAACTGTTTGTGTAGCAAAGTCATGGCCCACAAATGTGTCTTAATCCCTGGAACATAGGACTATATTAGTTTACTTGCCAAAGGTGAATTAAATTTGCAGATGGAATTAAGGTTGCTAATCAACTCACTTCAAAATAGGGCGATTATCCTGGATTATCTAGGTGGGCCCAGTGCATCACAAAGGCCCTTAAAAGGGAAAGAGAAGCAGCAGAGTAGAAAAAGATGCAACAAGGGAAGCAGGGCCAGAGAGATGCAGAGTTTCTGGTTTTGAGGGTGGAGGAGGGGGGCCACAGCCTAAGGAATGTGGTTGTCTCTAGAAGCTTGAAAAGGCTAGGAAATGGATTAACCTTTAGAGTCCCCCAAAAAGAACCCAGCTCTGCCAACACCTTGATTATAGTCAAGGAAACCCGTGTCAGACTGTTAACCTACAGAACTGTAAAACAATAAATCTGAGTTGTTTTTAAGCCATGAAATTTGTGCTAATTGGTTACAGCAGCATAACAAACTCCACTTTAAAACTGTTTTCCAAAGAGGCTGAACCACTTTGTGTTCCCACCAGCAATGTAGGAGTGTTCCAGTTACTTTCCATCCTCATTAACACTTGGTATGGTCAACCTCTTTAATTCTAGTCATTCTAATAGGTACGTAGCAGTATGTCAATGTGGTTTTTATGTGCATTTTTCACATGATTAATGACATTGAGCATCTTTTCATGTGCTTATTTGCCATCTGTGTATCGTCTTTAGTGAAGTCTCCAAATCTGTGCCCATTTTAAACTTGGATTTTCTTATTGCTGAGTTTTGAGAGTTCTTTATAGTCCTGTCAGATATGTGATTGGCAAAAGTCTTCTTCCAGTCTGTGGCTTGCCTTCTCCATCCTCTCACCAGTGTCTTTGGAAGGTCTGTGTAATGTAACTCGAGAGGCTCCATGTGAACTTGTCTTCCTTGGGAAACAGAGTGAGGTTGGAGCACCTGAGTCCAATCAGACGTTGATCAGAGTTGGGGCCGGGTCTCACTTTTAGTAAACCCAGCCCTTCCGCTTTCCCCTGTTCCTGTTTGCTGTGCTCCTCTCCTTCTGGTTCTAAGTCTGGTAGATCTCTGTCTCCTCTGGTTTGGGAGCCCACAGAAAATTCAGCTATGCCCTTCAGACATCTCAGCGCAGTTCTCCAACCTCCTACCTTACATCGCTTCACAATATGGCACATTCCCTGAAGGTCAGACTAATAGTATGTTTGGCTTCGGCCACTTCCACCACTGCTGGAGGTTTCACTTTGCTTCGTGGAAGCTTTTGGCCTAGTTCCCCAGATTCC
Source organism: Diceros bicornis minor (assembly GCF_020826845.1). Classification (NCBI taxonomy): domain Eukaryota; kingdom Metazoa; phylum Chordata; class Mammalia; order Perissodactyla; family Rhinocerotidae; genus Diceros; species Diceros bicornis. The sequence goes on from NC_080747.1 coordinate 86,138,518, forward strand.
TGTGTTGTACCAAAACTTAGCACAGGTGCTGTGAGGAAGAGCAGTTTGTGTGTCTGAAAGCCCTCAGGTTTCCTCTGCCACGCCAGTCCTGCAGAATCACTACAAGTTTGGCTAGTTTCTCTTTTCCCTAGCCGAGACTCCGGCTGAGCAAGCCAGATCCTCGGCAAGCACCCTGAATCAGAAAACGCCTGCAGGAGAAAGAAAGATAAAAATCCTTGCTCACATAAAAGTGTTTTTCTTCTTTCTGGAATTTTAGTTGGTTGGTTCTGAAGCTCTCTGATGCTCTAAAAATATATCTATAATTTATCTGGCTGTGTCCAGTTTTGCAGCAAGTGTGCTTTCCTGTCTTAGTCTACTCTAAAACAGAAGTTCCCTTGTCATTAGTTTTTAACTCCATCAGTTATACATTGTCAATATTATTATTGTTTGGTAAAGTCATGCTTTCAATGATTTATTCAGATGTTTACCTTTTTTTATCCTGATGATCCATTTTTACATCTTAGCATTTCTTCTATCAATTTTTTGTTAAAGTACATTCATTTTACTTTTTATTTTTTTTCCTTGAGTAATATTAGCTCTGTGCTAACATCTGTGCCAATCTTCCTCTATTTTGATGTGTGTCACCACCGTGGCATGGCTGATGTGTGGTGTAGGTCCACGCCTAGGCTCTGAACCCATGAACCCAGGCCTTGGAAGCAGAGCGTGCTGAACTTAAACCTCTACACTGGGTGGCTGGTCCCCTTAAAGTACATTCATTAGAAGTTCCTTAATGAGCATTTGTTGGTGGTAATACTCTTAGTAAATGTTTGCATAAAAATATCTTTAATTCACCCCAGTTCTTGAGATATGGTTTGATTGGGTATACACTGAAAGTTATTTTCTCTCTGTACCTTGAAGATTTAATCCAACTCTCTCTTGCCTTCCATTGTTAAGAAATGTATCATAGGTCTAAATGTAAGTCTCTGTAAGTGTTCTCTTCCTCTGTGAGGCTTTGAATATCTTCTTTTGTATTTGGTGTTCTTTGGTTTCCCTGGATGGATCTGACTCTAGATTTTTTTGTTTTAATTGTGCTTGAGATGTGTTCAGCTGCCTGAATCTAGAATAGAAGTCTTTTATCAATTCTGGAAATTTCTTTTTGTGTGTGTGTGAGGAAAATCAGCCCTGAGCTCACATCCATGCTAATCTTCCTCTTTTTGCTGAGGAAGACTGACTCTGAGCTAACATCTATTGCCAATCCTTCTCCTTTTTTTGTTTCCCCCAAAGCCCCAGTAGATAGTTGTATTTCATAGTTGCACATCCTTCTAGTTGCTGTATGTGGGACGCTGCCTCAGCATGGCCAGAGAAGGGGTGCATTGGTGCGTGCCCAGGATCCAAACCTGGCCCATCAGCAGCAGAGCGCGTGCACCTGACCGCTAAGCCATGGGGCTGGCCCTGGAATCTTCTGTTATTATGTCTGAATATTCCTTTAAATCATATATATTTATATTATTTGTGAATAACTTCTGTTGGAATATGAATGTCCTTTTTCTTGTGTCTTAGAGGAGGAGAGTTCAATAGGGGAAGCTCACTCTGCCATGATGCTGATGTCACTCTCTTCTATATATTTATATGATTTAATTCAAATATATATACACATACTTATTTATACACATTCAATATATATTCATTAAATATATATTATTTAATTCAACATATTGTTCAATATAATGATTTATATTATTCAAAAAATGTACATATCTTATTTCTATATATGATCCTGTACTTGACCAAACTCAAAGCCAGGCTCCATTGAGCCCTCTTCTTGACTAGGTCTCAATCTTGGCCAATTATAACTATGGCCTCTCAGCACAAATCATTTCACCCCCTCACATGTTATAAGACTTAAACGCTGACACAGTTTCTAACAGCTCAAATCCACATCCTTAGGATGACCCCTGCCCCCTTAAAGTGCCTGCCAGAGAAAGCTCAAGGCAGCCAAAAGAATTGACTGTTTGTTCTGGCCAACACTCGATCATTGGCCCCTGACATCCTTTTCTTAGAGCATTTACCCAAAAGTGCTTACAACTGTGAATATTTCCTTTGTCCTTTTCAGTTCTATATGTGTCTCCAATAACCCAGGAGTGCATTTCTCAAGGTCCTGAGAGTCATTCCTTGAGCTGAGGACAGGGTGTCTGTCCCAGACTCTGTGAGAGGAGAGAAGCGAAACTTTGATCATTTCCAACCAGCAGACACAACTGGCCAGATCACACTGCACTGACCAACACTATAACTTTCCCCTCCCTGACTCGACTGAGCCCCTGCTCACCCCTCTGCCTGCTGCCTCATTCTCCCTTTCAAATGGCCAGTCACTTCTGTACAAATCAAATTGAGTTCAGTTCATCCTGTTCCCTCTTCCCTATTGCAGTGGTATATTACTGATTAAAATCTGTCCTGACCACTTTAACTAGAGTCTGGCTTTGTGTATACTCTATATTTAACACACATACAGATAATCTCATGCATATGCATATATATGCATATACCAACATAACCATGGGCCCTCCAGGACCAGTTCAACTGACTCCTTCTTATCAACAGAGTAGTTAAGAGTTTTCTTTCAGGAACTGAGACCCCTAGTCCAGCTAAGGCCAGTTGAGACCACCAACCCATCAACTAGGCCTGCGCAAATGCTCAATAAATGCCATTTTTTATATCAAGGAGCTAAAAGCTCCATCCTCAGATCATCATAACACTGCCAATTTCTGAACAAACATCAGATGAAGAGCCACAAAGCTTGACTTTGCTTGTGAAGATCATCAATTACCTCATTTCTCCTTACTTCCAATCATCTACCTCCACATGTCAGACCACCCTGCCCTTCATCCCATAAATTGTGCCCCAAGCCTTGCATCGGGGAGACAGATCTGAGACAGACACATGAGCCCTGTCTCCTTGTAGATAAATCTCACAAAATAAAGCTACAATTCTTTTCCCAAAAGTTGATGCCAGAATAATTGGCTTTTTTAATGTGCATTGGGAAAGAGAACCCCAATATTGTGCGGTAACATCAATACATACATATACACTTAATGGATGTTTTATCTTTTCTTTTTTTCTTTGCTGAGGATTCACCCTGAGCTAACATATGTGCCAGTCTACCTCTATTTTGCATGTGAGTTGCCACTACAGCCTGGCCACTGATGAGTGGTGTAGGTCTACTCCCAGGAACGGAGCGTGGGCTGCTGAAGTGGAGTTCTCTGAACTTAACCACTGGCCATGGGACCGGCCCATGTCTAATTGTTTTGAAGATGTTACTAGATATGCAATTGAAGTTTCACTATGATCTCTTGATTTCCTTGCTGCTCCTTTAGTCCCTCACTTCAGTGTATGTGTTTGTTGCTCCATTTTTCATGCTAGAGGAATTCTTCAAATATCAAGTGGTCCTTGGCTACCTGTTCATATTTCTGTGATGGGAAGAAAACAGCTGAGTAGGATCTCTGTGGGCCTGATGGGGCCTGTGAATGTCTGGACTCATGTTTCTTCAGGGATGTTGAGTGTTGAACTAGTAACAGGCAAACAGTGTTGGTGCCCATGCTAGTCTGTAACAACATATTTATTCCACACATTCCTACAATGACAGACATCATCTGAACACATGGAAATGCTGACAACAAACCTACACACACACTATTTGCAAATGACCATCAGCATTCAGACTGTAAACTACACCTGATAATGCACACTGATACTCAGAACATACACACAAACTCAGACACACATACAGACCACTCAGAGCCCACAGTGACTTGAATTCTCTAAACACACACAGACATCAACAAAACACACCTTCTGGGTAGTTTTAAGCCATGAAATTTGTGCTAGTTTGTTACAGCAGCATAACAAACTCCACTTTAAAACTGTTGTCCAGGGGCCGGCCCCATGGCTTAGCGGTTAAGTGCGTCCGCTCTGCTACTGGCGAGCCGGGTTCGGATCTCAGGCCTGCACCGATGCACCGCTTCTCTGGCCATGCTGAGGCCACGTCCCACATACAGCAACTATAAAGATGTGCAACTATGACATACAACTATCTACTGGGACTTTGGGGAAGAAAAAAAGTAGGAGGATTGGCATGGATGTTAGCTCAGGGTTGATCTTCCAAATAAATAAATAAATAAATGAATGAATGAATGAATGACTGTTTTCCAACCACTTTGTGTTCCCACCAGCAATGTAGGAGTGTTCCAGTTACTTTCCATCTTCATTAACACTTCTTATGGTCATCCTCTTTAATTCTAGTCATTCCAATAGGTACGTAGCGGTATGTCAATGTGGTTTTTATGTGCATTTTTCTCACGATTAATGACATTGAGCATCTTTTCATGTGTTTATTTGCCATCTGTTTATCTTCTTTAGTGAAGTGTCCAAATCTGTGCCCATTTTAAACTTGGATTTTCTTATTGCCGAGTTTTGAGAGTTATTTATTGTCCTGTCAGATATGTGATTTGCAAAGGTCTTCTCCCAGTCTGTGGCTTGCCTTCTCCATCCTCTCGCCAGTGTCTTTGGAAGGTCTGTGTAACATAACTCGAGAGGCTCCATATGACCTTATTTTCCTTCGATGAGAAACATAGTGAGGTTGGATCACCTGAGTCCAATCAGACATTGATCAGAGTTGGGGCTGGGTCTCACTTTTAGTAAACCCAGCGCTTCTGCTTTCCCCGTTCCTGTTTGCTGTGCTCCTCTCCCCCGCACAAGGGTCTGGTTCTAAGTCTGGTAGATCTCTGTCTCTTCAGGCTTGGGAGCCCACAGAAAATTCAGCTACTCCCTTCAGATATCTCAGTGCAGCTCTCCAGCCTCCTACCTTACATCGCTTCACAATATGGCACATTCCCTGAAGGTCAGACTAGCAGTATGTTGGACTTAGGCCACTTCCACCACTTCTGGACGTTTCACTTTGTTTTGTGGAAGATTTTGGCCTACTTCCTCAGATTCCTGTGCGGAACCAAAACTTAGCACATGTGCTGTGAGAAAGAGCAGTTGTGTGTTTGCAAGCCCTCAGGTTTCCTCTGCCACACCAGTCCTGCAGAATCACTACAAGTTTGGCTAGTTTCTCTTTTCCCTAGCCGAGGCTCTGACTGAGCAAGCCAGATCCTCGGCAACCAGCTAGAATCAGAAAACGCCTCCAGGGGAAAGAAAGATAAATATCCTTGCTCACATAAAAGACTTTTTCTTCTTTCTGGAATTTTAGTTGGTTGATTCTGAAGTTGTCTGATGCTCTAAAAATATATTTATAATTTATCTGCCTGTGTCCAGTTTTGCAGCAAGTGTGCTTTCCTGTCCTAGTCTCCTCTAAAACAGAAGTTCCCTTGTCATTAGTTTTTAACTCCATCTGTTATACATTGTCAATATTATTATTGTTTGGTAAAGTCATGCTTTCAATGATTTATTCAGATGTTACCCTTTTTTATCCTCACGATCCATTTTTACCTCTTAGCAGTTCTTCTATCAGTTTCTTTCTTCTTAAAGTATATTCTTTTTCACTTTTTAAGTTTTTTTCCTTGAGGAAGATTAGCCCTGAGCTAACATCTGTGCCAGTCTTCCTCTATTTTGTATGTGGGTCACCACCATGGCATGGCTGATGAGTGTTGTAGATCCACTCTTGGGATCCAAACCCATGAACCCAGGCCTTGGAAACGGAGCGTGCTGAACTTAAACCACTACACCAGGTGGCTGGCCCCCTTAAAGTATATTCTTTAGAAGATCCTTAATGAGCATTTGTTGGTGGTAATACCCTTAGTAAATGTTTGCATAAAAATATCTTTAAGTCACCCTAGTTCTTGAGGTATGGTTTGATTGGATATACACTGCAAGTTCTTTTCTCTCTGTACCTGGAAGATTTATTCCAACTCTCTTTTGCCTTCCATTGTTAAGAAATGTATCATAGGTCTAAATGTAAGTCTCTGTAAGTGTTCTGTTCCTCTGTGGAGCTTTGAATATCTTCTTTTGTATTTAGTGTTCTTTGGTTTCCCTGGATGGATCTGGCTCTAGATTTTCTTTTTTTTTTTTTTTTAGTTGTGCTTGAGATGTATTCAGCTGCCTGAATCTAGAGTAGGAGTCTTTTATCAATTCTGTAAATTACTGTTATTATGTCTGATTATTCCTTTAAATCATATATATATTTATATTATTTAATTAAATATATATAAACATACTTATACATATTCATTATATATTCATTAAATATATATTTATATTATTTAACTCAATATATTATTCAGTCTAGTGATTTGTATTATTCAAAAAATATACATATATTATTTATATATGTAGATTCCTGTACTTACTGTTTGTACTGGGAGAAACACAGAAGAGATAGAAACAGACTGGATTAGACTTGTCTGAACTCCTATCACGTAGGACTTGAATCATTCAACAAATGAGCCATTAATGGCGGCTATACCACTGGGATCACTTCTCCTTCCTTACCATCGCCTCCCCTCTCTGCTCCCACTCTAGTTACAGGGCAAGTTACCTGTGGCTCCTGAGTGCTGCTCCTTGGCCTGGAAGGGCCTTCCTTCACGCCATCCACCCTGTGAGCTCACCTTACCCTTCAAGACTCGACTCCAGTGATGCCTCCTTGGGAAGCCCTCCCTGACGTTCTATCTCCCCAGACCTGCTCTAGGCCACCACCCTGCCTCCTGCCCACGTCCATCACTGCCTGGCACCTTGCTGGGCCCCCTTGTCTGGACTTCCTGTCCAGCCCAGCCCCTCAGGAGCGGAGGAAATGCTTAGGCTCAGGGCAATGGAGCAGATTCCTGGACTGTGGTGACACTGCCCACCCCAGGAGAGGTCATTCTTTGGGCCTCTTCCAGCTTGGGCCCAATGCAGCTCAGGGGGAGCCAGGACACAGGGAGGCTGGCTCTGGGCTCAGCAGATCACAGGGTCGGCCTAGGGAAAAGGCACAGGGGGCCACACACAGGGGCTCGGGGCAAAACTCCAAGTCGACAATACCCTTGCTAAGGGCAGCAGGGGCCAAAGGCAGCTGCGCAGGCCGCAGGACGTGCTGGCGAGCCTTTCATCTGCTCAGAGAGTCCCAGGGCTGGATAGAAGGAACTCAGGAGGCCCATCTGAGGTGGAGGCCACCTCGGGGGCATGCAAGCAGAAGCTGAGGGTCCCACAGCAAGTGGAATCTGAAGAGGTGACTCGCAAAGTCCTTGCGGCTCTAACGTCTCCGAGTTGGACGTCAGTCCCCTCAGTCACAGCCTCTAGCTGCCCCCTCACAAGGCTGTGCCTCTCAAACACCGCTCCCAAGGAGAGTGGAGGCTGAGGGTGAAGGCAACTTCCTACCTGTGAGAACCGCTGTGATCACGGCCTCCCGCAAGGGGCCAAGGATGATGAGAAAGGGACAGAGGCACTGACCCACATGACTTCCCCTCGGATGCTGAACATGCTTGTGATTCACCAGGCCAATCAGTATCTGTCCCCATCCTCCACTCCTCTCTCCCCAAAAGGACATGTCAGTGTTTACTATGACATCCACAGACACATCAAGGGCATCTGGGAAGAATCATGTGTACATCTGGAGAGAAGGGAACTGTGAAAACCAGTAATATCTGCATCCATGTGTGCAGATACTGACATCCACATACAGCTGTCACATTCCTCCAGCAGCCCTGGAATACTCTGCAATCACGCTGGCAGATTTTGGCACATGGTAGCCAAACCAACTTGTGGTGTCCCCAAGTGCCACCACTGCTGGGGCCTACCATGAGGGTGGGAGGAGGCAGGGTGCCATGCCCCATCTCACAAAAGTCTGGCTGGTGTCCAGGAGGTTCTCACAGCCTTCGACAATCATGCCCCCCATGGCTATGTTTTCCTGGATGCTCTCTGTTTCATTTACTTCATTGTGCATTATCCTGTGGAGAGAGAAAATGTCAGAGACAGGCTGCCCCCACCTCTCAGCGAGAAGGTAATGCCAGGCCTCTGGCCAGACCTAGGAAGAAAGCCTAGGATTCTCAGGTGGATCTTGTGTTCACAAAGGGGGAGAGAGCATGCATATTGAATGCCCGCTCTGCCGGGCACTCTAGGGGCATGATCTCCCATCATCCTTTTGATAGCCCAAGGAGACAGGTGTTGGAAATGTAAATGGAGATTAATAGCTAGAAAGCAGGTCTGATTTAAAAGTCTGAACCACGTGGAACAGAGATGGCAAAACTGGGAGGACAGGAGTACTGGAAACAACCTTTCTTCATTACTCTGATCTCCACACCACTACTGGGCTTATCTCCATCCATAGAACTCCACCCACCCATCCTTCCGCAGGGCCTTTGCACTTAATGTCTCCACCCCTCCCCCAATGCACTTTATACAGTTGCTTCCTTAATGTTCGGGCCCTGGAATGACTTAGTTTTGGAGCACCTGGCAATCCAGCTGGCTCACGGAAAGACTGACTCCATTAGGCTCCAGCACATCTTGGGGGGAGCAAGACACACCTTGCCCCTTAATCTAGAAAGAAGGACAACTCTCTTATTTGTCCTGTTCTGACTGCCGCAACACCCCTCCTCCAGGAGGTGGCGCCATTTAACTGCTTTTTAAAAATAGCATTGGCGGTGGGGCCGGCCCCGTGGCTTAGCGGTTAAGTGTGCAAGCTCCGCTACCGGTGGCCCGGGTTCGGATCCCCGGTGCTCACCAACGCACCGCTTCTCCAGCCATGCTGGGGACGCGTCCCACATACAGCAACTAGAAGGATGTGCAACTATGACACACAACTATCTACTGGGGCTTTGGGGAAAAAAAGGAGGAGGATTGGCAATAGATGATAGCTCAGAGCCGGTCTTCTTCAGCAAAAGAAAAAAAGGAGGATTACCATGGATGTTAGCTCAGGGCTGATCTTCCTTACCAAAAAAAAAAAAAAAAATAGCAGTGGTGGGAAAAGAAGCCTGTGAGTTACCAACTTTGCTAAGAGCCTTGGTGGGTTTTCAGGAGTCTTAGGAGGTTAGTAATCATGTGCGGAGGAGCTTCTGGAGAAATTACCCCACCTACTCCAAGAAAGGCACAAAACCTCTTATTTGTCTGCTGATGCCTCAAATTCTACAACCACGACCAGATCACCAAGAGGGCTGGTTCATGTGTGTAGTAGTAGACACTGTCCAGTTTAACCCTCCCAGCAATGAGAGATGACACTGGTCGAGCTGGATCTCTAATTAGTGAACTCAGCGTGATGAGCAAATTACTGGGCCCCTCTGACCCTCAGTTTGCTCACCTGTAGAAGGTCGGAGTGAGGATGGAAGAGAATGCATTTCACTTGCTGACCTCAGGCCCAGCACATGGCAGGCGCTTGAGTAAAGGGCCGTGATCGCTGTTGCTAGTATCACTGGTTGCAAAGGTGTTATTATAAAACTATTATTATCCGTTGTTTTCTGGTTATCAGACTGGGGCATGGAGATGGGGTCTCTTCCTTAGGAGCCTCAGTCTGTCTCTCCCAGCAATGCTCTTCTCAGCAGCCCAGGCCCTAGCCCTCTTCTGGAAGGGACGGGGCACAGGGAGGCACCTTTCAAGGATATGCTAGTTCCCTGGATAGGGATTCATATTTGGAGGTGAGCAAAAGTAAGCAGAACCATTTCTTTTGACGACGGTGGGGATTTTGCTGAGGAGGGCTGTATTTGCTACAAACAAGGGGGCGATCCCAGAGTAGCAACACTAGTTTCACTGTTAGACAAGTGCCAGCTGCAGCTGCTCAGGACTCCTGCCAGCCCCAACTGGAGTTTGTGCTGAAAGCCACACCATCCAGGCAGCTGGGGAGGAGTTCCCAAGGCCACAGGCTCCCGGGGGAACTGGAAGTGACGACCTGGGTTACAGTGAGCCCAACAGATGAGATTCAGGAGAAAAAGCGGGACAAAGGCCAGAGGTAGGAGAGACCCAGCCCCAGGCGAGGAGTGTTTCTGAGCACAGCCAGAGAGGGTTGGTTATCTGATGGCTTCATGCCTGGCTGGGAGCTTTCCTCAGTCCCCCAAGGGGAGAGAGGAGCATGAAAGGGCTGCTGTCAGGGCGATGGGAAAACTCACTTCTGTGCCATTAAGGTTGTGTTCAGGCCAGATGCAGGTGATCAGGTGGAACAAAGGATGAGTAGGCTTTGGGAAAGGGGATCAGAATCTTAGGATAAATGCCTTGGCACCCATATGCCTTCCTCGCAACTGCCCGCACCGGGACAGGGCATCCCACAGGGATGAGGAGCCTCGCTGGAGCCCCAAGTCTTCTCCTTGGGGAAGTGTGCAGGATTTGGCTCCTTGGGGTATGAGAGGACTGGGGTCCCCACCCCACAATGGTTTCTGTTAGTCTGCAATCACGCTCTGATTACATCTGCTCCCTGAATGAACCTCCACTCCGGGGCCTGTGCTCTGCCCTAGTCCAGCCTGGTCCTCCCACTGCCAGGCTGGGAGACATGGCCCTACTGGCTGCCTTTTGCTGGACACGGGAAGACATTTAGGGCACTGAGTGTTTGGCAGGGCTGGAGACTGTACTCCACATGCTGCAGAACCACATTCCCTTGCAGCTTCTGGCAGCCCATCACTGCGTATGAGGCTGCTCATCATCTCTTGGCCTCCATAAGGTGCAGACCCCAGGGCTCAGCTCTTGGTATGCAACTCGTTCCTGCCTAAACTCACTCCCGTGGTGATCGCACCACTCATGTGACTTTAAATACCACCTCTGACCTGATGGCTCCTGAATGGCTCGCTCCCTTACACTCCAGACCCAAACGCCCTCCTCCCTTCTTGTCCTCTCCACCACTGTTGTTCATCTCAAGTTCAACACGCCCCCAGTAAAGCTCCAATGAAGCAAGAAAGACTTCCCCTCCACACCTGCCCCTCCAGCACCTTTCCCCATCTTGGTTAGCAGCAACTCCAACCTTCTGCTTGCTCAACCAAAAACTCTCGATTCACTCTTGACTCCCATCTTCTCTCTCCCCACATCTAATGCATCAGAAAATCCTGTTGTTTCCATCTTCAAAAAACACCCAGAATCTGAACCTCCTGCTCACCTTCATACCACCACCTGGTGTAGGCCACCGTCAACTGCTGCCTGTGCTGTTGTAGGCGCCTCCTCCCTGATCCCTCTGCTTCTGCCCAGGCAGAGGAAGTTTCCCCTTGGGCTTTGGGGACTGAAAGAGGGGCAGCAGAGGGGCCTTGACCAGAGGGCTGGGGCCTCTGACACTGGACAAGTCATGGGCTTGTCCACCCATGACACTGCCTGCTGTTGACTGCAGCCTTTGGCACTTGAAGGCCTATCACCCGGGACCCCCTCTGGGGCTCCTATACCACAGGTTGTGACACACTGGCACTGGAGAACAGAGGAAGTTGGCAGAGTGCCTGTGAGTCCCTTGGCGGATCCCCACCCTGGCAGGCGGGCCCACGTGAGTGCTCATGGCCCTTCCTCGAACCCCATCTGTGCCAGGGGCAGCACACCACCCACACAATCCCACCAACTGCCCCCTGGGCTTGAGCTGTGAACTCCTCAGATTGCTCCGTGTCCCTGCTTCCAGGTGGGACAGGCTGGGGGTCCCCCAACACGCACCCCTTGGGATCCTAACCTGAACATGACATTTTACCATCTGGGGCTCAGCAAACTCCCGCTGGGGAGCATCCTCAGCCCTGGCCTGTCCACCGGGGGGGGGCACCTGGGAGCTGAGTTCACCCAGACAGCACCCCCAGTTTAGCCCTGGCGTTCTCCAAGCTGTTGGCTCGATGTGCTCGTGAAAAGTGGGCCAGGATCTCGTGCAGTGTCAGAATGTGCCTGGGAATCTGCAGCAGGGAGAGGCAGGGGGACAGGGACAGAGGCAAGGATGGGGAAGGACAGAGGGACAGGGAGACAAAGGCAAGGAGAGAGACAGTGATGAAACAAGTGAGAGATATAGCAACAATGGAGAGAGGGAGAGAGAGACACCAAGTGGACGGAGAATGGTACTCGCAGCTCCCAGCACTCCCATGAGCAGGGCTGAGGACGGACACCCACAGCACTTCTGATCTCAGACTCTAACGTGGAGGCTCTTCCAGGGTCTTGTCTGGGCCTGGAGCCCAGAGCTTGAGGCTCTAAGCCGGCAAGCAGAAGGGCCTGGAGGTGGGCTCAGGACCAGGAGCTCCCCCTCGCCTTCCCACACTGCCTGCTCTGTGGAGCTGGACAGGCCTGCCATCCGCTGGGTCAGGGGCTGGCTCTAACTCCATTCTCCAGGCAGCCCAGACCTGGGGCCTGTTAGGGCCTGGGGCCTCCTGGCCATGGCCCCCTGGTGCCCCCAGTTGTGGCTTCCTCCCAGCTGGGGCCATCACTGCCATGGCCCCCCAGTAGGCTCCCCAGCCATGCGCCCTCAAGGACAGGGCTAGGTGCCAGCTGGAGCATGGGGTCAGTGAGGAAGGTCTCCAGAACTATCTCCTTGCAGTCAGTTTGGCCTCATAGTGCTTCAGCAGCTTGTCAAAGTCACTGTTCTGCTTGCAGTGGGCCAGGATCTGCAGGCTGTACTGGTGGCTGGAGACCAACTCCTGATAGAAATTGACCATGGGCAGCAGGATGGCCAACAGGTCTGCTCGGTGGGATGCCCCACAAGCCCTTGGTCACCCAGCCCCACCCACGGAGGTCATGGCCAGGCTCAGACCTCCCACCCAGAGACACCCTTGCCTTTGGGGATGACTCTGGCACCACTGCCCTATCCAGGGCCAGATAGGTGGCCCCAGGCATCAGGACAACAGAGTCACAGATCTTTATAGAGATGGGGCCCCGACTAGTCTGACTCCTGTGTTTTGAAAGGTTGGAGAGGGCTGTTGTGGGTGCTGTGGTGTGCCTCGCCGCCTGAAGGGTCTGAAGGGCCACCCAGCTCTGGAGCTTTGGGCGGGTTGGCTGAGGCCTCTGTGGTAAGTGAATTGCAGCTCCACATCCCCCTTGGCCCTTTCCCCCCCATGAGGCCTCCCTCCCAGAGTGCCCCGCCAGTGACAGAAGTGACCCATCCGAGGTCATAAGGTGAGTCAGCAGCTGGCTTGGAACCAGGTCTCCTGAGTCCCCCATTCCAGTGCTTCCCCCACATGACATGCCCTCCCGAGTCTCGTCCCCTCAGCTGCCTGTCCACTTATCCACGTGTCCCTGTCCTTCCATGCCTCCCAAGGTTCAGCAACTTGGGTCTGCTGCTGGCCTGCTCTGTCCCAACCTCTTGGAAACACAGTCCCCTGCCTTCCAGCCCCCGAAAGCCCAGCCAATCTCCCCAAACCTGACCTTCAGTACTTGATTGGCAGGGATGGGTCCACTGAAACCTCTGCTTATAAACTCCATTGAAAAAGAGAAACATGCCTCCTTTGCGATAAACTCTAAGTGGGAGCTTACACAGGGCATTCCACTACCCAAGGGACGGCACCTTCAACCACGTAACTACAGGAAGTGCAGACCTCGTCTTTCTAGGGCCGCTTCCCATTGTGACCTTGGGGAAAAGTGGGGCTCTCTGACTTAGGGAAAGTGAACAACAAAATGTCACACTCAGTGTGGGAGAGGCGCAATGCAGGGGTCCTGCTGTGCAGCCCTCGGGGCCGTCAGGGCGGTTCACCCCGCTCGGAGAGCAGTGATGCAGGGTGGACGGAGTGGGAGCCTTGACCGTGCTTCTACCTTTTGTTTCAGTCATTCTACTTTTGGAAACCTGTCCCAAGGAGATGCTCTCTCATATGAACATTTCAGATGCAGAGATGAATGTTTCTAGTAACAAAAATTTGCAACAACTTTAAGAGCCAAGGATGGGAGATGGCTGCATGGATGATGGCATGCTCACAGGTACTGGGGCATCATACAGCCATCAAAAAGCGTACTTTCAGCATGAGAAAACAATTGTGCTACAATATTAAGTAAAAAAAAAAAACACATTACGATTCAAATTCAATATTCATATGTGTGACATTATGTAAATAAAATGGGGAAAAATCCCAAGATCTGTGCATAGAAAAAATCTGAAGAAAACACAACAAAGTGTTTACAGTGGTTATCTTTGAGAAACAGAACTATGGTTGATACAGCTTTTAACATTTTCTGCTTCTCTAGATTGTCAGATTTTCTCAAATGGGTTCATATATATTATTTTTAAAAGGGAAATGTAGATAAGAAACTAAAAATATATCTCTTCCTCCTAGAAAAACAGCTTTTGCCAATTTGTCTTTCCTCTTCTGCTCCCTCTGAGGGATTCTGTGTTTTTAAGGGGCCGCTGTTACACTCAGGGAGGATGGAAGTGCCGCCAGCCTGGAGGAGTGGGCCCTGGAGAGGGACTTCTCGGGTGGAGGCCGGAGCAGGAGGCCTGGGGACCTCTGCCAGGGCTGCCTGCTCATCCAGGCCCCAGTGGGCCAGCAGGAGACGCAGGCCTTCAGCCCTTGGTAGAGATCTGGTGCAAACACACGATGGCCTCACTGACAGAGGAGGCACAGGGTAAGCTCTGGCCACGGAGTTCCTGCCCCTCCAAGGGGCCCTCGCCCCCAAGTCCAGCAGAGCTGAGGGGACCAGGGAGAGGGCAGGGGCTGCCACCACCGGTGGGACTCTAGCAGCAAACACCTTTCTCAAGTGACACCTTATGTGAAAACCCCATCAGCGGGATGGACTATGTAACTTGTGAAGCCCAGTGCAGAGAAAATATGCAGGACCCCTTCTTTAAAAAATGACAAAATTTCAAGATGGTGACAGCAGACCACTAAACCAAACACAGACTTTTGTAAACATGGGTCACACGCCCCAGAAGCTGGCAGAGGATGGCAGCTGCTCTTGTTGCCAAGCCCTCCTGGCACCCTCAGTGCACACCTGCTGGGGTGACCCTAAGGGATCTTAGAGAAACTCAGGGCTCTGGAGAATTCAGAGGAAATGCCACTGATGATGTGAAAAGAGCTAGGGCTTGAGACCCACGCAGAGCAGGCTCAACTCCGCCTTATGCTGCTTCTCAGCTGTGTGACCTCCAGCAATATGCCTACTACCTCTGAACCTCAGGTCTTTCCCGTAAAATATGAAGGTGAAATGAGGTCACCCCTGTATGTAATGGGAAAATTTGAGGGCTTGGTGCAGAGAAGGTGCTTAGTAAATGCTAGCTCTCCACCACCCCCTTTTGGGGGAAAACTTAGAAAAGCAAAAACACCCAGATTCTCCCAAGCACCTGCCCTGTCACCACCTAAAGAGCCGTGGGGAACATGCCTCCTCACTGGCAGCTTAGCACCAGGCTGGGTAATGGGTCTCTGAGCACCCTCCAGCCACATTGCTGTGGCTCCCCTCCCAGCACCCTTTTCCCCGCCCATGCTACCCGGTCAGCCAGCTCCAGAACACGGCCCGAGTCTCCTCTCCTAGGATGAGCTGTAAGGATGCCAGAGAGACTTTTGCTACTTCCTGCAGCCCCCTCCCCTCCCAACTGTTCCTCCTCTGCCCCTGCTCAACACCCTCAGCTCCTACCACCCTGGAGACCTGGGAACCTCCCCAATGTGTCTGGGATTTGAGCTGAACGACAGAATGGAAGCCAAAGGGACTCTGTCATACACCCCATTTGTGGACAGGCAAACAGGCTCAGAGAGAAAGAGTGAAACCCCTGGGAGTCAGGGCAGCCCCAGCCTAGAAGCCTGTCCCCCTCTTCCTGCAGTGGTCTCTGTCTTTCTCTGCCACATCAGATGCCCCTCCCTGGTCCATTTCTCCATGTGTGTTCTCTGCTCCATCTCTCTGTGATGACCCAGCACTTTGGCTGTTGGAGGCCTCTGGTGTTGTCCTCCTTGGGGAGCTGTCACAGGGGACTGTGCCCTCTCCCAGCAGTTTGTGCACTGAGGGCAAACCCCCACCCTGGGGTCTCACTGAGTACAATAAGAGCAGGGGGTGGAAGGTGCTGAGTGGGTGCAGAGACAACCCTGAGCTGTGTGGCAGACGTCCAAAGATAGTAGCTCAGGAAATCACAAACATGCCACAGAGCCAACTCGCCTCCCTTTTCAGGGCATGTGGCTTTGTCCCCTCAAGACCACTTGCTGAACTGCAGGATGAATGGGCTCTAACCATTGAGCCTATGGAGCACTTTGAGAGCAAAATGGGACAGTTACCCAATCTCCACTTTCGGGTTGCTAAAACTACCCCGGCCTGTGCTTGAAGAGCTGCTGAAAATATCTAATGGAGAAATATTCAGGGCTGATGCAGGCTTTTCTGTTTTTTCAATTCTCTGAGAACCTTGGCACATGAAATAATGGCTGTTCTTGGATCTGAACTCTAAAGAGCTAAGGGACTCACACACACACGCTTGTGGAGAGCTCAGAGACTCGTGGATGCCCAGTCAGCACCCTCACTGCCCTCATGTCAGCACCCCCATCCCAGTCTGCTCTCTTGGCCAGTTCTGGGATTTGCACGCGGTATTCTTTTCTCTTTAGGATGGCAGGGTGTCTGTGTGTGTGTGTGTAAATGTAGTCTGTATGTTAAACTGATGGCGCTCTTCTCAGAGACATCTACAGGACACCTACTCCCCAGGGACCAGAGCAAAAACCAGATGCAGTCAGGTCAGGCTCTCTGCTCCCTGCAAAAGCAACACTGGCAGTCTGGGAGCCTAATTTAAGGATCGGGCCGGGTGGGCAAAGCTCTGGAAAGCTGTGAGCCTGGGGACCCTGCAGAAGCCTTGGGACACGGCCCACCCTTGCTACGAGCCAGTGTCAGGTTGGCGGCAGGAGCGCCAGCCCCACTGACCTCGCAGAGGCTGCCTTTCCTTTATCCTGCAGGTGCCTTCTGGGGATGCATTTGCTTTGGATCTGGGTTGGCTTGGCTAACATCCAAGCCTGCTCAGTTGACCTTTGTCAACGATGGCCATGGAGAGTTGGGACTTTGGCTTATACCTCAACTCTCCGGCTACAGTCTAGCTCTGGCTGCCCAACCTGGCCCAATGCCTGGCATCTCAGCTGAGCCCTGCCCACTTGCCACCCCACAGTCTGGCCTTCTTGGCCCATCACAGTCGAACCCTCGTTTGCCACACCCCTTAGGTGCACTGCTCATTGGCTCCTGCCCCACCCCACTCCCCTCTCTAGAGACAGTGTCTTTAATCCAGAATTCATTTAGTCAGTGCAGTCATTGACGGAGGAATTAGTCCATGGTTTTCTCTCTTTTGTTAGCAGTCAAGGTTTTGCTAAAGATCTCTGTACTTCTTTCTTTTTAAACAGCTGCCACACAACTCAGTTCTCTCTCCTTCATTCTTGATTCCCTCTGACCTGTTCCAAGCCTAAGAGATGCCCATTTCTGTCTCCCTTTGTGCCAATCCTGTCAGCATGTCCTGATGGAGTCTCTGTGGTGGGCACCATGCTGGGCACGGGTGAGACACAGCCAGAGGTGGATAAGTCAGATCCCTTCCCTGGAGGAGCTTCTAGCCTAAGAAGCGGGTCAGATACCCACAGAGGTAACTTATACTCCAACAAGGTGAGGCCAGACCAGAGGTACACACCTCCTGCAGTGGGAGGGTCTCACCATGGAAGCCACAAGCGCTACCCAGAGGTTTAGCAGGACAAAAAAGGAGCCCAATTGGGCTGGCCTTGTGGTGTAGTGGTCAAGTGCACACGCTCTGCTGCTGGCGGCCTGGGGTTCTCATCCCGGGCCTGCACCCATGCACCGCTCGTCAGGCTATGCTGTGGTGGCATCTCATATAAAAGTGGAGGAAAATGGGCACAGATGTTAGCCCAGGGCCAGTCTTCCTCAGCATCAAGAGGAGGATTGGCGTGGATATTTGTTGAAGGCTGATCTTTCTCACACACACAAAAAGGAGCCCAGCAGGTGTGTTATAGAATGGAAGGAATTGGAGCAGAGGGGATGGTGTGAACAAAGATGCAGAGTACGACAGGGTGTTGAGTGCAGGGCAGCAGGGGTGGGGGTGGCAGGAGGAACATGGGAAACAGGACTCAAGGCACAGAGTGGGCCCTGCAGAGGGGCTGACTGGGGAGGGGTCAAGGCAGCCCTCTCCATGACAAAGTTGGTTTGCAAACCTGATTCCTCAGCTACAGTTTTACCTTAAACCCTGAATTAAGATCTCTGCAGTTTCTTGCAGAGTCAGGCTTCCAGGATTCTGAGTGCTTCCAAGCCAGGAAAATACCACGACCATCTCTAAACTCCTACCCTGCCTTCTAGGGTTGCTTGAGCGGTCCCAACTTACTTCCAATCATAAATGGGAGAAAAATAGCTATTAAAACAATGAAATGGTGCCAAACTGAAGATTCTAGAGGAGGGGAGGATTCTTCTCAGAGGAGGATGCTCCCTTTGTTTTAGATGGTCCTTGGAGCTTTCTGGTTACAAAAGATGAGGTCCAAGAGGCCTGTTAGGTGGGAGAGAAGAGACTGAGCAAAGCTGGATAGTTTTGCTTAAATTTTGTGCAGACTTTTGTTTATGTGTCATCTCCCATTACCTCTAGGAAGAGATGGCTATGGGTGGAGGCTCCAGGGCTGGAGAATATAGAGGGAGTAGAGACAGGGCCGATGTCCTCGAAGTGTGACCTGTGAACAGCCCGCTTAGAAGGGCCTAATACCTGGTTTAAAGCTTCGCTGTTGCTGCCCTGAAATTCTTAAGAGCACTGCACTTTCATTTTGCACTGGGCCCAGCAAAGTATTTAGCTGGTTCTGAAAAAAGGTATAGAGAATCGTATATTGTTAAATGATTAACCACCAGCTCTCTCAAATAAAAACTCTGACTGGTAGCACCGGCCGATTTCCATGGTGTAAACATTCCTACCTTGGCCCATTTTAAGCTACCGAAGGGTGAATAACAAGCTTGCAAGATTCTTGAAAATTTCACAAGTGACTTGCAAGTTGGTATGAGCCAGCTCCAGCACATCACTGGACGGGGACGAGGGTCTTGGCAGATAGAGGGATTATGAACACCCCCACCACCAACAAAATGGCAGTTGGGAGCGTGTGGAGAGAGGCCAGTGTGAGGAGAGGAGGTCAGCAAGAAATCCCTGTAGCAGGAAAGGCTGAGTGATAGGAGGGCAGGTATGTCTTCTATTCACATTTAAGCTGTTTTCTGTTTCAGTACTGGAAAACCCCTTGACTGTATCTAAACCATTCAGAAAGTCTGGTCCATACTTGGCTGGTGTCAGGGGCTTGGGGACTGAAGGAGGAGCCAGTTGGGTGTCATTAGGGCTTTCCTGTATACTCTGGTTCTCCTCCTGGTACAAGGCAGGACTGTACAGCCCAGGCCCCTGAAGTCTGGGTGTGGTCATGTGACTCACTTTGTCCAGTGAAACATGAGCAGAGCTGTCAGGCATGATTTGTCATGATCCTTCCCCTGCCATGGGACTGGTGAATTTCCTGATGGTGGAGCCCCATCAGACTGAGTCCCTGTCTCTGAGTGAGAATGTTGTGGAGCAGAACACACAATGGACACACAATGTGAGAGAGAAAGCAATCTTTGTTGTTTATGCCACTGAGATTCGGAGGCTGTTTGTAATTGCAGCAGAATCTAGCTCCACCTGATGGGCACGTGGAGTGACCACACGGGGGCAAGGAGCAGTCAAGACTGAGTGAAGACAGCCACTGTGAGAAGTGATATTAGAAGTCAGGAGAGCAGAATTGGAAACCAGACATGGCTAGGAAAATGGAAGACCCTGAAAATCCTCAGGAATATGTGGGATGGGGTTTGAGGAAGTTTTCTGGCTATCAGGTGGACCATGAGAGCTTGAGGCCATCCAGGTGACACAGTGGTTCCTGAACATGCACCTTTTAGATGGCCCATCTCCCCAGCAAGGAAGGAATCAGTTGTGGGGCAGGTACAGGTCAAGGATCTACAGCCAGGAGACCCAAGGTTAAGCCTGGATTCCAGCGCTGGAAGTGACCTTGGAGTGACCTTGGATAAGTCACTTCCTCTTCTGTGGACATCAGAATTCTCAGATCCCTCCCAGCTCTGACGTTCTAAGACACTCTGTCTTTGTCATGGGCGTCACTCATCACTTACTTGTCTCCTTGGCACCTCCTGCCTACCTGATGGCCTACTTCCTGGGAAATGTGCTCTGTTTCACCTTCCTGGAGCCCCTCCAGAGCACACAGCTGCCCTCTGCCCTGCAGGATGTGTATGTGTGTGTGTGTGTGTGTGTGTGTGTGTGTGTTAGAGAGAGAGAGAGAGAAAGAGAGAGACTATAGCCAGAAAGCTTTACCAAGCTGATCTTTTAAAGTCTTGTTTAAAGAAATCGTTTGCCCTGGAGAGTAATGTACTCAGTTGGAAACGTTGTTCCAAATTCCCACCAAAAAGGCCTCTGCTGCCACACTGACACACACACACACACACACACACACACACACACACATACACACACACACATACACTTTCACTCAAAACTGACCAGTTTGGTGCTCTCCAGCACCAAAGGGCCCTGCCCTTTGCACCCACCCCTTCTCTGGCCTATCAACCCCCGAAACCTTTCAAGGTCATATGCGACATGAACCCGCACCCTCTTTGGCCATAAAGTGACTCATTTTCTACCTGGGTTCACACCGAAAGCTCTATTATGGTGCCAGTCACACTTTACCACAATCAGACCTTAAGTGTAGAAACTTCCATCTCTTACTGCCTACCACAGAGCCTGATGTCCATTCATTCATCAAGCCCCTACAGAGTACCTACTATGTGCGAGGCAGAAGGGACACAGTGATAAAGGACACTCCTGCCTTCAAGGAGGTCCCACCAGGCTGGATGGGGGACAGACACCCAAGGACCTGGCTCTGACGTGGCATGCTGAGGGTGGGAAAGCCGAGGGAGCAGGGGGCGTGGAGCACATTCTGTGATGAGAGTCCCCAGGAGGAGGCATTCGAGCTTGGTAGGATTCCACCAGGCAAGAAAGCGTGGGGGTGGCAGGAGCACTCCAAACAGAAGCCCCAGCATGTGCCAAGGCCAAGAGGTGCACAGCTCATGACCAGGGACACTGGCTGGAGCCCAAAGTGATGGGGAAACAGGAGCCTGGGGCAGAGGATGAGGCTGTGGTCAGCTGATCTTAGGCAGTTAGTGAACGAGTGATTGAGTGAATGAATGACACCCTTGATCATGAAGCCACTAATCTGGTGCTGGTCCCTAGACCTATTCCCTGGTCCCTAACAAGGACTCAACTTGGCTTCAGGGATATGTGTAGGGCTAGGATAGATCTCAGAATGAACCAGATGGTTTAGACATGGGACAAGCCCTCATCCCAGGAGCCATGTGAGAAGAGGCTACGAGTGGCAAGACTGGCAAGTAGACACTCAGACCTGGGTTCTAGTCCTGGCTCTGCAACCACCCAGCTGTGTGAGCTTGGGCAGGTGACTTGAGTTCTCTGAACCTGCTTCATCTTTTGATCCTATGAAGATGGCTATGGGGACTGACTAAGGAAGCTTGTCTGACAGTGCCTGGTGCAGGGTAGAGGAGGTGTGTGGAATCTTAAACTTTTGTTCAAGCTCAAGTTCCAAGCTGATGTGACCATTAGTTCAGAGCTTGGCAGCGGTACCATAAGGTGGAATTGGAAACTTTGGATCTTTGAACATTCCAGGCAGAGCTGGCTTCAAGGGCGTGTGATGGGGTCCTATGCTCGGAAGACCCCATGCTTGGGGCTTCAAGTTCTGCAGTTGCCACTCTGAAGTTCTTAATCATTTCTCTTTGAATTTGTTTTCACGAGTAACATCTGATGGAACAATGGAGCACACTCCAGGGGCGTGGAGCCTCAGCCCTCATGTGTTACTGCCTCCTGCTGCCTCCCTGGGATGGTTTCTCAGCTGCTCGCTCCCCAAACGCCGGCACCCCAGAACCCATGACCTCGTCTACCCTCTGTCTGGGAGGAAATGGGTTCAGTCAGCCAGGAAGACACACCTCCCACTGTGAGTCACCCTCCACCCTCTGCAGGGGCCTCGGGGTAGGTGCAGAAAGGGTGAGTGCAGTGCACACCCGATGGTGTCTCAGGGCAGAGTGAGAAGACAGTGTCTGGCACTAGGTGGGTGACTCAGCACGGGCATCTTGCCCACCCCTCATCTAGGTACCAAGTGTATCATGGCACAGAGGTTAGAGGAGGTTGGAGGTTGAAATTGGGGGGTCGCCTGTCTGCCATGGGTGGGTTGGTGGGCTGTGAGAAGGGGAGGTCGACTTCCCCGACTCCACCCAGGGCCTTGCATTTTTCCCTTGCATCAGGCCCTACAAATCATGCAGCCGACCCTCGTTAGAATCTATGTTTCCATTTTCCCATCCTCAGCTCAGAGTCCACGGTCCTCGTGTGATGTGGCCAAATGGCTCTGAGCATCTGGTGAGCATGGTGAGATGAGGGGGGAGAGGCAATCAGATCATTCGGTGCTGGGGTAGACAGCTGGTGAGGGGCGTCTAAGGGACAGAGAGCCAGCGCCTCCCAAGCTTTAATGTAAATGGCAATCGACTGGGATGTTGTGAAAGTGCAGATTCTGATTCTGGAGGTCTGGGCAGGGCCTGAGATTCTGCATTTCCAACATGCTCTTGCTTCATGGACCACAGTTTGAGTAGTGAATTTCTACAAGGCTTAACCTAGGAGCAGCGTGGCCTCCAGACTCATGTGCAGTAAGCCCCTGTAGGAGCTCTTACAACAGGCAGAAGGAACGAATGCTTGGAACTGAGCTAGGATCCCACACTATGACGACCTACCCGGGACTCTGTGTCCCTGGACTCCAGCTGATAATGTGGGAATGCTTAGTCAATGTGGTCATCAGAAAAGTAACTAAAAACTCGCCCATAAATAACCTCACTCAATCCTCACAACCTGGCCAGGCAAGTATAAAAAGGCTGTTGTATAGATGAAGGAATGGAGGCACAGAGGATGGGGGGATGTACTCCAGGTTGCAACTGTCAAGTGGCAGAGGTAGGATCTGAACTCAGATCTAACTAAAGCCCTTCCCACTCTGCCAGCATCACTAAATTTAAGTTTCGAGGCTGGCATAGCTGTGACTGGAAGCTGCTCCCCCTGCCCGTCATGTGCCCCCTGGTCCTGCAGGAGCCTGGAGTGTGAGGTGTTGGCCTGTGCCCTGTGTCCCCTGGCCAGCCTCCTCTGCACCCCTAGCCAGCAGTCACCTCTGCCTTCAGCCGCTCGATATTGATCTCCCCATCCTCGATCTGCTGCCGTAGCTGCTTGGCCACTGTCTTCTCGCCTCCACGATCTGCAGCAGGTGCAGGTACTCCTGCATCAGCGCTTCATGCTCCCTGGCCAGGGTCTGGTAGATGTGGACAGTCAGACGTGGTAAGACACTGTCTTCTTGTCCCCCAGAGATCCAAGCAAAAGTGGGGCTCCTCACTGACTGCTATTAGAAGATCCTGACTCCCAGACATGGTGCACAGGGCCTTGACCTGGCTGCTGTGCTGTTACTGACTGCTCTGGCCCCTTCTCCAACTCCTCTCTCACACTCTGACCTCTGGTCCCTCTAACTGATCCTGTTCTCTCTCCTCCCCCTCCAATCCACCCCCAGGCCTTTGTACAGGCTCACTCTCTTGTTAAGGGTAATGCATCTGGTAACTTTAAGTTAAAGTCAACTCTCAAATGGAAGAACAAAGCCCAGATGACAGCACATCTGTTTACAACACGGTTCACTGAATATTTTGAGCCCACTGTTGAGACCTACTACTCAGAGAAAGAGATGCCTTTCAAAATATGACTGCTCACTGGCAAGTGCTGTGATTCCCATGGAGAGACTGATGCTGGTGTGTGCCCCCCTCCACACACACACAGAAGTTAGGAAAAGTCTTATGACTCGCATAATAGAGGTCTCTGAGGAGAGCAGGGCCAGAATCACATGCAGCTCTGGAATGGCTTGAGGGAGCAAAGAAAGGAGCCTAGCCTGGGTTTTTATTGTGGTTTGGGGTTTTAAACAAAAAATCTTCAATGAAATTTGTCAAAGATGGTAACGCATATTTTATTCAGAACCACTGTGATACGCAGAGACCCCTGTGATGTGATTCACAACGGGGGAGAAATGAGGTTGGGCTCCACTCTAAATGCAGCATGGGCAAGTGGGTTTTCACAGCCAGGCAGCATGGTGGGGGTCAGGGGATGGAAAATTACTAAGAGAAACTCAAGTGTTGGGGTTTCTGGCTAACCTGACCTAACAGGATTCTTAGCAGAGACAGGCCAGAGTGATCAGACACCACCTGAGGGATGGTGGAGGAGGAGGAGGAGCCTGAGCAGATCTCAAGTGTGATCAGACATTCGTGTGTGGGTTCTGGTTAAACTGACTTTGCAAGGTTGTTGCTAAAACTGGATTTTACAAGGAAGTGCACAGACAGGCATACAAGAAGGTTCAGGGGCCTGACTAAAGTTTGGTCAAAGCGAAAAATCTTTGACAGGGCTGAGACCAGGGCAAGACTTCTGCACACAGACAGGGATTGTGTGGTTGGATCCGAAGCCAATGTCAGAGAACAGAGCCTCCGGACTTGTTCCTCAGCTTGTCCAGGTGTGGACACGAGAGGAAGAGGGAGAGGAGAGGCGTAAGCTGTCAACATACATCAAAAACTGCGGAGTCTGACCGCTCATTACAAGGACAAACATGCGTACAAAAATATGCATTCACAATGGCTTGTTTTTATAGAAAGAAACACCAACAGGAAGCTCAAGAATGATCAGAACTGTGCACTGGGGGTGGCTGGAGGGGACCCAGAAGTGTTGGCAGTGACTCTTCTGAGGTTAGACTTTTCTATCTTACAGATTTATCTAATATAAATAGAGAAATTTACACATACCATGTTTTCCCATTTCATAGCTTTTCTTTAATTTAAACTTCTGTACATAGGAAACCATTCTAAGATTTAATTCCTTTAGCACACTAATGGTTACAAAAGAGTAACCATACAAAATGACATTTTCATATCTCTCGCTAAGCAAAAGGACAAGCTGCATCCTAGTTTGTCCTCCACTGTATCTCACACAGGCAGGATTTTCAGGAGTCAGTGGCACATTATAATGCAAGAGGGGTTTGGGATTAGCTCCTTAAACATAGTGGGATTAGTTTGATTAATTTTCTTCACATCAATTAAAATAGAAATTCCATTGTTTTAGCTTTTTAAGTCTCAATGTTCTCTAGGGACAAGCACATGCAAACACTGATGTAAAAATGAAAATGCACCTGAAAACTTCAACACATTCATTTCACATCTTGAGATTCTCTTGCCTAAAAACAAAAACTCTATTTAGTTCTACAATTTTCTTGCCTTACTGACATTATATCTCTCCATCAATTCACATTTTTAATCCCAAGAAACTCAAAATGTTATTTCTCATACAGGAAATAAAATTACAAAGAGCTAAGGGAAACCAGAAATATAGGGCTGCACTGCTCAATCGATACAGGAATCCAAAGCAAAGAAACACAAATATTGAGATCAGCACAGATAAGCTGCCTGCTTCCCACAGGACAGAAGGAAAGCCACATGCAGAAAGTTAAACACATTCTAAACTCTCCTGGTAGAGACAGAAGCCCTGGAGTGGGTCAGGCCCTGGTGCAGAAGGGTGGTGATACTTGAGCAGCCACAGGAATGGACTCTGGGAGCTCATACACCCTCCCCTGCCTGGGAAGGAAAAGAAGGGCTCCCTCTCTCAGCTTCCACTCTCACAAGTGAGGAGACTCTTGACAGGATGCAGTTTAATGTTGTAACTCAAATGAACCCTAAATTCATAAACTCTAATCCAGACACAGAACTCCTGACATTCACAGACTTTCTCAATGTGAACAAATTACACTCTGCGGGGCCCCTACACTGTGGGTGCAAAACTCCACCCTACGTGTAGACACAGGCTCAAGGGAAGCAAAGGGACAACCTCAGGAAGGGCAACAACTCCCTCCCCCTGTGCAGGTGCCTTCCCAGCTTTCCAGGGCTCTGTAGCTTCTCTCAGCAGAAAGCCTCCTTCTGCAGTGAGTATGAGCAGGGAGGACACCCAGGAAGAACGTGTGGGCCTCAAGTACTTCTCTGTGCAGGCTCAAGGGGGGGCTTATCTTAGAAACCTTGACCCCAGGCCTCTGCTCCCAGTCACGTTTCTTTGGACCACAGTGACCTTGTAAATGGCAAACCCAGTGTTTGAAGAATCCAGCAAATTCACACAAACCTACACTTTAATGGAAAGGAGAGAAGAAAGTTGTAAAGCATTTTTCTAGTTCAACAAGAAAAGCCACATGTATTTATTACTTTCAGAAAATAATGTTAATTAACTATTTCCATGGAAAGACATTGTTTTATAAACAATTAATCATATTACAACTTGCTGTGCAATTGTAAGCCCTGGAATTCCATTTGAAAATACTGCATCACAAGGAAAAGAACAGAACTAACAATATGACCACACACGCTCAGGGGAGGCAGAAAGGGAAACAAGAATTTTTAACACATACAATGTAATACTAGAATCTTTTTTTTTCTGAAATTTACCTATTTCTTGCGTCTTTGGAAATATTTTATACTGCTTTTCAAGCCCACTGATTACATAAACTTTAACTTTTGAAAACCTGAGGCTCCACTAAGTGAGTAAATCTTTTCAAGGTGACAAACCCAGGGAGGGGCAGTGCAAACATGCCAGAACACCCAAGAAAGTTGGCACAGAGGAACCTCCACTCCAAGGCCTTCCCATAGGATGTCTGTGCCAGGAGGGAGCCTGGGAAGGGCACAGGGAGTTCATAAGACAGATTCCAGGTGGCCATTCTCTGCTCTCCTCTAGTGGAAAAGAGCCACAGACAAACTATAAATCTCACAGTCAACTCAGCCAAAACCAAACTCCCACAGCTCCCCACCAAGCAGGACCTCCCCAAGTCTCCCTAGCTAAGTTTCTTGACTCAGGCCATAAACTCAGCACCGACTTCAAGTCCTCCCTCCCCAGCCCCACCCCTCACCACTTCCCATCTGTACACAGTCCTACTGTCTCGATCTCCAAACACACCCAGAATTCAACCTCCTCTCCCCACCCTGACCTACATCTCCAAGGCCTCTTGCCTGGCTTATTGCAACAGCACCCTAACTGGTCTCCTTGCCTCTGCCCCGGCCCCTCTGTGTTATGTTCTCAACAGAGCAGCCAGATCGAGTCTGCTAAACCTATGTCCGGCCATGTTACTCTTGCTCTCAAAACCTTCCAAAGGGTCACCATGTCATTCAGAATAAATCAATGCCCGAGTCCTCGTTATGACCAACAAGGGCCGACGATTGGGCCAAAGTCACAACTCTGCTTTCAGCTCCTGCTGCCGTCACCGGCTGTGCCCTGGCCACACTGGCCTCCTTGCTGCTCCCAGAGCAGGCCACTTGCTCTTCCTCCTGCACTGCTTTTGGAGCTTGTTCAAAATCTACCTCTGCGGTGAGACCTTTCCTGGCCCTCCTGGCTACAACTCCACCCCCCTCCAGCCTGGCACACATCACTCTCCCACATGAGCCACACCATTGGTGTCACATCTAGAACGTCACCCAGGGCATGCTTTTTGTGTTTTGCTCACTTCTCTGGCACAAGGGTCTAGGACAATGCATGAACCAAACCTTGCGCTCAATAAGAAATGTAGCTTAATGAATGGATAACTATAAAAACTACCAGGAACTGCCTAACCCTTGGGCAAGGGAGGCCGAATCTGTAAGAACACCAGGGGCCAGGAGAGGCTGATCCATTAATCAGCCCTAAAAGGACGCACAGCATCATGTTAGAAAGAAAACTCCCCACCCCATCCTACAAATACCGTACATGTTCTTATCAGCATCAACAGAGGCCTTCAAACACAAACACCTTTTCTACTTTGAAGCAGCCTTCCATGTCTCATTACCACTCATCTCATGTCTTTTCCTGACTTTACTATGATGACTTTCATATCTAAGGTAATATGACTGATATTAAACTGTGTTTTCTACCTTAACCAAGTCTTTCCTGGGAATGGTCGTAGGTATGTAAGTGGTAATAACCTGAGAACAGATGGAGAAGTAAATAATTCTATTCCTTCCCCCACCATGTGCCCCCAGCAAACAGTGCATCACTGTCTGATTCTTTATCTTTTTTAAACAAACGTCACCAGAAATACATCTGCTGAACATGCTCCTTTGGAAGTCAGCCACCTCACGTTTAAGTGGCCAGATGCCACAAACCATTGAAATATTGCCTACTAGTCTACTGTACCGTTCCCAAACTGAGATTTCAGTAAACTTATGTTGCAGCTGCCAGGAAAAGAAAAAGGAATTAAAAACAATGCCATCCTGCCGCCTGGTCAGCCTGCTTCGAGGTTCAGCCTGAGGCAGGCGGCACTCTGTGCTCAGGTCCTCCGGGCCGGTCCAGCAGGTGAGTCAGCACCGGGCACTCTGTGGCCTTGGTCTGTGCCACAATCTCTGCTCTGGGTGCCTCGGGCCACTATGGCCTCCCCATGGCCACCAGCACCCACCTTATGGCCTCCACCACCCTCTCAGTCCCACCCCATGACCACCGTGCTCTCCATTGATTTGGGCTGAGGCCTACAATGTCGGGAAACAGGGTATTCTGGAAACGCTCTTAGGTCACTATCTTCTGGCATTTGCTGTGACTTTTCTGCTCTTTTGATGGCAGTGAGCCTGCCTTGATCTCTGTGATCAGGAATGTGGCTGAGCAAAAGCCGCTTGTACCTCTGGGATGGACGCACCTCCCAGATGCTCTGTTGCTAGATGGGTCCTGGCAGTGCAGGGAAAGGTGGCTCTGCACTGGAGGTGAGTCCTGGAGAGGCATCTGACAGTGGACTCTGCATTTGACAGCATCCTGGGTGGTGGAGGGCGTCGCCCACTCCTCACCCGGGGGCTTACCCTGGGGACTCGGGGAAGGGGCTCCTCTCTTCACTTCTTCCTTGGGCTCCGACAGCATGGTGAGGAGTTTGCCTGTCCCCTGGCTTGGCTCCCTTCATGAAGGCTTCTGGAATTCAGCCAGTTCAGTGAGTCCTTTCCTGCGGACTCCGCACTGGAGGTCCCAAAACAGTGCACTGAACACATTTTACTTTGAAAATCTCCTGGCAGATCCTTTTGTTTTGCATTGCAGTTTCTTGTTGTATTTTGAAAGAGCTGAATGCCACTTGTCTGTAGAATTATTGAAGGTTTACAGTGGTTTGTTCTAAGTCGGAAGTTGTTACAATCTATCCAAAGAACTAGTAATGTGAGCTTGTTTCAGAGGTCAGCCACCCTGCTTTCTTGACAGTTCCTTCAGAGCCTGTGTCCCATAAGTTTTGTTACTGTTTTTGAGAATGAGGCAAAGCACTGCAGTGAAGGTTGCTCTTGTCATGTGTCATTGTTTAACGTGGTCTGGGGGCAAAGGAGGTGGTGGTCCTTTGGTAACTAGTCACAAAGCATTGAGAAAGGTTAGAAGGTCATGTTGCTTGGAACTCCCTGAGGACCTAGTATCCACCTGGTCTGGTCCACAGCGGACTCAGGGGGGCTAGATGACCTCAGGTGGAGCAGAAAGCCCTTGAGAGAGACCCCCCAAACCCCCATGTGCAGAGTTTGGTCTAAATAGAGAATTTACCTTAATGAGGAGAAGAGATGATGAAGTGTCTTGGTCAGTACCTTGCAGGGGCTTGTTGCTTTGTACAGAGAACAGCTTTCCTCCTGGTAAGGGGAGGACAGGAGGAACACGCAACCACAACCCTTGGGGCTGACCTTCTCCTGGCGGCAGTCCTGCATACCTCAGCTACTTGAGCAGAGCTGGGGCCAGACGCCCCGCTGAGTGCCTGGGAGGCTCTGCTGTCCGACACCTGGCCTGGCTTTGAAATAGGGGGACCAACCCTCGCCGTTTTAGCACTGCGTCCCATGGACAGCAGGAGGGTTGGGTAGCCATGAGCTTCTAGGAACTATTTCTGAGGCTTCCTGAAGTCTTTCCTGTTGTCTTGATGCCATCCTGTGCTATCTGCCCGAGTGTCTGTGTCCCTACAGGGCACTTACCACAGCCTGGGAGGAGGTATTCACCTTTCTTCCTCCTCTGCCTTAGATGGTCAGTTTCTTAAGGTAGACAGTGGGTCTTTCATCTTTCTATTCCAGTAATAACTTGCAAGCAGAAGGTGCTTCTTAAATCTTTACTAAAGGTTTAAATGGGTAAATTGGCTACAGGTGTCGGTGTTCCCAAAAACACTTGTTTTGTTTCTATACTTGATTATTTTAGGGGTAGACATTTAATCCTTTGTTTCTAGTTACTTTTTCATTTATCCTTGCAGGCTCCACATAAAGGGCTCAATGTCTGGTTCAGTGGTTAAAAGCTGTTCACAGGGATGACTGGACCCCACTAAGCATTCTTTCGTCTGTAGTGAACGTTTCACCAAAAAAAGCTCTTGGAAAGGCTGAATGGTCAGTATTACATGCTCAAGCCATGGCCTTGCCCTCCATCTTCCACCTGATTGAGAAGGGGGGGCTGAAGTCCGTGGCTGCCCCAGGAGAAAGGACACCAGGAAGGCCACCGGGGACCTAAGGAACATGCGAGTGAAGCAGATGGGAAAGGAGCTGCAGGTTCATCGTTGTCCTTGAGGGAAAACCTGAGGGCCTAGCAGGGCTCCCGCAAGTTGAAGCGAGCCACTGTGCAGGGTGAACTTGCACCCAGGGCTGCCCAGGAAGCCGCCAGTCAGGAGCAGGTGCAGAGTCTCTGGAAGGAACTCCAGGATACAGTGTGGCCTCCACAGCATCAGGCAGCCAGGGAGATGCAAACATGTCTGCTATGGATGCTGACAATGAGACCCCCCTCTTCCCAGCCAGGGTCTCTTAGGTAAGAGTGGCATTTCCGTGGGTGACTTTATCCCTCAGGATCTGGGATGTGCAGATTTATTGGCTGGCAACTTTCTTACACTTTCTTCTCAGAGCACACTCAAGAAAGGTCATCTGTCCCCCACGAGGCTGTTGACCGAAAGAGGTTGAAGAGAGATGTGGAGCCCAGCTGCAGAGGGACCAGCCTTGTGCCTGACTAGGGCTTGGCCCAGAACCCCCAAGTTCATCATTCACAATGATGCCTCAGAAAGCCTCCGAGAGCCCCTCCACCCTCCAACAGATGTCACCTTAAAGCCAGACACAGAAGCTGTGCAGAGCAAGCACAGCAACACCGGCCCCACGTCTCTCAGAAAGGTCATCCTGTCAGCACTGGGGGCCCAAGAACTCCTCAAGTCGCTGCAGTCCTACTGCTTCTGCTCCCGGGGGAACAGGAGCATGGGTGCCACCTGTGGGAGCAGGTGGAGAAGAATGGCGAGCTGAAGAGGGGCAGCTGCTGACAGCCAGGTGCACACGCTGCAGGAGGAGCTGGACGAGCTGAAGGGAGGGGCTCCCTGCCTTAGCAACCTGGTGCCCCCCGCCGAGGTCAGTGCCCGTGCTCGGGGCTCCCCCACTGCCTGCTCATCATGAGGGGTTTCCTGCTATGCAGCAGACTGCCACTGACCACTTCTGTGTGCAGCATGCCTGCTGCTGTCTTGGGAGAAGGCTCTGCTGGTAGCTGCCCCTTGCAGACAGGGAGCCCAGGCTGCAGAGCTCACCCCCCCAGTTCTAGGGTGCTCGAGAGGCAGCGGTAGTTGTCAAGGTTTAGCCGCTGGGAAAGGAGGTCTGCTGGGAAAGCCAGACCTACACAATGAACGGTGCCTGGATCCTTGTTTTTCCACTTGAACAGGAGAAAATCAGCTTCTGTTGCATCCCTCACACAAATGTAAATTCCAATGAGTTAGGATCTAAATGTGAAATAAAATCGACATAGTAACTATTAGAAAAGTTATAGGAGACTGTTAAAGTCATGGGGAGGTTCTTTCCATTCGTGTTTTAATGAATATCCATGAACTGAAGTCATTTTGAACATTTTAATAATTTCTTTAAAATTTTAAACATCTTTTTGAGTAGAGTACATTCTCTTTTGTAAATATTAAAGCACTACAGATATATATAAGGTAAGAAGTGGTAAAAACTCCTATTTCTCACCTACCTCCCAACTTTTATTCCTTGTTGGTAGTAAAATTTGGTGTGTAATCTCCTCAACTCTTCCCTGTGCTTTACATGCATATTTCTCCACCTGTACGAATAGGTTGGATATATTTTTGGTGTGTTTATTGGCTATGTTTCTGATTTTCCCACTCTCTTACAGTTTAGTAGTTGTAAACATTGGTTTCTCGATATTCCTTATGTATTGAGGGTACCATCTTTTGCCTGTTATACATCCATGGAAAACATTTCCCTACCACATAGTTCATTTAATCTCGATCAGTGCTCGTCTTCCCAGATGTCAGTAACACTTCAGGAGGGAAACGGCTCTATGTGACTGGCTGTTCAGGATCTCCGGGACCCCCAGGGCAACAACCATTAGGACAACACAAAACAAGAAACAAAACCCATGCTGCGTGTTTCCAGATGCATTCTGGTGGAAGGACAGCTCCAGTTGAGGACCGCTGATGTCTTGGTCAGAGTTATCCACTATGTTCTCCTATCACGTTAAAGCAGTTTTGGTAGTTTCTTGTACCTGATGGTACAGTTTGGTGCCTTTGTCTGTTCCTCTTGGTCAGACTGTGCAAGGTTTCTCACTGTTACAGGTCTTTCCAGAGAGCCAGCCCTTAACTCCATTGCTTAGGTCTGCATTGTTTTTCCCGCCTCGTGAATCCTCACTTCATTCTGCTGTTGTTGGTTTTATTGTGGTGTTATTCTGGCTCCTGGAGGGAAGTGCTCAGCTTCTTCTTGTAGAGTTGATATTCCCTGATACCTGCAGTGGAGGCTGTGTCTCTTCTGTCCCTTAGTCTCCACGCCATGGATTTGCCTCATGCTGCTCTCAGTGCTGCTCATTTCTAAAGAGTTTGTCCTGTCTGTCTGGATCCCCTCTGTAACCTGAGAGATTTAGAAGGGTGTGGACAGATTTTCAAGTGGATAGGTTGGGGGAGGGGAGCCAATATTTTGTGATTATTTTTTATTTTTATTGCTTTAAGGTCCCGTAATATGGTTACTTATAGATTTCTGCTTTTTGGACTCTTTAGAGATTTCACTGTGGCTTAGCACACAGTCCATTGTGGTGACTGTTTCATTGTGGTTTGAGAAGAATGTTTCCTCTCCACTAGTTTCTTATGTTGTTGTCCCTCAGGCTGAGGCTAGATCTAGCTTTTTTGTGTTTGTCAACAGATCTGTTTCCTAACTTATTGTATCACTTAAGGGGAAGAGGAAAGTGACTGAATTGACTTAGTATAAGGAAATAGGAGGCTATCAGATAATGGACTATCTCATACACAAGATTTTTTGCCCAAACCTCAAGGTAAACACTAAACAAATAATCAAAGCAAAACCACATATGATAAACAAAGAGAAAACTAGAAGAATCATAAGACAGAACAACCAAACTGAATTGGCAGTCCAAAACAAATGGGACAAGAAACAAAGGAAATGCAAAAGAACCAGAAAATAAGTGACAAAACAGCAACATTAAGCCCTCATATATCAATAATTACCCTAAATGTAAATGGATTGAACTCTCCAATCAAAAGATACAGAGTGGCAGGATGGATTAAAAAGAAAGGCCCAACAATATGCTGCCTTCAGGAAACACATCTTAGCATTAAAGACAAGCACAGGGTCAGAGTCAAAGGATGGAAGACAATACTCCAAGCTAATGGCAAACAAAAGAAAGCAGGTGTTGCCATACTCATATCAGACAAAGTAGACTTCAAGATAAAACAGGTTAAGAAAGACAAAGAAGGGAAATATATAATGATAAAAGGGACACTCCATCAAGAAGACATATCACTTATAAATATATATGCACCCAACATAGGAGCACCAATGTACATAAAGCAACTATTAACAAACCTAAAAGGAGAAATCAACAACAACACAATAATAGTAGGAGATCTTAACACCCCACTTACAGCAATGGATAGATCATCCAGACAAAAAGTTAATAAAGAAATATTAGACTTAAATGAAAAACTGGACGAGATGGACCTAGTAGACATATACAGAGCACTCCATCCAAAAACAGCTGACTACACATTCTTCTCAAGCGCTCATGGAACATTCTCTAAGATAGACCATATGTTGAGAAACAAAGCAAGCCTCAATAAATTTAGGAAGATTGAAATCATAACAAGCATCTTTTCAGACCATAAGGCTATGAAACTGGAAATGAACCATGAAAAAAAAACTGGGAAAGTGACAAAAATGTGGAGATTAAACAACATGCTACTGAACAACCAATGGATCATTGATGAAATTAAAGGAGAAATCAAAAACTATCTGGAAACAAACGAAAATGATAACATGCCATATCAAACCATATGGGATGCAGCAAAAGCGGTCCTGAGAGGGAAACTCATAGCGATACAAGCTGCTATTTTTTTTTAAGTAAACACTCTTTTCCTTTATCCCTGTCTTCTCCTCTGGTACTTTAATAATGCTTATCTATTTCTTTTCATGGTATCCCATAATTCACACTGCCTTTCCCCATTCCTATGCAGTACCGTTTTTCTTTTTGTTTCTTTGACTGGATGATTTCAAACGACACATCTTCTAGTTCACTAATTATTTCTTGTACATGGTTGAATCTGATTTAGAAACTTTCTATTAAATTCTTCAGTTCAGTCGTTGTGTTCTTCAATTCTAGGATTTCTGTTTGTTTTTCCTTAATGATTTCTGTTTCTATAATGAACTTCTCACTTGTTCATGCACTGTTTCCTTATTTCATTTAGTAGTCTATCTATGTTTCCTTAGAGTTTTATGAATTTCTCAAAGAGGGTTGTTCTGAAACCTTTGTGTCATAGTTCCTATATCTCCATTACTTGGTCGGTCATTGGAGTTTTATTTTTTTTCTTTGGTGGTGTCATGAGTCTTTGATTATTCATGATCCTTGTGGCCTTCCATTGGTGTCTGCAAATTTGAGGAAGTAGGCACCTCTTCCAGTCTTTACAGAATGGATTTAGCAAACCAAAGCCTTCATAGTCATCCCATCTAGGGGTCCTGGGTAGGCCATCTGGTGGTGTCCAGGGGCAAGCTTGCTGCTGGAGTCCTTGGACAGCCTGGTACTGGGGTGAGTGGAAAGCTTGGGTCTATGGTATTGTGTCTGGCCCTGGGCACTGCTGGGACCCTGAGATCATGAGTAGCCCCACTGGAGCCTGTTTTGGCAGGTCCTCTTTGAGAGCCTGCAGCCACAGGAGTCATCCAGGGCCATGAGAGTTCGCCAGTGCTGGGATAAGCTGAGAGCCTTGGTTCATGGGAGACTGCAAGGAGCCTGGTGCCACGAGAGACAGCTTGTGCTGTGGTAGGCCAGAAGTCTGGATTCCTGGGAGCCTGCTGGGATCCTGGGGCCACAGGAGCTGCCTGAGGCTGCAGAAGCCAGCAGGCACTGGATCAAGATGGAAGCCTGGGTTCATGGGAACCTGCCGGTGCCTGGTGCCATGGGAGCTGCCTGGGGCTGCCTGAGTCAGCAAGCACCTGGGTAAACTGGGGGCCTGGTTTTGTGGGAGCCTGCAAGGAGCCTCGTTCCATAAGAGCTGTCTACAGCTGCTGGAACTGGCAGGTGGTGTGGTGATCCATGGGCCTGAGTTCCCAGCAGCCCCCTGGGAGCCTGGTGTCATGGAATCTACCTGGGTTGCTGGAGCCAGCAAGTGCTGGAGTGACCTGGGGTCTTGGGTTTGTGGGAGCCCACTGGGGTCTTGGGTTTGCCCTGTTACAGAAGCTGCCTGTGGCTGTGAGTGCTGCCTGTGTCTGCCTGGAGTAGGCAGGACCTTGGGTGATCCAGGGTCTGGATTCACCAGAGCCCACCAGGAGCCTGGTGCCAAGGACACCACTTGTGGTCACAAGAGCCACCTTGGGCTGTTGAAGATGGCAGCCCCTAGGCTGAGATGGGGCCCTGGGTTCCCAGGAGCCTGGTAGGAGCCTGGTGTCAAGGATGCTGCTTGAGGCCACCAGAGCTGGCATGCTCCAGGGTGAGCCAGGGGCCTGGATTTGCAGAAGCCTGCAGGGAGCCAACTAGGTCCACAGGAGTCAGCCTGGCACTGGGGCAGGCTGGCTAAGGTCAGGCAGAGTGGAGAAGTCCCTTCTCATTGGGAGGTGTTTGATTACTGATTCAATCTGCTTATTTGTTACTGGTCTATTCAAGATTTCTATTTCTTCATGATTCAGCTTTCGTAGGTTGTTTCTAGGAATTTATCTATTTTGTCTAAGTTATGCAATTTATGAATGTACACTAGTTCAGAATAGTCTCTTCTGATCTCTTTCTTTCTGAAGCATCCGTTGCAATGCCTCCTCTTTCATTTCTGATTTAGTTTGAGTCATCTTTCTTTGTTTTCCTAGATATTTTATCTAAGGGTTTCTCAATTTAATTTTTTCCAAAACTCAACTTTTACTTTTATTAATCGTCCATACTGTCTTTCATTTTTTTTCCACTCTCCTCTTGGTGACTTCTATCCTTCTGCTAACTTTGGGTTTCATTTTTTCTTTTTTTAATGCTGTGTGTTGTAAGTCAGGTTGTTTCTTTGACATCTTTCTTCTCTTGTAATGTACAAGTTTATCACTATAAATTTTCCTCTTAGTACTACTTTTGCTGCAGCCCATAAGTTTTGGTGTGTTTATTGTTTCTTTTTTTTTTTTTAAAGATTTATTTATTTATTTTCGCCCCAAAGCCCCAGTAGATAGTTGTATGTCATAGTTGCACAGCTTTCTAGTTGCCGTATGTGGGAGGCGGCCTCAGCGTGGCTGGAGAAGCGGTGCGTCGGTGTGTGCCCGGGATCCGAACCCGGGCCACCAGCATCAGAGAGCACGCACTTAACCGCTAAGCCACAGGGCCGGCCCATATTGTTGCTTTTTGTGTGTGTGTGATGAAGATTGGCCCTGTGCTAACATCTGCCAATCCTCTTTTATTTTATTTTTTGCTGAGGAAGACTGGCCCTGGGCTAACATCTGTGCCCATCTTCCTCCACTTTATATGGGATGCCGCCACAGCATAGCTTGCCAGGCGGTGCGTTGGTGTGCACCCGGGAACTGAGCCGGCGAACTACGGGCTGCTGCAGTGGAGCGCACGCACTTAACCGCTTGTGCCACCAGGCCGGTCCCTATTGTTTCTTTTTGTATGTTTTGAGCTGTTTTCTAATTTCCTTTTTGATTTCTTCTTTGATCTACCTTTTTTGTGTGTGAAGAAGATCAGCCCTGAGCTAACATCCACGCCAATCCTCCTCTTTTTGCTCAGGAAGACCGGCCCTGAGCGATCATCCTTGCCCATATTCCTCCACTTTATGTGGGATGCCACTACAGCATGGCCTGACAAGCATGGGTTGGTGCGTGCCCAGGATCCGAACCCAGGCCGCCAGCAGCGGAACACATGCACTTAACCGCTACAGCACCTGTCTGCACCCTGATCTACTTTTAAGTTTAAGAGTTTTTGTTGAACTTCCACATATTATGAATGTTCCAGTTTTCCTTCTGTTATTGACTTCTAGTTTCATGCCATTGTGTTTAGAAAAGTTACTTGGTATTATTTCAGTCTTCTTTAATCTTGTTAAGACTTGTTTTGTGACCTAACATGTGATCTGTTCTGGAAAATAGTCTGTGTGCCCTTGAGAAGAGTGTACATTTTGTTGCTGTCCAGTAAAATATTCTGTGTGTGTCTGATAGGTCCATTTAGTATTTAATGTTTTCATGTCTGCTATTTCCTGATTTTCTGTATGGATATTCTATCCGTTAAAAGTGGTCTTTGAAGTCTCCTACTATTTGCAACTTATATACGTGAGAGGGCTCTTATATTGGGTATATATAAAGATCTCTTAGAACTCAATTATAAAAGACAAGTCAATGAAACGGGGTAAGCAACTGGAATAGACATGTCTCCAGGAAATACATAGATGGCCAATAAGCACAAGATAGTTGCTCAGTATCATTAATTATTAGGAAAATACAAATTCAAAGCACAATGTGATACTATTTCACGCTCAAAATGAAGGCTATATTCAACATAATGGAAAATAACAAGTGTTGGTAAAGATGTGGAGAAAGGGAAACCCACATACATTACTGGTGGGAAAGTAAAATGATGCAGCCACTGCAGAAAACAGCTTGGCATTTTCTAAAATCTTAAACTTAGAATTACCATTGACCTGGAGAGGCCCATGGTAGATATGTCCAAAAGAGCAAACTTGCCCATAGACATTCAAAGCAACAGTGTTCACAATGGTCCAAAAGTGAAAACAAACCCAAATTTCTAGCCAGTTATCACTGCATAAACCAAATGTGGCCTATTCATAATATAGGATATTATAAGCCATAAAAAAGAATTAAGTACTGCTACATGCTCGGCCATGGGTGAATCTTGAAACATGTGTGCTCACTGAAGCCATCCACAAAGGCAATAGATAACAGGATGCCATTTGAATGAAATGTCCAGAATAGGAAAATCCATAGGGGGAGAAAACAGATGAGTTGTTTCCATGGGTTTGGGTTAGCAGAAAATAGATTGTGAATGAGTATGGGTTTGTTTGGGGGTGTTGAAAATGTTCTGGAATTAGATAGCGGTGATAGCCACACGACATAATCATTGTGCTAAAAGCCACACAAATGTATACTTTGAAATGCTTAAAACGGTGTATTCTATGTTAAGCAGATTTTCCACATAAAAATTTTGAATTTTTTAAGTTAATCAGGGTATTGGTTAATTTTAAGTTGCCTGGTATATTTAATAAGTGTAATTAATGGAGTTATTAGGGGTAGGGCAAGTTGTAGCCAAGAGAGTAAACATCCGACGAGGACTATAGTAACAAATCCTATGACTATACAAGCAACAGTCTAAAATCCAGTCCATTTCCATTGTTCCCAACTTGGAGAGACCAGCCATGAAAATAGGTCAGTGATCTCGGGGGCCTTTGGTATCTATTCAAAGATTTGGGTAATATTATGCAATATTTTAACCTCTTGGGCCATTTGGTGGAGGTAGGTTTGAACTTCTCTGTTGATGTACACTCAGCAAGTGTGGTTCTAGGAAAGGCACCAACCCCTCCTTCCTTGGCCGGTATAGACAGTCTAGGGCCAGACCATTTTCTAAAACCATTTAGGCGAGAGACTCATGAGTGTGTTGTTCAGGGGTTAGGATATGTTCTTATGGAGTTGTTGTCCATGTTCTGTTAAGGTTATTGATACTTCTTAGTTGCCTCAGTTTCCTGATTTTGTGTGGGTAGGGCCACCGCACCTGTGCCCAGTCCAGTCAGTCAATCCCAGTAGAACTGAAAACCCAGTGCTATAGGACTGACATTGTTTCTATGGGTTGTTGGTAGCCTGTCAGAGCAGGAAACTCAGGGGACCTGCGACCTGAGAGAAGCAGGCTGAGAGAGAAACAATAGTGCATTGCACAATACAGCCTGGAGAAAGCTGCTCACAGGGTTGGGGAAGAGAGACGCTCACTGGGTGAGAGCCTTGTGATATGAGCCCACAGTAAAACCCAAAAGTGGATGCTCCTGGTGTCAAATATTCCTTAGGTGTCTTGAGGTAAAATAATTTGCACCCATTCACTGGCTACCTGTGGTATATGATTTCAGGGGGTATGGTTAAAGTGTTTGTGGGCCAAGAGCTGTTTGGGCCTGGGCACAAAATCACCAAGGTGGCCTCAAAGCCTACCCCAAAATGACCCCTCAAGGAGCAGTTGGGGCAGAAAGTGGGTGGAGCATTTTGAAGGAAGCCTGGGGCAAAGATGTTGTTCGATGGAGTTGGCTACAACTGAGTCTCTCTGCAGGGTAAGCCCTTCAGCTGGGGTACAGTAGGTGATTGGAGGCCAAGTGACAGACCCTGTGACTCCTGATTCCCAGTGCACGGTTAGACCTCTAAGCCCATTGGACATAAATGGTTGTGGTGTTTGTGAATCATCTTGATGGCGGTGTGGAAAGTATAGGGGACGTGTGGTGGGAGACGTCATGATAGTGTAGGGAGGAGCTGTGTGTGAGATTACGGTGTTGAAGGGGAAGGACTGGAGGCAGGTGCAGTGGGTGTGTGACCAACAATGGTCAATGAAGGGACAGCTGGGGTGTAACTGGGGAAATCAGGGACCAGCAGAAGTAATGTGTTTAAAACAAGACACCAGGGCAGGCCCAGTGGCTTAGCTGTTAAGAGCGCACGCTCCACTACTGGCGGCCTGGGTTCGGATCCCGGGCGTGACCGACGCACCTCTTCCCCGGCCATGCTGAGACTACATCCCACATACAGAAACTAGAAGGATGTGTAACTATGACATACAACTATCTACCTGGGCTTTGGGGAAGGAAAAAAGGAGGAGGATTGGCAATAGATGTTAGCTCAGAGCTGGTCTGCCTCAGGAAAAAGGAAGAGGAGGATCAGCATGGATGTTAGCTCAGGGCTGATCTCCCTCCCCAAAAAAATAAATAAATAAAATAATAAAACAAGACACCAGGCCCTAATAGAGCCACTTAGCCTAAGTCTCACGTCAACAAGCCGAGATTTAATTAGACTTTTTGCCCTCCCAGGAATAGAATCATAAACCAGTCAATTGGGAATCGCCTGATGAGCAGCAGGTAGGTCACCTTCCTAATAGAGCCCTGCCATCCCCTAAAGGAAGGTAACCTTGCAGTAACCAATCCTCTTTTTGGTGTAGTGTAATTTCCTTGTTCCTGCTCCCTTCTGCCTATAAAAGTCTTTCATTTTGTACAGCTCCTTTC
This sequence comes from Diceros bicornis minor, assembly GCF_020826845.1. NCBI lineage: Eukaryota > Metazoa > Chordata > Mammalia > Perissodactyla > Rhinocerotidae > Diceros > Diceros bicornis. The sequence goes on from NC_080747.1 coordinate 86,179,062, forward strand.
TCTCTGCTAGACTGGATGCTGCCTGATTCATGAACTGTTGAATAAAGCCGATAAGATGTTTAAAATTTACTCAGTTTTATTTTGTTTTGTACCAGTTTGGTGGCAGCAGTGGGATCCAAAGGAGACATCTGATGGCTTAGGGGATGAGAAACACAGGCATTGGTACCCGCAAAACCTTTGAGTTCTCCATCTTTGTCACTGATTCTGAGAGCCGTGGGTAAGTTCCTCTCAGCAAGTGCTGTAGAGAAACACAGCAGGGGGCTGTGAGGGAGGGTTGGGCGTCACTTGGTAGGAGGGTCTGAAAGGCCTCAATAGGGTGACATTTGCTGGGACCAGAATGACAAGAGGGAGCCAGCCCTTCAGGGGTCTGGGAGCAGTGTGTCAGGGAGATGGCACCACCGGTCCTGAGTCTCACAGGCAGAAGTGAGTTTGGCCAGAGGAGGTCAGAAATATGGCCAGTGCAGCTGGAGGGAGGCTGGGAGGAGAGAACAGGAGCTGGGGTGGAAGGTAGGGCCAGGGCCTGGTAGGCTATGTCAGTTACCTTTCCCTCTCTGACTTCATTGCCCCTAACCTTGCTTTTCAAAACTACAAATGTTGACTATCTCACAATTTGTGTGTATCAGCAATCAGGCATGTTTTAGCTGGGTGCCTCTGCCTCAGTGAGTTGAACAGGTTGGGGCTGTGGCCCCAACTGAGGCTCAACTGGGGGAGGACAAGCCCCCAAGGTCACTCTCAGCCTTCAGGGTTCAATTTGGACTAAGAGCCTGAGTTCCTTTCTGTCTGTTGGCCTGGGCACTCCCGTGCTTCTCTCCTCTATAGGCCTCCACATTGGGCAGTCCCAAAACACTGGTATTTGATTCCTCAGTTACAGGGATTCGACAGAGTGAGAGAGAGAGATGGAACATGAGAGAGGGAGTAAGAGGAAGTGAGAGACTTGTGTAGTTAAAATTTAGACAAGACATCCCATCACATTGGCTCTTATTATGTTCATAAGCCAGTTACTAACCACTTAGTGGTTCCACGGGGATGGCTATGCCATGGGTGGGGTTTACTGGGTACCATTGTGGAGGCTTCCCACCTCATAGGCCAAGATGAGGCCCTTGGGTCTCATTCTCCATAAAACAGGAAACAGTTGAATGGTTTTATGCCACAGAAGGCAGTATCTAAATTTCCGTTAGTTTCAAACCCCTCATGATGCTGACCTGAAAATGAGGCCAAGTTGGAAGTGACTGTTCCAATATCACATTGCTAGAATCCAGGCCTGTTTTGAGTGGTGTTCTGTGCTACATGTCACCCCTTCTTGTTTTTCTTCCATCTCTAAGTTTGTGCCTTAGGTACATGTGACACCAGCCCACAGGGGTAATAGATATTATCTCATATACACCGGGCGAGGTCCCTAGCAAGTAGATTCTAGCCTGATCCCCATGGTGTAGGTTTGGAGACTAGGGAGGACCTGAGAGGCACAGGGACTTTCCCAGGATGCAGAACTGGTAAGAAAGAGGAGGTCTGCATTCATCTCTGTCTCCTCAAAGCTAGGACCTGAGTTAGGTTTCCAGGGAACTGTGGCTAGGGCTGTGTAGGCTCCTTGTGTACAGTTCAGGAAGTGACATGAGAGAGGAGGGTGAGCAGCCCGGGCTCAATGGGCAGCTCTGGAGAAATCTGATTGAGGTAAGGGTCCCAGGTAAAGGAATCTTGAAAAATGAACCCATCTCCTTGGTCCTAGGCCTCAACGGATCTTAGAACTCTGGTAACCAGGCACCCACAGCCCCCCATCCAGCTCACTTGAATGGAGACAGCCAAGAAGCAAAAATGTTTTGTTGTTGTATCCAAACTTTTGGAGGATCTGGCCTCAAAAAAACCCAGAAAGAGAATCTTTTTGATTGTTGCCGATGTTGGCTCAGCCCTCATCCCTGACGCCTCTGGGTGTCTGACAGGAGGCAGTGAAGGGTAACATGGGGGAGCCCAGGAAAGGCTAGTGCAGGCCAGGACACAACGGTGATCCCACCTGATCAACCCCACACTCCAGGCCCCTCATAGTGTGTGTGTGTGTGTTTGTGTGTCTGTGTGGAGTGGGGAAGGCAGGGTATGTGGGACAGGCCATTCCTGGGCAGGAGCTTGTTGTTAGGTGTCGGAAACCTGGTGGGTCTGTCACATTCATACCCCAGATCATGGCTGACAGCATGAGAAGGTGAGCTCCTCTACTCGTATATTATTGAGCCCTAGAGGTTTCATTTCCTTCCCTCCCTGACCAAAAATCTTTGCCAGGATGCCCTCTGTGCCTGAACTGAGGAGCAGACTTTCTCTTGGGGGTTGGCCTCTGTGGCAGTGTGCAGGCAACCCCTGATTCCCTCTGGCCCAGCTCCCAGGCAGTCTTTGCAGAACTCCACTCAGGAGGTCGTCGAGTAGCTGCTCAATGGTTTCAACTCCACCAACTCACTAGACAAGGAGCAGGTACATGAGGCCACCCACACCATCCAGTGCTGCTCTGAGATGAGAGCAGGAGCAGAGGGCCTCCACACTCAGGACCTTGAGATGATGGGGTTGGACCAGAACTAGGGTGGGACCAGTCAGGGGCTGTCTCTTTTTCAAGCTAAAGGGGACGTACATGCAGGTAACCTTGTCTGGTTCAGAGCTGAGCTCCCGTGACCCTCTTTCCCTTGTCTGCTGTGAGTTTAGGAGGCCACTGAGGCAGAGCCAGAGGCTAAGGGGGACTGCAGGCTGGCTATTCCTGGAAGAGAAGTGGGATCTTTCCTGTATTTAGAAGGACACATGGAAAGTCAGCTATGTGAGTGAACCTTTCTCTTTATCCCGCTCCAGAGTCAGCTCCAGAGTTTCAGCCAGCAGCAGAAGCAGAGCTGTGGGCAGTGGTGGAGGTAGAGCTGGCTCCAGCTCCGTTGACACCACACCCTCTAGCACTGGAGCCAGTGTCCCCTCTACCAGCAGTGTTGGAGCTGGAGCAAGGGCCAACATGGGCTCCAGCAGGAGTGGGAGCTGCTGAGTTGGAGTCACCTGGACCATCATTTCTAGTGGGAAGTCCATCTCCACCTGTGGCTAAGAAGTGTGAGAAGAAGCCCAACCTACGGCCTTCCCTCCTAAGCTGGTGGTGGAGCAGTTGACTGTGATGGATGCGGTGAGCAGCTGGGCTCTCAGGGCGGGGTGGGGTAGGCCTTCCCTCTGCCATCGTTGCCCCAGACCTCATCCAGTCTTCTATGATCTGGGCCCGAATCCTGGCTCCACCCCTACGACCTGGGCAACTTTCTGAACCCCTAAGCCTTTGCTTTCCACCTGCAGAGCGTAGAGGTGGACACTAACAGGACCTGCTGCACAGAGTGGCTGTGCCGGCTCCTTGAAGAGAAGGAAGGGTGAGCAGGGCCTGGCACATCAGTAGTGGAGGGGAACTCACTGTATGCAACCAGGTCCCTGGTGGCCCAACCGTCTGCTCAGGAAGCTCAACAGCCTCAGGACTTATTAGACACCTGATGTGTACTCCACTACAAGGGAGACAGACAAGGCCCGTGGTTGTAGCTGCCAGGGCAGAATGTGCATCAGAATGGTGAGTGTGACCAGAGGGGGATCAGTGTGTTGGAAGATGCCCCCTTGGGATGAGCCGAGGTGAGCCACCATCTGGAGCTTGGAGTTAGCCAGGACGGGCTGGATGCAAATGTCCCTCTCCCTTCCCTGCCAGTACTGGGTCCTGGGTCATCCTCTGGGTACCCTCAGTGGACAGAGAAGAAAAGCCAGGGACTCTCACAAGGCTCAGGCCACATCATGAGCTTCCTGAGCTCCAGCTCTAAACTGTGACCCCTGTGTGGGACTTTTGGGGATGTGGACACAGAGCTGGGGTGTGGCAATGTTGGGTGACACTCCCCCTGTTCCCCAGGAGCTCTTCCGGAAGGTGGTGCCCTCTCAGTGCCTGGGCTCCACCTGGGGCAAGAGGAACAAGCCCAGCAATGAGCACCTGGCACACACCGTCCGGGCCACCATCGACCACTTCAGAAGGGTGGCCAGCCTCGTCGTCACCACCTGCCTCGGGGACCCGAGCATGATGGCCCAGGACAGGGTGAGGGTGGTGGAGCGCTGGATCCAGGTGGCCCAGGTGTGCTGTGGGAGGCCCAGTGGAGCCCCTCTCTGGAGCCTTAGGAACTGCCTCCACATTTATCAGGTCCCAGGATTGCAGTGTGTGGTCTAAGCCCCTGCAAGTCCCTAGGCCCTTCTTGCCAGGGGAATGCTGAACTTGACTCCAGGTCCCAGTGCGGGGATGCTCACTTCCTACGTGGCTCCCTCCTTGGGTTGAGCTAAAATCCTCCTCCTTGTGAGTGTTACTCTTTGGGTCCTAAATGTGCCCTTCTGGGGCTCCCTGAGCATCTGTCTCATCCAGGAGAGGAGATTTAAATAGAAGGGGACTGAATCTAGAGCAAGCAGGGCTCCAGCGCCCCACCTCACAGCTCATTCTCTTCCCTTCCCCAGGAGTGCAAGATCCTGAAGAACTTCTCCTCGCCCCGCACTGTCATCTCTGTTCTGCAGAAAACATCCATATGCCACCTGAAGAACACATGGGGGAAGTTTCCTGGTGGGTAGGCCTCTCTCCATAGGAGGACCAGGGTGGATGGGGGATCTCCCGTATGTCTGCCATTGGCCCCTCAGTCAGCTGGGAACTCCTGGGTGGCAGCAAATGCTTGGAACAGGGCCTGGGCCTCAGCGGTGGGTCTCTAAGTCTCCTGGTGTCCTTAGTGCACCAATTCTGCTTCAGGATTCGGTTTCTCTAAATGCCAGGTACTGAGTTGAGCCACATTGGAGATTTTCAAGTGTTTATAGCAACAGAACTCTATGCCCAGTTGAAACTGAAAGTGGTCAAAAGAGAGCTGCTCTGTATAGCGGGGGAATGGAGACCCCAGTGACCAAGAGGAGAGCCCCCTCCCAGTCTCACAAGACCTTAGCCCTCAGAGGAGCCCAGTGAGAGCACTCCTCCAGGCAGTTTGAATCTCTTAGGTTGTCAAAGAAAAGGATTTGCACTCAGACCCCTCACATTATCCCTAAATTTGTCCTTCCCTCTTTCCCCTCTCCTCAGGGAGAGCTCTGAAAAACTTAAGGAGCGCTATAGCCAAGACGAGTCCTTGAGCAGAGAACTGATGACCAAGGTAGAGTGGAGGCTGGGGGTCTGGAAAGAGAGGAGGGGCCACGGGGGGAGGGGGACTGGGCAAGCTGTGGTTTTGATAGTTTCTCACTTGAACTTTCTCTGAAACGTTCCCATCTATCTTGTCCAGGTTAACAAGCTTAGGGATCTGTTTGGCCCATGGGCAGGTGGGGTGCCGTTTGTGGGCAGGAGGCCCTGGTCATGGGACACAGTGGTGTTGGCTGTGCTGTTCCAGGGCGAGTTGCCGATCTGGCGCCATCAGCAGTTTTCTGGCTTCCATGCACTTCCGTCCTGCTGAATGTAGCTACTCCCAGGCTGTTGGGTGGTTGGGTGGGTTTATCCCTCAGCCTAAACCTGTCCTCAGGAAGCCAGGCCCCTGCTGCTCCTTCTATCTTCACCATGTCTCCAAGGGGAGAGCACACTGCCTACCCCAGGGACGGGCACAGCAGGGAATGTCCCTGGCCCAGGTGGACAAACAAGATGCTCATCCTTGGATCTGAACAGCTGGACCAGAGACAGATGTGTGTGCGTTCTGGGACCACCCCTGGACGCCTAGAGCAGTCACTCGAGTCAACAACGGAGTCTCACCTGAATGCCTGGTTGGCAATGACATATACCCCAGGTGGCTTATGAGTAGCGCCTAGGCAACTGATAGATTCTTAGTGGATCCTGCTGAAAGGAAGTTAGGAGCTTCATGTAAACAGGGAAGCAAAATGTCCTCTCACCCCTTCCCTGTTGATCAGAGGTGGCACCTTGGGGGTCCAGTTTCTGAGTGGATAAAGAAAGAGTTCAGTGCAGGGGAATATCCTGAGTGGTTCCTTGGGGAGGAGAAGGGTTTGGCATTGCCTCTGTCCCGGCCTGGGGGCCAGACACTCCACGAGACTGGGGCAGGCAGGAGCCATTCAACCAGACTCCCAAGACACCACATCCTCTCCATCCACGCCTCAGCCCACGACCAAGCTTCGAGAGCTCGGGGGTCAGGACTGTTGTCAGTGGTGGGGCTGGGGGTTAGGTGAGGATGTTGGAACAGTGTCTCTGGCTGGGAGGGCCAAGTGGCCTCTCCTCTGTGGCCCCTGAGCAACTCACTGCCCCTGTTTGGGCCTCTGTCTCCCCATCAGGGAAATGGAAGGATGGTGATCGTGTGGTGCAGGCCTCACATGGAGGTGATGAAGTAAGAGGGAGGAAAGGAATGTGGGAGCTTTCTGCCTGCTCCCTGGAGGGGTGAGGGCGAGAACAGTGATAACAGTCATGCGACAGTGAGTCCTCAGGAGAACCTGTGAAGTAGCTGGAGTTCTCACACTTTCCAGATGAGGAAACAGGCTCAGGGAGTCCAGGACGCAAGCCCAAGCTTACACTCAGAGAGTTGAAACTGGGCTTGTTCTGGAATCACAAGACCTTGGAGGGTGGAGTGGCATTGGTACCAGTTGACTCGAGTCAGATGTCCAGTGTCGGAGGCGAGTGGTGCTGGAGAGAAATGCGGTGAGGGGACTATGGCCTCACTGACACTGTCCTCGACCCTGACAGGAGGGGCCTTCCACGTTTGCCCCCCGGAAATCAGCCCCCATAGAGTGCAGGAGAAGGAGCAGCAGCAGCAGCAGGTGAGTGTGCCTGTGGGGGAGGGGCTCTGCGCTCCCAGCTGGAGGCCTCAAATCAAGAGAGGAGGGCCCTTTCTCTTGGTGCTACAGTGTCCGAATCCCCCAGTAGAAGTGACCGGGATGGCCTGGAAGAGCTGGTGCAGGATGGGTTTGTTGTGGGGAGGGACAGGGACCGCATACCCTGTGATTTGCTAGAAGCCTGCCCTGGGAGGTGAGGAGGAGGAGTGTGGTGTTCTTGGGGTGTGAAGCAAGGAGGAATTGAGGGGAGGCTGCTAAGGGTCCTAGGCTGTTCCCCGTGGGAACCCTGGGGTGGGCCAGGAGGCTGTGGCTGTGGACTTTTCAGGGGAGGGTCTGCAGGGGGTCGACTTGAGAGCAAGGGCTCATCCCACCCGCACCCCAATGTCACAGGGTGTCGTCCCCTATCTTGGCACTTTCCTTGGTGACCTGCTTATGCTGTGTCTGGCGATGGGTGATTATCTCGAGGTGGGTGAACCTGAGGCCAGGCAGGAAGGACCACGATCCTGAACCTTGGGATGCGGGAGCCCCCGAAATGTGCTCCGAGCTCTCAGCACTTGACACATCTCTCCTGGGAGCCTCGCAGTGGCCCCTGGGAGCTGGGGCATCAGGCCCATCTTAGAGATGAGTGAACAGAGGCTCCACCTGAGACACCCATTCCGGTTCTCCAGGCTGGGGAAGCTCAGAGCTGCCTGATGGCACAGCCGCGTGAGGTTTTATCTGAGCTGGACTCAGCCTCTAACTCCCATGCTGCCCATAGAGGGAGAGAGGGGTCGCCCCCCCCAAGTCAGGCAGCACGTAAGTTGCTGAGCAGTCCCCTCTGCCTGAGGCCTCAGCCTCCAAATCTGTCATCAGAGAGGGTTGTGCTGCCAGGTCCCTCAGCCTCCCCCCATGTCCTCCTTCTCTGGAGCCCAGAGCCCGGCCTAGGTCCAAGTCCTGTTTTCTCTGCATGCCCCGCCCCCTCTGGGGACCTGGCAGTAGTGCAACATGAGAAGGGGTGGACATAAGGGGTTAGTCAGTCTATGGCATTCTGTCTGATGGACTCTGGCTCTCCACCTTCCAGGGGAATGAGATCAACCTTAAGAAAGGGACTGAGGTGAGCAGCTGTGGCACTCCCTGCAGGGGAGGGGAAGGAGGTGGAAATCAGAGACCCTCTGGACAGAACAGTCCCTGGTTCCACCCCCTGTATCTTACATTGATTGGAAGACTTCGATAACAGAGAAGTGGGAGACCCATCCAATTGGCGGGTTGGTTGAGGGGAGGATGGCATCAAGGATAACTTCCTGGAGGAGGGGCTGATTATTCCCATTCTGAGAACACGTAGAGCCTGGATAGAACTGGTGGGAAGGAGCGTTGCCAGGACTGGTCCCCTGCCCCACCCCTCACCCCCCACAAGGCCCCTGCAGCATCCCCCACCCAGGCCCTGTGTGCATCCTCTCCTTCCCTCTGGTCCCAGGAATACCGAGTCATGAGGGAAATGCTGCTGCTCCCAGTGGTTGCAAAGAATTACAACCAGAGCTGGAGGAGTGATTTGGGGCCTGATTCCAGGACATGGAGCTGCTCAATGAGAATGATAGTTGAGGCTGTGCAGGAGTTGAGTGAGGGCAGGGGTGGACTCTCCATGTTGGCCAGTCCAGAGAGCTTGTCTCCATGGCCCCCTGCTCAGCCCCAGGCCTTATTGCTTGGCGAACTCTGGGACACCCAGACTCCAGCTGCTGGGCAGGCAGTGGGGGGACACCTGAGGTGTGGCTCCTGGTAGGCTCAGAGGTGCCTCTCTGTACTGTAGCTACAGCCTGTCCTGCCTGCTGGATCCCCAGATCTAGTTGGCCAGCAGAATATTCAAGGCCAAGAAGAGCCGACCATCATCAAGTTCAGGGGTGAGTGAGTGTCTGGGCTGGGGTGACTGACTCCTAGGAGTTCAGTAAAGCTTTGAGCTAAGTGTGTCCTTGGGGAGTCGGATAGCTGGCACTGGGATCCCAGCTCCACTACTGAGCAGTCCTGTGACTGGGGTGACTCTCTTCAGCTTCCTGAGACTCCGTTTCCTCCTCTGTGAAATAGGTGATAGTAAACGATTGCTCCCGTGGCAGGGACAAATGGGGTACTGGTGGCTAACAGCACTGAGCACAGGGTCTGCAGCACCCAGTGCAGTGGGGACAGGGTGGGTGGCCATGATTCTGAGGGAGGTCCCCCAAGATAACCCGACACTTCTACTCAGCCCCCAGGCCCCAATACCGAGCCCCATACCAGTGGCCGATCACAGCCTCATCCTCAGCAGCCGGGACACAGCTGGGAAGCTTGCGATGCACCGGGCCAGCTCCTCCCACCTGACAGGAAGGGGAGCACTTTAAGCTGATTCCTGGGATCCCCAGAAGCCCAAGAGAGAGAGGACGACCCCATCTCAGCTCCCTGACATCCCCCAGCACCTATGAACCCATTGGGGAGGGACAGTAGTTATTTGTTGTAAATAATAAATGCCATGTTTGAATATTATATTAAAGTCCTGTTCCCTTTACAGCCTGGAACTTGTGGTGTGGTTCTGTCACTTTCTGTAGGCATGTGAGGGAGACACAGAATCTCACATTTCTCCTTGAATCAAGAACTCTTCCGGGTCATCAGCTTATTGTATGTGGGAAAAGGGAGAAGGGCCAGCCCCTTCTCTGGCTAGTGGGGACAATCCCAAGTCCCCCTAACACCGAGGACCAGTTCATTTCAGTATCATTCAGCTCCTCCAGGTGCAGACACAGCCCACCACCCCTTCTCCTGAGATTTAAAGGTTGAAGGTACTTTCACAGGCAGAGAAAAAAACCACTGAAATGTTGGTAACTTTAAAACAGCACTACGCAGGACCATGTCATGCCACAGGCAGGGGCTGCCTTCCTGATTCTGGAGGAAGAGGGAATGTTTTCTGCTTCTCTTCTTGAGGTTTCTTTTGACCAAATTTTAGGAACTTGTTGTTTTCTAGTTCAATCTCTGGGAATATATCAGCTCTAAGTGGAGAAAACAATGGAAAAATATCAAAACGTGCACGTTGAGAGGACAAGACCCGCAGAAGTTCATTTGCAGATGGACTAAAGGCAGGCAGGACTTTCCCTCCTGAGGGCCCTCTAGGGGCTCCATGTTCACCTCTGACCTAGATTTGAATCCTGCTGGAATCCTTGTCCAGGACCCTGAATTCCTTTTCCTGCTTGATTTGCATTCAGGAGGAAAGATTTGTGATGGAGCTTTTAAGGCTACAGCTAGGCCTTGTTACATAAACATTACTGCTCCCTGTGAACCAGGATTTTCAGCACCCCTGCCTTCCTTATGCAATTCCCTTTAGGACAGAATTTCCCTAGAAAGCCCCAAACCTCCTCCCTGACTTGGCCTGATGGATCCCGAGTGAGCTCTACTTTGCCAGGATAAGGGACCATAATCCTGGCCAGTCAGTGACCCCACATTGTCCCTTGCTGTCCAAGGTGACTTCTGAGCCCGTGTCCTTCTGAGGTCCATGGTCTTGGACAATCCTCAAGTTTACACACTCAGTGTTGGTGTTCCAAACTCGTCCAAATGGGGCAACTGGGCCCAAGCCCTTAAAGTGTGTCAACCCTGGGTGTCTGTGATTTTTTCCCCAGTCTTGTGCTGTGGTTACATTACAACCACCTGCTGGGGTGTGAACCCTGTTTGGAGCTTTGAAAGATCAGGTATGACGGGGTTGTGGGGGGCTCCAGCAGGGAAAGCCACGGAACTGATGATCCATGGACGTACATGAACACAGCCTTACCAATTAAAATACTGAAATGCTCCCCATCTGGTGGTGAATAGACACTGCTCTGAGCTCACACCGAGAACCCACCACATGACTAGAAGCTTTCAAAGGGTTACTAAGTGGCATTTTGAAGCTCTTCCCTTGGGAACACCCTGTAAGACGAGGGCCAGATGAATCGCTTGGCACTTGTGAGTTATCGCCTCCTTTCTGATGGCTGCAAGTGTCATCCAGACACACAGGCTGGACTCTGTCAGGGAAGCCTTCTCAGGACAGCCAGAAGCTGAGGATGAATTCTGGTTCCCGGCATCCCAGGCCCTTCCTGACACAGCATAACCACCCAGGAAAGTGGTTTGGTAATGAAAAAACTGGGAAGGCCATACTTTCCCTCCAAAGAGAAAGAGAAGTGCCAACAGTGAAAGATTGATCCCCTAAATAGACAATTGAATCCCAACAAGCAGTGGGTTCTTGTCAGATTACTGATGCTGAAAAGGCCTCTTTTGATAATAGCACGATCCCCCAACTGCCATGTCCATCTACATGAATCAAATTTCCAACACATATGGATCTAAAAAACTGAGGGAAATCTGGTATTTCCTTAGATGCAACTCTGAAGTAGCATGCAACAAAGAACATAAAAATGGAGACTTAGAAGTAAATATCTAATTTGAGAACATAGACATCGAAGTGCTTTTGAAATATTTTGGAATCTATTGGAATATTACACAAAAAGAATAATCCACTTTAAGTAGGTTTTACTGTGACTGTGGGGAAAAACTGAATCATCCCGTGACGTTGATAACTCTCTGCTGACTTGAAAGTAAAAATAAATAATGTGCATAGTAAAGGAAAATGAGAGAACAGCATGAAAAAAGAAGATCTTTCTCTCCTCACCTGAAACTCAACCTCTCACCTCAGAAAGAAACCACTGTCTATATTTTCTATTTCACGCAGCAGAGTTTAATAAAAGAAACGTATTGGTATGTTTTAAAGTTTCAAGAGCTCAAAGCAAGGAAACATTAGGGACGCTGCCAAGAGACCTCACTGAGGTGCCTGCTCCATTTCATCTGCTGTCAGGACGTCCTTCTTGGCCCCTCACTTTCTCTGCCTCACTAGCAAGTCTGTCCGCCATCAGTGCTACCACCAGTCTCTCTCCTGTGCTCTTCACTGCCCTTTCCTCCTTCCTGATACCTTCCTCAGTCGCCAGAAATTGTTGGCAGTGGAACTGTGGAATGCCCAGATCAGCTCCTGGAATCATCTCTGCCAAATCTGAAGACCGGCAGGAGTGGGCATGGAACCTGGAGTGCAGACTACCTGCGAACACACCTGGCAGGGATTCACCTGTGTGACTAGGTGCAAGTTTTTGCAACGCTTTGGCAAGATTCAAAGGACTTACCAGTTTTCCTGCATTGCTGCAGGCCTGGAGTCCTTGCGGTCTCTCGGGCCAGCAGACCTGGTGAGGCTGGTCCAAAGTGTCCTCCCAGAGACCCGTCACAGCCAGAATGGGATGGGATTCTAGTATCCGGCCTCTTGAATATGTCACTGGACATCCTCAAAGGGTTGAAGATGCTTAAACCAGGCTTTGGTTTGGACTGGTTCCCACAGTTACACTGCTTCCTCTGTGAAGACGTAACTATCATCCTTCTTTTCTTCTTACCTTACAAAAATAAATCATGAAATTGGGTCAAATGACAAAGGAACCCTGACTTTTTAGGACAATTATCCTGGTTGTTTTGTACTTCCACCCTCCCTCTGTCCTCCAGGGATAGATCTGACTTGTGTCCTGGGATGTCATCAGGCAAAGTTGCATCAAGAACAGAAAGCTCAAGGTCAAAATTTAAGGCTACTCCAGATCATTTCTCCTCCCCCATCCTGTTAACACCCCTCCTTGTTTGAGTGTGTTTCTATTATATTCTTGTCCTTGTCACTCTAAACCGCACAAGTCCTGACACTCCCTCTCAGGGCAGTCGGTCCCCAAACCTTTACTAAATCCCAAATCCTACCATTTCTGTGTTTTCTGACTACTCATTTGCTTAATCCATTGACCACTTGGTGTTCATAGAAGTTAAATCAATAGCGACATTATCAACCACCCCCTGTTAACGACTTACTCCCATATCCCAGATGTTCACATAATCCAAACGGTTATGGTCAAAAGTAAATAATTCAGAAAACGTATTCACCCATCACAAATTCCTGATCTCTAATACTTTTATTCAAACACTCATACAGTAGATACCTGTCCCTCAAGATCAGAAGTAATGCCAGATCACCGATCCCCACCTTAAGTTCCTCCTACACCTATCAATCCTGGATTCCATGGACTATGATCTCAATACTTTCCTTGGAATAATAAAAAATTCCTTACCACTCATTTATGTTGTAAACCTCCAAACCAAGACGTTCCCAATTATCTGCCATGCAGTAGCTACTGCTGGTCTTATAACAAACTGAAGAAAAAACATGAAACATTATCTTTTGGTACCATTGTAAAAACAAAACCATCTGCATCAACTGGGAAGCACCCATAATGCCTGAAAATTTTGTTCTCTTTTTTTGTGTTGGGTCAATAACAAAAAGAAAAATCAATTAAAAAATGGGCAATGGACCAGAATAGACTTTTTCCAGTGAAGACATACAAGGGACCAATAGGTGTATGAAAAGGTGTTCAGCATCACTAATCAGGGAATGCAAATCAAAACCACAATGAGCTATCACTTCACACCTTTTAAGATGGTGATTATCAAAAAAACTAAAGATGGCAAATGTTGGTGAGGATGTGGAGAAAAGGAACCCTTGTGGGAATGTAAATTAGTACAGCCATTATGGAAAACAGTGAGCTTCCTCCAAAAATGAAAACTAACATATGATGCAGCAATCCCACTTCTAGTATATACCCACAGGAATTGAAATCAGGGTCTCAACGAGATACCTGCTCTCTAATGTTCATTGCAGCTAATTCACAATAGCCAAGACACGGAAGTAACCTAAATGTCACTGATGGATGAATGGAAAAAGAAATGCAATATTAATCAACCTTGAAAAAAGAAGGAATTTCTGCCATTTTTGACAACATGGATGGACCTGGAAGACATTATGCTAAGTGAAATAAGGCAGACAGAGAAAGGCGAATACTCACTTATATGTGGAATCTAAAATAGTCAAACTCATACAAGCAGAGGTTAGAATGGTGGTTACCAGGGGCTGGGGGGATGGATAAATAAGGAGCTGATGGTCAAAGGATACAAAATTTCTGTTATCAAGATAAATAAGTTCTGGAGATGTAGGACAAGCATAGTGCCTACAGCTGACAAGACTGTATTGCATACGTCACATTTGCTAATAGAGTAGATATTAAGAGTTCTTACCACAGAATAATAGTACAAAAGGAGTTGAGAGAAAACTTTGGGAGGTGATGGATATGTTTGTGGCCTTGATGGTGGTGACAGTCTCAAGGGTGTATACTTAGGTCCAAATCCATCAAGCTGTATATGGAAAAGTAAGACATAATCGTTGATTCCTCTGCACCTTGAAATACACCGTGTCCTCATCACAAGAGAAAAAAATTTGTAACTATGTATGGGGATGGATGTTAACTGGACTTATTGTGGTGATCATTTCAACATATATACAAACAATGAATCATTATGTTGTACCCCTGAAACTAATATAATGTTGTATGTCAACATTACCTCAATAAAGACAATATAACAGAGAAAACCATTTGAATATTGTAAATGAGTTCAGTGAATCCCTGAAACTGCCCCATTCCCATATGAGAGTTACTGGAAGCAGAGAGGATGAAGTAAGATGGAAGAAAGTTGTACAAAACAGTAATCAAATTAAAATCATTTAAGTTGCTATGAGCTCCTTGTGGCAAAGTTCTTTGAGCACTGATCATTCACCTTTTCTTGGAAAAGCATACTTTCAGATCCAACCCATAATAGTTTCATCATTTGCTCTAATAAGAAAATTTCAACTTAATAAATAAAACCAAAAGCATCCCTTATGTATGAATAAAGTTAGTGAACTTTACAGAGAAAAGAGCATATTTGCACACTGAATAAAGGAAACAGAAGAACTGAATGATGATTGATTCTCATTCAAGCTTATCTTTGAAAGCCAGTAAAACCAGGTTATCTTTTCAAGGATGTGTGTAGAGCTGTCAGCCTTGGAAGACAGAAATAGTGACCTCCTCTGGAGCAAAGGGCAGGCTTGCTTACTGCCCAGTATAATAGAAATAACACCCCTCTCTGGGGCAAAGGTCAGCAGACTTCCTGCCCATTATCAAAGATTTGAGTTCCTTAAGCTCTGAGTTCTTGCAACCCTCTGCATGTCACCCGGCACACTGTGTATCACCCTGTAAGAAGTGGGATTTAGTGAACCGGTGCAAATGCTGATACTCTGGCCACTGCTATTGCTGTGACATTAAGTCCTTTGTCTCTGACCCATGGGTCTCATGTCTTTTGCCAAGATCTATAAGACCATAGTAGGCTGACTTATTAACTTGCAGGTAAGGTAAAATATCAGGCCTTTCACAGTTCCTGACAAGCGCTTTAAGTAACTAGTAGTCCTAGGAACAGAGAGTTACCCAGAACAATATGCATGGATGGTCTTCATAGAAGACTTCATGCAACCAAAACTTTAATAAGGCTCTCTGACCTCTTTTATTTCTACCCCAATTAGAAGGAGAGGCACCAAGCTATTACAGACCTATGGCTTGTGCAAGCCACCTGGAGACCTAGTGACCAGAAACTTCCCATGGGGAGCAAAGACAGATGGGCATATTTCCAAAATGGACCCATCTGCCTCCCTATCATCCAAAAGACAGTACATTATCTTAATTTATGATGATTTCATTCATTAAAATCTTGTGATGGGCCAAAGATACACTTCTAAGAGGAGTGAGGCACATGGCAGTTGTAAGTAGATTAACAGATTTGGTGAATATGAAACTCTAAACTAAACTTAGTGTTCTAATCAATTATAAGGTACAACAAATTTAATTAGATCAATTAAATGATATTTAATGGTATGCCTGATTATTACTCTGCAATAATGATCAAGAAGCTCATATAAATAACTATAATTGGTCTTACTTTAAAATATGATAGTCAAGACTTTTTGAGATAAGCTGGAGAGAAGGAAGGGGAGAAATAGATAGCTGCTCTAAAGCCACTTTCAAGACAGCTGGATCTACATGTAACCCAGGAGATCGAGGCAGATGGCTGTGTGCCTAGATCCTCCCTGAACTGTGGTTCTCAGGGATGTCACGGGGCTGAAGCAGCTTTCTGAATCGTGTTTACATGTCCATGTGTACAATACCCCTGACCATGAGGATGAAACACCATTCAATCATCCCTTACACCTCTCTAATTTACAATTAGATTTCAAAATCATTGTATCATTACATGATCATTTATTCCTCAAACCTGTAGGATGGCGAGCTAAAAGAAAATCAAATTTCAATGGCTTCTTTTCTTTCAAGGACCAAGACGTTCTTTCACAGTTGGAATACGGATTAGAGGATAAATCCAAGTCAATGGAAACAACTTAAGAAATGAACAGAGGAATATTTCATTCCTATATATACACAGTTTTCACTGTGGCAAAAACAGAGTTACATTTTAAAAAATGAGAATTTTTTGAAATTTTATAGATATTAAAGACATTGTTTTGCTTATATTCCCTTTGGTTTACCAAATGAAACTCACTCTTTAATGGGCATTTCTAGCATTGAGTGCTAATAACAGCAGCTTTTTAAAATTCTTATTTTTCCCCGGTCAAAGACCAAGGGCAGAGGTCATCAAGAGGTCAAGTCTAATCTACCTACAGATGTGGCAGGCTTAACTATGGATGTTCAAGCCAGACATTGCCAGCAGAACCAAATCTCTTCACCCATAGGTGAGTTTTTACTAGTAATCACAGAGACTTAAGAATATCAAAGGAAATTCTGTGGTTTTTTTGTGTGTGTGTGTGAGAAGGACCAGTCCTGAGCTAACATCCAATGTCAATCCCCCACTTTTTTGCTGAGGAAGACCGGCTCTGGGTTAACATCCGTGCCCATCCTCCTCTACTTTATATGGGACACTGCTACAGCATGGCTTAAGAAGCGGTGCATCGCTGTGTGCCTGGGATCTGAACCGGCAAACCCCGGGCCGCTGCAGCGGAGTGTGTGGGCTTAACCGCTTGTGCCACTGGGCAGGTCCTCAAAGGAAATTCTTTATTAAGAACCAAAGTTATAGATTCCTATCTTGGATTCATTACTTTGAATTTTTGACCCAAATCATATATATCGATTGGACCATGCTCAATTCTATGATCTTTGGAAGATTCAGCCTACAGCTGAAGAGAAACAGATGCGACACCAATATCTTATCCTCTCTGAAGTCCAACTGAGAGCCCCTGGAGTCAGAAGTTTTCAAGACAAGAAAAAGTCATCCTTCTGAACAGAGAGAGTAGAGGCTATTCAAACATTCAACTTTAAATTGTTAACATGACTCGTTAGAATGTGATGGAGCAAGCATAATACCTTCTAAGTTTCAAGATTTTTCTCCAGAATACTGAGATGGATGACCTTGAAGGCCAATTTCCCCATAAATGTATTTATTCAGTGATAAAATTAATTTCCCTATAAAATAATTCCCATAAAAATGTTAAAAATATATCATAGTCTCTCACTAAAAGGAAACAAAGCAAACTGAGCAGTTGAATAGCGGTGCAATAAATTCCATACAATGATCTTACTGCAGCGTTATGTACAATAGTGAAACTGGATGTAATCCCATTTCTATCAAAGAAGAAGTAAACAGATTATGGTATTCCTGTTCTTTGGAATACCTCTAAAACATTTAAAATGGTAAGTTAGAATGATGTGCACTGATAACGGGAAACGTCTATGATATATGGTTTGGGAAACAGCAAATTGCAAAACGATGTAGTTATGTAATTTATGTTAAAAAACTTTATGTGTGTTTATAAATACATAGGAAATGTCCAGAAGAATAAACCCCACCTTGTTAACAACAGTTCCCTCTGAGTAGAGCAGTGAGTTTTCAGGGAAGAGGATGAAAGTGGAGGGTTTCGTTTTCTATAGATCTGTGTAATTTGACATTTTTAACAGGGTGTATTTCTTTCATAATTAGAAAAATGAGTGATGTGGCCATTTTGTGCAGGGCAACAGTATTATGTTCACCAGTCTCTGTACTGTATGTTACTGCACAGCACGGACTGTAGGAGAAAGCCCAGGGGAGCAATGAAGACAAAGAAGACATGACACCCGCAAAAAGTCAGTGGAGTATTTCTACATAACAAACCTTCCAGGCGAGTGATGGTCAGTGTCCACTGCTCCAGCTCTCGCAATAAACCTAGAACCTTCCCAGGATAAGCCGGAGGACCACGCCCAACTAGTCCACTGCCTGCCCGGGGCCTGTATATGCAAGGTGACTGCCATCAAGCAGATAATGGACTCAGGATGGGGTGAGAGGCGGAGTTCCAAGTGGAGATTCAAAATGTACCAAGAAATTTTGTGAAGTGAAGGAAGCTACTCGACCTCTCTGAGCCTCAGTGTCCCCCCCCTGTAGAATGGGGATCACAGGTCTACTTCACAGAGCTGTTGGGGAAGATACATAAAAGTGCCTGTGACAGCCAGTGTCCACATTATTAACAAAGTTGTATCTGACTTCAGAATAATCGATGAAAAGAATAATGTTAATGAGACCAAAGACGAGATGCCCAGCTTCGTAAGCAGCATGAGAATGAGAGGAGCTCTGACTAAGCAGGGTTCTTCACAGCTCCACTGGAGAGGACGAACACGGGCTACACCTGGATAAGTCAATGTTGTACAATGACTCGTGTAGTGAGGGTGGGTCCCTAAAGACACTGCGAAATACAGTTACACACAGTGGCTCCCAGGAAACAACTACAAAGCAATCAACACAGCAGATAGGAATAGGAAAGGGGCAAGCAGAGGAGGGCAAGAGCCACAAAATCTGATGGAAGACACTGAACCACGATGAGCTCCCAGCTCTGTCAACAGCTGTTGTGGTTGCGCTAGGAGATCAAACTTCTGAGAAAGCCATTGTGGGGACGCTGGGAGCACAGTGGTCACTGCAGCCACACCTCAACAGCAGTGCATCGGAGCACACACACCCCAAAACTTTCCTCTCCATTAATTCTTGTTTTAAGTTGATGAATATCCTCATGTTTCAATGTCTCCTTCCAACCCTTGCGGACGAGTGTTGTCAGAACCCCCTGAAAAATGCACAGGCCAGAGTAGGATGGAACACTGGGCGCTGGGGGAGCAGCGCTGCACCTGACCACACGCACTATCACCTGGGCCTATTGAACACGAGAGAAGAATCCGAGGATGCGGTCTAATGAGAATTCCCTGTCTTGCCACATTCAGAGACACCACAGAGTTTCTCGTCCATTTTACAAAATAACATTTTACAAAAATGTTAGAGAATTCATGTGTCATTTATTCATAAAGAGGCAAATTCTTGACAAAGTGACAGGGTCCAGTTTCCATGACCAGGTTTTTCAGTTATTTTGATAATATCCCACATTCAGGAATCGGAAATGTAACCTACTGGGATGTGTAATATAAACAAGGACTTTTTTTCATGTAGATCAATGCCCAGATTTTTGGGGAGGACATAAGTCGTGAAAGCTGCTAACCACTCCTCCACAGGTTTCAATAGAACTTTTAAATTAATTTACCAATCTCAGGAAAAGAGATTTTGGCCATTCAAATTTTTTATTTCTGCATTCAAGTGTACAGTATAGCCAAGAGAATAAACAGAAAAAAATTGACAAGAAGATCTTGCTTGCATTTCATCTTTTGCAAATAAGCAAGCTATTTTATGCTCTGTTCCTTTCACTATTCTAATCAATTTTTAAAGAATACGGTACATCTGACTATCCCTGGGCGTGTTTATCCGGGAACTTTGCCGGAATCCAAAGCAGAGATGTTAAAGCTGACGAATTTCAAATGCTGCCCAAGTGCTGTCTACCTTACACATCCGTCTCCCAAAGGTGGACCACCGGTCTCTTCCTGAGGGATCAGAGTCGTCACCTGTGTCTCTGAGAGACTGGCCACTCAGGCCTGAGCTGAGATTAGGTGATCAATCTAAAGGGCAAAATGCTTAAGCTATTCTCATCTTAAGGATGCTGTTTCAGAGGCCTCTGCACTGGAATGGGTTGGTGAAAATGGCCTACTAGATACTTTCCTGGGAATTGGCTTGTTCTCCTCTGCTCTTAGCGGATCCTGGGGAAACCAGTGATTAACATCAAGGATGCCTCAACTTCCACATCTGCAAAAAAGGCAAGCAACAGCCAATGTTACCACCCTGCAAAGCTCTTAAGTTGTGCTTGTAAGAGGGGCCACAAGGGCGAATTTCTCCCAAAAGCTAATGAAATGTTGGCACTTTGGCTGGAGAAGGCAGAGGGCAACATGCAAAGTGGAAAGTTTCTGGGATGTCAAACCAGTTCCCATAAGCATTTTAGAGAAGCACCTGGCCCTGGACTAGGTAGGAGGCTGTGGAAAGACCCACAGGCATGCAGGTGGGAGGAGGAATCAAGCCACGGAGGGAGGCGGTGTGGAAGAGGGATGAGTCTGGCTTCAACTTTGGACAAAAGCAGTTGCACGCTGCAGGCCAGAGGCTGCCCATGCAGCCTCCACACCCTCCTAACTCCCTGGTCCTTCTCGTCCCATCACATCCCTCCGGGGCTCAGTCCACGTGGAGCAGGTGCAGGACAAGTGTCTGCAGCCAATGACGGTTTTGCCCTCAGCCAAACACACACCACCCTGTTCCTCCCCCTAGGGCTAGGCACCGCCCTGTGCCCAGAGCATCCTGGGAGTTGTAGTCCTGCAGCCCTTCAGGCTGCCTGCTGGGAGCAGTTAAGAGACAAAAGCTCCCAGCATGCACAGCTAGGGACCCCAATTCCTGCCTCGTCCCTCCGTCCCTGGGCCCCAATCCTCTGCTTCTCGACCCCACTCTCTACCCCGCCTCTTCTCTATCCCACACCCACCCTTCATGCCCTGTGCACCCCCCAGAGTATGCGCAGTGAGGATGGACTGCATCCCTTGAGCCCGGTACTCAGATAGGGGTGGGGCTCACCAGACTAGCTGTTGCTGAGGATGCTTGCAGCCCTATTGGAAGCACCCTGGTCAGTATTTGAAAAGTAAATTCAATATCTAAAATGGAAATACTGGGTGCCTGGGATCCTGGAATTTGCCTTTTCAAGGCCACCGGTCCTACCATCCCCTGCATCCCTCCAGGCTGCCATGATCCTCCCTCTGGACCCCGTGGTCAGGGTCGCTGCAGAGATCCTCCTTTTGGACCCCACCCACCTGAAGGGCCCATACCTTGGTCAGGCATCTTAGAAGGACTGCCCTGAGACATGTCATAAAAAGGAGAAAACATCACAGTGCACAGCCCCAATTCCTGCATTGTACAGACAGGAAACTCAGATGCACTGGTAAGTGACCCCTAAGCCACTTTGGGTAACCACACTCATGCCCCTTGTCCGACGCTGCACACAGGCTTGTTCACTGGACTTCTTTATCCCAGTGTGGACCTCTTGGCCTCGTTAACACAGACAACAGCACCAAAACTTCTCGTTGCTCTTTCCCACTATGTTAGGCAAGTTTGTGTAGGAAGGTAATATGCAATTTCTGCTCTACTATAGGGCTGGCTCCTTGGCAACCAGTTTTAATATCCCTTTTTAAATATACCCTCAGAATCACAAAATAATTAAGCAAAATAATTTGTTGCTGTTGGGGGTTATGGTGATAATTCTCTGAAGTCATTTTTCCATTTAGCTACTCTGACTCCAAATACTACAGCACCACATGCTTCTCAGACTGGTGGATGCACAGCTCCACTTCTTTGCAGAGAGGATGCACAACAGCAGAATATCCGTGGCCCGACTTTCTGGAGCATCAGTATTACTACAAGATTTAGAAGAAGCAAAGTTATGTCATTTCCGAGGTAAGGAGTTAAAAACTTAAAACTAAGATGAGGTGGGAAAGTCATATGCCATTAATAATTGTCAGTAATCTGTGCCTGAAATGTCAGACTGTCTCTGAGACCCTATTTCCCATTGTTTTCAATAGGAAAAATTAGAAAACATAGCAAATCTATCGAAAAACCCTACCAATTTCCTAAGTCATGATATGGCACCCAGACATAAGTTACGAACATCATGTGCTCCTCGTTTTGTTCCTCATTCAACCCAGTCCCACAGGTCTTGAGTGCATGCTGTGAACACTGCACTGTGCTAGGTGTCGAGGCCTTGGTGAGCATCATCGTGGGAGTGGAACTTGCTGGAGAAAGATGACATCATAAAATCTCAAAACCATGCCAGTTACCAAATTGAGGCAAGAATGGAAAGACCCAGGGGACCACACAGGGTGAGGGCATTAATAGATACTTGGGAGTATTAAAATCCATCTGATGATGTCATGAGTGAATGTGTTCCACTTTAAAACAAAACCCTGCTGTTATTCTGAGATATTGAGTTAGGATCTTTGTGCAAATATGCAGGATTTAAAATGTTTATTGATGTATAACATGCGTACAGAAATATATGCAGAAGTCATCCATGTAAACCTCAAAGAATTATTATAAAGTGAACACACTTGTGTGACCAAGAACTAGCAGCAGCTTCACTCAGACCTGGACAATCCCTTTCTTCCTCCTTCCTCCTCAAAGGTAACCAATATCTTACCAAAAAACACTGTATATCAAGTTTGTCTTCTTATACAAGTGTTTTATTACAGAAAATTTCTGTTTTATTACAGAACAATATCTGAGAGCATTCTGCTCTGTGGATGCCAGAAAATTTTAAACAATATACAAAAAAACAAAATAGCATAGTAGGCCCATCACCCAGCTTCAACAACTACTAATCATCTGCCATTTTTGTTTCATCCACACTCCATCCCATTCCCACCTCACTTTATCATTTTTTTAGTCTTTTGTGTGTGTGTGGAGGTAAGATGTACAGTGAAAGGCACAAATCTCAATTCTACAGTTTTGGCAAATAAACATGCCCATATAACCTTCACCCCTTTAAGAATAGAATGTTTCCAACACCCCCAGAAAACTCCTTCCTGTTCATTCTCAGGCAATTTTTTCCTTCCCCTGAGGCAACCTCTGTTCTGGTTTTTTCACCATAGGTTCATCTTGGCTGAAATCATCCCACGTGTATTGTTTTCTGTCCAGCTTGCCTCCCTCGGCACGAGGTTGATGAGACTCACCCAGCATGTGTGTGTCAGCGTTTGCTCCTTGGCACGGCTTAGGGTGTTCTGCTCTGTGGATGCCCTACAGTGTGCTCGTCTTCCTCCTGGGGACTTGCAGGTCATCTCCTGTGAACATTCTTGTACAAAAGCTTTTTGTATGCTGTTTGATTCCTTTATTAGCATTTAAGTGACACACATTTTGCACTTTTTAGTGGTTGTTCCAGATTACAATATACATCTTTAATTTATCACAGCCTACCTAGACTTAATAGTGCACCAGTTTAATCAATGTAAAATATGGAAGCCTTGCTACAGAACAGTTCCATTTACCTCTGTCTGTCCTTTGTGCTATTGTTTTCATAAATTTTACATCTACTCATGTTATAAATCCCACAATACAGTGTTATAATTTTTGCTTTAAATAGTCATAGGACTTTTAAATAAATTAAGAGAAAAAAGTTAAGTATTTGGAGGTAGATGCTTTGAGGTTCTGCAAATGTACTGTTTCTTCTTTAAGTTTCACCCACAGTTTTTGCATTCACCAGTCAGTCTTGCCCACAGTAATTATTACTGTGGTGTTCTAGTGGCAATTTTCTATTTCACGCTATCCAGCTGCGGTTATTATTTGGAATTCTGTGAGGAAAATTCCCCTCCTCCCTCTCCCTTCCTTCTTCCTCTCTTTCTCTCTTTCTTTCATTCTTTTTTCCCCCTTTTTTCTTTCTTTCTTATTTAATCTTTTTTATATCAGTATAGACTCATGGATATTTATTTTATTCTCTGGGTAATAATCCAATGCTACCATTATTTATTTTGTTGCTCACAGTTTTCCAACTTGAGCCATTGGGAAGTCTTTCAGATTGATTGCTTTTGACACATCTCATCATTTTCTGTGTTTTTTTTTTAAAGCACTTTCAGACTTCCTGGCACTACAAGATGCTCCAGGCTTATCTTGTATTTTCCATCTCCAGCCCTAGAAGTACCCATTTCTCCAAGAAAACCTGCTTATTTTTATTGGAAAATGATATTTAGAAACCAAGATCTAGGAGCTAGGTGTGCTCATTGATACTAGGGTGTCACTGCTTCTAGACCCTCTCAGCAGAGCTTGGAAATGTATGTATGAATATAAACTCAGGTATACACATCTATCAATCGATCTATCAGTCTATCAATCTGTCTATCTGGATAGATATATTAAAAGAGACATGGATTCATACTGAGAATTCCAACTCCAATCCAGCACCACAGAGTTTATTCTAGCATTCTCCTTTTGCTTATTTGTAACTTCTTTCACCAACAGTGAGAAACTTAACTCCAGTTAGCTACAATATATTTACTAATGTGTCAACTACTTTCAGAATTGCTAATCCATACCCTTATGAAAAACAAACTTACCACCTAGAGTACAGTGTTTGTGTCGAGTACATTAGTTTTACAGTATCCCGTCAAAACATTGTCTTCCACAGTTACTCAGGTCAGGACCTTTCATCTCCACACCTTCAGTGTGGTTATGTCACATGCTTATAATACAGTGAGATTCATTTGTCACTTCATTCCATCTGAGTTCCCTAGCATCCTGATTGATTTTTAAAATTTGCAGAGTAAAATTCACTGTTTGTGGTGTACAGTTCTATGGGTTTTGACAACTTTATGGTCGTATATCCACCCCCACAGTACCATACAGAGCTGTTTTATTCACCCCCAAATTTCTCTCATGCTGTCACTTTGTAGTCAACCCCTTCCCCCACTCCATCCGTTGGCAACCACTGATCATTTTCCATCCCTGTATTTCTGCCTTTGCTAGAATGTCATATAAATGGAATCATATACTATATAGCCTTTTGAATCTGGCTTCCTTCCCTTAGAGAAATGCATCCAAGATTCATCCATGTTGTTGTGTGAATTAAGAGTTTATCCTTTTTATTGCCAAGTAGTATTCTAATGTACCGATGCACCACAGTTTCTTTCTCCATTCACCTTATGAAGGACATTTAGTTTGTTTCCATCTTTGACAATTATGAATAAAATGGCTATGAAGATTCACACAAGGATTTTTGCTTAAACATTAGTTTTCAATTTGTTTCACTAAATACCTAGGTGTGGGATATCTGTGTCATATAATAAGTATATGTTTAACTTTATAAGAACCTGCTAAACTGTTGTCTGAATGCAACTATCATGTTGCATTCCCAGTTCTAGTTGCTCCTAGTCCTCACCAGCACTTTGTAGTTGCAATTTTATTGGTATTTGCAATTTTATTTTTTTATTTTAGCCATCTAATTGGTGTGTGGTATCTTGTTGTGGCTTCTGCTTCCTTTATGAAAGTGAGTTCTGCTAAATATAGGATCCTGTGTTGACTTTTGGGTTTTCTTTCTGTACTTGAAAGATGTGAATTTGTTGTTGATTTGTCTATTTTTTTTTTTATAATATATCATCCTTCATTCACGTTATTTCTCCTTCTATGTAATGTCTTCCCTGGTATGTATGTATTTCCCTGAATGCTTTCAGGATTTTCTTTTTATCTTTGGATTTTAACAGCTTGACTATCATGTGCCGAGGTATGGTTTTATTTTGTATTTTATTTTGTGGGTTTGTTGACTTTCTTAGATCTAAAATTTTAGATTTTCCACCAAATTTTGGAAGTTTTATGTTATTACTTATTGATTTGCCTTTCTGTCTCATTTAATTTTTCTGTCATTCCTCTCTCTGCTGGGGACTCAATCATCTCACAGGTTGTAAGGCTCTTTTCATTTTCCTTCAAAAATTTTACATTCTTTTCTTCAGACTGGATAATTTCTTTTGCTCTGTCTTCATGTTTCTTCTACTGTTTCTAATCTACTGGTAAACTCCTAAGTACTTTTTTTTATTTCATCTTCCTATTTGGTTCGTTTTTATAATTCCCATTTCTCTGCTGAGTTTCCACATCTGTTCATTCATTATGAGAATATGTTTCTTTACCACCATTATCATCTTTATAAAAGCTAATTTCTTATCCTTGCCTGCTAATTGCAACAACTTGGGGATAGTTTCTACTGCCTGCTTTTGGTCATATATGGATTACATTTTCCTATTTCTTCAAATCTCATGCTTTTTTAAATTGTGTACTGGAAATCATGTATGATAGTTATAGAGACTTTGGATTCTATTGTATTCCTCTGAAGAGTGTTGTTATTTTTCTAGCAGGGAGTTAACTTGGCTGGACTGAAACTCCAATCCTATCTCCTTTACGGTGGGCATAGCTGAAATCTTCAATCAGATCTTTCATCTTCCAACTGCTGTTTTTACAATAGTCCCTCTGGGACCTACCCTGCATGTGTGTTGTTCAAAGATCTGCCAATTTGGTGTGTGTGGGGGGGAGACTTTCATACATATTTTGAGATTTTCCTCTTAGTGGCTCCCTCCTTTCCAGAATTTCTCCCCTAACTTTCCAGCTACTCTGGCAGCCCCAAAATACATCCTCTAACATTACAAGTAAGACTGTAGTTTCTCCCCTGTCTGGGCCACGTACAGATTTTGGAATGCTTTGAGTTAAAAGCCTCAAGCTTGCAAATATCTCCTGGTGCAATTCCCATCATTCAAGGGAAGACTCCCTCTCAGTTCTGCTTGCTTTGGAAGAGATTTATACATACACACATATACACATTTATTGTATGTGTATTACATATAGATACATGAGTCTATGTAAATATATATATATAAAGTATATATATATACTATATATATACAATATGTATATACTATATATATATACAATATGTATATATAATAAATATATAAAATATTTTATGCAGATTTTATCACTGTTATCTGTGAGAGTGTTAGTTCAACAAGCTACTCCACCATTACTGGAAGCCAGACCTCGGTTTTGTTTCTTTTTTGGATTTTATATAAATGGAATTATACAATACATAGCCTTTTGAATATAATTTCTTTTATGTATCATTATGGTTGTGATATTCATCCATGCTATTGCATGTAGCTAGTGTTCGTTCATTTGTTGAAAATAATTAATTATTTAATGGTCATAAAATATGCATAACATAAAATTGACCATTTTAACCATTTTTATGTGTACAGTTCAGTGATATTCAGTACATTCACATTATTGTGTAGCCATAACTTCCAACCATCCACCGAACTATTTTCACCTTGCACTGAAACTCTGTGCCCATTAAGCAACAACTCCCTGTTATCCCTCCCTCTTGCCCCTGGGAACCACCATTGTCCTCTCTATTCCTATGAATTTGACTTCTCTAAGTACCTTATATGAGTGGAATCATACAGTATTTTTCCTTTTGTGGCTGGCTTTATTTCACTTAGAATAAAGTCTTCAAGGTTCATCCATGTCATAGCATACGTCAGAATTCCTTCCTTTTTTTTTTTGTTTTTTGGTGAGGACTATCGGCCCTGAGTTAACATCTGCCAATCCTCCTCTTTTTGCTGAGGAAGACTGGCCGTGGACTAACATCCATGTCCATCTTCCTCCACTTTATATGGGAAGCCGCCACAGCATGGCTTGCCAAGCAGTGCATCAGTGCGTGTCCATTATCTGAACTGGTGAACCCCTGGCCACCGCAGCAGAGCGCAGGCACTTAACCGCATGCACAACCGGACCGGACCCAGAATTCCTTCCTTTTTAAGGGTGATTGGTATTCCATTATGTTATAAACCACATTTTTTTTTTTTGTCAATTCATCCTTTGATGGACACCTGGCTTACTTCAAGCTTCTGGTTATTTTGAGTAATGCTGTTAAGAACACGGGTGTACATATATGTCTTTATACCTCTGCATTCACTTCTTTTGGAGGTATACCCATAAATGGTGTTTGAGATTCATTTTTTCACATGGGGGAGGGTTCCCCACACCTCCAACAAGAAATACTTGGAATGGCAGCTGGTCGTCAGATAATTCAACTCAATTTGATGCTGTCAACCCAGAGATACATCCGATTCCACAGGTTGAGGGCTCAGTCCTATAAGACTGCACACCCACCCAACCTCACTTCAACTTCATATGTTAGTTAGAAGCCCAGGCTGTTTCCTGTACTTCTGACTGACTGGCTGTAAACCAGAGCTTCCTACAACCTCCTCCTTGGGTTTGATTAATTTGCTAGAGTGGCTCACAAAACTCAGAGAAACATTTACTAGATCACCAGTTTATTATACAAGGATATAACTCAAGAACAGCCTGTTGGAAGTGGTGCATAGGGAAAGGTATGTGAGAAGGGACACAGAGCTTTCATGCAATCTCCAGATGCACCACTCTCCAAGCACTCCTTGTCATTGTCAACCTGGAAGCTCTCTGAACCTCCTTCTATTGGGATTTTTATGGAGGCTCCCTCACGTAGGCATGATCAATTATTAACTCAGTTTCCAGCCCCTCTCCCCTCTCTGGAGGATAAGGGGTAGGGCTAAAAATTCCAAGCTTCTAATGAGGGCTTGGTCTTTCTGGTGACCAGCCCCCATTTAAGAGCCCACCCAGAGTTGCCTCAATAGAACAAAAGATTCTCCTAGTGTTCTTATCACTTAGGAAATTACAAGAGTTTTAGGAGCTCTGTGTCAGGGAATGGGTCAAAGACAAATATTAGAACAAGAGATGCTCTTAGTGTTCTTATTGTTTAGGAAAGTAAAAGGTTTTCAGTAGCTCTGTTCCAGGAATTGGAGGCAGACACCAATAAATATATTTTCTATTATTTCAGAACCCATAAGTGGAAATTCTAGATCATATGGTAATTCTATTTTTAATTTTTGAAGGAACTGCCATACTGTTTTCCAGTTTTATATTCTCACCATCAAAGTATAAGGGTTCCAATTTCTCAACATCCTTACCAACGCATGTTATTTTCTTATTTTGTGATAGTAACTATCCTAATGGGTGTGAAGAGGTATCTCATTGTGGTTTTATTTTTGCATTTTCCTGATACTTTGTGATGTTGAGCATCTTTTCATGTGTTTATTGGCCATTTTATATCTTCTTTGGAGAAATGTGTATTCAAGTCCTTTGTGCATTTTTAAATTGGTTTTTTTTTTATTGTTGAGTTGTAGGAGTTCTTTATATATTCTAGTTATTAATCCCTTATCAGATATGTGATTTGCAAATATTTTCAGCCATTCTGTGTGTTGCCTTTTTACTTTGTTGATTTTATCTTGTGATACAGAAAACCTTTGCATTTTAATGAAGTCCAATTTGTTTTTTTGTTGTTGCTTATGTCTTTGGTGTCATATTGAAGAAATCATTGTTGGCAATGGCATTTGGACCCAATGACATGCAGCTTTTTCTCTGTGTTTTCTTCTAAAGATTTTATAGCTTCAACTGTAACATTTATATCTTTGATCCATTTTGAGTTAATTTTTAGATATCGTGTGAGATAAGGGTCCAACCTCATTCTTTTGCATGTGGGTATCCAGTTTTCCCAGCACCATTTGTTGAAAAACTTATCCTTTCTCCAATGAATAGTCTTTGCACTCTTGTCAAAAATCATTTGACCGTATATGTAAAAGTTTATTTCAGGGCTCTGTATACTACTTCGTTAGTATATTGTGTTTATTTATGCGAGTACTACACTGTTTTGATTACTTTGTAGTAAGTTTTGAAATCAGAAAGTGCGAGTTCTCCAAATTTGTTCCTCTTTTTCTAGATTGTTTTGTCTATTCAGGGTCCCTTGAGAGTCCATATGAATTTTAGGATAGATTTTTCTATTTTTGTAAAAAACATCATTGGAATTTTTACCTCCTTGTGTAAGTTGATTCTTAAGTATTTTACTCTTTCTGATGCTATTGTAAATAAAAATATAATGATTGTAAATTTCTTTTTCAGATTACTTATTATTAATGTATAGAAGAACAACTAATTTTTTCATGTTTATTTTGTGTTCCACTAGTCTGCAGAATTTATTAGTTCTAACAATTTTTTTTTGTGGAATTTTTAGGGGTTTCAACGAATAAGATATTATTTGTAAACAAATATAATATTGCTTCTTCCTTTCCAATTTGGATGTTATTTCTTTTTTTAGCTAGATCTTCTAATATCATGTTGAATAGAAGTGGTGAATTTATGACAGTGTATTGTTCTGTTATGTATTTCACTTTTTTAAAAAGAGTGATAGGGCCGGCCCCGTGGCTCAGCGGTTAAGTGCGCGCGCTCCACTGCTGGCGGCCCGGATTTGGATCCTGGGCGCGCGCCAACGCACCGCTTCTCCGGCCATGCTGAGGCCGCGTCCCACGTGCAGCGACTAGAGGGATGTGCGGCTATGACATACAACTATCTACTGGGTCTTTGGGGGGAAAAATAAATAAATAAAATTATAAAAAAAAAAGAGTGATAGTTGAGGCCACTTAGATAATCAAAAGTTGAGAAAATAAGGAACTGATATACTCTGTAAGCTTCAAATATTTTCAAGCATAAGATACAATAAGAACTAAAACTAACAAAATGGTAGAGGAGATAGAGATAAGAGGATGAAATTGCAAAACTGAATCTATGATAATATCACAATGGCTAGCGTTGTGGTGCCAAGAAGGTGGTGAAGTCAAAGAATTCGTAAAGATGATAATAAACAGACTGCAAAGAAAAAGACTAAAATTTTTATAGAGAGAATTTTACAGCGATATTACAGATAGAGAACAGGGAAGAGAAGTTCGATTAAGAGACAATCTGCTTCTTAAATTACTTCCACAGTAGAGAACAAAAAATCAATTAGCTGAAATACTTATTCCCCTCTATGACCCTATCTTTATCTGCAAAATCTCAGCCCTGGATCAATGTCACAATCCTCCTTTTCCATACTTGGGGAACAGAGCAATTAAGCTCATCTGAAACCTCAACTGCCCAGCCTGTGAAATAAGGCCGGCCATCCATTCTCACAGAGAAGCCAACTGGAGGTAGGATTTTTGCTTCTGAATTCAGCTGAACATCTTCAAAGAATTGTATCTGGCCTTCCTTATCCAGGGCTATCAGTGAAGGGCTGGCTGGCTTTCAGAGAAGAGCAATTCACAGTCAGCTGAGACATTTTCTGGTGAGCTCTCCAGAGAAGGCTGCGGGGCTTGACAGTAAGAATTGATTTCTATACAGGTTATAATTTTTATTTATTCAGAGATTAATAAAGAAATTTACATGGTAAGTATTACTTGTTATCAAGAACCAATATTGTCTATTCTCTGGTCAGTTATGCAAAATCCTCCTCTCAGGGTCCACTCATGGACAAAGCCCAGATTTAATCTCCAACTGTCTGCCAGGCACTCTGTGGTCCGTGGGAAGCCCTCAAGTTGGCAGCCTCTTCCCTTGTGTCCTGTGCTGGTGTTTAATCTTCCATCTCTTCAGGGTGCAACTAGACAGAGGCCTATCAGATCCTCAAGGGACTTGACATTGGAGAAATATACTTTTCATTATCTTTAGATTTCTACACTTTTCAAAAAGACTTTCAGCATTTCCAGTAATTGTGCAGCAGTTTACCCAACACTAAGGTTCTCACTATTGAAAATTAAAATAAATAAATTTTGTAAAGCAAAAAAATGATCTTTGCAATTTTGTACAGAATCTATGTAATGGGTGCATCCTTATAAATGGAGGAAAGATAACAAATTTAACTATTTTGGTTAGTTAACACAGTAAGTAATATACTTTATATATTATCAATTTTGAGATTATTTGTATTTAAAAATACTGCTTCAAACCCCTAAATCATTGTAAGTGGTAGAGTCTGCCATCTGCTTTGGCTGAACAGTTATATACAACAAGTCAGCCAAAATTCCTCCATTCCTGTATAATCTTATATATGGGTGGTAATGGTTAGTTCTTATAGATTGTTCGAACACGTGCATATCACAAAACACAAGTGGCCATTAAAAATTAAAATATTCACCAAATACAAGGTTATCTGATTCCCAGAAAAAGAAAATATTACTGTAACATTAAGGCTAAAACTGTCAAAAAGGAAGCCAAGATACACTCAAGTCAAGCTTTTGCTGAAAAGTTAATTGTCTCATCTTTGAAAATTTATCATGTTTATTATGTAAGCAAGATACTTTCAGAGCTTAGAATATAGAAAGTCATTATTGGTAAGTCAACATTGTGATCATTTATTTTGTAAATGTTAATGCGAGAGATGTAATTCATTTTCTACTATATTAGGATTATCAAGTTCCGCTAAATCTAAGGCCACGTTACTGGCAAGTTGGGATACCTCTAGACATCTGAAAAATATGAGTCCTACACAGAAGCTTATACATTCTCTATTCATCAGGTTCTAAATTCTAAAACCTTCTAAGGTTTTGGAACAAACCAATGGCATTCCAAATTGACAGTAGGGCATACATGATCCTATAGGAAGAGAAATTCAGATTTTGTTTTTTTTTAAATTTTATTTATTTATTCATTTTTCCCCCAAAGCCCAAGTAGATAGTTGTATATCATAGCTGCACATCCTTCCAGTTGCTGCATGTGGGAAGTAGCATCAGCATGGCCGGACACGTGGTGTGTCGGTGTGCACCTGGGATCAGAACCTGGGCCACCAGCAGCAGAACACGTGCACTTAACTGCTAAGACACGGGGCCGGCCCAAAAATCCAGATTTTAAATAGAGGAGCTTGTGCACAAAAATAAAGTACGTATTCAAGTCTGAAAGGGGATTTCAAGAAGGAAGGGACCCTCAGAACATGTGGTAAGTGGTAAATAACTTACCAAGGGCTCTCTAAAGGAGAACATATTGTGAACAAAACAGCTTCACAGGCAGAGAGCTAAAATGGCATCTCTGGAACCCTTAAAATGAAACAGACGCTCAACTATTTTTTCCTAAAACTTAAAATGCGTCTTATCCTCCAAACAAATACCACCTCCCTGCCTTGCGGCTTACCTGGGCATGGTGACGTGTTGGAATCATTTCTTTAATTCCCTGGCTCTTAAACTTGATGGGCACCAGAAGCACTGGGAGGCCTTGTTGAAACCCAGATTGCCAAGCCCCACCCCAGAGTTTCCAGTTCAGCAGGTCTGCAGCAGCACCTGAGAATTTGCATTTCTACCCAGTTCCCAGGTGATGCTAATGCTGCTGGTCCAGGGACCCCACTTTGAGAACCACAGCCTAACTTACACCCTATATATGGTTACCAAATCCATTATTTCATCCTTTGGTTGCTACTTTTCATTTATCACATCAACACCTTAGCTCTGAATCTCCTCACCTAGTAATGGGAATACTTGGAGAGTTTCACAGCTGGTTCTCCTTTCCGGCTCAGTTCTCCCTCTTCCTCTCAATACTACATTCTCTTGCCAGGTAATTGTTCCTTAAACATCAGTTCATCATAGTTCTTCCTTGCTCAAAAACTCATGGCTAGGGGCCAGCCCCGTGGCGTAGCAGTTAAGTGCTCACGCTCTGCTGCTGGCAGCCCAGGTTCGGATCCCAGGTGCACACCAATGCACCGCTTGTCAGGCCATGCTGTGGCGGCGTCCCATATAAAATGGAGGAAGATAGGCACAGATGTTAACCCAGGGTCAGTCTTCCTCAGTAAAAAGAGGAGGATTGGCCATAGATGTTAGCTCAGGGCTGATCTTCCTAACCAAAAAAAGAAAAAATTCATGCCTCTTATGGTGAGCACAAGACATTTTAAATTCTCTACTTGGCTCATAAGGTCTTTAATAGCCTTACTTGAATAGTAAAATGTGGACACCCTGTTCCCTACCTATCTACTATAAAGGAGTATGTGAGGATTACATAAGATACAGTCAGTTTTCATTATGCACAGTGTGACATTCTATAAATTCACTGTGAACACTGAATCAGTGAATATGCTCCTACGGGAACACTGCTCCTACGGGAAATGCAGGGTTAGGTTCCTGCAAGCTTTAGTCACATTTTCTTCAACTGATCAATACATAACTTTGTTTTCTGTGTTTCTCTTTAAAGTCACCTTATTTAATATATATTGTTGATATATTAACATTGAACTCACACCAACAGCACTGTAACTCGTGACTGAAAGAAGCTTGTCTAACACACATACTTTCTCTGTAAAGGCACGTCACAGCCTCTTGCTCTGAGGAACACCAGGCAGCATTGCAGCACTACACATGGGGGACATATTAAACAGCAAAGTCACCAACACAACGCACAAAAAGATAAGAAATGGGGCACTAAATAGACTGCAAGAAGTACACTTGTTTACAGTATGGGCTGAAACAAGAGGGCAGAGCGTCACCTTGTTCCCCTCAGCTGGGACATGCACGTCGAGTGAATCAAATTTTTCAACACATTGTGCATATCTACAAATGGACATGAAAGCCCTGAGAGTGTTGATTTGGGGGCTGCCAGTTCATTTTAGCTAATGGGCAAGTGTGCAAACCCGGAATCCACAAATAATGAGGATCAACTATATTATGAAAGCATCTTTTCAAAACCAGAGTATTGCTCAGAAATAAGAGCAATTATGATAACATAACAGCTAACATTTAAGTGCCTACTATGTGCCAGGAGCTCTTCTAAGCACTTTATATTAGTTAATGCATTTCAATCTCACTAAAACCCTATGAGACAGGAGTTAGCAGTAGCCCCATTTTATAGATGAGGAAACTAACGCTCAGAGAGTAAATATTTTGCACAGATTCCCCAGTTAAAAGTGGAATAACTGGGATTGGTGCCCAGACAAACTAGTCCAAAGCCCACAACCTCAACTACTATGGTAGGAATGTGAGCGAATTTTCTACCACTCCCCAAAAAGCCCCTTCTGCTCCACCAAGTGTGGTCTCCCACATACTTATTCACTCATCAAACATTTTCTGAGTGCCCCAAATGTGTCAGGTACTGTGTTTAGATACTGGAGGGACAAATAGAATGTCAATGCAAATAATCTATAACCAATATATAAATCAAAATTGGGTTGAGTTTATTATGAGCCAACCTTTGAGAACCATATAACCCGGGGGAGTCCTTTCATGAAGAATGGGAGCACTCCAAAGAAGTGGGGTGTACAGAGTGCTTATATACCATCAAAGAGCATGTACCACATGTGATTGCAATGTCTCTTTTACAATAGCCACGACATTGACCTGTTGGCACGTTGATTGATGGACACAGTGGGTATCAGGTCTGCTGTCTCCATGGGCGTGGCTGTTGTCTCAAGTTGGGTGGTCACAAGATGAGCACAGCAATCAAATCCTAGCCTAGGGAGAAATGCTTATCCTTAAGGAAATGCCAATGTGGGGGAAGTTGCATTTACATCTTAAGGGCATTGTTCTTGTCTTTGGGACATGTTAATTGCTTAAAGTGGGTATATAATGGATGAACAGAGGCTACAGGCCCCTTTTGGAAAAAAAAATGGTCAAGCCCAAATAGTTTTACACCAAATTGTTTCCTCATGTGCTCCAATATATCCTATCACTGGCCATTTATTTATCATTTTCCCCCTTTTGATGTATAATCTTTCAACAGAAAGCATTGATGATCAAAATATTGTCCCTCAGAGCCAGGGTGGTTCCTGCATGCCCTGGGTCTATCAGGTCCCTCAGTGCCAGGCTTTTATCTCGTCTATTTGCCCAGTTGTTCACGTTGGGTGGAATTAGTTGGATATTGTAGACAAGCAAAGAGGTATATATATATATATATATATATAAACAGAGGAAGCATTTCATGGGTTTTGGATTAATTTTAGGTTGTTGCACAAACATTGTATATGCACTTCTTTTAATATTTTTTATATTTTATATTATATTTATTTTTATTTTATATTAAAAAATATATTTTTAAATATATATAGCCCCTTATGTTACATTGTGCACAATTATATAATAAGTACGGTAACAATGATAATAATTAAACATTTTTTTAAAAGATTAGTTTAAAATGGACAATATCCAGAAAAGGATATTTGTCCAGGGTTATAAGATTGATTGGCCATCTCAAGTCACTGAGCCACCATTACTCTAGTTTGCATGCCAGTCTTACAACACTAAGTAAAGAAAAAAATAATCAGTTTGAATATTATGATTAGTACGAGAATTCCAAGAAGTAATAGAAATAGGAATTGCAATCCAGTTCAAAAAAGGGAACCAATACCAGGAGGGAGCCAACCAAACAAATCAAGGCTGGGTATAGGATCGCTTAAAGCATTCACCTGTTTTTTCATGTGCTTTAGTAGAGATGACACATTGGAAGACTCGTCAGGTATAAACATACAGCATTCAGTTTGAATGATCGCACGTGTACCACCTTGGGTTGCTGTAAGAATATCTAAGGCCATTCTATTTTGAAGGACGGCTTTTCTCGTTAAAGACATTTCAGTATTTAAGAAAGCTATTCTTGCCTGACTATCGTTAAGGGCTTGTTGAGTAAATTTTGTCAGAGCCTCTATATGTGATATGACGTCTTCCAGCCCCAAGGAAGGAGCAAATATAGCTGCTAGGTGGTCATACCAGTGGAACACTGAACGAGCCCATCTGGCCTTAAGGAAAGGCAGATTAGCCACAGATATTAGCTCTGGTCGAATCTTTCCCTGTATCCAAGAGAAGCCAAGAGTGCAGCGCCCTAGCCATCCTGGTGGCAGCCAAGGCTAGAGATTTGTTCCACATAACCATTGAGTTCCATTAGGAGCCATCCAATAGATGCCTGGTCTTCGAGACCAGTCTGTTCCAAACCAATCACTTTTTTTATGTATAATAGTATTCTGACATTACTCGGGGGATATCCAACCCATCTTTAGAGTGTAATTTGGTAGATTTTGTTTGGAATGATTTCTCTGTTCCCAACATAAAGGTGCTGGTATGTTTAAAGATCCATGGCTAGGAGTAAGCCAAACATACCCATCCAAATTTGTGTGAAACCTTCCATAGTTTTTACTGTAATGTCTGGTTTCTTTTGTTTATCTGCAATTTGTTCGGATAATTGGATGGTTTGAGTAACAGAAAAAGAATAACCGTGTCCTGTATTATTAATAGTATGGGCTATTGACCATGTTTCAGGATCATAATTAGTAATATCAGATGAACTGTGAACATTAGAACTAGATCTTTCTATCACAATAAATTGCTTTAGAGCTTTCCAATCTGTGCCTTGAAAGGGAAAGACCCACCAAGGCAACCCAGAGGTGTTAGAAAGCGGAAGTTGGCCACATAGCCAACAATTGGACTGATTTTTGTGAGTAGCAAAGAAATGTGCCCATTGCAGAAAAACATTGCCATCAGAGGTCCATTCAGATGTAGACTGGAAAAACAAAGCATTAGGGAAACCTTGAATGGCATTTTTTTTTTTGTAATCAACAAAAGGTTTTGTAATTAGGTTATGATCTATCTTATAAAGTTGAAGGGTAAAGCATTGGTGTAGGAAAATGGTAAGGCAATCTAGAAATTGATTATTTTAGCAATTACATAAAGCTTAAACACTACAAGGGTTTAAATGAGGAGATATAAGGTTAGGAATACGGGCCTGGTCCAGAGTCTCGGGACAGCTGTCTTCAACAGATGTCATCTTCTTCTCATCATGGTTTGGAGATATTCGTCTTGGTCAGTCGAAGTTGGGTGTCAGAGACTGGAGTTGAAGTCCATTCAGGAGGAGAAGACTATGTTAAATGAGAAATGTGAATCCATGAGTCTACGCCTTTTAATTTTGCAGCACATGGATTGGTTAAAAGCACCTGACATGGTCCTTTCCAACGGGGCTGTAAAGAGTCCTTTATCATGTGTCTTTTCCAATAAAGAAAATCTCCAGGTTGTAATCCATGATCCTTAAGGTCTTCGTCTCCCGGGAGCTTACTGTGAAAAGAATTAGCTACCAGTTTCTCATTTCTTTTAAGACCCTCAATGAGACCTTGACAATAATGTAAAATATCTCCTTTAAGTAAAGTTGGTTCATACATTTCTTCATCTAATTGCATAGGTTGTCCAGTTATTATTTCGAAAGGAGACAGTCGATATTTACCAAATGATGTAGATCTAAGACTAAGGAGCACTAACGGAAGACCTTTTGGCCATGAGAGATTAAATGCTTCTGAAAGCTTTGCCAATTGAAGTTTGATCCTGCTATTAGTTCTTTCCACCAATCCTGAGGATTGGGGATGGTAAACACAGTGGAAATGCTGCATTATTGGCCAAATATTACAAATAGATTTAATTATTTGTCCGGTGAAATGAGTTCCCTTGTCACTATGTAACTCGGTAGGAATTCCTCAAGCAGGAATTATTCTCTCTAACAGTAATTTACCTACTGTTAGAGCCGTTGCTCTTCTGCAAGGAAGGGCCTCAACCCAATGTGAGAACATACAGATCATTACCAAGATGTATTTATATCCTTGAGGTGGTGGCATTTAGACAAAGTCCAATTGCCATACCTCAAAGGGTCCCTTAGGAAGGGGAAAGTGACCTTGTGACCCATGAAGTGGTTTCCCTGGATTCTACTTTGGGCATATAACACAACGAATATAAGTTGTATGGGCCACTGTGGGAGAAAGTTTCCAAAAGTATTGTTTTCCCCATAAAATCATCTTTTCAGGTGCCCAGTGGGTTAGTTGGTGTATATGTTGGAGCAGGGGCAATTGTGCTCCAACAGGTACTATGGGTTTCCTATTGGGCCCAAACCACATCTGTGAGGGGAGTCTAAAATTCCCCCTTTTGACTGCCATATCTGTTTTTCTTCTTCCGTGGCCACTTCTTGGGCCTGTAGAAGGAAGTCTTTTCCTGGGTTAGTAGAGTTACTAGGAAGCAGCAGGCATTCTCGAGGCTGGGTAGGGCAAGACTTCAAGGCTGCTTGTTTAGCAGCTGCATCAGCAAGCCGTTTTCCTTTAGCTTCCAAAGTATCAGATTTGGAATGCCCTAGTATTTTAATAATCGCTAGTTGTCTCGGCAGCTGTATAGAATGTAATAATTCTGCAACCTGTTTCTCCGTCTTTATAGGCTGATCTGAAGAGGTTAAAAACCCTCGTTGTTTCCACAGCATTCCAAAGTCATGTGCTACTCCGAAAGCATAACGGCTGTCAGTGTCGATATTTGCTACCTGGTCTCTGGCCAATTGACAAGCTCGAGTTAAAGCAATTGACTCGCCTTGCTGTGCTGACTTTATCTCTGGTAAATTACGTCTACTGAGGACGTTACTGCATATCCAGCCCGATAACACCCTTGTTCATCCTTTGAGTAAGATCCATCTGTAAACCAAATTAGATCAGCATTATCAATGGGAGTTTCTTGTAAATCATTCCTAGGAGTAAGTAGGTAATTAGTTAATAAATGTAGTCATGGGCGTCTTCTTCTTGTGATGCTGGAAGTAAAGTTGCAGGGTTAAGATTATTACACCGGGCTAAGGTAATATTAGGAGCAGAGAGCAACAGAGCTTCATAGGAGGCTAGTCAGCTGACAGAGTAATGCTGAGTGTGATGAGATTTTAGGAGAGATTAGACTGAGTGAGGAACATAGATAGTCAAAGGAGATCCCATCACTATTTCTTCAGTGGTCTTGCATAAGAGCGCTGCTGCTGAAATGGCTCTCATACAAGGCGGAAGCCCTTTTGCCACTGAGTCTAACTGCTGACTATAATACCCTATAGGTAGATGTCGACCTCCGTGTTTTTGAGTTAAGATACCTAAGACATTTCCTTTATCTTCATGTACGAAGAGGAAAAATGGCAAGCTGTAATTAGGATGTCCTAAGGCTGGTGCTTGGGCCAAAACAGACTTAAAGGTAGTTACTGCCTTCTCTCCTTCTGGTGTCCATTCAATTACATCAGGCTGGTCAGACTTTAGTAATGTATATAAGGGCTGGGCAATAAGTGAAAAGTTAGGTACTCAGTTCCTGCAATATCCAGTTAGTCCTAGGAATCCTCAACTGTTTCTTTGTCTTAGGGAGAGAAAAAGCCAGGATTCCTTTAATCCTTTCAAAATCAATCAATCAACAGTCCATCCTTAGATATCAAGTGTCCTAGATATTTTACAACAGGCAGGCAAAAATGCAATTTGTCCTTGGACACTTTATGCCCCTTAGATGCTAGCTGTTGCAACAGATAAATTGTGTCCTTCTCAGAATCCAACTTAGTGTTTGAACACAAGAGAAATCATCCACATATTGAATTAAAGTGGAGTCATTAGGGAATTCTATATTCACTAAATCAGCCTGGCGTATCCGGGAAAAATAAGTGGGCATCTCAGTATAGCCCTGTGGCATAACTGTCCAGGTATCCTGACGATCTTCCCACGTG
The DNA here is from genome assembly GCF_020826845.1 of Diceros bicornis minor. Taxonomy (NCBI): domain Eukaryota; kingdom Metazoa; phylum Chordata; class Mammalia; order Perissodactyla; family Rhinocerotidae; genus Diceros; species Diceros bicornis. Next base: position 86,218,956 of record NC_080747.1, read on the forward strand.
AAGGCAAAAAGATATTGACTATTATTTTCTACGGGAATGTTGAAGAAGGCACTGCATAAATCAGTGACTGAGAAATAGCAGCTGTTAGTTGGAATGGCCGAGAGCAAAGTGTGTGGGTTAGGAACCACAGGATGTCGGGGAATCACGATGTTATTTATAGCTCTCGGATCTTGAACAAATCTCCAGCCTTTCCCATTTGGCTTTTTACAGGCAACATAGGTGTATTACAGGGACTAGTACAAGAAATTATAAGTCTCTTTTCAAGAAATCCTGAATGATAGGGTTTATCCCATTTAATGCCTCTGGTCTAAGTGGATATTACCGAATATTAGATAGAGGCTTAGGGTTGTCAACAGTCACCTTAATAGGAGTGGCTGATTTAATTTTCCCAATATCTGAAGAGGATGATGACCATAATTCTCTAGGCACTTGTAATAACAGGTCATCAATTTTCTCTTTTATTTGAGTCATTGATTTCACAATCATCAACCTTTCAGCAATTACAGTCTGGTCAGCATCCCGATTTTCTGAATCTAGAATCATTTTGCCCTTTCGTGAAAAGGCAATATGGACGTTGTATGGTTCTAGAAGATCTCGTCCAATCAAATGAATTGGAGCACATTTAACCAGGAGAAACACATTTTTACTGTGATGGTTCTTAATTGAAAAATTATTGGTTCTGATTTAAAAACCTACATTGGAAAATTCGAAACCTCTACCATTTCAACTGCCCGTTTACTCCGAGGGAGAGGGCAATGAATAAGGGTAGGGTTGAGGACAGATAAGGTAGCCCCGGTATCTACAAGGACCTTTAAAGTTTCTCCTCCATTATTTATCTAATTTCCCCTAAGGCATTTGTGAGGAGGAGGGGAAATGCCCTCTCGTAATCCTTGGAGCAGCCCTATTCCTGTGTTTTGTTGTCACCCCCTAAATCCCATTTGAGTTTATGGCAGTCTTGTTTGAAATGACCGGGATTTTTGCAATAGTAACAAACACGGTGATTTCGTTTCTGGTCAGATTTTAAAAGGATGGCGTTTGTTGGGCCACTAAGCTGTTGTAGCTGTATACTCATAACCTCAGTGGCCTTTTTTTTTTTGCTGGAGGGTTTTAAAGATTTTATTTATTTATTTTTTCCCTCCAAAGCCCCAGTAGATAGTTTATGTCATAGCTGCACATCCTTCCAGTTGCTGTATGTGGGATGCATCCCCAGCATGTTCCGGAGAAGTGGTGTGCGCCTGGGATCCGAACCCGGGCTGCCAGCAGCGGAGCGCGTGCCCTTAACCTCTAAGCCACGGGGCCGGCCCTCTGGAGGGTTTTAGATAGTTTATCTGTAATAGTGACAAGAGCACTAGTGTGCATTAAAGTCCAATCCAGTTCATGTCTCTTAACTAATTTTGCTAATTCCTCATCTAATCCTTCCAAGGAAATTGAATTGAAAATTGAATCATTTTAATGATCCTCAAAACATTGAGGAGCCGCCCCAGAGTGCTGTTTGAAGGCTCTCTCAAGCCTTTCGAAATAATCAAAGATAGAGTCCTCGGGTCTGTGCTTACATTGATGGACTTTAGCCCAATCTATCCTCCTGGGAAAAACCACTGGACTGGCTTTGTGTAAGTTTCGAGCAATATTCCTACACTCCTTAAGGTGGTGAGGCCCATGCTTATGGAAATCCTCCAGGGGGTCTCTCCAATCTGCCTCTTTTATCCATTCATTTGCTTTGTTCTCAGACACCAGCAAATGCACATGCTGATATAAATCTAAATATCCTGTGCATATGTTCTAACAATAAAATCAAATTCTTGAGCAAACTCTAAAGGATCTTGCAAAGGGCCTGGGAAGTCCTTCGTCAAATTCTTAAATTCAGTTCTAGTCCAAGGAGTATACACAAGAGCAGGCTCACCTCACCCAGTAACAGTTTTCTCCTTAAAGACAGCCACTATAACTTTAGGACTTTCAGTATCTGCTCCCTGAGAGTTACTTCTTGTTTTCTCTAGGGGTGGAGGAGGAGGGGAAGGTGAAGGAGGAGGAGGAGGTGAAGGAGGAGGAGAAGGTGACGGAGGAGGAGTAGGTGAGGGAGGAGGAGGAGAGGAAGGAGGAGGAGGTGTGGGAGGAGAGAGAGGAGGAGGAGGTGAGGGAGGAGGAGGAGGTGAGGGAGGAGGAGGAGGTGAGGGAGGAGGAGGAGGAGAGGGAGGAGGAGGAGGTGAGGGAGGAGGAGGAGGTGAGGGAGGAGGAGGTGAAGTGGATAGGTCAGGGTACGGAAGCTCAGAAAGGAAAGGATACACGGGTGCTGAGGGAGAAGGAGATGAGCTCTGAGGTGCTGAAAGCAGCGGTGGTGGAGGAGGTAGAGGAGGTGAAGGGGGTGGACAGCTTCTGACTTCTTATCTCTCTTTAATTCAGAAATATTCTCAGTCAGTTTATGGTTAGTCTCCTGTAAAGAGGTCATTTTATCATTATTACACTTTGAAGCCTCTAAATGCCAATCGTAATAATCTTCCCCTTCTTTTGTTTTGGTTTTATCGCCGGCTTTTTCAACATGGGCGTGCAAATACAGTAGTTTTCAGAGGTCAAACGTTCCCCATTTTGGCCATTTACGACCTAAGTCATCCTTAGTTAACCTTTCCCATTTAGTTAAATACTTGCAAGCATTGTTTCCGTATGCATTATACGGGAAACCAGCGGGAGTCCCCGTCGGGGGTTGTCCATCTGGAAGCCGGCAGGCTTTTGAAGCACGGTTTCCCATTTTTAGTTCTGTTTGTTCGTTTGTTTTTTCTAAAGTCTGAACAACTTCTCGAACTGTGTAGTGGGTCACAAGTGTGCTGCTTTGAGTGTTATTCCCTAAAGGAATGTCGTAATCACTGTCTTATTTGTCTAGGTTTCTCCCGCTGGCAGTCTAGGACCACTGTGGCGGTTCGGAGCGCGGGTGACCAACCCTCATGTGCGCATCCCCGGACGAAGCTATAATTAATTAACGTGAATGATAACGGAATGCCTTATAGGACGGCTACACATCGTGAGGTTCACCTCTGACACTCCTACTGAGGTTTTTCAGTCACCTGTAAAACGCCTTTTCAGCCGGGAGGAGCCATGTCTCTTTTCTTCATAGCTGAACAAGATCAGACTCTCATTTCTCTATCAAGCAGTTTTGTTCAGACCTTATAAACATAATTCTTTCCAATTTTAAAGCCAAATTAAAAGGACAACCAACCCAGTTTACTCCAAGCTTCCCCTAAAGTTCCTTGGCCTGGGAAATTCCCCCTAGGTTTTTCTCCACCTAGGAAATGTACTGGTACCCTTCAAAGCCTCTAGTCTTAATATCTTAAAACAGCTCAAATAAACTCTTGGACTATCAACTTAAAATAAAGAGGTCCAGGATTCAGGAGAACTCACCAGGGTCACCTGAAGAATGCAGTGATCCGGGTGGGGCTCAAAGTGCCCCTGCGGTACCAACTGTCGGTTCAGTGTAGATTCCAGGTGGTATCCGGTGGGTTTCTCTGAGATCCTGCCGCAATTACACCAAGAAATGTCGATGCAAATAACCCATAACCAATCTATAAATCAAAACTGGGGTGAGTTTCTTACGAGCCAACCTTTGAAGACCATATAGCCTGGGAGAGTCCTTTCATGAAGAAATGGAGCACTCTGAAGAAGTGGGGTGTACACAGTGGTTATATACTATCAAGGAGCACGTATCACATGTGATTGCAATGTCCCTTTTACAATAGCCGTGACATTGACCTGTGAGCACCTCAATTGATGGACACAGTGGGTATCAGGTCTGCTGTCTCCATGGGCGTGGCTGTTGTCTCGAGTTGGGTGGTCACAGGATGAGCACAGCAATCAAATCCTAGCCTAGGGAGAAATGCTTATCCTTAAGGAAATGCCAATGTGGGGGAAGTTGCATTTACATCTTAAGGGCATTGTTCTTGTCTTTGGGACATGTTAACTGCTTAAAGTGGATGTACAATGGATGAACAGAGGCTACAGGCCCCTTTTGGAAAAAAGTTATAAAAAATAGGTCAGGCCCAATTAGGTTTACACCAAATGGCTTCCTCATATGCTCCAATGTATCCCACTGCATGCCATTTATTTATCAAGAAGAAGGATAGTCTCAGCTTGAAGGAGCTCACTGTCTATGAGACATGAATAAAACAACAGTTATGGAAAAGCAGATAAGTACAGGGTCCCAGAGTGGGGACATCAAAAGGAGTCTCTAGATGGAGACCTCTCAGGAAAAGTGTCCAAGAGGAAGGAACATTTGATATGAGTTTAGATTAAGAAATAGGAATTAAGTTGATTAAACAAGGAGTGCAGTAGGAGTGCAGTAGACACACATAAAAAAGGCAGATATAAAGGATGCTAAAGCTTTCAGAATATGGGGGTATTTTTAAGGCTGGAACAAAGCGAACATGTAGGAAACAGTGGGTGATGAGGCTAAAGATGAGGACAGCAAGGGAAAGCCTGCGTGTCCAGCTCAGGAGTCTGAATGTTCTCTCCAATGCTCTGAGCAGTCATTGAAAGAGTATAAGCAGATGTCACATTTAAACAAATTTAGATTCTAGAAGGTAACTCTGGAGGCATTGTGGAGGAAAGATTAGAAGAAATTAAGACTGGAAGTAAAGGGACCTGTTGGGAGATTAGGCAGTGATCCAGATAAGATAGGCCTTGGCTCAGGCGGGAGGTCTGCAGGTGGATTAGGCCAGGAAGTGGGAAGCAGTGGTGGGCTCCTGGAGGAGGAAACTGAGCTCCCTCTCAGTCAGGGGAAGACTGTGCCTGTCATGGCCTCCCCACCCCCATGCCCAAATGCCATGTTCCTTTCTATGTCTGTACCTTTCCTCTCTTCCCCCATCTGAAATCCTCACACTTTCTTCCCTCCACCTGCCCAAAAGTGGTCCCTTTGAGCACTTGATGTAGTCCACCTCTCCTAAGAAGCTTTCCTTAATTACAATTTCTCGATAACATTCCCATTTTTTTTAGGTTCTCTAATACAACATACACTAAATACCTTGGCAGAATCAAGTGACATCTTGCAAGCCATGTCATGTATGTGGAGGAGCTTGGAACCTTATAATTCTTTGTATTTCCTTCAATACCTACCACAAATACCTTGCACATATAGGTCATGCCTTTAGATTAGCTGCTTGAACCATTTGTCTTTCTCCGCAGGTCAACAGTGTTGACCAGAACAAATGAATTTTACACCTTCTCAAACTCAATAGAGCCAAGATGGAACTTCATTCCCCCCGCAAGCCTTACTGTCCTAGATAAAAGCAAAAACAACTTGTGACATCTAATTCTTTCTCCACATTCTGATCTCAAATTGCAACTGTTTTCCAGATGCTAACTGGTTTTCATTCTTAAAACTGACAGAAAATTTTCTCATTATTTCCTTTTCTTTCTTTTTTTGTGAGGAAGATCAGCCCTGAGCTAACTTCTGATGCCAACCTTCCTCTTTTTGCTGAGGGAGAATGGCCCTGGATTAACATCTGTGCCCATCTCCCTCTAATTTATATGGGATGTTACCACAGCATGGTTTGACAAGCGGTATGTCGGTGTGCACCAGGATCCGAACCTGTGAACCGGGGCTGTCACAGTGGAGCACGGGCACTTAACCGCTGTGCCACAGGGCTGGCCCCTCTCTTTATTTCTAAAGCTGAAATGTCTCAATCGTTCTCTGGGCTAGTTGGAGTTTCTATAAAATGAAAATGTACATTCCAGAAAAATCCTTAACTTTCCAGAATAATCCATAATATATTATGGTAAACACCTTGGCAAAATGTCACTGATTTTCAATGTCAGTGCCTCCACAAGGGTATCCTTGCATTGTCTCCCCTCCCAACCACCTCTCACTGTGCCCCTCCCCAGGCTCATGGGCTCAAAGTGTTTACTGAGCACTAAGAATGATCAGAGTCTGAGGGAGACTTCAAGGATGACTAAGCCATGTTTTCTGACCCCAACCAGCTCTCTCCATCTCTCCTTTAACCTCTATTTTTCTTATTTTGGTTTCTACTTTAGTTGTTTACTTGTCTTGTGAATTGTTTTGTGGTTTATAATTACCATGTAAATTCATATTACTTTTTGCCTTAGAGTTTAGAAAGAACTTACATTAAACAAGGTTTTCTCCCAGCCCTTTGATGTGTCTAATATCTTCCAATGCAATTCAAGTGGCTTCTTGTTTTTACGTCTCCATCATTATTCCTTCAGAATTATGTTCACCCCACACTTTTGATCTGACCAATGCTGCTTTACTCTTTAAATTTTTCTATGCTGAGACACGTGAAGAATCCCTCAAGCACCATCAACTAGGCTACCCCACATTCCTCACATCTGTTTCCTTGATTTGTTCCTAAATAAAGATATTTCTCTTTTTTTGTGAGGAAGATCAGCCCTGAGCTAACATCCATGCTAATCCTCCTCTTTTTTTTTGCTGAGGAAGACCAGATCTGAGCTAACATCTATTGCCAATCCTCCTCCTTTTTTTTCCCCCAAAGCCCCACTAGATAGTTGTATGTCATAGTTGCACATCCTTCTAGGTGCTGTATGTGGGATGCAGCCTCAGCATGGCCAGAGAAGCGGTACGTCAGTGCGCGCCCGAGATCAGAACTCAGGCTGCAAGTAGTGCAACGTGCAAACTTAACCGCTAAGCCACAAGGCCGGCCAAAGATGTTTCTGAAACTAATAATAAATTGTACCAAGTGGTCATTGTATAAAAAGCGCTGACACAGATACCTTATAGAGAACAAATGGAAAAGAATATTCAATTCCTCAGATAGGTTTGCAATCAAATGAGACATTGAGGGGACCAGGGGGCACTGATCAGAGCAGGATCCTAAGAGAAGAGTTTTAAGTCAATTTCAAATGAGGTTAAAACTGGAATGAGATAGTATTTTACCAGTTAGCTGAAATCATAAGCATTTTCCTGACCTTTGAGAGTTTATTTGCGTATAAACTGTACATGTGGGGTAAGAGAAGGCTTATATTGTTTAATTTCTTTTTATTATTCAACACTTTGTAATAGATGTGGCTATTCACAATTAATAAATATCATAATGTGGAGAGACCCAACTTTCAACTGCTTGATATTATCAATTCTTACACAAAGCTAGAGTTTCAAAGATCAAATTTCATTCTAGTTACCTGTCAACTAGTCTATTTATATCGGAAAATTGCTGAGTTTTAGGAAAATACTTCAAAACACAAATTTTATATGTAATTTCAAAAGCAAAAAATTAGTTAAAAACTGGGTGGTAACCCGTTTTGCTACCATATATTAATCTTTAACATGGGAGCAAACATTTTTAGAGAATATAATTGATATTTGCCTATTTGTATATTGTAGAACGTTAAAGGAGTTACAGTTTTAATAGTATTTCAAATACCAGAGAATAAAAAACAGAATTGTTTCAGTTTTATGAAATATTTCTTAGACGTAGCAGATTTTCACAGCATATTACTTGAAAATAAAATAATCAGTTAGTGAGGTTTAAGCAATGTGGTTTTATTTTAAACTTGCTCATTCCATAAGAGCATCAATAAAAGCGCTTCAGGTGTAGCTGACGCTCTGTCCCTCCATATGAGCACCAGCTGCGTTTGCTTTAAGCATCAGACTCTCGGGCAGCACCATAGCCCTCAACTCCATTTAGTTGAGAAAAGGCTTTATGAGTCGTGTGTTTTTTCTAGGGGTATGGATCTCCCAGACTTATTAACTAGAGGGTGAGAGTAAGAGTCAGAACACATTCATTAAACTCCAGTGTGCTCAGGTGAGAGGGTAAGTACCTGAACTCACATCTGAAGAAGAACTTAGAGGATGCTTTCTGACTCTGCTTCATGCCTCTGACTAAGCAGTCCTGGACATCCCTGTTACGGCCACAGAATAACACAGGCAGCCTTGATGGACCAGAAATCCTCCTATGTCCATCATTTGTACAGAGCAAACTGGCTTAAGACCTCTTGTTTCCTGCTGCAGTGGTAATTTACAGACATACAGAACTGCGATCTAGTGACTAAGAAGAAAACAGCAAGGTGCTTTACATGGAAAATGAAATTGTAAGTGTTTTAAAAAAGAACAGTGAAGCACTAAAGTTGGTAAAGTTGACACAAAGTTGACACAATGTGGCACAACAAAGTTATAATAAAACTGAAAAATGTGTAGGAGAAGTAATCAGTTGTTCTCTATGCCTCTAAAATATGACTTGACATTTGACTCATAAACAGTATAGTTTAAATATAATAGGATAACTTTGGAAGTAAACTTCTCATCTCATCTCATCCAATGATGTTGGCAGGAGCCGGTATTAAATAGCCAGATGGTGAGTACCCATGTTGAAGTACCATTTTTATCACAGTGGAGAGAATAGAGGCATAAAACCCAACAGACTGATGTTCAGATCTTCCCTCTACCCTTGATCAATTTTGTAAACATGGTCTTTTTTATTTTTTTTTGTGAGGAAGATCAGCCCTCTGCTAACTTCTGCCAATCCTCATCTTTTTTTGCTGAGAAAGACCGACCCTGGGCTAACATTCGTGCCCATCTTCCTCCACGTTATACGGGACGCCGCCACAGCATGTCTGGTCAAGCAGTGCATTGGTGCGTGCCCAGGATCAGAACTGGTGAACCCCAGGCTGACGCAGCAGAGTGCGTGTGCTTAACCGCTTGCGCCACAGGGCAGGCCCCTAAACATGGTTTTGTTTATCAGTTAAATATGAATTATAATAGTTACTTTAAAGGATTACTGTAAGAATTGCATGAGGTAATATATATCACTCCACAACCGGTGTGGAGTGATAGTTAATTCTCCCGCCCTGTCTCTCTTCTATGAAACATACACAAATCATCTAAGGAGAGAACTCGTCTATACAATAAACTTATGACAAAGAGTCAATGGCTCCAGAAGTAAGGGCCACCATTGTTGAGGGCTTAACCTCAACTGCTTCCAAATACTCTTAACTCTCAATTAATTTTATGTGCTTTCCGTCTTCCAGACACTTCACTGGCTACAAGGAAAGCAGAAGGTGTGAAATTTAAATTGATCTATTTCACCCTTGAATGTCCAAGCTGTAACATCAGGTGTTTTAAATCACCTAGTTCATCAGGTTTTCTGCTTATTACTATATATTTTACCATGGTTCACTGCCTGAGAAAAATAGAAATTCATTATAATTTTACTCACATGAATATATATCTTAACTATTACAGCTGGAATCTTAATATATAGAGCAATATTGTACATGTTTTGTCCTTGTTGATAGTACAGAATACTTTTGTCCAGGTTTTCTTTGGCATTATCTTATTTAATGAAGAACTCAGTAATATATGTCCTGGAGATAAAGATTTAGAAAAATCTAACATACTATCCTAGTTATGCCTCAAAAAAAAATGCTATAAAATAATGAGAGGATATTTTGAAGGCACTATTTTTCCTAATTATTTCCAACTTTATGTCCCTTTAACTCTTTTTAATCATTCTGCATCTTATTTGCTATTGGCTAATCATCTCACAGTAATTAAATAGCCCTCAGCTGAGTCCACCATGCCTCTTCAAGTGCCCCAGGCTGATGTCACTCTCATAGTTGACAAAAAGAAGCTGGGAAAACCTGTTTTGTGGCACTATTCTTAAGGATATCTTTACTCTTACAATAATAAAGCTATATTTTTGAAAGGCACCAGTGGATTATAAAATCAAGTACTTGACCAATGTTGTATCCTCATTTTCCCTCCAGGGGGAGCACAACTTTCATGTGTAATGCAGGGCTGCTGCTTTATTGTTTTTTCCTTTCAAGATATTACTTGTAAAACATGTCGACGTAAATAATCTATAATCAATCCATAAATCAAATTGGGGTGAGTTTATTATGAACCAACTTTTGAGGACCATGGCCCAGGGCCTTCCTTCCCTAAAGAAGGAAGGGTACCAAAGAAGTGGAGTGTACAGAGCTGTTATATACCATCAAAGAGCATGTATCACATCAGATTGCAATGTCCCTTTCACAATAACCACAAGATCGCCCTGCCAGATTGCCCTGCCAGAATAGCTATTGATGGACACAGTGGGGAGGGCGTGGCTGGTGTCAGGTCTGTTGTCTGGAGCTGGGTGGTCACAGGATCAGTGCAGCAGTCAAATCCCAGCCTAGGGAGAAATGCTTATCCTTAAGGAAATGCCAAGGAGGGGGAAGTTGAATCCTTATATTAAGGGCATTTATTCTTCTCTTTGGGACATGGCAAAGCAGATACACAACGCAGGTGACAGGCCCTTCTGGAAAAACAAACCCAGGCCAAATTTGTTTTACCCCAAACGGCTTCCTCATATGTTCCAATATATCCTATTGCTTGCCATTTATTTGTCATTTTCTCCCTTTTGATCTATAATCTTTTGATAGAAAGCATTGAATGATCAAAATATTGTCCCTCGGCACCAGAGTGGTTGCTGCCTGCCCTGGGTCCCTCATGTCCCTCGGTGCCAGGCTTTTATCTCATTTATTTGCCCAATTGTCCACCTTGGGGGGAATTAATTGGATATAGTGGACAAGCAAAGAGGTATATATATATTAATAGAGGAAGCATTTCATGGGTTTTGGATTAATTTTAGGTTGTTGCACAAACATTGTATCTGTGCTTTTTATGAATCCTTATATTTACGCTATTCACAATTATAGAACAAGTACAGTAACAATGATAATAATTTAACATCTTTGAAAAGATTAGTGTAAAATGAGTTCTTAGGCATAGTCCCTATGAAAAAAGGAAGTTGGTCCAAGGTTATAAGATCAATCGACCACCTCAGCTTTCATTACTCTAGCTTACATGACAGTCTTACAGCACTGAGTATAGAAAACAGCAATTAGTTTAAACATTATGGCTAGTACAAGAATTCCAAGAAGTAATAGAAATAGGAATTGCAATGCAGATGGAAAAAGGGAACCAATACCAGAAGGGAGCCAACCGAACAACTCAAGACCGGGTGCAGGCTCGCTTCAGGCATTCACCTGCTTTTTCATGGGCTTTAGCAGAGACGACACATTATAAGACTCGTCAGGTATGAAAACACAGCATTGAGTTTGAATGATTGTACATGTACCACCTTGGGATGTAGTTAAAATATCTAAGGCCCTTCTATTTTGAAGGACAGTGTTTTTATTAAAGACATTTTAGTATTTAATAAGGCAATTCCTGCTTGACTGTCTTTAAGGGCTTCTGTATGTGATGTGACACCATTTAGCCCTAAAAAAGGAACAAATATAGCTAGCTGCTCGGTGGTCATACCAGGGGAACACTGAATGAGCCCGTCTGGCCTTAAGCAGCGGCAGGTTGACAGCAATTGTCACTGTGAATCCTTCGCTGCATTTAAGGGAAGATCGGGTGCAGAGTTTTAGCCATCAGGCCAGTAGTCAAGGCCAGAGATTTGTTCTATACAACCATTAAGTTCTATTAGGAGCCACCCGATAAATGCCTGGACTTTAAGACCAGTCTGTTCCAAATCAATCACTTTCCTTAAGTATGATAGTATTCTGAAAATCTTAAATGTAACAATTATAAAATAGGTATACAGTTTAAGCATAACAAAGGTTTAAATGAGTGGATGTAAAGTTGGGAATACAGTCCTGGTCTGGAGTCTTGGGACAGCTGTCTACAACTGATGTTGTCTTCTTCTCATCCTATTTTGGAGATATTTGCTCTCTTCCTATAAGGAGGAAGATACTAAACTTATTAGGCTTACTCAGTATGTTAAACTACATGGGAAGCATTGTCAGACAAGTGATGATAAACATGCTTAGGTGGTAGTTTGTGGGTAAATGTTATTGATATAGGCGTTTTAAAATTGTAAAAATTACTGAAATTCTGATCTGTCCTGGTTATCAGTCATAATTCTGGTTATTATTATTTTAAAGTGTCGTATGTCACAAAATTAACCAAATTTCTTTGTCAATTGCCATTTTGAGGTCTTGTTAGCAGACTTATTTCTTTGCTCTAATGCTTTTGCAAAATGTTTCAACTTCAGAAAAATTCATGGAAAGGACTGTGACAGTTACACTGGAGTACAGGCTTCTGATAAACTTGTTGATCATAAAACTGAACTGGGTAAGAAATTACAGAAATATGATGGAGAAACTGATGACTTCATGAGGCCACTAACAAAAAGATTGGGATCAAAAATGGATTACACAGGACTGAATGAACTGATAAGGATGATTATAATTTTTATGATTTTTTATTTGAAGTATTGTGGAATTTTTAATGTTTTGTTTTTTCAAATTTAAGGAAAACTTTTTCTCTTTTCTCCTGAGCTAGCTATGACTTATAGCAATTTGCTAAATGATACTTTTGTAAGCAATATTAAATATTTCTCTTTTTCTCTCTACCTGATCCCTCCAGAATTTAAAAACTCTTAGTAAGTAAGTATTGTTGTTTTCATGGCAATATAGTTATTCGCATAAGTTCAATAAGAATCTGTTCTCCTTATAACAGGACACAATTGGAAACACTGGTTATATTACCAAGGCTGTGACTGGAACATCATATTTGCGATGTAGCCATACAGTTTAGAGGAATGAAGATTGGACTTTATGGAATAAAGCCATGTGGAAATATTGGCCTGGTACCTTATGTTCAATGTTCCAAGCAGCATTTACTGGATAAGTAAAGAATGTCACTTATGTAGCAGGTACAAGGAACCTCGAAATATTTTGGGGGAATCTCGGAAGAGAGGAATTCACCCAAATGTGTAGGTATTGCAGGTGTGGGGAGAGAGGGAGAATCCCCCTATGCCCTTTTCCTTAAGGATTTTATGGCTGCCCAAATAATCAACAAGACAGGTTAACAGGAGAAAATAATACCAAGTTTAATAACATGTATACATGGGAGAAAGCAGGGACACTGCGTTTCTCAACACAATAGCAGAAATTCTCGTTTTACATACCATATGGAGCTAATGACAAAGGAGGATGTTGGGGGTGGGGGGAGTCAGTTACAGGAGATTACCACTAAAGCACAGTAAACAAGAGTAAGGCTGTTATGCAGATTTAAGGCCTCACTTTTCACATTGATAAGTTTCTAGGAATGAGTTCATCCCCCCTCTTCCCAAATACAGAGAGGGAGATACCTTTACAAATGGAGATTTCCCTTATAAATGTAAATGTCTGTCTGGCAACTCCTTGCAGGGCCATACAAAGAGACAGTTCTGGAGACAGAACTTCTGATAAGATGGGCTTGTTGGTGCCTTTTCTATTGTAACATCTATTTTACAATATATTACAGCCATTAGATAGAAGATCTGTTCCAGGAAGGAGTTACTACGTCAAATTCTTTAGGCAGTTAGTGGGGGAGGTCAAATGTTCTCAGAGAAAACAACCAAGGTAAAGAGATAGATTTCAGGGTGGCCAAATCTTGATCTCTCACATTATGAACTACAGTCCCTAAATTAAGGGTCACTCTTTATGTTGTACAGTTCCATGGGTTTTGACACACATATAGTGACACGTAGCCACCATTATGTACAGAACAATCTCACCACCCTAAAAATCCTCTGAGCATCAGATTAGCTCTTAGTGGCTTTTTAAAATATTAACAGTTGTCAGAATGACGTAAATTTTTACGACGAAAAATGTTCCACAGGTGCTAAGTTTTGTTAGTCTCACTATTATGATCACTATTAGAAATAATGAAAAAAATGAACCCCTATATAAATAGCAAAAATCACAGAATTTTAAAGATAAAAAAGATCTGGAAGTTTAGGAAATCCTACATTCTTCAAGACCCTGCCCTCCAGTCTCTCAGCTTTCTGTGTCATTTATCTGCTGACTCCGCTGAGCAGAAAGAAAGAAATCGATAAAGAAAAACAAAGCAAAAAACAAATTTTGGTTCTAAGTAGTCCTCTTGAGCCCAAGTTAATCAAGCATGGATTCTTTTTTACTTCCTATTTGCATCAGGAACATAATTACTAGCTAGAGCCTAATTTGAGAATATTCATTAGAAATGAAAGATGTCATATTTAAGAACAGAATGGAATTCACTGAGGTTTTATTCTTGGGATATTTGTAGGATTAAGTCAGGACATGCTGCGAGAGTGATAAATAAGTTCTATATATTTTTCTTCTCCAAGACCATGGATTTCAGACACATTTTATACCCATGTACTTTGCAACAATGAAAAACAATTGAACACTGACCTTGAATATTTTGCCCTCAGATTCATTAGTCTTTAAAATATAAATTGAGCAATTTTATCTAGATGAGTGAAAGACTATGGAGACTTCTAGAATGTCACGTTAGGTCCTTTAGAAGTGAAGAATTGACTTTATAAAGCATTTCTATTCCTTCTCATACCTTGACAATACTGCTACTGTGACTCTGTTTTAAAGAGGATAATGGCAGGCTTTACTCTGATTTGCACCTTTTTGTTTTAAGTGCATTTACTTAACATTTCTCAGCCTCTTTAAAACTTTTATCATTAAGCTCAACCTTCATTTAAATCACCAGACCTATTTGATGAAGGCGACGTGAATATTTACTTGTAAACTCCTCAGAAATTACTGATTTAACCTTACTTCAGATGATCCATTGTAGAACTCAAACTGGATTTCCCAGGCCCCTCATAACGGCTCATAACTGTGTGTTTGTACATTTATCTGGGAAGATATTATCCAAGGGTAATTGTTCTTCCCAAATGCTTTCTTTACCTCAAACAGCAATACTTCCAAAGTTTTAATGAAAATGTGGCCAATTTGGTGAAAACCAAGTGACTTGTTTGTTTTAGCATGCCAATGAGATTAAGAAAATAAGTATTTTAACAATTGTTATTGATTACTAAAATCAGAAATTAAGAAAACAAACTTCTTTGTCCAAAGACATTTCTGCAAGTGAAATCATCGGAAAAACAGACAGCTAGCCTCCCGTTTTAACCACTCAATCATAAGAAATGTAATATGGTGGGCAAACATGTGAGCGTTGTCACCTGCACGAGTCCCCAAAGCTGTGTCCCCATCACGGCCACAGATCAGGGGAAGGAGCCAGCAGAGGGGAGACAGCTGTGCCCTCAGTGTCCTTCCTTCCTAGGTCAGAACTCAGTCCCAGTTGCTCGCTGTCTAGTCTTCTGGGGAAGCAGAGAATTCTTCTGGGGACACGACACGACACATCAGGTGTTAAGGATGTCATTCTTCTTTTTTAAACAAATGTTAGATCATGTAACGTGCTTCTCAGGACAGGAGGAGCCACCTCAAGGGAAGGCAGATTTTCTCCAGGAGCTGATGGTCATCCAGGGAGAGCAGAGTCAAGGGCTGCAGAGAGCCAGCCCGCTTCCGCTCTCCCTCTCAGGGACACCTTGGACCCCACACCCCCACCCCCCTCCCGGTGCCCCTCAGAGGTTCCCATTGTAGCCTTGGAGGCCGCGCATGCGCAGGACTGGCTCTCAGAGCGGCAGAGGGGATGGCGAGCTGGAGAGCCCCGGGGAACGTGCACTGGAGGCGGGGTCCCTGGTGCGGAGGTGGCCTCCTCGGAGGTTTGTGTAGGGGGATGGGCGGTTTCTGGATCCTTCCTCCAGGATTTTCAGCGCTGGGGAGCTCTCCTTTCTGCAGTGTGGAGGAGCGCTGGGCAGGAGGCGGCGCTGAGGTAGGCGGTGGGCGGCGGGCTCGGCGTGGAGATCTCCGCCGCAGATGGCGGGAGCGCGGTGGGGGGTCGGCGGATGGGGCCGGGGGCCGGGGCTGCTGGCGGGCTGCCCCAGGTGGGGGAGCCCAACTCTGTCCCTTGGAGGAGCAGAGGAACGCCGCCTGGCCGGCGGGCCCCTCTGCCTTGGCGGGGCCCCACCCCGGCGGGGCCTCCTGTCCACCCAGCGGAGGTGCAGGGGGCGGCAGGGAGTCGCCAGCCCTCTGCGCGCGCCCTTGAGTTCGTGCCCCCGGGGGCCCCGTCTAGGCCAGGTCTCTACATCCCCGGGTGAACACTTTCCTTCAGAAGATGGACTGTGGTCAGCGCTCCTCTGCCTGACTCCGCTCAGGCTATTCGACTCCTCATTGCGTTCTTTAAACAAATAAACGTTCCTACTTCCTTGGGACCACCTTCAGAGAAAAGCCTAATCCCATTAATGGTTTCTGATAATTGACTCTATATTTGCAAGGTGAACTTTGAAGCCTGTGAATTGTTGTAAACTGCATTTAATGAAAGGAGCTTTAAACAGTCTTTGGTGAAAATTATGTAGCTTCTTAATAATAACTCACCATATGTTAACATAGACTGATGACTGATCAATTGATGATTGACATAATGTGTACGGAATTTTGTTTTCAGTGGAAAGGTTTTTCTTGGCAGTTGGTGCTAAATTTAAAATCGGATAAGGAGGAGGTTTTTAGAAGTAGTATATAGTGTGTGTTTTGTCTCCATACTCATTTAGAATTGTAAGATTGATTTGGAAAGCTCATAGAACAAGAATTTTCAAATTTTGATTTGGCTGAGAGGGTGAAAGGTTAAAAGGCCAAATACGGTAGGATTTCATTTATATGATATTCTAGAAAAGATAAACCATAGGGAAAGACAACAGATCGTTAGTTGCCATTAGTTTTAATATTTAGTTAATCATTTAGTTTAATAGTTTAATCATTAGTTTTAATATCTCTGATTAATAAAATACATTTTATTGATAGCAGCCTAATTATAGTTTTGGATGATACCAGAATTTAACAACCTATTAAATTCTGCAGTAGGAACAAATGACATGTTGGTTATAGGTGTCTTTGAAGTGTAAGTATTGTTGGTAATGAATCTAAATAAGCATTTTTGGATTGTGAACTACTGATTTTTTTACTAGATCCTGTTGGACATGGCATATTACAAGTTTCAAAAGGCTCTTTAAATTATTGTAGCAGGCTGAAGCTATTAAATTGTAATGTAAGAGCTTTATAGATGAAACAGGCAAAAATACAAAAAGCCATTTATCTTTTTATCTTTGTTAAAAAATCAAGTAAATCTTACCATATACATGAATGACTTTTGGCTAGACAGACCTGAACTTGACAAGATGGACTCATTAATATAGTGAATTTGTTTTGCATTGTTAAAATGGGAGAGGACATATGTTTTTCCTGAGGGTGACCCAAGTCAATATGGTAGGTTTCGCTGTTTATATGCTCTTTCTGAGTTACAATCTTGATTAAACAGCTTGTCATAGACGTACCAAGAAATTTGGGCCATTTTATGTATCAATATTTTAAGATATCCTATTTCCCTGATAGTTTCCAGTTTCAGGGTATCTGGGAAAAACAGTTTCTGAACATAGGTACTTTGGAATATAATTTTTGATTGTTGACATTGAATCATAGAATTGTGGAGTTGGAAATAATTTTAGTGGTTGTCGAGCCTAACCTCTTCATTTTCCAGGAAATGGAAAGTGAGGTTTCTCAAGTTAAGTTGTCCATAGTCTGACTGCTACTTAGTGGCAGAGTTGGAACTATATGCTCAGATGCTTGTCTCCAGATTCCTAGTACAGTGCTGTCTGTGCTACATACTATTAAGTAGACAAACCAATGAGTTACCTTCCCAGATCACATATGTAGCCAGCAGGGTTGATTCTTTCCCATATGCATATTTCCTTTCTTTTTTAAATAACTACTAACCACAATTAACTCATTCCCATACCATGTTTAATGACTATACTTGTGTGTGTCTCCTCGAGCACACGTGGATTCCCTAGAATGGAAACCTGCCTGTGAGTGGATTGCTGGACAAGGGGCTGATGTGAATCTGCAACTTGACGAGCTGCAGCCAAATCATCCTCTGAAGTTTTAACAATTTCCATTCCCGCCAACAGTGTCTGAGTCATCCTTGCCCTGGGAATTGTCAGATTGGGATTGTCAGATTTTTAAAGTTTTGCCAATCTGATGAGTGAGAAATGATGTATTTGTTTTCCTCTTTGTACAACTGTTTTGACAAAAGCATAGAGCTGTGCAACTACCAAAATCAAGACACAGAACAGTTCCAGTACCCAGAACTCCCTTGAGCTGCTCTTTTGTAGTCAACTCTTCCCCCACCCTTAACCCCTGGCAACTGATGATCTGTTGTCTTTCCCTATGGTTTGTCTTTTCTAGAATATCATATAAATGGAATCCTACAGTATTTGGCCTTTTGAGTCTGGATTCTTTCATGTAGCACAATACATTCATTTTAGTGTTCATCCATGTTGTTGTCTGTATCAGAAGTTCCTTCTGTTTTATTGCTGAATGTAGTATCGTGTGAATGTACCACAGTTTATCCATACAGCAGTTGTAGGACATTTGAGTTATTTTCAGTTTTGTCTTTTTTGACTATGAATAAAGCTGCTATAAATCTTTGCAAACAAGTTTTTGTGTGAGCATTAGTCTTCTCCTCTTGGGTAAGCACATAGAAGTGGAATTGCTGGGTCACATGGTATGTGTATGTTTAACTTTATTTTAAAAACTGTTTGTGGTAGCAAAGTCATGGCCCACAAAGATGTCCTAATCCCTGGAACCTGGGAATACATTAGTTTACTTGGCAAAGGTGAATTAAGTTTGCAGATGGAATTAAGGTTGCTAATCAACTGACTTCAAAATAAGGAGATTATCCTGGATTATTCAGGTGGGCCCAGTGCATCACAAAGGCCCTTAAAAGGGAAAGAGAAGCAGGAGAGTAGAAAAAAGATGCAACAAGGGAGGCAGGGCAAAAGAGGTGCAGAGTTCTTGGTCTTGAGGGTGGAGGAGGGGGGCCATAGGCTAAGGAACGTGGTGGTCTCTAGAAGCTTGAAAAGGCTAGGAAATTGATTAACATTTACAGTCCCCCCAAAAGAACCTAGCTCTGCCAACACCTTGATTTTAGTCCAAGGAGACCCGTGTCAGACTGCTACCCTACAGAACTGTAAAACAATAAATCTGAGTTGTTTTAAGCCATGAAATTTGTGTTGATTTGTTACAGCAGCATAACAAACTCCACTTTAAAACTGTTTTCCAGGGGCCGGCCCCATTGGTTAGTGGTTAAGTGCGTCCGCTCCAATACTGGCGGCCCAGGTTCGGATCCCGGGCATGCACTGATGCACCGCTTCTCCGCCCATGTTGAGGCCGCATCCCACATAAAGCAAATATAAAGATGTGCAACTATGACATACAACTATCTACTGGGGCTTTGGGGAAAAAAAGAGGAGGATTGGCATGAATGTTAGCTCAGGGTTGATCTTCCTCACAAAAAATAAATAAAACTGTTTTCCAAAGAGGCTGAACCACTTTGTCTTCCCACCAGCAATGTAGGAGTGTTCCAGTTACTTTCCACCCTAAATTAACACTTGGTATGTTCATCCTCTTTAATTCTAGTCATTCCAATAGGTACGTAGCAGTATCTCAATGTGGTTTTCATGTGCATTTTTCTCACGATTAATGACGTTGAGCATATTTTCATGTGCTTATTTGCCATCTGTGTATCTTCTTTGGTGAAGTGTCCAAATCTGTGCCCATTTTAAACTTGGATTTTCTTATTGCCGAGTTTTGAGAGTTCTTTATAGTCCTGTCAGATATGTGATTTGCAAAGGTCTTCTCCCAGTCTGTGGCTTGCCTTCTCCATCCTCTCACCAGTGTCTTTGGAAGGTCTGTGTAATGTAACTCGAGAGGCTCCACATGACCTTATTTTCCTTCGTTGAGAAACAGAGTGAGGTTGGAGCACCTGAGTGCAATCAGACGTTGATCAGAGTTGGGGCTGGGTCTCACTTTTAGTAAACCCAGCCCTTCCGCTTTCCCCTGTTCCTGTTTGCTGTGCTCCCCTCCCCCGCACAGGGGTCTGGTTCTAAGTCTGGTAGATCTCTCTCTCTTCAGGTTTGGGAGCCCACAGAAAATTCAGCTACAGCCTTCAGACATCTCAGCGCAGCTCTGCAGCCTCCTACCTTACATCGCTTCACAATATGGCAAATTCCCTGAAGGTCAGACTAGCAGTATGTTTGACTTAGGCCACTTCCACCACTTCTGGAGGTTTCACTTTGTTTTGTGGAAGCTTTTGGCCTAGATCCCCAGATTCCTGTGTGGCACCAAAACTTAGTACATGTGCTGTGATAAGAGCAGTTGTGTGTCTGAAAGCCCTCGGGTTTCCTCTGCCACACCAGTCCTGCAGAATCACTGCAAGTTTGGCTAGTTTCTCTTTTCCCTATCCGAGGCTCTGACTGAGCAAACCAGATCCTCAGCAGGCACCCAGAATCAGAAAACGCCTGCAGGGGAAAGAAAGATAAAAATCCTTGCCCACATAAAAGACTTTTTCTTCTTTTTGGAATTTTAGTTGGTTGATTCTGAAGTTCTCTGATGCTCTGAAAATATATTTATGATTTATCTGGCTTTGTCCAGTTTTGCAGCAAGAATGCTTTCCTGTCCTAGTCTCCTCTAAAACAGAAGTTCTCTTGTCATTAGTTTTTAACTCCATCAGTTATACATTGTCAATATTATTATTGTTTCATTAAGTCATGCTTTCAATGATTTATTCAGATGTGTAACCGTTTTTATCCTCACCATCCGTTTTTACCTCTTGGCATTTCTTCTTCTGTCAATTTCTTTCTCCTTAAAGTACATTCTTTTATAATTTTTAAGTTTTCTCCTTGAGGAAGATTAGCCCTGGGCTAACATCTTTGCCAATCTTCCTTTATTTTGTATCTGGGTCGCCACTATGGCATGGCTGATGAGTGGTGTAGGTCCACACCTGGGATCCAAACCCACAAACTCAGACCTTGGAAGCGGAGTGTGCTGAACTTAAACCACTACACCAGGTGGCTGACCCCCTTAAAGTACATTCTTTAGAAGATCCTTAATGAGCATTTGTTGGTGGTAATACTCTTAGTAAGTGTTCCCATAAAAATATCTTTAAGTCACCCTAGTCCTTGAGATATGGTTTGATTGGATATACACTGAAAGTTATTTTCTCTCTGTACCTTGAATATTTAATCCAACTCTCTCTTGTCTTCCACTGTTAAGAAATGTATCATATGTCTAAATGTAAGTCTCCGTAAGTGTTCTGTTCCTCTGTGGGGCTTTGAGTATCTTCTTTTTTATTTAGTGTTCTTTGCTTTGCCTGGATGGATCTGGCTCTAGATTTTTTTTTTTTAATTGTTCTTGAGATGTATTCAGCTTCCTGAACCTAGAGTAGAAGTCTTTTAGGAATTCTGTAAATTTCTGTTATTATGTGTCAATATTCCTTTAAATCATATATATATTTATATTATTTAATTCAAAAATATATAAACATACACATTCATTATATAATCATTAAATATATATTTAATTCAATATATTATATTATTCAATATACTGATTTATATTATTCAAAAAATATACATATATTATTTATATATGTAGTTTCCTGTACTTGACCAAACTCAAGCCAGGCTCCTTTGAGCCCTATTCTTGTCTAGGCCTCGATCTTGGCCTATAATATCTACAGCCTCTCAGCACAAATGATTTCACCTCCCCACACACAGTTTATAAGACTTAAAAACTGACATAGTTTCTAACAGCTCAAATCCACATCCTTAGGATGACCACTGCCCCCTTAAAGTGCCTGCCTGAGAAAGCTCAAGGCAGCAATAAGGATTGACTGTTCTGGCCAACACTCGATCATTGGACCCTGACATTCCTTTCTTAGAGCATTTACCCAAAAGTGCTTACAACTGTGAATCTTTCCTCTGTCCTTTTGAGTTGTATGTGTGTCTCCTATAACTCAGGAGTGCATTTCTCAAGGTCCTGAGAGCCATTGGAGGACAGGGTGTCTGTCTCCCAGACTCTGTGAGAGCAGAGAAGTGAAACTTTGATCATTTCCAACTAGCAGACACAACTGGCCAGATCACATTGCACTGACCAACACTCTGTAACTTTCCCCTCCCTGACTCTACTGAGCCCCTGCTCACTCCTCTGCCTGCTTCCTCATTCTCCCTTTCAAATGCCCAGTCACCTCTGTACAAATCAAATTGAATTCAGTTCATCCTGTTCCTTCTTCCCTATTGCAGTGGTATATGCCTGATTAAAATCTGTCCTGACCACTTTAACTAGAGCCTGGCTTTGTGTATACTGTACATTTAACACACATACAGATAATCCCATGCATATGCATACACACGCATATACAAACACAACCTTGGGCCCTCCAGGACCAGTTAAACTGACCCCATCTTATCAACAGAGTATTTAAGAGTTTTCTTTCAGGAACTGAGACCCCTCGTCCAGTTCAGACCAGTTGGGACCACCAACTCATCAACTGGGAGTTCACAAATGCTTTATATGTGACGTTTTTGACATCAAGGAGCTAAAAACTCCATTCTCCGATCATGGTAACACTGCCAATTTGTGAACACACATCCGATGAAGAGCCATGAAGCTTGACTTTGCTTGTGCAGATCATCAATTCCCTCACTTCTCCTTACTTCCAATCATGTACCTCCACATGTCAGACCACCCTGCCCTTCATCCCATAAATTGTGCCCCAAGCCCTGGATCAGGGCTTGAGATCTGAGACAGACACATGCCCTCTGTCTCCTTGCAGATCAATCTCACAAAATAAAGCTACACTTCATTTCCCAAAAGCTGATGCCAGAATAATTGGCTTTTTTAATGTGCATTGGGCAAAAGAACCCCAATATTGTGCAGTAACATCAATACATATATATACACTTACTGGTTGTTTTCTCTTTTTTATTTTCTTTGCTGAGGAGGATTCACCCTGAGCTAACATCTGTTGCCAATCTTCTTCTTTTTGCTGAGGAAGATTCACCCTGAGCTCACATCTGTGCCAGCCTTCCTCTATTTTGTATGTGGGTTGCCACCACAGCCTGGCCACTGATGGGTGGTGTAGGTCCACGCCCAGGAACTGCACCTGGACCACTGAAGTGAAGTTCTCTGAACTTAACCACTAGGCCATGGAACTGGCCCATCTCTAATTGTTTTGAAGATGTTACTAGATATGCAGTTGAAGTTTCACTATGATCTCTGGATTTCCTTGCTGCTCCTTTAGTCCCTCACTTCAGTGTATGTGTTTTTTGCTCCATCTTTCATGCTAGAGAAATTCCTCAAATATCAAGTGGTCCTTGGCTACCTGTTCATATGTTTGTGATGGGAAGAAAACAGCTGAGTAGGATCTCTGTGGGCCTGATGGAGCCTGTGAATGTCTGGACTCAATGTTTCTTCAGGGGTGTTGAGTGTTGAACTAGTAACAGGCAAACAATGTTGGTGCCCACACTGATCTCTAACAACTTACTTATTCCACACATTCCCACAATGACAGACATCCTCTGAACATGTGGAAATGCTGACAACACACACCCACACCCACATACACACTATTTGCAAATGACCAGCAGCATTCACACTGTAAACTACACGATAATGAACACTGATACTCAGAAGACACACACAGACACATACAGACCACTCACTGTCTCAGAGACCACAGTGACTTGAACTCTCTAAACACACACACATCAACAAAACACACTTTCACATAGATGCCATAATAGCCATGCACCCTGTGACCATACAGAATTGCTGAACACACACACATCCACACAACAAGGAACGTGGTTGTGCACGAGTGGGCTTGATCAAGAGGTTTTTCACACCTCAGCATCAACATGGACACCCCAGGGCGAGAGAGAGGGGCAGAGGGCACAGGGAAAAAATGTGGGGAGCTGTCAGGAGGCACTTGCATAAAGCACATATGATACCTACAAAGCTGGTTGCTAAATGACATATAACTCAAGGGTATGAGGACCCAAAAGGATCTGAAATGGTACAAAAAAGGTGACTGATACAAACCCATCACAAGATATTTAAATGTAAGGAACAGTGATATTTTAAAAGGCACTGAAGAGAGTGCATCAAAGCTTAGATATAATTCCAAACAATTAATGACATGGAATTCTGGCCAAAGAACAGCCATTATTGCTGTTAAAATTCCTATTTAAATGTTTCTTATAAAATTATAGAAATATTCCTTGAAAAATGACAAATATTCATTGGTTTAAAATATTTAAAACATTTCAGGATAAAATTACTGCAGGTTCCACTTTTTTTTTTTTAAAGATTTTATTTATTTATTTTTTCCCCCCAAAGCCCCAGTAGATAGTTGTATGTCATAGCTGCACATCCTTCCAGTTGCTGTATGTGGGACGCGGCCCCAGCATAGCCGGAGAAGTGATGCGCGCCCGGGATCCGAACCCGGGCTGCCAGCAGCGGAGCACATGCACCTAACTACTAAGCCACGGGGCCGGCCCCAGGTTCCACTTTTATTGAGTAGCTTTTCTTGGGCAGCTATAAGAGCTGGACAAAGCACACAACAGCTGTTTGGAGGGTTGTAGAACATCCTGTGCAAACAGGACTTGGGGGTCTACAATCTCTGAGACAAAGGAAACACAAGATTGTGAGCACCAGCTCCATGCGGCTTCTCCCCTAAGGCATTTGCTATTTCAGTGGTGAGAGAAGAGAGTCTGAGCAGAAAGAGGAGGAAAAATGAACTGAAATTTGGTTCCAGCCAAGTCCAGTAACTTCTGCTTCCAGTCAGATGTGGTAAAGGCAGAGCAACAGTTAAACATTGATTTAATAAATACTATATGTTTGAAAACACCAAAGGGATGTGGAAGCAAACAGGACTAGATGAAATAAAATTTCAAAAAGGAAAGAGCCTTTTTAGGTGAGATTGCCAGACATGCCCTCACCCGGGGGAATTTGCTGAATCTGGACTCTGATAATCAGACCTGTCTTACCAAAAGACAATTGTAAGTACAGTCTGTCAGAATTGATCTATGTTAGCTTTTAAATAGCACAAGTTTTCTTTGACTGTTAATTTTTACTGCCTCCACTAGGAGACTCTATGTAGGGAAAGACATTGTATCATTTGCCACATGATCTCCAGAACATTCTTCAGTTTGGGCTGTATGACTTCTATAAATATTTGTTAATTGTTGGTTTCATGAATGCTATGGACTGAATGTCTATGTAATCCAATTTCATAAGTTAAAATCCTAATCCCCGACGTGATGGTATTTGGAAGTGGGGCCTTTGTGAGTTAATTAGCTTAGATGAGGCCATGAGTGTAATGCCCCCATGATGAGATTAGTGCCCTTACAAGGAGATGGAGGGCCAGAGCTCTCTCTGCCAGATGAGGGTAGAGCAAGAAGCTGTCCTTCTGCAAAACAGGAAGAGAGCTATCACCAAAAGCCACTCAGCTTGAACCTAGATCTTGAACATCCCAGTCTTCAGAACTGTGAGGAATGCACTTCTCTTGTTAAGAGTGCCCAGTCTAGGGATGGCCCGGTGGTGCAGTGGCTAAGTGCGGGTGCTCTGCTTCGTGGCCCCAGGGTTCATAGGTTCAGATCCCGGGCATGCACTGATGCACTTCTTCTCAAACCATGATGTGGCAGCGTCCCATATAAAAAGTAGAGGAAGATGGGCAAATACGTTAGCTCAGGGCCAATCTTCCTCAGCAAAAAAGAGGAGGATTGGCATCAGATGTTAGCTCAGGGCTGATCTTCCTCACACACACACACACACACAAACACACACACACACACACACACACACACACACACACACACACACAAAAGCCAAAGATGCCCAGTCTAGGGGTCTGCCCCATGGCCTAATGTTTAAGTTCAATGAGCTCCTCTTCGGTGGCCTGAGTTCGGTTCCTGGACACAGACCTATACCACTCACCAGCAGCCATGCTGTGGGCATGACCCATATACAAAATAGAGGAAGACTGGCAAGGATGTTAGCTCATGGTGAATCTTCCTCAGAAAAATATAAATAAATAAAGTGCCCAGTCTATGATATTTTTGTTACAGCATCCCATACTGACTAGGACACTGACTGTGTGAATAAGTTCATTTAGATTGACGATCCTTCTTCTACATGACACGTTATTGTCAATCATTCCTAAATTGATGTGAGTCAAATTTCCCTTAAGGATCATAAAGATGTTAAGACCCTTCTCCCTAGTTATGCACATATTGATACACATGAAAACATGTTGCGTCAAGTGCTTTATTGACAACTTAGTCTCACACTAGATCTTATTGGCCTTCAGTGAACCTCAGTGTTACAGTCAGTGTATTCCCCAAAGGGCAATAAAGGAAAGTCCCTGGACTGAAGAGGAGTCGGTATCCATCGTGCAGCTCCTGCCCTCTGCCCAGTCAGCTCCAGGGCAGGGTCAATTTACAAGATAGGCTTTTTTCCAGGCAGCTCTGTGTTTCTCCCAGCCTGTTCTCATTTAGGATGATCTCACCAGGAGGAATGAGTGGAAATTTGGAGGGAAGAGCTACAGAAGGCATCTCCCAGGGGAAATTCTTTGTGGTTACATGACCTAGAATATGGACACCTGACTGCTCTAATGTGTCCTGAAAATGGAACCCTTCCCATGTCTGCCATATCCTTCCATGTCCTCTTTCCCCTCCATCTCTCTGTTCTTGGTGGAAAAATTCCCTTGGCAACGACAATAAAAAAATGAAGGTAGGGAATGGCCCATTTCCAGTCTCAGAATTCTGTGAAATTTTACTGCCTATCCCCAGTCTCCCAGGACTGACACTCTTTTTATTCTTTTAAGATTAGATTACATTTTAATCTCCTTTAATCAGAGTTTTCTCTCATCCTTGTTATGTATATACATGTTCTAATACATAATATTGAAAACATTATTTTTGGCCCTACAATTTCCAGATTCACTCATAGTTGTTTTCTGATGGAAGCATGCATTTGTAATTATGTTTATAACTCCATTAACTATAGAAATGACTAAATGATGAGTAGTAATGTACTAATACAGGAAAATGGTCCATTTTTATTCAACATAAAGTTTCATGTTTTCATCAAGACAAATACATGAATACTTAATTGTTCAGCAAAAACTCTGTGTACAAGTAAGCAATTATAAATCTATTGGAGTTGGTTTACCTTGTCGATTATTCCTTGTTTCCGAATTGTGCATTCAGAATTTCCATGAACCCATTAGAATCCTGCATCTTTATCCTACCATTTTATTTTTTTTGTTATAATTTTTATTTATTTATTTTTTCCCCCAAAGCCCCAGTAGATAGTTGTGTGTCATAGCTGCACATCCTTCTAGTTGCTGTATGTGGGACTTGGCCTCAGCATGGCCGGAGAAGCGGTGTGTCGGTGTGCGCCTAGGATCCGAATCCGGGCCACCAGCAGCGTAGCTCTCGCACTTACCACTCAGCCATGGGGCCAGCCCTATCCTCCCGTTTTAAATACTAGGTAATTGACAAAAGTCCACATGACTTGTTCAGTTGTGTGCTAGTGGATCCTTTGTAGGGTGTCTTCCCAGTTACGTTTTCAAATGATCATCGACAAAAGTCCACATTACTTGTTCAGTTGTGTGCTAATGGGTCCTCCGTAGGGTGTCTTCCCGGGTACGTTTTCCAATGTGAACTCCAGCTGATGGCCTTGTGACACTGATATAAATACTGGTGTCTCCACAGATCATGGGGCCAATGATGTGTGGTCCTTTAGATAGTCATATATAACCTAATACTTTTCATCCTATTAGTGTAAGGAATTCTATGGTAGGTAGATTGGTGACAATTAACAAAAGATGATTGATTATGAACATGCTGTTAGGGAGAAAAATTGAACCTCTGGGTATAAAGGTTTACTTTTTATGCAATTAATCAGCCGCCCTAACAAACCCTGTTTATAGGCAGGTCTATATACATATATATATTAGATTAAGATTATGTCACCTATTAGTTTGAATGTGCTTTTGTAAAGTATGCCTTGTTTCTCTTGCCCTTTCGTACTGGGAGAAATATGGAATAGCTAGAAACTGACTGGATTACTCTGGTCTGAACTCAGATCATGTAGGGCTTGAATCGTTTAACAA
This sequence comes from Diceros bicornis minor, assembly GCF_020826845.1. Taxonomy (NCBI): domain Eukaryota; kingdom Metazoa; phylum Chordata; class Mammalia; order Perissodactyla; family Rhinocerotidae; genus Diceros; species Diceros bicornis. The sequence goes on from NC_080747.1 coordinate 86,246,794, forward strand.
ATGAGCGATTAATGGCGGCTACACCACTGGGATCTCCTGATCCAACATCGCGGTCATACACCCTATAGTGGATATGGACAGTAAAATAGGACTGTGCTGTTTTCCCGAGGGTAACTTGTTCTGTTGATCAATATTTTGGATCAATAAGTGATAAAATATTTTGACTAGCTGGTCTAGATTTTAATCACTCAGAGGTTATTTTATTCTCTGAGGTCACCCCAACCAAAATTGTTAGTCCCTTTAAGTTTTGTTAGCCCTTGATTTGGCTTACCTTTGATTTTTTTTAATTAATTGGAGCTCCATAGGGTCTTCTCGTCTTTGTCATTCCCGCCTCTTCAGGGAAAGGTCAATTTCACTGATTAAAAGTAAGAGAGAGTAAAACCCTTGAGTGGCCGTTCATACAAGTCCTCATTTAGACAACAAATGATGATGCTGCCTTTGCAGGGTCCAGTCACTGTGGCCTTTACACCGTGTCACTGGGCAAGCAGTGCCTGTAACACCAGAAATGCCAGAGGAGATGCTTTTGGTAAACAGGTGGGGGTTGTGTTTGCCGAGTTTCTTTTACTTTTTTAAATCTTTGCTTGAATGCCTACCTGTGTTGGGTTAACAGTTAATGTAATAAATAATTATTGGGTTGAATTTATTTTATTGTTAACTTTCGGTGATTATCTATCTGTTCTAAGATTATGCAAGGAGAAATAATTCTTGTTCCTCATAGTAACAGTACTACTTCTATGAATTAATAGATTAATGCAGTATTAGATTAGGAGTTAGTTTCTGAGATTGAAATTAAGATAAGTATATTGTTGCACCTGAAGGCTTTCTTAATTGGTGGCTGAATTTAGGCCAACTAGTGTATTGTTTGTACTCCCTCTCTAAGGAATGTTGTATCCTGTATCTAAAAGGCTGTACCTCTTTAGGGCTGAGTCTGGGGAAGGCAGGAGGCTGGACAAGTGTGGAGCTGGCTCTGGCCCAGAGGGATGAGCAAGAGACACAGGACACCTGCTGCCACACACAGCCACAGCAGACATCACCAATCAGTCACGACATGCTGGGCTGCAGAGCCCAGAGAGCCCACCAGTCCTCAACAAGTTGCACACGGAAGCCACTCCCGGGCAGAGCAGGGGGCAGTGATGAACCCATTTGCCATCCCAGCTCCCCTAAGACGTGCTCCAGGCCTCCTTTCCCCACTTACTCCGCCAGCTCCTCACTGTCCTCGGGACTCAGGCCTTCAAGGCCCGCCAGCAGGCTGCTCCAGCACTTCTCCTTCCTTACCATCGCCTCCCCTCTCTGCTCCCACTCTAGTTCCAGGGCAAGTTACCTGTGGCTCCTGAGTGATGCTCCTTGGCCTGGAAGGGCCTTCCTTCACGTCATCCACCCTGTGCATGCCTACTTACCCTTCAAGACTCGACTCCAGTGATGCCTCCTCAGGAAGCCCTCCCTGACGCTCCATCTCCCTAGGCCTGCTCTGGGCCACCACTCTGCCTCCTGCCCACATCTGTCACTGCTTGGAACCTTGCTGGGCCCCATTCTCTGGTCTTCACGTGTACCCCAGCCCCTCAGGTGGGAAGGAAATTATTAGGCTCAGGGCAATGGAGCAGATTCCTGGACTGTGGTGACACTGCCCACCCCAGGAGAGGTCATTCTTTGGGCCTTTTCCAGCTTTGGCCCATTGCAGCTCAGCTGGAGCCAGGACACAGGGAGGCTGGCTCTGGGCCCAGCAGATCACAGCGTCGGCTTAGGGAAAAGTTACAGGGGGCCACACAGAGGGGCTCGGGACAAAACTCCAAGTCGATGATACCCTTGCTAAGGGCAGCAGGGGCCAAAGGCAGCTGCACAGGCCACAGGAAGTGCTGGCGAGCTTTTCATCTGCTCCGAGAGTCCCAGGGCTGGATAGAAGGAACTCAGGAGGCCCATCTGAGGTGCAGGTCACCTCGGGGGCATGCAAGCAGAAGCTGAGGGTCCCACAGCAAGTGGAATCTGAAGAGGTGACCCTCAAACTCCTTGCGGCACTAACGTCTCTGAGTTGGAAGTCAGTCCCCTCAGTCACAGCCTCTAGCTGCCCCCTCACAGGGTTGTGCCTCACAAACACCGCTCCCAAGGAGAGTGGAGGCTGAGGGTGAAGGCAACCTCCTACCCGTGAGAACCGCTGTGATCACGGCCTCCCACAAGGGGCTAAGGATGATGAGCAAGGGACAGAGGGACTGACCCACATGACTTCCCCTCGGATGCTGAACATGCTTGTGATTCACCAGGCCAATCAGTATCTGTCCTTCTCCTCCACTCCTCTCTCCCCAAAAGGACATGTCAGTGTTTACTATGACATCCAAAGACACATCAAGGGCATCTGGGAAGAATCATGTGTACATCTGGAGAGAAGGGAACTGTGAAAACCAGTAATATCTGCATCCATGTGTGCAGATACCGACATCTACATACAGCTGTCACATTCTTCCAGCAGCCCTGGAATACTCCACAATCATGCTGGCAGGTTTTGGCACATAGTAGCCAAACGAACTGGTGGTGTCCCCAAGTGCCACCACTGCTGGGGTCTACCTTGAGATTTGGGGGAGGCAGGGTGCCATGCCCCATCTCACAAAAGTCTGGCTGGTGTCCAGGAGGGTCTCACAGCCTTCGACAATCATGCCCTCCATGGCTATGTTTTCCTGGATGCTCTTTGTCTTGTTTACTTCATTGTACATTATCCTGTCAGGACAGAAAATGTCAGAGACAGGCTGCCCCCGTCTCTCAGGGAGAAGGGAATGCCGGGCGTCTGGCCAGACCTAGGAAGAAGGCCCGGCACCCAGGATTCTCAGGTGGAGCCTGTGGTCACAAAGGGGGAGAGAGCATGCATATTGAATGCCCGCTCTGCCGGGCACTCTATGGGCATGGTATCACATCATCCTTCTCATAGCCCAAGGAGACAGGTGTTGGAAATGGAAATGGAGATTAACAGCTAGAAAGCAGGTCTGATTTAAAAGTTTGAACCACGTGGAACTGAGACGGCAAAACTGGGAGGACAGGAGTATAGGAAACAACCTTTCTTCATTACTCTGCCCCCCACACCACTACTGGCCTTATCTCCATCCATAGAACTCCACCCACCCATCCTTCCTCAGGGCCTTTGCATTTACTGTCTCCACCCCTCCCTCAATGCATGTTATATAGCTGCTTCCTTAATGTTCAGGTCCTGGAATGGCTTAGTTTTGGAGCACCTGGCAATCCAGCTGGCTCAATGAAAGTCTGACTCCCGTAGGCTCCAGCATGTTTGGTGGGAGCAAGACACACCTTGTCCCTTAATGTGAGAATAAGGACAACTCTCCTATTTGTCCTGTTCTGACTGCCGCAACACCCCTCCTCCAGGAGGTGGCGCCATTTAACTGCTTTTTAAAAATAGCATTGGTGGTGGGGCCGGCCCCGTGGCTTAGCGGTTAAGTGTGCACGCTCCGTTACTGGCGGCCCGGGTTCGGATCCCGGGCGCGCACCGACACGCTGCTTCTCCGGCCATGCTGAGGCCACGTCCCACATACAGCAACTAGAAGGATGTGCAACTATGACACACAACTATCTACTGGGGCTTTGGGGAAAAAAAGGAGGAGGATTGGCAATAGATGTTAGCTCAGAGCCGGTCTTCCTCAGCCAAAAAAAAAAACAAAAGGATTAGCGTGGATGTTAGCTCAGGGCTGATCTTCCTCACACACAAACAAATAGCATTCGTTGGAAAAGAGGCCTGTGAGTTGCCAACTTTGTTAAGAGCCTTGGTGGGTTTTCAGAAGTCTTAGGAAGATAGTAATTTTGTGGGGATGAGCATCTGGAGAAAGTACCCCACTTACTCCAAGAAAAGCACAAATGTCTTATTTGTCTGCTGATGCCTCAAATTCTACAACCACGACCAGATCACCAAGAGGGCTGCTTAATATACATGGCTTCCAAAGTTCTCTAGTAGACACTGTCCAATTTAACCCTCCCAGCAAAGAGAGATGACACTGGTCGAGCTGGATCGGTGATTAACGAACTCAGCGATGAGCCAATTACTGGGCCCCTCTGACCCTCAGTGTGCTCACCTGTAGAATGTCGGAGTGAGGATGGAAAAGAATGCATTTCACGTGCTGACCTCAGGCCCAGCACACACGGCAGGTGCTTGAGTAAAGGGCCGTGATCACTGTTGCTAGTATCACTGGTTGCAAAGGTGTTATTATCCAACTATTATTACCCGTTGTTTTCTGGCTATCAGACTGTGGCATGGAGATGGAGTCTCTTCCTTAGAATCCTCAGTCCCTCCCTCCCAGCAATGCTCTTCTCAGCAGCCCAGTCCCTAGCCCTCTTCTGGAAGGGTCGGGGCACAGGGAGGCACCATTCAAGGATATGCTAGTTCCCTGGATAGGGATTCATTTTTGGAAGTTAGCAAAGGTAAACAGAACCATTTCTTTTGACGATGGTGGAGATTTTGCTGAGGAGGGCTGTATTTGCTACAAACAAGGGGGCGATCCCACAGTAGCAACACTAGTTTCACTGTTAGACAAGTGCCAGCTGCAGCTGCTCAGGACCCCTGCCAGCCCCGGCTGGGTTTTGTGCTGAAAGCCACACCGTCCACGCAGCTGGGGAGGAGTTCCCAGGGCCGCAGTCTACCGGCGCAGCTGGAATTGACAACCTGGGTTACAGTGAGCCCAAGAGATGAGGTTCAGGAGAAAAAGCGGGACAAAGGCCAGAGGTAGGAGAGAGTCAGCCCCAGGGCAGGAGTGTTTCTGAGCACAGCCAGGGAGGGTTTGTTATCTGATGGCTTCCTGCAGGGCTGGGAGCTTTCCTCAGTCCCCCAAGGGAGAGAGAGAGGAGGATGAAAGGGCTGCTGTCAGGGCTATAGGAAAACCCTCCTCTGTGCCACTAGGGGTGTGTTCAGGCCAGATGCAGGGGATCAGGTGATCAGATGAGTAGGCTTCGGGAAAGGGGATCGGGATCTTAGGATAAATGCCTTGGCACTCATGTGCCTTCCTTGCTATGGCCCGCACCGGTACAGGGCATGCCACAGGGATGAGGAGCCTCGTTGGAGTCCCAAGTCTTCTCCTTGGGGAAGTGTGCAGGATTTGGCTCCTTGGGTCATGAGAGGACTGGGGTCTCCACCCCACAATGCTTTTTGTTAGTCTACAAACACACTCTGATTACATCTGCTCCCTGAATGAACCCCCACTCCGCGGCCTGTGCCCTGCCCTAGTCCAGCCTGGTCCTCCCTCTGCCCAGCTGGGAGACGTGGCCCTACTGGCTGCCTTTTGCTGGGCTCGGGAAGCCATTTAGGGCACTGAGTGGTTGGCAGGGCTGGGTACTGGATCCTACATGCTGCAGACCGACCCTCCTTTGCAGATTCTGGCAGCCCATCGTTGAGTACAAGGCTGCTCATCATCTCTTAGCCTCCATAAGGTGCAGACCCCAGGGCTCAGCTCTTGGTACGCACCTCGTTCCTGCCTAAACCTACTCCCTTGGTGATCTCACCAGTCTTGTGACTTTAAATACCATCTCGAGCTGATGGCTCCTGAATGGCTCACTCCCTTACACTTCAGACTCAAACGCCCTCCTCCATCTTGTCCCCTCCACCACTGTTGTCCATCTCAAGCTCAACATGCCCCCAGTCAAGATCCAGTGAAGCAAGAAAGATTTCCCCTCCACACCTGCCCATCCTGCCAGTTTTTCCATCTTGGTTAGCAGCAACTCCAACCTTCTGCTTGCTCAGCCAAAAACTGTCGAATCACTCTTGCCTCCCATCTTCTCTCTCCCCACATCTAATGCATCAGAAACTCCTGTTGGTTCCATCTTCAAAACACACCCCGAATCTGAACCTCCTCCTCACCTCCACTGCCACCACCTGGTGCAGGCCACCGTCAACTGCTGCCTGGGCTGTTGTAGGCGCCTCCTCCCTGGTCTCTCTGCTTCTGCCCCGGCAGAGGAAGGATCCCCCTGGGCTTTGGAGACTGAATGAGGGGCAGCGGAGGGGCCTTGACCAGAGGGCTGGGGCCTCTGACACTGGAAAAGTCAGGCGTTTGTCCATCCATGACACTGCCTGCTGTGACTGCACCCTTGGGCACATGAAGGCCCATCAGCCAGGACTCCCTCTGGGGTTCCTATACCACAGGTTGTGAGACACTGACACTGGAGAACAGGGGAAGTTGGCAGAGTGTCTGCGAGTCCCTGGGCGGATCCCTGTTCTGGCAGATGGGCCCACGTGAGTGCCCAGGGCCCTTCCTCAAACCCCATCTGTGCCAGGGACAGCACACCACCCACACCATCCCACCAACTGCCCCCTGAGCTTGAGCTGTGAACTCCTCAGATTGCTCCGGAGACCCTGCTTCCAGGTGGGGCAAGCTGGGGGTGCCCCAACCACCACCGCTTGGGATCCTAACCTGAACATGATATTTTAGCATCTGGGGCTCAGGAAACTCCTGCTGGGGAGCATCCTTAGCCCTGGCCTTTCCACTGATGGGGGCACCCCGGAGCCGGGCTCACCCAGAGAGCTCCCCCAGTTTAGCCCTGGCATCGTCCAGTCTGTTGGCTCTATGTGCTCGTGAAAAGTGGGCCAGGAGCTCATGCAGTGTCAGAATGTGCCTGGGAATCTGCGGCAGGGAGAGGCAGGGGGACAGGGACAGAGGCAAGGAGAGAGACAGTGATGAAGTAAGTCAGAGAGAAAACAGCAATGTAGAGAGGGAGAGAGAGTGACCAAGTGGACGGAGAATGGTTCTCTCAGCAACCAGCACTCTCATGAGCAAGGCTGAGGACGGACACCCACAGCACTTCTGATCTCAACTCTAATGTGGAGGATCTTCCAGGGTCTTGTTTGGGGCAAGAGCCCAGATCTTGATGCTCTAAGCCAGCAGGAGAAAGGGCCTGGAGGTGGGCTCAGTACCAGGAGCTCCCGCTCACCTTCCCACACTGCATGCTCTGCGGAGCTGGACAACCCTGCGGTCTGCTGGGTCAAGGGCTGGCCCTAACCCCATTCTCCAGGCAGCTCAGAGCTGGGGCCTGTTAGGGTCTGGGCTCTCCCGGCCATGGCTCCATGGTGCCCCCAGCTGTGGCTTGTTCCCAGCTGGGGCCCTCACTGCCATGGACCCCCAGAAGGCTCCCAAGGCATGTGCCCTCAAGGACAGGGCTAGGTGTCAGCTGGAACATGGGGTCAGTGAGGAAGATCTCCAGAACTCTCTCCTTGCAGTCAGTTTAGCCTCATAGTGCTTCAGCAGCTTGTCAAAGTCACTGTTCTGCTTGCAGTGGGCCAGGATCTGCAGGCTGTACTGGTAGCTGGAGACCAACTCCTGATAGAAATTGACCATGGGCAGCAGGATGTCTAATGGGTCTGCACGAGGAGTGGCTCCACAAGCCCTTGGTCACCCAACCCCACCGACAGAGGTTGAGACATAGTTCAGAGCTCCCACCCAGAGACACCCTTGACTTTGAGGATGATTCTGGCACCACTGCCCTATCCAGGGCCAGATAGTTGGCCCCAGGCATCAGGACACCATCAGAGTCACAGATCTTTATAGAGATGGGGCCCCATCTTGTCTGACACCTGTGTATTGGAAGGTCGGAGAGGGCTGTTGTGGGTGCTGTGGTGTGCCTCGCCGCCTGAAGGGTCTGAAGGGCTACCCAGCTCCGGAGTTTTGGGGGTTCAGCTGAGGCCTCCGTGGTCACTGAATTGCAGCTCCACATCCCCCTCAGCCCTGGCTCCCCCAAGAGGCCTCCCTCCCAGTGTGCCCCACCAGTGACAGAAGTGACTCATCCGAGGTCATAAGGTGAGTCAGTAGCTGGCCTGGAACCAGGTCTCCTGAGTCCTCCATTCCAGGGCTTCCCTCCACAAGACATGCCCTCCCGAGTCACGTCCCTTCAGCTGTCTGTCCCTTTATCCATTTGTCCCTGTCCTTCCACACCTCCCCAGGCTCAGCAACTTGGGTCTGCTGCTGGCCTGCTCTGTCCCAACCTCTTGGAAACACAATACCCTGCCTTCCAGCTCCCGAAAGCCCAGCCAATCTCCCCAAACCTGCCCTTCAGTACTTGATTGGCAGGGATGGGTCCACTGAAACCTCTGCTTATAAACTCCATTAAAGAAAAACATGCCTCCTTTGCAATAAACTCTAAGTGGGAGCTTACACAGGGCATTCCACTACCCATGGGACGGCACCATCACCCACACAACTACAGGAAGTGCAGACCTCGTCTTTCTAGGGCCTCTTCCCATTGTGACCTTGGGGGAAAAGCGGGGCTCTCTGACTTAGGGAAGTGAACAAGAAAATGTCACACTCAGTGTGGGAGAGGCGCGATGCAGGTGGTCCTACTGTGCAGCCCTCGGGGCCGTCAGGGCGTTGCAGTCAGCTCAGAGAGCAGTGACGCAGGGTGGAAGGAGTGGGAGCCTTGACCGTGCTTCTACCTTTTGTTTCAGTCATTCTACTTTTGGAAACCTGTCCCAAGGAGACGCTCTCTCATAGGAACATTTCAGTTGCAGAGATGAGTGTTTCTAGTAACAAAAATTTGCAACAACTTTAAGAACCAATGATGGGAGATGGCTGCATGGATGATGGCATGCTCACAGGTACTGGAGGATCATACAGCCATCAAAAAGCATACTTTCAGCATGAGAAAACACTTGTGCTATAATGTTAAGTAAAAAAACAAACACATCAAGATTCAAATTCAACATTCATATATGTGATATTATGTAAATAAAGCGGGGGGAACATCCCAAGGTCTGTGCATAGAAAAAAATTTGAAGAAAACACAACAAAGTGTTTACAGTGGTTATCTTTGGGAAGGAGAACTATGGTTGGTATAGCTTTGAACATTTTCTGATTCTCTAGATTGTCAAATTTTCTCAAATGGGTTCATATACATAATTTTTAAAAGGGAAAAGTAGATAAGGAACTAAAAATATATCACTTCCTCCTAGAAAAACAGCTTTTGCCAACTTGTCTTTCCTCTTCTGCTCCCTCTGAGGGATTCTGTGTGTTTTAAGGTGTGTTTTACACCCCGGGAGGATGGAAGAGCTGCCAGCCTGGAGGAGTGGGCCCTGGAGAGGGACTTCTCAGGTGGATTTTGGTGCAGGTGGGGCTGGGGACCTCTACCAGGGCTGCCTCCTCACCCAGATCCCAGAGGGCCAGCTGGAGATGCAGGTCTTCAGGCCTTGGTCAAGATCTGGTGCAAACACACGATGGCGTCACTGACAGAGGAACCACAGGGTAAGCTCCGGCCACGGAGTTCCTGCCCCTCCAAGACCTCGCCCACAAGTCCAGCAGAGCTGAGGGGACTAGGGAGAGGGCAGGGGCTGCCACCACCGGTGGGACTCGAGCAGCCTTTCTCAAGTGACACCTTATGTGAAAACACCATCAGCGGGATGGACTATGTAACTTGTGGCCCACTGCAGAGAAAATATGCAGGACCCCTTCTTAAAAAATGACAAAATTTCAAGATGGTGACAGCAGAGCACTAAACCAAACATAGACTTTTCTAAACATGGATCACACGCCCCAGAAGCTGGCAGAGGACGGGAGCTGCTCTCGCTGCCAGCCTTCCTGGCACCCTCAGTGTCCACCTGCTGCGGTGACCCCAAGGGATCTTAGAGGAACTCAGGGCTCTGGAGAATTCAGAGGAAATGCCACTGATGATGTGAAAAGAGCTAGGGCTTGAGACGCACACAGATCAGGCTCAAATCCACCTTATCCTGCTTCTCAGCTGTGTGACCTCCAGCAAGATGCCTAATATCTCTGAACCTCAGGTCTTTCCTGTAAAATATGAAGGTGAAATGATGTCACTCCTGTAAGTAATGGGACAATTTGAGGGCCTGGTACAGAGAAGTTGCTCAGTAAAGACTACCTCTCGACCACCCCCTTTTGTGGGGACAACTTAGAAAAGCAAAAACACCCAGATTCTCCCAAGCACATGCCCTGTCACCACCTAAAGATCCCTGGGTATCATGCCTTCTCACTGGCAGCTTAGCATCAGGTTGGGTAATGGGCCTCTGAGCACCCCTGGCAGCCACATTTGCCGTGGCTCCCCTCCCAGCACCCTCTTCCCCGCCCATGCTCCCCAGCCAGCCAGCTCCAGAACACAGCCCGAGTCTCCTCCCTCAGGATGAGCTGTAAGGATACCAGAGAGACTTCCTGCAGCCCCCTCCCCTCCCAACTGTTCCTCCTCTGTTCTTGTTCATCACCCTCAGCTCCTACCACCCTGGAGACCTGGGAACCACCCCAATGTGTCTGGTGTTTGAGCTGAACGACAGAGGGGAAGCCAAAGGGACTCTGTCGTGCACCCCATTTGTAGACAGGAAAACAGACCCAGAGAGAAAGCGTGAAGCCCCCGGGAGTCAGGGCAGCCCCAGCGTAGGAGCCTGTCCTCATATCCCTGCAGTGGTCTCTGTCTTTCTCTGCCACATCAGATGCCCCTCCCTAGTCCCATTCTCCACGTGTGCTCTCTGCTCCCTCCCTCTATGATGACCCAGCACTTTGGGTGTTGGAGTCCCCTGGTGCTTTCCTCTTCTGTGAGCTGCCACGGGGCTGTCTCCTCTCCCAGCAGTTTGTGCCCTGAGGGCAAACCCCCACCTTGGGGTCTCACTCTCTCAGTACAACAAGAGCAGGGGTGGAACGTGCTTAGTGGGCACAGAGACACACTTGAGCTGTGTGGCACACGTCCAAAGATAGTAGCTCAGGAAATCACAAACATGCCACAGAGCCAGCTCCCCTCCCTTTCCAGGGCATGTGGCTTTGTCCCCTCAAGGCCACTTGCTGAAGCACAGGATGAATGGGCTCTGACAATTGACGGAATGGAGCACTTTGAAAGCAAAATGGGACAGTTAGCCACTCTCCACTTCCGGGTTGCTAAAACTACACCAGCCTGTGCTTGAAGAGCGGCTGAAAATATCTAATGGAGAAATATTCAGTGTCAATGCAAGCTTTTCTATTTTTTCCATTCTCTGAGAACCTAGGCACATGAAATAATGGCTGTTCTTGGATCTGAACTCTAAAGAACTAAGGGACTCACACACAGGCTCATGGAGAGCTCAGAGACACGTGGATGCCCAACCAGCACCCTCACTGCCCTGATTTCATCACCCCCATGCCAGTCTGCTCTCTTTGCCAGTTCTGGGATTTGCACGTGGTAGCCTTTTCTCTTTAGGATTGTGGGGTATGCGTGTGGGTGTGGGTGTGTGGGTAAATGTAGTCTGTACGTAAAACTGATGGCGCTCTTCTCAGAGGCATCTACAGGACATCTACTCCCCTGGGACCAGAGCAAAAACCAGATGCAGTCAGGTCAGATGCTCTGCTGCCTGCACAGGCAACACTGGCAGTCTGGGAGTCTGATTTAAGGATTGTGCTGGGTGGGCAATGCTCTGGAGAGCTGTGAGCTTGGAGACCTTGCAGAAGCCTTGGGCCACGGCCCACCCCTGCTAGGAGCCAATGTCAGGATGGCCGCAGGAACCCCAGCCCCTCTGAGATCACAGAGACAGCCTTTCTCTTATCCTGAAGGTTCCTTCTGAGGATGCATTTGCTTTGGATCCAGGTTGGCTTGGCTGACGTCCAAGGCCTGCTCAGTTGACCTTTGTCAATGATGACCACGGAGAGTTGGGAATTCGGCTTATTATCCCAACTCGCTGGCTAGAGTCCAGCTCTGGCTACCCAACCTGGCTCAATGTCGGGCGTCTCAGCTGAGCCCTGCCCACTTGCCATCCCACAGTCTGGCCTTCTTGGCCCATCAGAGGCAAACCCTCATTTGCCGCATCCCTCGGCGGCACTGCTCGTTCGCTCCTGCCCCACCACAGTCCCCTCTCTGGAGACAGTGTCTTTAATCCAGAATGCATTTAGTCGGTGCAGTCATTGATGGAGGAATTAGTCCATGGTTTTCTCTCTTTTGTTAGCAGTCAAGGTTTTGCTAAAGATCTCTGTACTTCCTGTTTTTCAAACAGCTGCCACACAACTCAGTTCTCTCTCCTTCCTTCTCCATTCCCTCTGGCCTCTTCCAAGCCTAAGAGATGCCCATCTCTGTCTCCCTTTGTGCCAATCCTGTCAGCATGTCCTGATGGAGTTCGTGTGGTGGCACCATGCTGGGCATGGGTGAGACAGCCAGAGGGGGATAAGTCAGATCCCTTCACTGGAGGAGTTTCCAGCCTAAGAAAAGGGTCAGAAACCCACAGAGGTAACTTATACTCCAACAAGGTGAGGCCAGAACAGAGGTGGGCCCCTAATGCAGTGGGAGGGTCTCACCATGGAATCCACAAGTGCTACTCAGAGGTTTTGAAGGACAAAACAGGAGCCCAATTGGGCTGGCCCCGTGCTGTGGTAGTTAAGTGCATGAGCTCCGCTGCTGGTGGCCCGGGATCCAAACTGATGCACCGCTTGTCATGCCATGCTGTGGTTGTGTCCCATATAAAAGTGGAGGAAAATGGGCACAGATATTATCCCATGGCCAGTCTTTCTCAGCAAAAAGTGGAAGATTGGCATGGATGTTAGCTCAGGGCTGACCTTCCTCACAAAAAAAAAAAAAAGAAACTCAACATGTGTGCTAGAGTATAGAAGGAATTGGAGCAGAAGGGATGATGTGAACAAAGATGCAGAATACAACAGGGTGTTGAGTTCAGGGCAGCAGGGGTGGGGATGGCAGGAGGAACATGGGAAACAGGACTCAAGGCATGGAGTGGGCCCTGCAGAGAGGCTGCCTGGGGAGGGTCAAGGTGGCCCTCTCCATGTCAAAGTTGGTTTGTAAACATGATCCCAAGGCTACAGTTTTACTACAAACCCTGAACTGAAGATCTGTGCAGTTTCTTGCAGAGTCAGCCTTCCAGGATTCTGAGTGCTCCCAAGCCAGGAAAATACCATGACCACCTCTAAATTCCTACCCTTCCCTTTGGGCTGCCTGAGCCGTCCCAACTTACTTCCAATCATAAATGGGAGAAAAATAACTATTAAAACAATGAAATGGTGCCAAACTGAGGATTCTAGAGGAGGGAAGGATTCTTCTCAGAAGAGGATGTTCCCTTTGTTTTAGATGGTCCTTGTAGCTTTTTGGTTACAAAAGATGAAGCCCAAGAGGACTCTTTAGATGGGAGAGAAGAGACTGAGCAGAGCTGGACAGTTTTGCTTAATAACTTTGCTTTTGTTTGGGTGTGATCTCCCGTTACCTCTAGGGAGAGTTGGCTGCTGGTGGGGGCTCTGAGTGTAGAGGGTATAGAGGGAGTAGAGACAGGGCCAGTGTCCTCGATGTCTGACCTGTGCACAGCCTGCTAAGAAGGGTCTAATGCCTGGTTTAAGGCTCTGCTGTTGTTGCCTTGAAATTCTTAAGAGCCCTGCATTTTCAATTTGCACTGGGCCCAGCAAAGTATTTAGCTGATCCTGAAAAAAGGTGTAGACAAGGGTATATTGGTAAAGGATTAATGACCAGCTCTCTGAAAGAAAAACTCTGATTGGTAGCACTGGCCAATTTCCATGCTGTAAACATTCCTACCTTGGCCCATTTTAAGCTACCAAAGAGTGAATAACAAGCTTGCAAGATTCTTGAAAATTTCACAACCGACTTGCAAGTTGGTGTGAGCCAGCTCCAGCACATCACTGGATGTAAGGCGAGGGTCTTGGCAGATAAAGGGATTATGAACACCCCCGCACCACCACCAAAATGGCAGTTGGGAGAGTGTGGAGAGAGGCCAGCGTGAGGAGAGGAGGTCAGCAAGAAATCCCTGTAGCAGGAAAGGCTGAGTGACAGGAGGGCAAGGATGTCTTCTATTCAGCTTTCAGCTGTTTTCTGTTTCAGTACTGGAAACCCCCTCGAGTGCATCTAAGCCTTTCAGAAAGTCTGGTCCATACTTGGCCCATGTTGAGGGCTTGGGGAGTGAAGGAGGAGCCAGCTGGGTGTCATTAGGGCTTTCCTGGATACTCTGGTTCTCCTCCTGGGTCAGGGCAGGACTGTACTGCCCAGGGCCCTGAAGTCGGGTGCGGTCATGTGACTCGCTGTGTCCAATAAAACTTGAGCAGAGTTGTCAGGCATCATTTGCCACATTCCTTCCCCTGCCCTGGGATTGGTGAATTTCCTGATGGTGGGAGCCCCGTCAGCCTGTGTCCCTGACTCTGAGTGAGAATTTTGTGGAGCAGAACACACAATGGACACACAGTGTGAGAGAGAAAGCATTCTTTGTTGTTTTAAGCCTCTGAGACTTGGGGGCTGTTTGTAATTGCAGCAGAATCTAGCTCCACCTGACGGACACATGGAGCGACCACAAGGGGGTAAGGAGCAGTCAAGACTGAGTGGAGACTGGCACTGTGAGAAGTGATACAAGAAGCCAGGAGAGCAGAATTGGAAGCCAGATGTGGCCAGGAAAATGGAAGACCCTGAAAATCCTCAGGAATACGTGGGATGGGGCTTGAGGGAGTTTTCTGGCTATCAGGTGACACAGTGTTTCCTGAATATGCACATTTTATATGGCCCGTCTCCCCAGCAAGGAAGGAATAACGTGTGTGGCAGGCACAGGCCACGGATCTACAGCCAGGAGACCCAAAGTTAAGCCTGGATTCCAGCGCTGGAAGTGACCTTGGAGTGACCTTGGATAAGTCCTTTCCTCTTCTGTGGACCTCTCAGTTCTCAGATCCCTCCCAGCTCTGACATTCTATGACCCTCTGTCCTTGTCACGGGCATCATTCATCACTTACTTGGCTCCTCAGCACCTCCTGCCTACCTGATGGCCTACTTCTTGGGAAATGGGCTCTGTTTCAACTTCCTGGAGCCCCTCCAGAACATACAAGTGCCCTCTGCTCTGCAGGGTGTGCGTGTGTGTGTGTGTGTGTGTGTGTTTGTGTGTGAGAGAGAGAGAGAGAGAGAGTGAGAGTGAGTGAGTGAGGGAGTGAGAGAGAGAGAGAGAGAGAAAGACTACAGCCAGAAAGGTTTACCAAGCTGATCTTGCAAAGTCTTACTTAGGGGCCGGCTACATGGCTTAGTGGTTAAGTGCACCCGCTGCGCTACTGGTGGCCCGGGTTCGGATCCCGGGTGCGCACTGACGCACCGTTCGTCCAGCCATGATGAGGCGGCGTCCCACATACGACAACTAGATGGATGTGCAACTGTGATATACACTTATGTACTGGGGCTTTAGGGAGAAAAAGGAGGACTGGCAATATATGTTAGCTCACAGCCGGTCTTCCTCAGCAAAAAGAGGAAGATTGGCATGAATGTTAGCTCAGGGCTTATCTTCCTCACACACACACAAAAAAAGCCTTACTTTAAAATATCGTTTTCCCTGGAGAGTAATATACTCAGTTGCAAACGTTGCTCCTAATTCTCACCACAAAGGCCTCTGCTGCCACGCTGACACAAACACACACACACACACTTTCACCAAAACTGACCAGTTTTGTGCTCTCCAGCACCAGAGAGGGCCCTGCCCTTTGCACCCACCCCTTCTCTGGCCTACCAACCCCCGAAAACTTTCAAGGCCATATGCGATATGAACCCATACCTTCTTTGGCCATAAAATGACTCGTTTTCTACCTGGGTTCACACTGCAAACTATATTATGGTGCCCATCACACTCTACCACAATCAGACCTTAAGGCTAGAAGCTTCCATCTCTTTGCTGCCTCCCACAGAACCTGATGTCCATTCATTCATCAAGTCCTTACAGAGTACCTACTATGTGCGAGGCAGAAGGGACAGAGTGATAAAGGACACCCCTGCCTTCAAGGAAGTCCCACCAGACCAGGTGAGGGACAGACACCTGAGGAGCCGGCTCTGCCATGGCATGCTGAGGGTGGGAAAGCTGTGGCAGCAGGGGTCATGGAGCACATTCTGGGATGAGAGTCCCCAGGAGGAGGCATTTGAGCTTGGTAGGATTCCACCAGGCAGGGAAGCGTGGGGGTGGAAGGGGCACTCCATACAGAAGCCCCAGCATATGCAAAGGCCAAGGTGTGCACAGCTCATGACCGGGGACACTGGCTGGAGCCCCGAGTGATGGGGTAAGAGGAGCCTGGGGAAGAGGATGAGGCAGTGGTCAGCAGATTTTAGGCAGTTAGAGAATGAGTGAGTGAGTGAATGACCCCCTTGATCATGAAGCCAGTAACCTGGTACTGGTCCTTAGACCTATTCCTTCGTCCTTAGCAAGGACTCAGCTTGGTTTCAGGGCTATGTGTAGGGCTAGGATAGATCTCAGAATGAACTAGATGGTTTAGACATGGGACAAGCCCCGATCCCAGGACCCACAAGTAGAGTGGCAAGACTGGCAAGCAGACACACAGACCTGGGTTCTAGTCCTGGCTCTGCCACCTCCCAGCTGTGTGAGCTTGGTCAGGTGCCTTGAGTTCTCTGAGCCTGCTTCCTCGTTCCAACCTATGAGGATGGTTATGGGGACTGACTAAGAAAGCATCTCTGACAGTGCCTGCTGCAGTGTAGAGGAGGTGTGTGGAATCTGAAACTTTTGTTCAAGCTCAAGTTTCAAGCTGATGTGATCATTAGTTCAGAGCTTGACAGCGGCACCATAAGGTGGAATTAGCAACTTCAGAGCGTTGAACATTCTAGGCAGAGCTGGCTTCAAGGGCGTGTGATGGAGTCCTGTGCTCAGAAGGCCCCATGCTTGGGGCTTCAAGTTCTGCAGTTGCAACCTTGAAGTTATTATTTCTCTTTGAATTTGTTTTCATGAGAAACATCTGATGGAACAATGGAGCACACCCCAGGGGCTTGGAGCCTCAGCCCTCATGTGTTCCTGCCTACTGTTGCCTCCCTGGGATGGTGTCTCAGCTGCTTGCTCCTCACATGCCGGCACCCCCAGAACCCATGACCTCCTCTATCCTCTGTCTGGGAGCAAATGGGTGGAGTCAGCCAGGAAGACTCACATTCCACAGTGAGTCACCCTCCACCTTCTGCAGGGGCCTTGGGGTAGGTGCAGAAATGGCGGGTGCAGTGAACACCCGATCCTGTCTCAGGGCAAGGCAAGGAGACAATGCCTGGGCACTAGGTGGGTGACTCAGCAGGGGCATCTTGCCCACCCCTCATCTAGGTACCAAGTGTATCATGGCACAGAGTTTAGAGGAGGTTGAAGGTTGATATTGGGGGGTTGCCTGTCTGCCATGGGTGGGTTGGTGGGCTGTGAGAAGGGGAGGTCGACTTCCCCGACTCCACCCAGGGCCTTGCATTTTTCCCTTGCATCAGGCCCTACAAATCATGCAGCCAACCCTGGTTAGAATCTGTTTCCATTTTCCCATCCTCAGCTCAGAGTCCACGGTCCTTATGTGATGTGGCCAAATTGCTCTGAGCATCTGATACGCACTGGTGAGATGAGGGGGGGAGAGGCAATCACATCATTCGGCGCTGGGGTAGACAGCTGGTGAGGGGCATCTAAGGGACAGAGAGCCAGCGCCTCCCAAGCTTTAATGTAAATGGCAATCGACTGGGATGTTGTGAAAGTGCAGATTCTGATTCTGGAGGTCTGTGCAGGGCCTGAGATTCTGCATTTCTAACATGCTCTTGCTTCATGGACCACATTTTGAGTAGTGAAGTTCTAGAAGCCTTAACCTAGGAACAGCGTGGCCTCCAGACTGATGCCCGGCAAGCCCCTGTAGGAGCTCTTATGACAGGCAGAGGGAACGACTGCTTAGAACTTAGCCAGCAGCCCACACTGTGATGACTCACCAGTAACTCTGTGTCCCCGGACACTTCAGCTGATAATGTGGGAATGCTTAGTCAATGTGGTCATCAGCAGAGTAATTAAAAACTCGCCCATAAATAACCTCACTCAATCCTCACAACTTTATCAGGCAAGTATAAAAAGGCTGCTTTATAGATGAAGGAATTGAGGCACAGATGATGGGGGGATGTACTCTAGGTTGCAACCGTCAAGTGGCAGAGGTAGGATCTGAACTCAGATCTGGCTAAGGCCCTTCCCACTCTGCCAGCATCACTAAATTTAAGTTTCTAGGCTGGCATAGCTGTGGCTGGAAGCTGGTCCCCCTGCCCATCATGTGCCCCCCCGATCTTGCAGGAGCCCAGAGTGTGAGGTGTTTGGCCTGTGCCCTGGGCCCCCTGGCCAGCCTCCTCTGCACCCCTAGCCAGCAGTCACCTCTGCCTTCAGCCACTCGATATTGATCTCCCCATCCTCGATCTGCTGCCGTAGCTGCTTGGCTACTGTCTTCTCGTCTCCATGATCTGCAGCAGGTGCAGGTACTTCTGCATCAGCTCTTCACACTCCCTGGCCAGGGTCTGGTAGACGTGGACAGACAGATGTGGTAAGACACTGCCTTCTTGTCCCCCAAGAGATCCAACCAGAAATGGGGCTCTGCCACTGACTGCAATTAGGAGATGGTCCTGACTCCCAGATATGGTGTGCGGGGCATTGACCTGGCTGCTGTGCTGTTACTGACTGCTCTGGCTCCTTCTCCAAATCCTGTCTCACATTCTGACCTCTGGTCCTCTAACTGATCCTGTTCTCTCCCCTCTCCCTCCGATCCACATCCTAGGGCCTTTGTACAGGCTCACTCTCTTGTTAGACATAATGCATCTGCTGACTTGAAGTTAAAGTCAATGCTCAAATTGAACAACAAGGATGTGACAGCACATCTGTTTACAACATGGTTCACTGAATATTTTGAGTCCACTGTTGAGACCTACCACTCAGAGAAAGAGATTCCTTTCAAAATATGACTGCTCACTGGCAAGTGCTGGGGTTCCCATGGAGAGACTGATGTTGGTGTGTGCCCCCCTCCACACACGCACCAAAGTTAGGAAAAGTCTTATGACTCGCATAATAGAGGTCTCTGAGGAGAGCAGGGCCAGAATCTGAAGTAGCTCTGAAATGGCTTGAGGGAGCAAGGAAAGGAGCCTGGTCTGGGTTTTTGTTGTGGTTGGAGGTTTTAAAGAAAAATTATTTAATGACACCTGTCAAAGATGGTAAGGCATATTTTATTCAGAACCACTGTGATACGTAGGGACCACCGTGATGGGATTCACAGCGGGGGAGAAATGAGATTGGACTCTACTCTGAATGCAGCATGGGCAAGTGGGAATTCATGGCCAGGCAGCATGGTGGGGGTCACAGGATGGAAAATTACTAAGAGAAAAAACAAGTGTTGGGGTTTCTGGCTAACCTGACCTAACAGGATTCTTACCAAAGAGAGGCCAGAGTGATCAGACACCACCTGAGGGATGGTGGAGGAGGAGGAGGAGCCTGAGCAGATCTCGATGGTGATCAGACATACGGGTGGGTGTTCTGGTTAAACTGAATTAGCAAGGTTCTTGCTAAAACTGGATTTTACAAGGAAGTGTACAGACAGGCCTACAAGAAGGTTCAGGAGCCTGACTAAAGTTTGGTCAAAGCAAGAAATCTTTGCCAGGCGTGAGACCAGGGCAAGAGTTCTGCACACAGACAGGGATTGTGTGGTTGGATCCGAAGCCAGTTCCAGAGAAGGGACTTCTTAATCCTGGTGGGGAAGGAAAAAGCCTCCCAAGAACCATTGCCCCAGCCCCGCCCAGCACGCCCCTCCCCTCCCTGACTCCCTGCTGCCCCTCCTGCCCCAACAGCCATGGGCTTGTCAGGCCAGCGCCAGAGCACCGAGGGCGGATGGAAAGAGCGTCCAGACCCGCAGGGACCTGGTTGTCAGACGCACCGGTCTCACTATGGGAGCTGCCCCCACCCGCTCCACCTGAGGAGCTGCTCCCCCCGACGGCCCCGCCCCAAACCATGCCAGCCAGTCCCAGCGGCTAAGAGTCCAGGCGAGCACAGTCTTCCATGCTGACCGGTGCAGGTGCCCCTACCCGCGTCCCTCTCCCCGCTGCCCAGGAGAATGAGCAGAATGTGATGCTCAACCACTGGGGCCAATCCAGGTGAGCAACGTGGGCAGGGCCAGAAGTGTGGGCGGAAGTGCATCGGTCGCCATCTTGGCGTCCGGCGGGGCCCCTCTCGGAGGGCCGGCCACATTCTCCCTCCCCCCTCGGTCTGGGTCATTTGCTATGAACACCGCAGCAGCGACCCATCAGGGCAGCGGAACAGACGCGTTTTGGCAGCGCTACCCCAGGGTGGGTGCATCAGGCAGCAGTTTGCCTAGGCCCACAGATGTGGCCATCTTGCTTTACGGAGGACAGATGGGCACGCGCCGCCATCTTGCCATCCTGCGGGGCGTGGGGACCAGCTCCCACTTGCTGCACAGTGTCGCTTTGAGCCCTACTCTTGTGGCAGTCCCACTGTGGGGCGGAGAAGAGGGGGCCGGAGCCTGGCAGCATGACAGCCTGAGGCCCGGGATGGTGATCACTGCACTGCCACGAACTGCTCCCACCACTGGGCAACGAGGAGAAACAGCCATCTCCTTCCACAGGTAACCAGCTGCTGCCGCCCAGTCAGACCCCTGGTGTTCCAGCCCAAGGCAGGCAGCACTCTGTGCTTGGGGCCTCGGGGCCGGTCCAGAAGGTGAGTGAGCGCCGGGCGCTATGTGGCCTTGGTCTGTGCCACTGTCTCTGCTCTGGGCACCTCGGGCCACTGCGGCCATCCCATGGCCACTGGCACCCACCTTATGGCCTCCACCACACTGTCACCCCCACCCCCTGGCCACTCTGCTCTCCACTGATTCAGGCTGGGGCCAACAATGTCAAGAAACAGGGTATTCTGGAAACACTCTTTCTTAGGTCACTATCTTCTTGCATTTGCCATGACTTTTCTGCTCTTTTGATGGCAGGGAGCCTGCCTTGATCTCTGAGATCAGGAATGTGGCTGAGCAAATGCAGCTTCTACCTCCAAATTGACACGCCTCTCAGATGCTCTGTTGCTAGAAGGGTCCTGGCAGTGCAGGGAAAGGTGGCTCTGCACTGGAGGTGAGTCCTGGAGAGGCGTCTGACTCTGCAGATTCTGCATGTGACAGCATCCTGGGTGGAGGAGGTTGCAACCCATTCCTCACTGGGAGGCTTACCCTGGGGACTCAGGGAAGGGGCTCCTCTCTTCACTTCTTCCTTGGGATCCCACAGCAAGATGAGGGGTTTGCCTTCCCTTTGGCCTGGCTCCCTTCATGAGGGCTTCTGGAATTCAGCCAGTTGAGTGAGTCCTTTCCTGCAGACTCTGCAATGGAGGTCCCAGAACAGTGCACTGAAGACATTCTACTTTGAAAACCTCCTGACAGATCCTTTTGTTTCATGTTGCAGGTTGTTATTGAATATTTAAAGACCTGAATGCCACTTGTTGTCTTTAGTCTTATTCAAAGTTAACAGTGGTTTGTTTTAAGTCGGAAGTTGTTACAATCCATCCAAAGAACTAGTAATGTGATCTTGTTTCAGAAGTCAGAGAACATGCTTTCTTGACAGTTTCCTTCAGAGTCTGTGTCCCAAAAGTTTTGTTACTGTTTTTGAGAATGATGCAAAACACTACAGAGAAGGTTGCTCTTGGCATGTGTCATTGTTTAACGTGGTATGGGGGCAAAGGAAGTGGGGGTCCTTTTGTAACTTGTCACAAAGCATTGAGAAATGTTAGAAGGTCAGGTTGCTTGGAACTCCCTGAGGACCTAGTATCCACTCGGCCTCATGAGGGTTAGATGAACTCAGGAGGAGAAGAAAGCCTCGAGAGAGACCCCCTTCCTCCCCATGTGCATAGTTTTCTCTAAATAGAGATTTTACCTTAATGAGGAGAAAAGATTATGAAGTGTCTTGGTCAGTACATTTCAGGGGCTGGTTGCTTGGTACAGGAAGCAGTTTTCCTCCTGGTAGTGGAAGGACAGGAGGAACACAGAACCACAGCTCTTGGGGCTGACCTCCTCTTGGCGGCAGTCCTGCATCCTCGGCTGCTTGAGTAGAGCTGGGGCCAGGCGCCCTGCTGAGTGCCTGGGAGGCTCTGCTGGCCGACACCTGGCCTGGCTTTGAAATAGGGGGACCAATCCTCCCCATTTTAGCACCCAAAGTCCTGCATCCCAGGGACAGCAGGAGGGTTGGACAGCCATGAGCTTCTAGGAACTATTTCTGAGGCTTCCTGAAGCCTTTCGTGTTGTCTTGGTGCCATCCTGTGCTCTCTGCCCGAGCATCTTTGTTCCTACAGGGCACTTACCACAACCTGGGAGAAGGTCTTCACCTTCCTTCCTTCTCTGCCCTACAGATGGTCAGCTCCTTAAGGTAGACAGTGGGTCTTTCATCTTTCTATTACAGTAATAACTTGCAAGCAGAGGTGTTCCTTAAAACTTTACTAAAGTTTTAAATGGGCAAAATTCCTAAGTGTGGGTGTTCCCAAAAACACTTGTTTTGCTTTTATAATTGATTATTTTAGGGGGAGACATTTAATTCTTTCTTTTTAATTACTTTTTCATGTATCCTTGCAGGCTCCACATAAAGGACTCAAAACGTCTTGTCCAGTTGCTAAAAGTTGTTCACAGGGATGACTGGACCCTATTAAGTATTCTTTCATCTGTAGTGAACATTTCACCAAAAAAAACTCTTGAACAGGCTGGAGGGTCAGTACTACATGTTAAAGCCCACGGCCTTGCCCTCCATCTTCCACCTGACTGAGAAGGAGGAGCTGAAGGCCACTGCCGCCCCAGAAGAAAGAGACCAAGATAGCCGCCAGGGACAAGAGGAACATGCCAGTGAAGCAGATGGGAAAGGAGCTTCAGGTTCATCCTCATCCTCGAGGGAAAACCTGAGGGCCCAGGAAGGGTCCCGCAAATTGAAGCGAGCCCTTCTGCAGGGCAAACCCGAACCCAATGCCACCCAGGAAGCCACCAGTCAGGAGCGGGCAAAGAGTCTCTGGAAGGAACTCCAGGAGACAGTGTGGTCTCCACAGCGTGAGGCAGCCAGGGAGATGCAAACAGGTCTGCTGTAGATGCTGGCGATGAGACCGCCTCTTCCCAGCCAGGGCCTACTGGATAAGAGTGGCATTTCCGTGGGTGACTTTATCCCTCAGGATCTGAGGCATGCAGATTTATTGGCTGGCATCCTTCTTACAGTTTCTCCTCAGCACACACTCAAGAGAGGCCATCTGTCCCTCGAGAGGCTGTTGACCGAAAGAGGCTGAAGAGAGATGTGGAGCCCACCTACAGTGGGGCCAGCCTTGGGCCTGATGAGAGCTTGGCCCAGAGCCCCCACGTTCATCATTCACAATGATGCCTCAGAAACTCTCCCAGAGCCCCTTCACCCTCCAACAGATGTCACCCCGGAGCCAGCCGTGGAAGATGTGCAGGATGAACACAGCAACACCGGCCCCAGGTCCCTCAGCGGGGTCATCCTGTCAGCGCTGGGGCCTAAGAACTCCTGGACTCGCTGCACTCCTACTGCTTCTGGTCCCGGGGGAACAGGAGCACGGGTGCCGCCTGCAGGAGCAGGTGGAGAAGGACAGCGAGCTGAAGAGGGGCAGCTGCCGACAGCCAGGTGCACACGCTGCAGGAGGAGCTGGACGAGCTGAAGGGAGGGGCTCCCTAACTGAGCAGCCTGCTGCCCCCAGCCGAGGTCAGTCCTGGGGCTCAGGGCTCCCCCACTGCCTGCTCCTCATGAGGAGTTTCCTGCTCCACAGCAGACGGCCCCTGAGCACCTCTGTGTGCAGCATGCCTGCTGCTGTCTTGGGAGAAGGCTCTGCTGGTAGCCGCCCCTTGCACACAGGGAGCCCAGGCTGCAGAGCTCACCCCGCTCGCTCTAGGGTGCTCAAGAGGCACCGGTAGTTGTCAGGGTTTAGCAGGTGGGGAAGGAGGCATTGCAGGTCAGCTGGGAAAGCCAGACCTACTCAATGAATGGTGCCTGGATAGTTGGTTTTCCACTTGAACAGGAGAAAATCAGCTTCTGTTGCATCCCTCACACAAATGTAAATTCCAATGAGTTAGGATCTAAATGTGAAATAAAATCGACATAGTAAACTATTGGAAAAGTTATAGGAGACTCTTAACATTATGGGGAGGTGCTTTCCATACATGTTTTAATGAATATCCTTGAACTGAAGTCATTTTGAACATTTTAATAATTTCTTTAAAATTTGAAACATCTTTTTGAGTAGAATACATTCTCTTTTGTAAAAATTAAAACACTAGAGAAATACATAAGCTAAGAAGTGGTAAAAACTCCTATTTCTCACCTACCTCCCAACTTTTATTCCTTGTCGGTAGTAAAATTTGGTGTGTAATCTCCTCCACTGTTTCCTGTGCTTTACCTACATATTTCTCCACCTGTACAAATAGGTTGGATATATTTTTGGTGTGTTTCTTTGCTATGTTTCTGATTTTCCTGCTCTCTTACAGTTTAGTAGTTGTAAACATTGGTTTCTCGATATTCCTTACATATTGAGGGTACCATCTTTTCCCTGTTATACATCCATGGAAAACATTTTCCTACCACATTGCTCATTTAATCTGGATCAGTGCTTGTCTTCCCAGATGTCAGTAACACTTCAAGAGGGAAACGGGTCTATGTGACAGGCTATTCAGGATCTCCGGGACCCCTGGGGCAACAACCAGTAGGACAACCCAAAACAAGAAACAAAACCCATCCCGCATGTTTCCAGATGCATCCTATGGGAAGGACGGCTCCAGTTGAGGACCACTGATGTCCTGGTCAGAGTTATCCACTATGTTCTCCTATCACGTTAAAGCTGTTTCTGTAGTTTCTCGTACCTGATGGTACAATTTGGTGCCTTTGTCTGTTCCTCTTGGTGCCTTTGTCTGTTCTTCTTGGTCAGACTGCCCAAGGTTTCTCACTGTTACAGGTCTTTCCAGACAGCCAGCCCTTGACTCCATTGCTCAGGTCTATGTTGTTGTTCCTGTCTGGTGAATTCTCCCTTCATTCTGCTGTCATTGGTTTTATTGTGGTGTTGTTCTGGCTCTTGGAGGGAAGTGCTCAGCTTGCTGTACAGGTGATATTCCCTGATACCTGCAGTGGAGGCTGTGTCCCTTCTTCTGTCCCCTTGTCCCCACGTCATGGATTTGCCTCATGCTGCTCTCATTGCTGTTCATTTCTAAAGAGTTTCTCCTGTCTGTCTGGATTCCCTCTTTAACCTGAGAGATTTAGAAGGGTGTGGACAGATTTTCAAGTGGCTATGTTGGGGGAGGGGAGCCAATATTTTGTGATTATTTTTTACTTTTATTGCTTTAAGTTCCAGTAATATAGTCACTTATAGATTTCTGCTTTTTGGACTCTTTAGAGAATTCATTGTGGCTTAGCACACAGTCCATTGTGGTGACTGTTTCATCGTGGTTTGAGGAGAATGTTCGCTCTCCACTAGATGCTTACGTTGTCCCTGGGGCTGAGGCTAGATCTAGCTTTTTTGTGTTTGTCAGCAGATCTGTTTCCTAACTTACTGTATCACTTGACCTGTGGCTTTTTAAGAGAGGTAAGGTAGGTTTCCCTGTGGAAAGGGAAGGCACCTCCCTTGGGGTGCCTGTGTCTTCTTGTTTGTCCAGTTTTGCTTTATGTTTCAAGACCATATTGTTAGGTGCATAAGTGTCCCTGACAGTTATCAACACAGAGAACCCCTTTTTGTCCCATTTAAAGTCTTATTTCTTTATCTCCTTATTTTCAACCATATTATATCCCTTTATTTTATAACAATATTTTAACTCAACTTGAGAACCTTCATGTTTTTATAGAGCAATTTGATCTATTTACAATTGTGATTATTGATAAATTGGAATGTGAGTCTACCATTTAATTTAATTTTTAATTTGTTAGGTTTTCTCATGATTTTTCTATTCCTTTAGTGGGTGTCTTTCAGCTTTTAGGAACAACCATTTCTGCCTCTCTTTCTGTAAATGCTTAAAGTTGATCAGTTCCTGTGTTTTACACTCCCAACTCATCACCTTCCGGTCCCCGGCTTGAGAATATCTGATCTTAGTTCTGTGTTCTTATTTTCCCCATCAAGCAACCAGGATTGGATGTAAGTATACGTTTTATTGGTTACTTTGTTCACAACTGTTTATTGTATCCAAATTTTTCCTCCTTTTGGAAAGATTTGATGTTATTTTGGAACTCATATGACAGTGAAATTTTGAGATGAATCGAGTCTGAGATACTCCTTAGGTGCTGATGCTGGGGACCTAGCACCTAAACTCTTAAAGTTGCATTGGTGTGTCAGCAGAGTCGGGATGAGGTCAGAGATGTTTAAAACCGTGGAATTGAATGAGGTTTCCTGGAGACACTGTAGCTGTAGAAGGGACCAGGGCCCAGCCTAGGAGCAGGCAGTGTTTGCAGAGGTGCAGCTGAAGAGGGTCCAGGAAAGGGGACTGAAATCGTGGAGCATGAAGTTGCAGGACCCATGAGGGGAAAGGGTATTGCAGAAAGGAGGGGTGCTCAGCTGGGTGGGATACAGCTCTGATCAGAATGGAGAAAAGATGGCTGGACTCGGCCATGTGGCATCACTGGTGACCTCAGTCTCCTTGAGAGGGTGGGAATGAAGCTGGGTCTAGAGTGAGTGTAGGGGGTCCATGGGAGGGCAGTATGTATAAGGCACTTTATTTAAGAGGTTTAGCCATGAAGGGGAGTTGGGAAAGTGGACAGTAGCCAAAAGAGAGCCTGGGTCCAAGGGAGAGTTTTGTTTGTAAGGTGGAGATGAGCTAGCAGGTGTCTGTGCTGCAGGTAGGACCAGATGGAGAGGAAGAGTGTGCTGGGCCCTGAGGAGGTGCCGGGCTGGGCTCCTGTTATGAGAGGTTTGGGGATTCAATTGTAGATGTAAAAGAAACTTTCCACTCCAAACAAATGGGTTGAAGGTATATTTTATTATAGAGAGGATGGTAAAGGTGATAGTCCGCAAACAGATCTGAATAGGTCAAATAATAAGAGGGAAAAAACACCAGCTCGACTGGAATGGGAAAACATCCACATCAGCTGAGATAGCGGCACATTTGAATAGGTCATATAATAAGAGGGAAAAACATCAGTTCTATCGGATAGGGAAACACCAGATCGACTGAAGGGAAATGACACAAATCAACCAGAAAGAGAAACGCCAGGTTAACTGAAAAGAGAACACATCAGATCAATTACTTCACAATAAATCAATTACTCACAACATCCACGTCCCACTGCCGGGAGAGTCCTGTCAATTGTTTCGGCTGGGCGGAAATCACACGTCCTGGGCAAGGCGTCCCTTCCACAGGTGGAACTCTCACCGGGTCTCAGTCTCCAGCAATTTATATAAGCAGTTACAGAGTTTACAGAGAAAGCATTCAGTGTTCCCATGCACAAATGGTTATCAGTGGCGTACATGCACTGAGCCCCACACTCTGGCTATCGTCTCAGCCCAGTAGTTGTGTACGTGCATTGTTTACCCTGCTTATCCTCCCAGCCCAGCTCAGATGGCTAGTCTGCCCCAGGCTGCAGTGCCCGAAGGGCCTTGAATTTTTTACACATTGCAACTATCTCCATGGGAGAAGGGCCAGTTCCCACCACGCAGAAAGCAGCTTTTATATTTCTTTTTGTGCTGGTGGCTGTAGGTCAATGGAGCAGCCAAACATGGCTGTACTCATGTCACGACAGCTCTGCTGCCTGGCGCCGTGCAGAGAGAAAGAGGACGAGCTGTGCTCGTGGAAAGGGCGCCCTGTGCCTCTGCTCCTTTATTCCTGGAGCGTGAGGTTGGCAGTGGCTGGGAGTGGAGGGACGATGCAGAAGGTGTTAGGTGAACGACAGGGGGAGGAGGGAGAGGGAGAGAGGACACCCTGG
The DNA here is from genome assembly GCF_020826845.1 of Diceros bicornis minor. Lineage (NCBI taxonomy): Eukaryota > Metazoa > Chordata > Mammalia > Perissodactyla > Rhinocerotidae > Diceros > Diceros bicornis. The sequence goes on from NC_080747.1 coordinate 86,274,385, forward strand.
CTTGGTCTTCATGGCTCACACGGAGTTCCCCACTGGGATCTCCGATCACCAGCTCTTGACTCTCTTTGATGTTTTCATCAAAATGTCGGCTCTCTTGATGGTTCCCAAGGCTATTATGAATTTGTTCATCAATGAAGGAAACTTTGGGTCATGTTTAAGGGATTCTATGTCAAAGGGGCTCTACATGTGTTTATTCAGTCCATCATCTTTACCCAATCTCTTTGTTTTTGGACAGGTTCCATACAACAGAGCAGCCGGGCCAGTGGCCTGCAGGTTCCAGGGTTTGGGAGATTTGCCCTCCAGAAAGCCGGTGCTGATTGGCATTCTCACAGGACGTGGTGCTCTGTCCCAGAGCCCGCTCTAATTCTGGGTGTCATGACATTGTAAATCCTGGGGCAGTTCTGTCAGGGCCCATCGTTGGCATTTCTGTGATCAGTGAGGGCAAACATTTTTCTGTGATCATTATCTGTCACTTCCCTGACTATTTTGTTGCCTGCCTTGCTCACTGAGCTCTGAACCTTCCTGGTGGAACCAGGACGTTCACTCTTTATCCAGTGTGATTGCACGTTCCCTCAGTGTGCCCCTTGAGTACTTGCTTCAAAAATATCTGTTTTCTTTGCATTCTTTGATTCCTTGTACATATAATCTAGATTTAATCTGGAGCTTTAAAAATGTTTTATTGTGGAAAACCTTGAACATACACAAATTAAACAGAGAAGTGCGATAGCCCCCCATGTCTCTATTACCCAGCTTCAACATTTATTAATATTCTGATATTCCTGTTTCGTCCATATTTCTACCCACTCCCTACTTTCCATTGATTATTTTTTAATTAATAGATTTTTTTTAGGAAAGTTTTAGATGAACAGAGAAATTCAGCAGAGAGAGCAGAGCATTTCTCCCTCTTCCCCCACAGTTTCCCCTATGGTTAACATCTTGCGTGACCACCCGTGTTAGTGCGCTTCATTCCTTACAAGTGAGGAGCTGATGCTGCTATAGTGTTCGTAAGCAAGTCCGTAGTTTACATTAAGGTTCATTGTCTTGCTGTCATGTACTTGGATTTTGACAAATGCATAATCTCATGTATCCACCACGACAGTATCCTACGGAAGAGTTGGATTGCCCTAAAATCCCTGTGCTTTACCTCTTCGTCCCTTGCCCCCCAACTCCTGGCAACACTGATCTTTATACTGTTTCTATAGTTTTGCCTTTTCTGGAATGTCGTGTAATTGGAATATATGAAAACTATGGAACAGTGTATATAGCCTTTTCCAGTTGGCTTCCTTCACTTAGCAATATGTGTTTAAGTGTCCACTATGTCTTTTTGTGACTTGATAGCTCATTTCTTTTTTTTTTCTTTTTGTATATTGAGTCATAATATACATAGCAAAAAATGTTTCATCTTAACCATTTTTAAGTGTACACTTCAATGGCGTTCAATACATTTCCACAGTTGTACAGTCATCACCACCATTCATCCCCATAACTCTTATAAATCTGAAACTCTATACCTATCAAACAATAACCCTCCCTTCTCCCCTCCCCCCAGCCCTTGGCAGCCACCATTCTACTTACTGTCTCTATGATTTGACTACTCTCAGTTCATACAGTATTCGTCTTTTTGTGACTGGCTTATTTCAGTTAGCATAATGTCTCCAAGGTTAATCCATGTATAGCGTATTGGAGAATATGCTTAATTTTTAAGGCTGAATAATATTCCATTGTATGGATATACTACATTTTGTGTATCCACTCATGTGTCAATGGACACTTGGGTTGCTTCCACGTTTTAGCTGTTGTAAATAATACCGCTATGAACATGGATGTACAAATATCTCTTCAAGGCTCTGTTTTCAGATCTTTTGGGTGTATATGCAGAAGAGGAATTGCTGGATCACATGATAATTCTATGTTCAATTTTTTGGAGGAACATCAATACTGTTTTCCATAGCAGCTGCATCATTTTACATTCCTATCAACAGTGTACAAGGGTTCCCATTTCGCTGCATCTTGGCCAACACTTGCTGTTTTCTGTCTTTTCAATAACACTCATCTTACTGGGTGTGAGGTGGTGTCTCATTGTGGTTTTGATGTGCATTTCCCTAATGATTAGTGGTGTTGAGCATCTTTTCATGTGCTTATGTGCCATTTCTAAGTCCTCTTTCGCAAAGGAGTCTTCAAGTCCCTGCCCATTTTTGAATTGGCTTGTTTTTAGTTGCTTAATTTAGGACTTCTCTGTATATTCTGGATACCAGTCTCTTGTCAGAAATACGATTTGCGAATATTTTGTCCCATTCTGTGGGTGCCTCTTGATGTATCAACTTATAAAATTTTCGTGGAGTCCAATTTTTCCATTGTTTTTCTTTTGTTACCTGCGCCTTTGGTGTCATATCCAAGAAATCATTGCCAAGTCTGGTGTCATGAATATTTGATCTTATGTTTTCTTCTAAGAGTTTTCTTGTTTGAGGTCTTACATTTATGTCCTTGATCCATTTTGAGTTAATTTTTGTATATAGCGTTGGATGGGGTCCAGCTTCAAGCTTTTGCATGGGGATATCCAGTTTTCCCAGCACCATTTGTTGAAAAGAAACCTTTCTCCATTCCATGGTCTTGGCACCCTTGTCAAAAATTACTTGACCATATATGTGAGGGTTTGTTTCTGGGCTCGCTATTCTATGCCATTGGTCTCTATGTCTGTCTTTATGACAATACCATACTATTGATTACTGTGGCTTTGTAGTAAGTTTTGAAATCAGAAAGTGTGAGTCCTCCAGTTTTGTTCTTCTTTTGCAAGATTCTTTTGGCTATTCTGAGTCCCTTGAGATTCCATGTGAATTTTAGGACGGGTTTTTCTATTTCTGCAAAAAACATCCTTAGGATTTGACTAGGGAATACATTGAATCTATAGATTGTTTTGGGTAATACTGACTCTTTAACAATAGTAAGCCTTCCAATCCATGAACATGGGATGTGTGTCCATTTATGAATGTCTTCTTTAATTTCTTTCTGAAATGTTTTGTAGTTTTTATGGTGTAAGCCTTTCATCTCCTTGGTTAAGTTAATTCCTAAGCCTGTTATTCTTTCTGATACTATTATAAATGAATTGTTTTTGTAATTTCCTTTCCAGAGAACTCATGGTTCGTGTCTAGAAATGCTGCTGATTTTTGTGTGTTGATTTTGTATCCTGCTACTTTTCTGAATTCATTTGTTAGATCAAACGGCTTTTTTGTGGAGTCTTTTGGATTTTCTACATACGACATGATATCATCTTCAAACAGAGACCATTTTACTTATTTCTTTCCAATTTAGATGCCTTTTATTTATTTATTTTTATTGCCTCATGGGTCTGGCTTGAACTTTCAATACTGTGTTGAATAGAAGTGGTGAAAGTGGGCATCCTTGCCTTGTTCCTGGTCTTAGAGGAAAAGCTTTCAGTCTTCCATCATTGAGTATTATGTTTGCTGTGTGTTTTTCATATATGGATTTTTTTATGTTGAGGCACTCTCCTTCTATTCCTAGTTTGTTGAGTTTTTTATCATGAAAGGGCATTGAATTTTGTCAAATGGTTTTCTGCATCAATTGAGTTGGTCATTTTTTCCCCTTCATTTTCTTGATGTGGCTTATTACATTGATCAATTTTTGTATATCGAACTCCCCTTGTATACCAGGAATAAATTTCACTTGGTGGTAGAGTATAATTCTTTTAACATGCTGTTGAATTCAGTTTGCTAGTATTTTGTTGAGGATTTTTGCATCCATGTTCATCAGGGATAATGGTCTGTAATTTTATTTTCTTTTAGTGTCCTTGTCTAGTGTTGGTATCAGGGTAATGCTGGCCTCGTAAAGTGAGCTTGGAAGTGTTCCCTCTTTTTCAATATTTGACAGAGTGTAAGAAGTCTTGTTTTTAATACTTATTTATATGTTTGGTAGAATTCACCAGTGCAGTCATCTGGTCCTGGGTTTTACTTTGTTGAGAGATTTTTTTTTTTAGATTTCTTTAAATATTGGTGACATATAACATAGGTAAGTTTTAGGTGTTCAAGATGATGATTTGTGAAAGGATTACCACAATACAGTGAGTTAACACCTCCATTCCCTCACATAATTAACTTGGTTTTTCTAGTGATCACTTTCAAGATCTACTCTCTTAACAACTTTCAAGTCTATAAGAATATAGTATTGTTAATTATGGTCACCATGCTGTACATTAGATCCCCAAAACTTGTTCATTTTACAGCTAGAAATTTGTGCAATTTGACTCACATCTCCCCATTTCCCCCAACCCCGCGACCCTGGGAAACCCATTTTTGTCTCTATTCCTTTGAGTTGGGCTTTTTTAGATTTCACATATGAGTGAGAATATATAGTATTTGTCTTTCTCCGTCTGACTTATATCATTTAGCGCAATGCCTCAAGGTCCATCCATGTTGTCGCAAAATGCAGGATTTCATTCTCCTGCATGGCTGAATAATATTCCATTATATATTACATGTATACACATATCTCACATTTTCTTTATCTATTTATCCATTGATGGACACCTGGATTGTGTCCATGTTCTCTGTGAATAATGTTGAAATGAACATGGGGGTGCAGATATCTCTTCAGAATAGTGACTTCAATTCCTTTGGGTATACAGCCAGAAGTGGAATTGCTCATTTATATATATTTCTATTTTTATTTTTTTGAGAAAATTCCATATTTTTTCCATAGTGACTGTAGCAATTTACATTCATACCATCGGTGCACAGGGTTCTCTTTTCTACACAGCCTCGCCAACACTTGTTGTCTGTTGTCTCTTTGAGAATAACCATTCTAGCAGGTGTGAGGTGATATCTCATTGTAGTTTTGATTTCATTTCCCTGATGGTGAGTGATTACGAGCATCTTCTCAGGTACCTGTTGACCATTTTTATGTCTTCTTTGAAAAAGTATCTATTCAGGTCCTTTGACCATTTTCATATTGTTTTGTTGGTTTCTTTGCTGTTGAGTTGTAACAGTTTCTTATATACTGTGGATATTAGCCCCTTTAGTTTGCCAATTGTTTCATTTGCTATGCAGAAGCTTTTTAGATTGAAGTCATCACACTTGTTAAGTTTTGCATTTGTTGCTTGCACTTTTGATATTATATCCAAAAAAATCTTTGTCAAGACCAGTTTCATGGGTCTTTTTTCTCTATATTTTCTTCTAGTTGTTTTATATTTGGTGTCTTACATTTAAGTCTTTAATTCAATTTGAGATCATTTATAGAGTGGTGTAAAATAGGAGTCCAATTTCAGTTTTCTGCATGTGGTTATCCAGTTTTCCCAGCACCATTTGTTGTAGAAACTATCCATTCCCCATGGAGTCTTCTTAGCTGACTTGTCAACTGTTAGCAAACTGTATGTGTGTGGTTTTATTTCTGGATCCTTGATTCTGTTCCATTGGTCTAGGTGTCTCATTTTATACCTGTATCATACTGTTTTTATTACTATAGATTTGTAATAAAGTTTGAAATCAGAAATTGTGATGCCTTCAGCTTTTTCTTTCTCGGGGTTCCTTTGGTTATTGGAGGTCTTTTGTGGATCCACATGAATATTAGGATTATTTGTCCTATTTCTCTGAAAAATGCCATGGGAATTTTAATAGGAATTGCATTGAATCTTGAGATGGCATTGAGTAGCATGAACATTTTCAAAATATTAATTCTTCTGATCCATGATCATAAGATATCTTTTCATTTCTTTGTGTCTTTAAGTTCTTTCATCTGTGTCTTATAGTTGTCAGTTTCTAGATCTTTCACCTTCTTGGTTAAATTTATTCATGAGTATTTTACTGTTTTTGATGGTATTGTAACTAGGATTTTTTTCTTTATATCATTTTTAGATAGTTCATTGTTAGTGTAGAGAAAGGCAACCGATGTCTATATGTTGATTTTGTCTCCTGCAGCTTGAGTGAATTTGTTTATTAGTCCTAACAGTTTGGGGAGGAGTCTTTAGGTATTTCTCTACATAAAATCATATCTGCAAACAGAGACCACTTTGTTCCTTCATTTCCAATTTAGATGCTTTATATTTCTTTCTCTGGCCAAATGTCTCTGGGTGAGACTTACAGCAGTGTGTTGAAGAGTGGTGTTGAGACTGGGCACCCTTGTCTTGTTCTTTGTCTTAGCAAGAAAGCTTTCAACCTTTCACTGTTCAATATGATGTTAGCTGTGGGTTTGTTATGTAAACCTTTTATTATGTTCAGGTATGTTCCTTCTGTAACCCTTTCTTGAGAGTTTTTATCATGAGGTGGCGTTGAATTTTGTCAAACTGCTTTTTCTGCATTGAAAGATTATTTTAGGATTTTTATCTTTCATTCTATCAATGCGGTGTATCACATTCATTGATTTGCATCATGTTGAACTTGATCATGTTGTTTGATCCTTTTTTTTGAGTTTAGATAGTTTTGTTCTAATGTGTCTTGGAGAAGAAAGTTTTAGTTTGAAATTTTAGGGTGACCAATCGGCATCAGGACCTTGGATGTCTACATCTCTCCCCAGATTTGGGAAGGTGTCAGCTGCTACTTTTTTAAGTCAACTTTCTTTTCCTTTCTCCCTGTCTTCTCCTCTGGTACTTTAATAATGCTTATCTATTTCTTTTCAAGGTATCCCATAATTCATACTACCTTTCCCCAATCCTATCCGTTCCTTTTTTTCTTTTTGCTCCTTTGACTGGATGATTTCAAATGACACATCTTCTAGTGCACTAATTATTTCTTGTACATGGTTGAATCTGATTTAGAAGGTCTCTATTGAATTCTTCAGTTCAGTCATTGTGTTCTTCAACTCTAGGATTTCTGTTTGTTTTTCCTTAATGCTTTCTGTTTCTATGTTGAACTTCTCACTTGTTCATGCACTATTTCCTTATTTCATTTAGTAGTCTGTCTGTGTTTCCTTAGAGTTTTATGAATTTCTCAAAGAGCATTGTTCTGAAGTCTTTGTCACATAGTTCCTATATCTCCATTTCTTGGTCGGTCATTGGAGTTTTATTCTTTTTCTTTGGTGGTGTCATGGATCTTTGATTATTCATGATCCTTGTGGCCTTCCGTTGGTGTCTGCAAATTTGAGGAAGTAGACACCTCTTCCACTCATTACAGACTGGCTTTAGTAAACCAAAGCCTTCACATTCAGCCCATCTAGGGGTCCTGGGTGGGCCATCTGGTGGTGTCCAGGGGCAGGCTTGCTGCTGGAGCCCTTGAGCAACCTGGTACTGGGGTGAGTGGAAAGCTTGCGTCCACAGTATTGTGTCTGGCCCTGGGCAAAACTGGGACCCTGAGATCATGAGTAGCCCCACTGGAGCCTGTTTTGGCAGGTCCTCATTGAGATCCTGTGACCACAGTAGTCGTCCAGGGCCATGAGAGTTGGCCAGTGCTGGGATGATCTGAGAGTCTTGGCTCACGGGAGCCTGCCAGGAGCCTGTGCCATGAAAGACAGTTTGTGCTGGTGTAGGCCAGAAGTCTAGATTCCTGGGAACCTGGGGCCACAGGAGCTACCTGAGATTGCAGGAGCCAGCAGGCGCTGGGTCAAGATGGAAGCCTGGGTTCATGGGAACCTGCCGGTGCCTGGTGCCATGGGAGCTGCCTGGGGCCGCCTGAGTCAGCAAGCACCTGGGTGGGCTGGGGGTTTGGTTCTGTAGAAGCCTGTCGGAAGCCTGGTTCCATGAGAGCTGTCTACGGCTGCTGGAACTGGCAGGTGGTGTGGTGAGCCATGGGCCTGTGTTCCTAGTAGCCCCCGGGGAGCATGGAGCCATGGAATCTACCTGGGGTTGTTGGAGCCAGTAAATGCTAGAGTGACCTGGGGTCCTGGGTTTGTGAGAGCCCAATGGGTGCCCTGTTATGGAAGCAGCCTGTGGCTGTGGGTGCTGCCTGTGGCTGCCTGGAGTAGGCAGAAACTTGGGGAAGCCAGGGTCTGAATTCATCAGAGTCCACCAGGAGCCTGGTGCCAATGACACCACTTGTGGTCACAGGAGCCACCTTGGGCTGCTGAAGATCGCAGCCCCTAGGCTGATATGGGGGCCTGGGTTTCCAGGAGCCTGATGGGAACCTGGTGTCAAGGATGCTGCTTGGGGCCGCCAGAGCTGGCATGCTCCAGGGTGAGCCAGGGGGCCCGGATTTGCAGAAGCCTGCAGGGAGCCAGCTAGGTCCACAGGAGTCAGCCTGGGGCTGGGGCAGGCTGGCTCAGGGATTTGTGGTGAAGTCGAGCATTCACTTTACTCTCCTTTCGTTGGGAGGTTTTTGATTACTGATTCAGTCTGCTTGTTTGTTACTGGTCTGTTCAAGATTTCTGTTTCTTCATGATTCAGCCTTCATAGGTTGTTTCTAGGAATTTATCTATTTTGTCTAGGTTACCCAATTTGTGAATGTACAGTAGTTCAGAATAGTCTCTTCTGGTCTTTTTCTTTCTGAAGCATCAGTTGTAATGCCTCCTCTTTCATTTCTGATTTACTTTATTTGAGTCATCTCTCTTTTTTTCCCTAGATATTGTATCTAAGGGTTTGTCAATTTTATTTTTTCAAAAAATCAACTCTTACTTTTATTGATATTTCATACTGTCTTTCATTTTTTCCCACTCTCCTCTTGGTGACTTCCATCCTTCTGCTAACTTTGGGTTTCATTTTTTCTTTTTCTAATGCTGTGTGTTGTAAATCAGGTTGTTTCTTTGACATCCTTCTTCTCTTATAATGTACAAGTTTATCACTACAAAGTTTCCTCTTAGTACTACTTTTGCTGCATCCTATAAGATTTGGTGTTTTTATTTTTTCTTTTTGTATGTCTTGAGCTATTTTCTAATTTCCCTTTTGATTTCTTCTTTGATCTAGTGGCTGTTTAAGAGTTTGTTGTTGAACTTCCATGTATTATGAATATCCCAGTTTTCCATCTGTTATTGACTTTTGGTTTCATGCCATTGTCTTTGGAAAAGATACTTGGTATGATTTCAGTCTTCTTAATTTACTTAAGACTTGTTTTGTGACCTAACACGTGATCTGTTCTGGAAAATAATGTGTGCCCTTGAGAAAAGACTGCATTTTGTTGCTGTTCAGTAAAATGTTCTGTGTATGTCTGATAAGTCCATTAATGTTTTCATGTCTGCTGTTTCCTAATTTTCTATCTGGATATTCTATCCATTGTTAAAAGTGGGGTACAGAAGTCCCCTACTATTTGCAAGTTATATAACTGAGAATGCTCTAATATTGAGACTATATAAAGATCTCTTAGAACTCAATTATAAAAAACAAAGAAGTTTGAAATGAAACTTCATTCAAAGAAGTTTGAAATGAAACCATTTTCATTGGTTACCCAATGAAAATGGGTAACTAGCTGCAATGGACATGTCTCCAGGAGAAACATAGATGGCCAATAAGCACTAGATAGATGTTCAGTATCATAAATTATTAGGAAAATGTAAATTCAAAGCATAGTGTAATACTATTTCACACTCAAAATGAAGGCTATACTCAACATAATGGAAAGTAACAAGTGTTAGTAAAGATATGGAGAATGGGAAACCCACATACATTACTGGTGGGAAAGTAAAATGATGCAGCCACTGCAGAAAACAGTTTGCCATTTTTAAAAATCTTAAACCTAGAATTCCCATGGACCAGGAGAGTCACAAGGTAGGTATGTCCAAAAGACCATTGGAAACATATGTTCAAAGAAAAACTTTTCCATGGATATTCAAAGCAACATTATTCACAATGGTCCAAAAGTGGAACAAACCCAAATTTCTATCCAGTTATGACTGCATAAACCAAATGTGCTCTATTCATAATATAGGACATTATAGAGCCATAAAAAGGAATAAGCTACTGCTACATGCTCGGCCATGGATGAACCTTGAAACATGTGTGCTCACTGAAGTCGCCCACAAAGGCCACAGATAGCATGATGCCATTTGAATGAACTGTCCAGAATAGGCAAACCAATAGGGAGAGAAAACAGATGAGTTGTTTTCATGGGCTTGGGTTAGGAGAAAATAGTGTGAATGAGTATGGGTTTGTTTGGGGGTGTTGAAAATGTTCTGGAATTAGATAGTGGTGATAACCACACGACATAATCATTGTACTAAATGGCACTGAACTGTATACTTTAAATGCTTACAACAGTGTATTCTGTGTTAAGCAGATTCTCCATAAAATTTTTGAATTTTTTAAATTAATCAGGGTAATGATTAATTTTAATTTAGTTAATTTAAAGTTGGTTGGGATAGTTAATAAGGGTAATTAATAGAGTTATTAGGGGTAGGGCACATTGTAGCCAAGAGAGTAAATATCCGATGATGGCTATAGTAACAGATCCTATAATTGTACAAGCAACAGTCTAAAATCCAGTCTGTTTCCATTGTCCCCAACTTGGAGAGACCAGCCATGAAAATATGTCAGTGATCTCGTGGGCCTTGGGTATCTTTTAAAAGATTTAGGTAACATTACACAATATTTTAACCTCTTGGGCCATCTGGTGGAGGTAGGTTTGAACTTGTGAGTTGATGTACATTCAGCAAGTGGTTCTAAGAAAGGCAAAAACCCCTCCTTCGTTGGTTGGTATAGACAGTCTAGGGACAGGCCATTCTCTAAAACCATTTAGGCAAGAGACTCATGAGACTGTTCCACAAGGGCTAGGATAGGGTCTTATGGAGTTGTTGTCGATGTTGGGTTAAGGTTTTCGATACTTCTTGGTTGCCTCAGTTACCTGATTTTGTGTGGGTAGGGCCACCGCACCTGTGCCCAGTCCAGTCAGTCAGTCCTAGTAGAAATCAACACCCAGTCCTATAGGACTGACAGTGTCTCTATGGGTTGGTGGTAGCCAGTCAGGGCAGGAACCTCGGGGGACCCGCAACCTGAGGGAAGCAGGCTGAGATAGACACAATGATGCATTGCAGAATATAGCCTGGAGAAATCTGCTCAGAGGGCTGGGGAAGAGAGAGCCTCACTGGGTGAGAGCCTTGTGATATCAGCCTACAGTAAAACCCAAAAGTGGATGCTCCTGGTGTGAAATATTCATTAGGGCCCTTGGAAGTAAAACCAGTAATTTGCACCCATTCACTAGTTACCTATGCTATATGATTTCAGGGGGTATGGTTAAAGTGTTTGTTGGCCAAGAGCTGTTTGGGCCTGGGCACAAAATCACCAAGGTGGCCTCGAAGGCTACCCCAAAATGACCCCTCCAGGAGCAGTTGGGGCAGAAAGTGGGGGGAGCATTTTGAAGGAAGCCTGGGGCAAAGATGTTGTGCGATTGAGTTGGGTACAACTGAGTGTCTCCGCAGGGTAAGCCCTTCAGCTGGGGTACAATAGATGATTGGAGGCCAAATGACAGACCCTGTGACTCCTGATTCCCAGTGCACGGGCAGGCCTCTCAGCCCATTGGACATAAATGGTGGTGGTGTTGTGAAGCATCTTGATGGCAGTGTGGAAAGTATAGGGGACATGTGGTGGGAGACGTCATGATAGTGTCGGGAGGAGCTGTATGTGAGATTACGGTGTTGAAGGGAAAGGACTGGAAGCAGGTGCAGTGGGTGTGTGACCAACAATGGTCAGTGAAGGGAGAGCCGGGGTGTAACTGGGGAAAGCAGGGACCAGCAGAAGTCATGTGTTTAAAACAAGACACCAGGCCCAAATGGAGCCGCTTAGGCTATGCCTCACATAAACAAGTCGAGACTTAATTAGACTTTTGGCCCTCCCAGGAATAGAATCTTAAAGCAGTCAATCAGGAATCACCTGATGCGCAGCAGGTAGCTCATCTTCCTGATAGAGCCCTGCCATCCTCTAAGGAAGGTAACCTTGCAGTAACCAACCCGCTTTTTTATCTAGTGTAACTTCCTTGTTCTTGCTCCCTTCTGCCTATAAATTCCTTCATTTTGTAGAACTCCTTGGAGTGCCTTTCTCTCTGCTAGACTGGATGCTGCCTGATTCATGAACTGTTGAATAAAGCCAATAAGATGTTTAAAATTTGCTCAATTTTATTTTGTTTTGTACCAGTTTGGTGGCAGCAGTGGGATCCAAAGGAGACACCTGATGGCTTCGAGGATGAGAAACACAGTCATTGGTACCCTCAAAACCTTTGAGTTCTCCATCTTTTTCACTGTTTCTGAGGGCTGTGGGTAAGTTCCTCTTGGATATGAGATCCACTCTGTTTGCCGTGAGCTCCTGATCTAACTGGCTTTCCAGTCCAGGGTGAGTGGGTCAGTCTAGACTGACAGGATGCTCTAAGAGAGCATCAGTCTTAGCATTTGGTTAGTCAGCAGTGCCAGGCAAAGGCTTAGCGGTTCAGCTTGAGCTGCCAGATGGTTCTGCCAGGAACCCGAGTCCCTGGCCCTTAATTAGTCCACAGTCCCCATTTGTTGGGGTCTGCTGGTTGAGTCTGCAGTCTCCATGTGTTAGGGTCTGCTGCTTCAGTCTGTGGTTCTTGCTAATGGAGAGGAGTGGAAGAAATGTGTGCTCCATGCACACCCAGTCTTTGAAAACTTCCCACGTGCATTTTACATGCACTTTACCCTCTGTTGACTGTAGATGCGTTCTAAGGAAATGGTGAAGGCACAGTGAGGAGGAACTGTGGGTTTCTGCAAGACTACCTCGAGGAGTGCCGCCCCCTCAACCTGAACAGCCACCTGGCACTAGTAGAAATGAAAGACATCCCATCACCGTGGATAGGAAGACTCCTTATTGTGCCGGTGTCAACATTATCCAAAGAGATCAACAAATGCAGTGTAGTCCTTATCAAAATTCCAAGGGCGTTTTGTGCTGAAATAGAAAAAAACCTAACCTAAGATTCTTATGGAGTCTCAAATAAGCCCAGATACCAAAAATAATCTTGAAAGGAGATACTAAGTTGGAGGACTGATTCTTCCTGATTGAAAACTTACTATAAATCTACAGTATCAAAACAGCATTGTCATGGCATAAAGACAGACATATTGACCAATGGAAACAGAATTGAGAGCCCAGAAATTAACCCTCACCCATGTGATCAAATGATGTTTGACAAGGGTGCCAAGATTATTCAATGGGGAAAAGTCTTTTCAACAAGTTGTGCTGGAAAAAGTGGATATCTACATGCAAAAGAATCAACTTGGACATTTACCTAACACTGTACGCAAAACTTGATTCCCAGTGAATCAAATACCTAAGTGTAAGAGCTAATGCTATAATACCCTTAGAAGAAAACATAAGGCAAAACTTGACAAGATAGGATTTGGTAATGATTTCATGGTTCTGACACCCAAGAGCAGCCAATAAAATAGGAAAATACATATGCTGGACTTCATGGATATTAAAAAGTTTTGTGCCTCAAAAGTCATTATCAACAGAGTAAAAGCACAGCCCACAGGATGGGCGACCATATTTGCAAACCATGTATCTGACAAAGGCTTAATATCCAGAATAGATAGAGAACTCCTAAATTCGACAACAAAAAACAAACAACTCAAATCAAAATTGAACAAAGTATATGAGTAGACATTTGCTCAAAGAAGATCTGCAAATAACCAATAAGCATATGAAAAGATGCTCATCATCAGTAATCATTAGGGAAATGCAAATCAGAAACACAGTGAGAGACCACCTCACATTCATTAGGATGGCATCTATCAAAAAAAAAAAAAAAAAGAAGAAGAAAAAGAATAGAATCACTGTTGGCCAAGATGTGGAGAAGTTGGAACCCTTGTGTACTGTGGTGGGAATATATAGTTGCTGTAGAAACCAGTATAACAATTCCTAAAAAAAAATAAAAATATAATTATATAGGACCCAGCAATTCCTCTTCTGGGTGTATACCCCACCAAGGAGTTGAAAGCATGTTCTCAAAGACACATTGCAACACCCATGTTCCTGGCATCATTATTCATAATAGCTAAAACATGGAAGCCACCCAAGTATTGTAATCGAGGAAGGGCTCACAGCCCAATGCACCCCTTAGCCAAACGGGATACCCACTCTTGTAGAAGGGAAAAAAGCTTTATTATGAGGTTGGCCAGCAAGGAGACAAAGGTTAAATCTTTCTCCCCAATGGGCTGTTGAAAAGGGCTTTTCAAGGGCAAAGGAGTGGGTGCAGTAAGTTTGGGAGCAGTCCTAGGTATTTTGTGTAAGCACAGATTTTCATGTTCTGTCACACATCCCACGTTCAAAAGGCAGTGTCCTTAACATGATTGGCTGGGGAGTTCTTGGTCCCCCAGTTCATCCTCCAGTCACTTATGCAGTTGCAGTTTGAGTCTTGCAAGCCATCTTGTTGTCTCATTGGCTCAAAGTAGTTGAAACTTGCTTAAGGAAGAGAAATGGAGTTTCTGAAAAGCAACTCACGGCCCAAGATTAGATCCTTAGTAAATATCATATGGGATATGGCTTAAGAAAGTAGTCTGCAAGGTACTGTTGAGAAAAATCTGGCTGGAGCCCCATTTTATTTTGGGCTTGGTTGTGGGCCTTGCTATGGTATCTGTCCAGGGATGTATGGATGAGCAAAATGTGCTATATACATACAATGGCATATTATTCATCCTTGAAAAATGAAGGAAAGTCTAAGATACGGCACACCATGGATGAACCTTCAAGATATTACTCTAAATGAAATAAGCTAGTCACAAAAATACAACCCTGTGTGATTTCCCTTCTATGAGGTTCCTGAAATCACCAGATTCAGAGAGACAGAAAGTAGAATGGTGTTTGCCAGTGGCTGGGAGGAGGGGGAATGGGGAGTAATTCATGAATGGGTATAGAGTTTCAGTTTTGCAAGATGAGAAGTGTGAAGATGGATCGTGGTGATGATTGCACAGCAATATTAATGTCTTCAATACACTTAAAACATACTTAATGTATCTATGGGGCCTGATGACTTGTCCTGGCTGAGCACATGCTTGTGCTGTTGCACATCTTACCCCTCACTGTACATTTGGGAAACTGGCCTAGAAAGAAGCAGATACCGTCCCAGACCACAGGAGGTCGTCAGAGTCCTGAAGACTAGAGAGAGCTCCAGCTTACTTGGCCGAGGCTCCACCCCTTCCCTCAGGTTTCCTTTGGTAATGAGAGGCGTTAAGATCCTAGAGGATTGCTGCCCACCCCTTTCCATATGGGGTCATTTTCCTCTCCTCATCATCACATGTGCACAGGCACACTCACTCACACTTGAATTCTCATATGGAGAACTCGGAGGTGCAGTCAAAAAAGAGCCAACACTGGGCAAGTGACAAGAGGCATGAGGGAGAGAGGTTGGAGGCAGCTCTCCCACGGGGCAGTAGCATCCATTCTCCTCGATTCGTGCGCAGGGGCCCAGAGATGGGAAGAGGAATCCCTAAGGTTCCTAGGTGTCTACCTATTCCAGATCCATCCCTGGCCCAGCCTGGGGATCACAGGACTGGGGTCCTGCAGTCCACCTCTGTGGGCACTCAGAACTGTCATGAGCCCATCCTCCCCTTGTGTAGGCATTGGGAACAGGAGAGAATACTTCAGTGAGGGTCCTCCTGTATAAAGTGGAGTGCATCCAGCGAGTGACTCCAAGTGTTCCATGCACTCACAACATGTCTGTTGGACTAGGTTCTCTGTTGATGACCTACTGTGCTCTGAAACCCTGAGAAAATGATTTCCAGCCCCTGGAGATCCTTTAGAACTGAGGATGCTAGGGGGCTTGGGTGGATGAGAACTGAGGATAAGGAAGAAGATGCCAGAGCACTGGACACCAAGTCTAGAGTCCAGGGAGAAGACTAATCCTTGTTGGACCCTTGCGGTCCTCATCTGGAGGTAAGGGGAACCATTGTCATGGCAGCAGTTAGGATGCGTTAGGAGTGAAGAGGACACCTGGTGGGGAACAGCAAGAGGGGGGCACGGTAGGCTCCCAAGACTCCTCCCACTCCCTCGAAGCTGACAGGTCCTGCTGCTTTACCCCTGGGATCCTGGAGAGCCTCTGCCTTGAGGACACCTGAAGAAAGGTTGCTTTCTGTTTGGAGTTCCTGCCTGGGCAACAGTGCTAGTGCTGGCCACGAGGGGGCGGGCAGCCTCTTGTGTCAGTGGTGGCCAGTGAGTTTTTGTTTTTATTTTTTTTCAGTTGTATTGAGATATACTTGATATACAACACTAAGTTAACATTGCTGTGTGGTATATTTGAAACTTGCTAAGAGATAGATCCTAAAACTTCTCATCATCAGGAAACAATCTTTTATTTCTGTTTGGTGATTGATGTTAACTAAACTTATTTTGGTAACCATTACATAATATATATATATCAAGTCATTCTGCTGTAAACCTGGAATTTACTCGGTGTCCACTGAACTTTTCTTGAGCTCCTGGAGCAGCGAAGAGTCAACCAGAGGTCTTTCTGGCTGTCCCCCTGCCTCAGAAACAACTTGTACCTCCTATTAATAGTGTTCATCTCCAAAATGAAAGTTGGTCAAAAGCAGGGGGCGAGGTGCAAGATCTACCCATGTACTCATTCAGCAGCTGTGCCCTGAGCGCTCATCCTGTGCCAGGTGCCCTGGTGGGCTGAAGTGAAGGATGAAAATGACCAAGTGGTCCCTGCCTGCTGGGAGCTCACAGTCTAGATGGGAAATGGACAAAAGCAAAGACATGAGAAAGAAAAGAGCAAATGCTGTAGAGAAACACATCAGGGGGCTGTGAGGGAGGGCTGGGCATCACTGGGTAGGAGGGTCTGAAAGACCTCACTAGGGTGACTATTTCTGGTACCAGAATGAAAAGAAGGAGCCTGCCCTGCACAAGTCTGGGAGCAGTGTGTCAGGGAAATGGCACCTGAGCTCACAGGCAGAAGTGAGTTTGGCCAGAGGAGGTTAGAAAGGTGGCCAGTGCAGCTGGAGGGAGGCTGGGAGGAGAGAACAGGAGCTGGGGTGGAAGGTAGGGCCAGGGCCTGGTAGGCTGTGTTCGTTACTTTTCCCTCTCTGACTTCATTGCCCCTAACCTTGCATTTCAAAACATCAAATGTTGACAATCTCACAATTTTTGTGGATCAGCAATCAGGCATGTTTTAGCTGGGTGCCTCTGTCTCAGTGAGTTGAACAGATTGGGGCTGTGGCCTCAACTGAGGCTCGACTGGGGGAGGACTGGCCCACAAGGTCACTCTCAGCCTTCAGGATTCATTTTGGATTGAGAGCCTGAGTTCCTTTCTGTCTGTTGGCCCAGGCACTCCCTTGCTTCTCTCCTCAATGTGCCTCACACATTGGGCAGCCCCAATACACCGGTATTTGATTCCTCACTTCCAGGGATTTGACAGAATGAGAGAGAGAGAGATGGCACATGAGAGAGGGAGCAAGAGGAAGTGAGAGACATTTTTAGTTAAAATTTAGACAAGACATCCCATCACTTTGGCTCTTATTATGTTCAGAAGCCAGTTACTAACCACTTTGTGGTTCCACGGGGATGTGTATAATATGGGTGGGGCTTACTGAGTACCACTGTGGAGGCTGCCCACCTCATAGACCAAGATGAGACACTTGGGTCTCATTCTCCATAAAACAGGAAACAATCGAATGGTTTTATGTCACACGATGGCAATATCTGAATTTCCATTAGTTGCAACCCCCTCATGGTGCTGACCTGAAAATGAGGCCAAGTTGGAAATGACTGTCCCAATATCACATTCTTGGAGCCCAGGCCTGTTTTGAGTGGTGTTCTGTACTACATCCCACCCCTCCTTGTTATTCTTCCATCTCTAAGTTTGTGCCTTAGGTACATGTGACACCAGCCCACAGGGGTAATAGATATTATCTCATATACACCGGGTGATGTCCCTAGGAAGTAGATTCTAGGCTGATCCCCATGGTGCAGGTTTAGAGACTGGGGAGGACCTGAGAGGCACAGGGACTATCCCAGGATGAAGAACTAGTAAGGAAAAGGAGGTCTGCATTCATCTCTGTCTCCTTAAAGCTAGGTCCCTAGTTAGGTTTCCAGGGAGCTGTGGGTAGGGCTGTGTAGGCTCATTGTGTACAGTTCAGGAGATGACGTGGGGTCATAGACCTCAACAGATCTTAGAACTCAGGTAACCACGCACCCACAGCACCCCATCCAGCTCACTTGATTGGAGACAGTCAGCAGGCAAAGATGTTTTGTTGTTGTTTCCCAACTTTTGGAGGATCTGGGCTCAAAAAATCCCAGAAAGAGAATCTTTTTGGTAGTTGGCAATGTTGGCTCAGCCCTCATTCTTGACGCCTCTGGGTGTCTGGCAGGAGGCAGTGAAAGGTAACACGCGACAGCCCAGGAAAGGCTAGTGCAGGCCAGGACACAGCTGTGATCCCACCTGATCAGCCCCACACCCCTTGCCCCTCTTTGTGTGTGTGTGTGTGTCTGCATGTGTCTGTGAGGAGGGGAGAAGTCAGGACATAAGGGACGGGTCATTCCTGAGCAGGAGCTGGTTGTTAGGTGTCGGAAACCTGGTGAGTCTGTCATGTTCATACCCCAGGCCATGCCTGGCAGCATGAGAAGGTGAGCTCCTCTAATCATGATACCGAGCATTAGAGGATTCATCTCCTTCCCTCCCTGACCACAGTTCTTTGCAGGGATGCCCCTCTGTGCGTGAACTGAGCAGCAGACTTTCTCTTGGGGGTCGGCCCCAGTGGCAGTGTGCATGCAGCCCCTGATTCCTTCTGGCCCAGCTCCCAGGCAGTCTTTGCAGAACTCCACTCAAGAGGTTGTCGAGTAGTTGCCCAGTGGTTTCAACTCCACCTACTCACTAGACAAGGGGCAGGTACATGAGGCCACCCACACTTTCCAGTGTTGCTCTGAGATGAGAGCAGGAGCAGAGGGTCTCCACACTCAGAAGCTTGAGATGACGGGGTTGGACTAGAACTAGGGAGGAACCAGACTGGGGCTGTCCCTTTTTCAAGCTAAAGCGGATGTACATGAATGTCACCTTGCCTGGTTAGGAGAGGAGCTGCCGTGACCCTCTTACCCTTGTCCAGTGTGAGCTTCTGGAGGCCACTGAGGCAGAGCCAGAGGGTAAGGGGGACTGCAGGCTGGGTATTCCTGGAAGGGAGGGGGATCTTTCCTGTGTTTAGAAGGACACATGGAAAGTCAGCTATGTGGGTGAACCTTTCTCTTTATCCCGCTCCAGCGTCAGCTGCAGAGCTCCAGCCAGCGGCAGAAGCAGAGCAGTGGGCAGTGGTGGAGGTAGAGCTGGCTCCAGCTCCGTTGACACCTCCTCCTCTAGCGCTGGAGTCAGCGTCCCCTCCATCAGCAGTGGTGGAGCTGGAGCAAGGGCCAACATGGGCTCCAGCAGGAGTGGGAGCTGCTGAGCTGGAGTCACCTGGACCATCATTTCTAGTGAGAAGTCCATCTCCACCTGTGGCTCTTAAGGAGGGTGAGAAGCTTAATCTCACGGCCTTCCCTCTTAAGCTGGTGATGGAGCTGTTGACCGTGATGGATCCGGTGAGCAGCTGGGCTTTCAGGGCGGGATGGGGCAGGCCTTCCCTCTGCCATCGTTGCCCCAGACCTGATCCAGACTGCTATGATCTGGGCCCAAATCCAGGCTCCACCCTTTACCAACCATAAGACCTGGGCAACTTTCTGAACACCCAAGCCTTTGCTGTCCACCTGCAGACCGTGGAGGTGGACATTAAGAGGACCTGCTGCACAGAGTGACTGTGCCAACTCCATGAGGTAGAAGAGATGGAAAGCTGGGTGGGCCCTGGCTCATCTGTGCAGGGAGAGGCTCACTGTGTACAGCCCGGTCCCTGGTGGCCCAACCGGCTGCTCAGGAGCCTCAACAGCCTCAGGACTTATTAGACATCTGATGTGTATTTCACTACAAGGGAGACAGACAAGGCCTGTGGTTGTAGCTGCCACAGGGGGATGTGCATCAGAATGTGGAGTGGGACCAGAGAGGGGATCAGGGTATTGGAAGATGCCCCCTTGGGATGAGCCGAGTTGAGCCACCGTCTGGAGCTTGGAGTTAGCCAGGACGGGCTGGGTCAAAAGCCCCTCTCCCTTCCCTGCCAGTATTGGGTCCTGGGTCATCCTGTGCTGGGTGTCCTCGGGGGACAGAGAAGAAAAGCCAGGGACTGTCACAAGGCTCAGGCCACATCCTGAGCTTTCTGAGCTCCAGCTCTAAACTGTGACTCCTGTGTGGGACTTTGGGGGTTGTGGACACAGACCTGGGGTGTGGCAGGGCTGGGTGACACTCCCCCTGTTCTCCAGGACCTCTTCCGGAAGGTGGTGCCCTCTCCGTGCCTGGGCTCCACCTGGGGCAAGAGGAGCAAGCCCGAAATGAACACCAGACACCTACCGTCCAGGCCACCATCGACCACGTCAGAAGGGTGGCCAGCTTCGTCATCACCCCCTGCCTCAGGGACCCGAGCATGACAGCCCAGGACAGGGTGAGGGTGGTGGAGCGCTGGATCCAGGTGGCCCAGGTGTGCTGTGGGAGGCCCAGTGGAGTCCCTCTCTGAAGCCTTGGGAACTGCCTCTCCACCTTTATCAGCTCCCAGGATTGCAGTGTGTGGTCTAAGCCCTTGCACAGTCCCTAGGCCCTTCCTGCTAGGGGCCCGCTGACTTTGACTCCAGGTCCCAGTGAGAGGATGCTCACTTCCTACCTGGCTCCTTCCCTGGGTTGAGCTAAAATCCTGTTCCCTGTGAGTGTTACTCTTTGGGTCCTAAATGTGCCCTTCTGGGACTCCCTGAGCATCTGTCTCATCC
The DNA here is from genome assembly GCF_020826845.1 of Diceros bicornis minor. Classification (NCBI taxonomy): domain Eukaryota; kingdom Metazoa; phylum Chordata; class Mammalia; order Perissodactyla; family Rhinocerotidae; genus Diceros; species Diceros bicornis. The sequence continues at coordinate 86,295,023 of NC_080747.1, forward strand.
AGGAGGGGAGATTTAAATAGAAGGGGACTGAAGCTAGAGCAAGTGGGGCTACAGTGCCCCACCTCACAGCTCATTCTCTTCCCTTCCCCAGGAGTGCGAGAACCTGAAGAACTTCTCCTCGCCCTGCACTGTCATCTCTGCTCTGCAGAAAACCTCCACAAGCCACCTGAAGAACACACGGGGGAAGTTTCCCGGTGGGTAGGCCTCTCTCCATAGGAGGACCAGGGTGGATGGGGGATCTCCTGTATGTCTGCCATTGGCCCCTCAGTCAGCTGGGAACTCCTGGGAGGTAGCAAATGCTGGGGACCGGGCCTGGGCCTCGGCAGGGGGTCTCTAAACCTCCCGGGGTCCTTAGTGCACCAGTTCTGCTTCAGGACTCGGTTTCCCTAAGTGTCAGGTACTAAGTTGAGCCAAATTGGGGATTTTCAGGTGTTTATAGCAACAAAACTCTATGCCCATTTGAAACTCAAAGCAGTCAAAACAGAGCTGCTCAGTAGATCTGGGGAGTGGAGACCCCAGTGACCAACAGGAGAGCCCCCTCCCAGTACCATGAGACCTCAGCGCTCAGAGGAGCCCAGTGAGAACACTTCTCCAGGCCATTTGAATCTCGGGTTTGCAAAGAAAAGGGATTTGCATTTAGACCCCTCACATTATTCCTAAATTTATCCCTCGTTCTTTCCCCTCCCCTGAGAGAGAGCCCTGAAAATCTTCAGGAACTCAATAGTCAAGACAAGTCCTTGAGCAGAGAACTGATGATCAAGGTAGAGTGGAGGCTGGGGGTCTGGAAAGAGAGGAGGGGTGCGGAGGAGGGGCAATAGGCAGGCTGTGGTTTTGATAGTTTCTCACTTGAACTTTCTCTGAAACATTCCCGTTTATTTCATCCAGGTTAACAAGCAGAGGGATCTGTTCTGCCCATGAGCAGGTGGGGTGCCGTTTGTGGGCAGGAGGCCCTGGTCATGAGACACAATGGTGTTGGCTGGGCTGTTCCAGGAGGAGTTGCCGAGCTGGCGCCATCAACAGGTCTCTGGCTTCCATGTATGTCCATCCTGCAGGATGTAGCTTCTTCCATGCTGTTGGGTGATTGGTGTGGGTTTAGCCCTCAGCCTAAAACTATCCTCAGGAAGCCAGGACCCCGCTGCTCCTTCTATCTTCACCACATCTCCAAGGGGCTGCAGCCTGCCTGCCCCAGGGATGCGCATGGCAGAGGATTCCCATGGCCCAGGTGGACAAACAGGCTGCTCATCCTTAGGTGGCAGATGTGTGTGCATTCTGGGACTCCCCCCTGGACCCCTAGAGCAGTCACTTGAGTGAACCACAGGAGTCTAACCTGAGTGCCTGGTTGGCAATGACATATGCCCCCGGTGGCTTATGAGAAGCGTCTAGGCAACTGATGGATTCTTAGTGGATCCTGCTGAAAGGAAGTTAGGAGTCTCATGTAAACAGGGAATCAAAATGTCCTGTCATCCCCTTCCCTGTTGATCAGAGGTGGCACCTTGGGGGTCCAGTTCCTGAGTGGATAAAGAAAGAGTTCAGGGGCCTGCCCAGTGGCGCAAGTGGTTAAGTGCGCGCACTCCGCTGCAGCGGCTGAGGGTTCACCGGTTCGGGTCCCATGCGCGCACCGACGCACCGTTTGTCGACCTATGATGTGGCAGCGTCCCATATAAAGTGGAGGAAGATGGGCATGGATTTTAGCCCAGGGCCAGTCTTCCTCAGCAAAAAAAGAGGAGGATTGGCAGATGTTAGCACAAGGCTGATCTCCTCACAAAAAAAAAAAAAGGATTCAGTGCAGGGGAATGTCCTGAGGCGTTCCTTGGGGAGGAGAAGGCTTTGGCTTGGCCTCTGGCCCAGCCTGGGTGCCAGACACTCCACGGGACTGGGGCAGGCAGGAGCCACTCTACCAGACTCCCAAGACACCACATCCTCTCCATCCATGACTCGGCCCAGGACCAAGCTTTGAGAGGTCAGGGGACAGGACTGTTTTCAGTGGTGGGGCTGGGGGTTAGGCGAGGATGTTGGAACAGGGCCTCTGGCTGAGAGGGGCAAGCGGCCTCTCCTCTGTGGGCCCCTGAGCAACTCTCTGCCCATGTTTGGGCCTTTGTCTCCTATTGAGGGAAATGGAGGGATGGTGATTGTGTGGTGCAGGCCTCACAGGGTGGTGTTGAGATAAGAGGGAGGAAAGAAATGTGGGAGCTTTCTGCCTGCTCCACCTGGAGGGGTGAGGGCCAGAACAAGGATGACAGTCTTGTGACACTGAGTCCTCATGAGAACCTGTGTGGTAGCTGGAGTTCTCACACTTTCCAGATGAGGAAACAGGCTCAAGGAGGCCAGGCCACGAGCCCAAGCTCACACCCAGAATGAAAGTTGGAGCTGGGCTTGTTCTGGAATCACAAGACCTTGGAGGATGGAATGACATTGGTACCAGTTGACTCAAGTCAGATGTCCAGTGTCGGAGGCCAGTGGTGCTGGAGAGAAATGGGGTGAGGGGAGTATCGCCTCGCTGACACTGTCCTCGACCCTGACAGGAGGGGCCCTTCACGTTTGCCCCCCCAGAGAGCAACCCCCAGAGAGTGCAGGAGAAGCAGCAGCAGCAGCAGGTGAGTGTGCCTGTGGGGGAGGGGCTCTGCGCTCCCAGCTGGAGGCCTCAAATCAAGAGAGGAGGGTCCTTTCTCTTGGTGCCACAGTGCCCAAATCCCCTAGTAGAAGTGACCAAGAGGAGGGCCTGGAAGAGCTGGTGCAGGATGGGTTGTTTTGGGGAGGGCCAGGGAAGGCACACCCTGTGATTTGCCAGAAGCCGGCCCTGGGAGGTGAGGAGGAGGACTGTGGTGTTCTTGGGGTGTGAAGGGAGTAGGAATTGACGGGAGGCTGCTGAGGGTCCTAGGCTGCTCCTCATAGGAACCCTGTGGTGGGCCAGGAGGCTGAGGGTGGGGACTTTTCAGGAGAGGGTCTACATGGGGTCTACTTGAGAGCAAGGGCTCATCCCACCTGCACCCCGATGTCACAGGGTGTCTTCCCCTATCTTGGCAATCTGCTCAGTGACCTGCTGATGCTGCACCTGGCGATGGGTGACTATCTCGAGGTGGGTGAACCTGAGGACTAGGCAGGAAGGACCAGGATTCTGAGCCTTGGGATGTGGGAGCCCCCAAACTGAGCTCTGAGTTCTCAGCACTTGGCACATCTACTCTCATGAGAGCCTCGCAGCTGCTCCTGGGAGCTGGGGCATCAGGCCCATCTTAGGGATGAGTGTAAAGAGGCTCTGCCAGAGACACCCGTTCCAGTTCCCCAGGCTGGGGAAGCTCAGAGCTGCCTGATGGCACAGCTGCGTGAGGTTTTATCTGAGCTGGACTCAGCCTCTAACTCCTATGCTGCCCATGGAGGGACAGAGAAGTCGGGCGCCCCCAACTCAGGCAGCACATAAGTTGCTGAGCAGTCCCCTCTGCCTGAGGCCTCAGCCTCCAAGTCTGTCATCAGAGTTGTGCTGCCAGGTACCTCAGTCTCACTCCCATGTCCTCCTAATCTGGAGCCCAGAGCCCGGCCTAGGTACAAGTCCTGTTTTCTCTGCATGCCTGGCCCCCTCTGGGGACCTGGCAATAGTGCAACACGAGAAGGGGTGGGCATAGGGGGTAGTCAGGCTAGGGGGCTTTGTCTGATGGACTCTGGCTGTCTACCTTCCAGGGGAATGAGATCAACCTTGAGAAGAGGACTGAGGAGCAGCTGTGGCACTCCCTGCAGGGGAGGAGAAGGAGGTGGAAATCAGAGACCTTCTGGGCAGAACAGTGCCTGGCTTCACCTCCTGTATCTTACATTGTGTGGAAGAGTTTGATAACAGAGCAGTGGGAGACCCATCCAATTGGCGGGTGGGTTGAGGGGAGGATGGCATCAAGGATATCTTCCTGGAGGAGGGGCTGATTATTCCCATTCTGAGAACTGGTAGATCCTGGATGGAACTGGAGGGAAGGATGGTTTCCAGGACTGGTCCCCTGCCCCACTCCTCACCTCCAACAAGGCCCCTGCAGCATCCCCCACCCAGGCCCTGTGTGCATCCTCTCCTTCCCTCTGGTCCCAGGAATACCGAGTCATGAGGAAGATCCTGCTGCTCCAGGAGGCTGCCAAGAATTACAACCTAGAACCCGAGGGAGCGATTTGCGGCCTGGTTCCAAGACATGGAGTTGCTCAACGAGAATGAGAGGTGAGGCTGGGCAGGAGTTGGGTGAGGGCAGGGGTGGACTCTCCCTGTTGGCCAGTCCAGAGAGCCTGTCTCCATGGTCCCCCACTCATCCCCCGGCCTTATTACATGGCGACATCTGGGACACCCAGACTCCAGCTGCTGGGCAGGCAGTGGGGCGACACCTGAGGTGTGGTTCCTGGTAGGCTCACAGATGCCTCTCTGTCCTGTAGCTACAACCTGTCCTGCCAGCCAGAACCCTAGACCTAGTTGGCCTGCAAAATACGCAAGGCCAAGAAGAACCGGCCATCATCAAGGTCTGGGGTGAGTGAGTGTCTGGGCCGGGGTGACTGACTCCTGGGGGTTCAGTAAGGCTTCGGGCTAAGCGTGGCCTTGGGGAGTTGGATAGCTGGCACTGGGATCCCAGCTCCACTATTGACCAGTCCTGCGACTGGGGTGACTCTCTTCAGCTTCCTGAGACTCCGTTTCCCCCTCTGTGAAATAGGTGATACTAAATGATCGCTCACGTGGCAGGGACGAATGGGGTACTGGTGGCTGACAGCACTGAGCACAGGGTCTGAAGCACCCAGTGCAGTGGGGACAGGGTGGGGGGCCATGATTCAGAGGGAGGCCGCAGAAGATAACCCGACTCTTCTACTCAGCCCCCAGGCCCCAACGCCGAACCCCGTACCAGTGGCTGATCACAGCCCCATCCTCAGCAGCAGGGACACAGTTGGGATGCTTGCGATGCACCAGGCCAGCTCCTCCCACTTGATGGGAAGGGGAGCATTGTAAGCTGATTCCTGGGGTCCCCTGAAGCCCAAGAGAGAAGGGACGACCCCATCCCAGCTCCCTGACATCTCTACCTCAGCACCTACTCACCCATTGGGGAGGGCCAGTGGTTATTTGTTGTAAATAATAAATGACATATTTGAATATTATATTAAAGTCCTGTTCCCTTCATAGCTTGGGAGTTGTGGTGTGGTTCTGTCGCTTTCTGTAGGCATGTGAGTGAGACACAGAATCTCACATTTCTCCTTGAATCAAGAACTCTTCTGGGTCATCAGCTTATTTTATGTGGGAGAAGGGAGAAGGGCCAGCCCCTTTTTTGGCTAGTGACATCACTCCCAATTCCCCCTAACTCCCAGGACAAGTTCATTTCAGTATCATTCAGCTGCTCCAGGGGCAGACACGGCCCCCCGCCCGTTCTCTTGGGATTTAAAGGTTGATGGTACTTTCAAAGGCAAAGCAACAACCACTGAAATGTGGGTGTCTTGAAAACAGCACTACCCAGGACCAGGTCGTGCCATAGGCAGGGGGTGCCTTTCTACATTCTGGAGGAAGAGGGAATGTTTTCTGCTTCTCTTGTTGAGGTTTCTTTTGACCAAATTTTAGGAACTTGTAGTTTTCTAGTTCAATCTCTGGAATTGCATCAGCTCTAAGCTGGGAAAACAATGTAAAAAGATCAAAACATGCACTTGGAGAGGACAAGGCCCGAAAAGGTGATTTGCAAATGGACTAAAGGCAGACAGGACTTTCCCTCCTGAGACCCCTCTAGTGCCTCCGTGTTCACTACTGACCTAGAATTGAATCCTGCTGGGATCCTTGTCCAGGACTCTGAATTCTGTTTCCTGCTTGTTTTGTATCCAATGGGAAAGATTTGTGATGCAGCTTTAAGGCTACCACTGGGCCTCATTCCATAAACACGACCGCTTTCTGTGAACCAGGATTTCCAGCACACCTGCCTTCCTTATGCCATTCACTTTAGGGCAGAAATTCCCTAGAAGGCTCCTCCCTGGCTTGGCCTGATGGATCCCGGGTGAGCTCTACTTTCCCAGGAAAAGGGACCATAATCCTGACCAGTGAGTGACCCCACACTGTCCCTTGCTGTCCAAGGTGAGATTTGAGGCCGTGTCATTCTGAGGTCCACGGTCTTGGACAGTCCTCCAGTTTACACACTCAGTGTTGATGTTGCCAACTTGTCCAAATGGGGCAATTGGGCCCGAGCCATTAAAGTGTGTCACTCCTGGGTGGTTGTGTTTTTTTCCCCAGTCTTGTGCTGTGGTTACATTACAACCACCCGATGGGGTGTGAACCTGTTTGGAGCTTTGAAAGATGAGGCATGACAAGGGTGTGGGGTGGTCCAGCAGGAAATGCCACAGAACTGATGATCCATGGTCATGTATGAACACAGCCTTACCAATTAAAATACTGAAATGCTTCCCATCTGGTGGTGAATAGATACTGCTCTGAGCTCACACTGAGAACCCACCCCACGACAAGGGCTTTCAAAGGGTTACCAAGTGGCATTTTGAACCTCATCCCTTGGAAACACCATGTAAGACAAGGGCCAGATGAATCACTTGGCACTTGTGAGTTATCGCCTCCTGTCTGATGGCTGCAAGTGTCACCCAGACACACAGGCTGGACTCTGCCAGGGAAGCCTTCTTAGGACAGCTAGAAACTGAGGATGACTCCTGGTTCCCGGCATCCCAGGCCCTTCCTGACATGGCACAGCCACCCAGGAAAGTGGTTTGGTAATGGAAAGACTGGGAAGGCAATACTTCGCCTCCAAAGAGAAAGAGAAGTGCCAATAGCGAAAGCTTGATCCCTCAACTAGTCAATTAAATCTCAACAAGCAGTGAGTTCTTGTCAGATTACTGATGTCGAAATGGTCTCTTTTGATAATAGCATGATCCCCCAGCTGCCATGTCCATCTTCATGAATCAAATTTCCAACACATATGGATCTAAAAAACTGAGGGACATCTGGTATTTCCTTAGATGCAACTCTGAAGTAGCATGCAAGAAGGAACACAAAAATGGAGACCAAAAGTAAATATCTAATTTGAGAACATAGACATCGAAGTGCTTTTGAAATAATATTTTGGAATCTATTGGAATATTACACAAAAAGAATAATCCACTTTAAGTAGGTTTTACTGTGACTGTATGGGGCAAAACTGAATCATCCCGTGACGTTGATAACTCGCTGCTGACTTGAAAGTACAAATAAATAACATACATAGTAAAGGAAAATGAGAGAACAGCATGAAAAAGGAAGATCTTTCTCTCCTCACTTGAAACTCAACCTCTCACCTCAGAAAGAAATCACTGTGTATATTTTCTGTCACGCAGCAGAGTTTAATAAAAGAAACATATTGGTATATTTCAAAGTTTCAGGAGCTCAAAGCAAGGAAACATTAGGGACGCTGCCAAGAGACCTCACTGAGGTGCCTGCTCCATTTTGTCTGCTGTCAAGACGGCCTTCTTGGCCCCTCACTTTCTCTCCCTCGCTAGCAAGTCTGTCCGCCATCAGTGCTATCACCAGTCTCTCTCCTGTTCTCTTCACTGCCCTTTCCTCCTTCCTGATACCTTCCTCAGTCGCCAGAAATTGTTGGCAGTGGAACTGTGGAATGCCCAGATCAGCTCCTGGAATCATCTCTGCCAAATCTGAAGACCGGCAGGAGTGGGCATGGAACCTAGAGTGTAGACCACCTGCGAGCACACCTGGCAGGGATTCACCTGTATGACTAGGTGCAAGTGTTTCCAACGCTTTGGCAAGATTGAAAGGATTTACTAGTTGTCCTGCACTTCTGCAGGCCTTGAGTCCTTGTGGTCTCTTGGGCCAGCAGACCTGGTGGGGCTCATCCAAGGTGTCCTCCCAGAGACCCTTCATTGCCAGGATGGGATGGAATTCTAGTAACTGGCCTCTTGAATATGTCACTAGACATCCTCAAAGGGATGGAGATGTTTAAACCAGGCTTTGGTTTGGACTGGTTCCCACAGTTATGCTGCTTCCTCTGTGAAGACTTGGCTATCATCTTTCTTTTCCTCTTACCCTACAAAAATAAATCATGAAATTGGGTCAAATGATAAAGGAAGCCTGCCTTTTTAGGACAATTATCCTGGCTGTTTTGTACTTCCACCCTCCCTCGATCCCCTGGGGATAGATCTGACCTGTGTCCTGGGATGTCATCAGGCAGATTTGCATCAAGAACAGAAAGCTCAAGGTCAAAACTCAAGGCTACTCCAGATCATTTCTCCCCCTCCATCCTGTTAAAACCCCCTCCTTGTTTGAGTGTGTTTCTATTCTCTTCTTGTCCTTGTCACTCTCAACCTCATAAGTCCTGGCACTCCCTCTCAGGACAATCGGTCCCCAGTCCTTTACTAGTTCCCAAATCCTACCATTTCTGTGTTTTCTGACTACTCATTTGCTTAATCCATTGACCACTTGGTGTTCATAGAAGTTAAATCAATAGTGACATTATCAACCACCCCCTGTTAGCGACTTACTCCCATATCCCAGATGTTCACATAATCCAAATGGTTACGTTCAAAAGTAAATAATTCAGAAAACATATTCACCCACCACAAATTCCTGATCTCTAATATTTTTATTCAAACACTCATACAGTAGATACCTGTGCCTCATGATCAGAAGTAATGCTAGATCACCGATCCTCACCTTAATTTCCTCCTACACCTATCAATCTTGGATTCCATGGACTATGATCTCAATAATTTCCTTGGAATAATAAAAAATTCATTACCACTCATTTATGTTGTAAACCTCCAAACCCAGAAGATCCCAATTATCTGCCATGCCGCAGCTACTGCTGGTGTTATAACAAGCTGAATAAAAAGCATGAAACATGATCTTTTGGTACCACTGTAAATATAAAACCATCTGCATCAACTGGGAAACATCCATAATGCCTGGAAATTTTGTTCTCTTTTTTTGTGTTGGCTCAATAACAAGAAGACAAATCAATTTAAAAAACGGGCAAGGGACCCGAGTAGACTTTTTCTAATGAAGACATACAAGTGGCCAACAGGTGTATGAAAAGGTGTTCAGCATCACTAATTATCAGGGAATGCAAATCAAAACCACAATGAGCTATCACTTCACACCTGTTAAGATGGCCACTATCAAAAAAACTAAAGATGGCAAATGTTGGTGAGGATGTGGAGAAAAGGAACCCTTGTGGGAATGTAAACCAGTACAGCTATTATGGAAAACAGTATGGAGGTTCCTCCAAAAATGAAAACTAACATATGATCCAGCAATCCCACTTCTGGTATATGCCCACAGGATTGAACTCAAGGTCTCAAAGAAATACCTGCACTCTAATGTTCATTGTAGCTAATTCACAATAGCTAAGATATGGAAGTAATCTAAGTGTCACTGATGGATGAATGGATAAAGAAATGGAATATTAGTCAACCTTGAAAAAAGAAGGAGATCCTACCACTTTTGACAACATTGATGGACCTAGAAGACATTATGCTAAGCGAAATAAGGCAGACAGAGAAAGGCAAATACTCACTTATATGTGGAATCTTAAATAGTCACACTCATACAAGCAGAGGTTAGAATGGTGGTTGCCAGGGGTTGAGGGGATGGAGAAATGGGGAGCTGATGGTCAAAGGATACAGAGTTTCAGTAATCAAGATAAATAAGTTCTGGAGATCTAGGATATGGCATAGTGCTTACAGCTAACAAGACTGTGTTGCATACATCACATTTGCTAATAGTGTAGATATTAAGAGTTCTTACCACACAATAATAGTAATAAAGGAGGTGAGAGAAAACTTTGGGAGGTGATGGATATGTTTGTGACCTTGATGATGGTGACAGTCTCAAGGGTGTATACTTATGTCCAAATTCATCAAGCTGTATATGGAAAAGTATGACACCATCGTTGATTCTTCTGCACCTTGAAATAGGCCGTGTCCTCATCACAAGAGAAAAAAATTTGTAACTATGTATGGGGATAGATGTTAACTGGACTTATTGTGGTGATCATTTCAACATTTATACAAACATTGAATCATTATGTTATACCGCTGAAACTAATTTAATGTTGTATGTTAACTTTACCTCAATAAAAAAAAAAACACACACACACACAACAGAAAAAACCATTTTAATATTGTAAATGAGTTCAGTGAATCCCTGAAACTGCCCCATTCCCATAGGGGAGTTACAGGAAGCAGAGAGGATGAAGTAAGATGGAAGAAAGTTGTACAAAACAGTATTCAAATTAAAATCATTTAAGTTGATATCAACTCCTTGTGGCAAAGTTCTGTGAGAACCGATCTTTCACATTTTTCCTGGAAAAGCATACCTTCAGATCCAACCCATAATAGTTTCCTCATTTGCTCTAATAAGAAAATTTTAACTTAATAAATAAAACCAAAAGCATCCCTTATGTATGAATAAAGTTAGTGAACTTTACAGAGAAAAGAGCATATTTGCACAATCTCAATAAAGGTAACAGAAGAACAGAATGATGATGAAGTCTCATTCAAGCTTATCTTTGAAAGCCAGTAAAACCAGGTTATCTTTTCAAGAATGTGTGTAGAGCTGACAACCTTGGAAGATAGAAATAGTGGCCTCCTCTGGAGCAAAGGGCAGGCTTGCTTACTCCCCAGTATAATAAAAATAACACCCCTCCCCAGGCCAAAGGTCAGCAGACTTCCTGCCTGTTATTGAAGATTTGAGTTCCTTAAGCTCTGAGTTCTTGCAACCCTCTGCATGTTTCCTGGCCCACTGTGTATCATCCTGTAGGAAGTGGGATTTAGTGAACCAGTGCAAATGTTGATACTCTGGCCACTGCCATTGCTGTGTCATTAAGTCTTGTGTCTCTGACCCATGGGTCTCGTGTCTTTTGCCAGCATCTGTAAGACCATGGTAGCTAACTTATTCGTTTGCAGGTAAGGTAAAATATCAGACCATTCACAGTTCCTGACAAGCCCTTAAAGTAACTAGTAGTCTTAGGAACAGAGAGCTATCCAGAACAATATGCATGGATGGTCCTCATAGAAGACTTCATGCAACCAAAACTTTAATAAGTGTCTCTGACCTCTTTTATTTCTACCTCAATTAGAAGGAGAGGCACCAAGCTTTATAGACCTAGGGCTTGTGCAAGCCACCTGGAGACCTAGTGACCAGAAACTTCCCATGGGGAGCAAAGACAGATGGGCATATTTCCAAAATGGACCCATATGCCTCCCGATCATCCAAAAGACAATACATTATCTTAATTTATGATGATTTGAATCATTAAAATCTTGTGATGGGCCAAAGATACACTTCTCAGAGGACTGGGGCACATGGCAGTTGTAAGAAGATTAACACATTTGGTGAATATCAAACTCTGAACTAACTTTAGTGTTCTAATCAATCAAAAGGTACAACAAATTTAATTAGGTAGATTAAATGATATTTAATGGTATGCCTGATTATTACTCTGCAATAATGAACAAGCAGCTCATGTAAATAACTACAATTGGCCTTTAAAATATGATAGGACTGTTTGAGATAAGCTGGAGAGAAGGAAAGGGAGAAATAGATAAAAGCTAGCTGCTCTGACACCACTCTCAAGACCCCTGGATCTACATGTAACCCAGGAGATCGAGGCAGATGGCTGTGTGCCTAGATCCTCCAGCACTGTGGTTCTCAGGGATGTCACAGGGCTGAAGCAGCTTCCTGAATCGTGTTTACACGTCCACGTGTACAATACCCTTGACCATGGGGATGAACCACCATTCAATCATCCCTTACACCCCTCTAATTAACAATTAGATTTCGGAATCATTGTACCATTAAATGATAATTTATTCCTCAAACCTGTAGGATGGCGAGCTAAAAGAAAATGAAATTTCAATGGCTTCTTTTCTTTGAAGGACCAAGATGTTCTTTCACACTTAGAATCCGGATTAGAGGATAAATCCATCAAGTCAATGGAACAACTTAAGAAATGGACAGAGGGATATTTCATTCATATATACACAGTTTGCACTGTGGCAAAAATAGAGTTATATTTAAAAAAATTAGAATCTTTTGAAATTTTACAGATATTACAGACTTTGTTCTGCTTATACTCCCTTTGGTTTACCAAATCAAACTCACTCTTTAATGGGCATTTCTAGCATTGAGTGTTAATAACAGCAGCTTTTTTATTTTATTTTATTTTTTTTTTAGATTTTATTTATTTATTTTTTTCTCCTTAAAGCCCCAGTAGGTAGTTGTATGTCATAGCTGCACATCCTTCCAGTTGCTGTATGTGGCACGCAGCCTCAGCATGGCCGGAGAAGCGGTGCGTCGGTGCGCGCCCGGGATGCGAACCCGGGCCGCCAGCAGCGGAGCGCGCGCACTTAACCGCTAGGCCACAGGGCCGGCCCACAGCAGCTTTTTTAAATTCTTATTTTTCCAAGGTCAAAGACCAAGGGAAGAGGTCGTCAAGAGGTCAAGTCTAATCTATCTACGGATGTGGCAGCCTTAACTATGGATGTTCAAGCCAGACATTGCCAGGAGAACCACATCTCTTCACCCATAGGTGAGTTTTTACTAGTAATCACAGAGACTTGAGAATATCAAAGGAAATTCTTTATTAAGAACCAAAGTTATGGATTCCTATCTTGGGTTCATTACTTTGAATTTTTGACCCAAATCATATACATTTATTGGACCATGTTCAAGTCTATGATCTTTAGAAGATGCAGCCTACAGCTGAAGAGAAACAGATACAACACCAAAATCTTACCCTCTCTGAAGCACAACTGAGAGCCCCTGGAGTAAGAAGTTTTCTAGACAAGCAAAAGTCATTCTTCTTCTGAACAAAGAGAGTAGAGGCTATTCAAACATTCAACTTTAAATTGTTAACATGACTTGTTAGATTGTGATGGAGCAAGCCTCATACCTTCGAAGTTTCATGATTTTTCTCCAGAATACTGAGATGGATGTCCTTAAAGTCCAGTTTCCCCATAAATGTCTATATTCAGTGATAAAATTAAATTCCCTATAAAATAATTCTCCATGGCTTAGTGGTTAAGTGCTCCACTACTGGTGGCCCGGGTTCATATCTGGCACTAACACCCCGCTTCTCCGGCCATGGTGAGGCCACATCCCACATACAGCAACTAGAAGGATGTGCAATTATGACGTACAACTATTTACTGGGGCTTGGGGGGAAAAAAGGAGCAGGATTGGCAACAGATGTTAACTCAGAGCCTGTCTGCCTAGGCAAAAAGAGGAGGATTGGCATGGATGTTACCTCAGGGCTGATCTTCCTCACACACACACAAAAATAATAATAATAACAATAATAATTCCCATAAAATTGTTAAAAATATATCATAGTCTCTGACCAAGTGGAAACAAGGCAAATTGAGAAGTTGAATAGCAGTGTAATAAACTCCATACAAGGATCTTACTGCATCATTTCATTAGTGAAACTGGACGTAAATCCCATCTCTATCAAAGAAGAAATAAACAGATCATGGTATTCCTGTTCTTTGGAGTACCTCTAAAACTTCTAAAACGCTAAGTTAGAGTGGCGAGCACTGATAAGGAGAGACGTCTATGATATACGATTTGGGAAACAGCAAATTGCAAAATGATGTAGTTATGTCATTTATGTTAAAAAAAAACTTTATGTGTATTTATAAATTCATAGGAAATGTCCAGAAGAATAAGCTGCAACCTCTTAACAATAGTTCCTTCTGAGTAGGGGAGTGAGTTAGCAGGGAAAGGGATGGATGGGGTAGGTTTCACTTTACTCTACATACATCTGGGTAATTTGACTTTTTTTTACAGTATGTATTTCTTTCATAATTAGAAAAATGAGTAATGTGACCGTTTGGTGCAGGGCAATACTATTATGTTCACCAGTCTCTGTACTGTATGTTACTGCACAGCACGGACTGTAGGAGAAAGCCCAGAGGAGCAATGAAGACAAAGAAGACATGACACCTGCAAAAAGTCAGTGGAGTATTTCTCCATAACAAACCTTTCAGGTGAGTGATGGTCAGTATCTTCCACTGCTCCAGCTCTCACAATAAACCTAGAACCTGCCCAGGGTAAGCTGGAGGACCATGCCCGACTAGTCCACTCCCCGCATGGGGCCGATTTGTGCAGGGTGACTGCCATCAAGCAGACAATGGACTCAGGATGGGGCGTGTGCCTTTGGAGAGGCTGGCAGAGAGGCGCAAAGTGGAACACCAGCTAAGTGCACACACCTGAGAGGCCGAGTTCCAGGTGGAGACTCAAAATGTACCAAGAAATTGTGTGAAGTGAAGGAAGCTACTCAACCTCTCTGAGCCTCAGTGTCCCCCCCTGTAAAATGGGGATCACAAGCCTACTTCACAGAGCTGTTGGGGAAGATACATAAAAGTGTCTGTGACAGTCAGTGTCACATTATTAACAAAGTCATCTCCGACTTCAGAAAATCGATGAAAAGAATAATGTTAATGACCAAAGACGAGATGCCCAGCTTCGTAAGCAGCCCCAGCAGCACGAGAATGAGAGGAGCTCCGACTAAGCAGGGCTCTTCACAGCTCCACTGGAGACGATGAACACGGGCTACACCAGGATAAGGGGCTGTTGTACAGTGACTCGTGTAGTGAGGGTGGATCCCTAAAGACACTGTGAAACAGAGTTACACACAGTGGCTCCTAGGGAACAACTACAAAGCAATCAATGCAGCAGATAAGAGTGGGAATGGGGCAAGCAGAGGAGGGTCAGAGTGACAAAATCTGATGGAAGACATTGAACCACGACGAAAGCCCAGCTCTGTCAACAGCTGCTGTGGTTGTGCCAGGAGATCAAACGTCTGAGACAGCCATTGTGGGGACTGCTGGGAGCACAGTTGTCACTGCGGCCACACCCCAACAGCAGTGCATCAGAGCACACACACCCTGAGACTTTCCTCTCCATTAATCTTTGTTTTAAGATGATGAATATCCTCATGTTACAATGTCTCCTTCCAACACTTGTGGACCAGTGTCATCAGAACCCCCTGAGGAGGGCACAGGCCAGAGTAGGATGGAACACTGGGGCCTGGGGGAGCGGCACTGCACCTGACTACACGGACTATCACCTGGGCCTATTGAACACGAGAGAAGCACCCGAGGATGTGGTCTAACGAGACTTCTCTATCTTGCCACATTCAGAGACACTACACACTTTCTCATTCTTTCTTTACAAAAATGTTAAAGAATTCATGTGTCATTAATTCATACAGAGGCAAATTCTTGACAAAGTGACAGGGTCCAGTTTCCATGACCAGGTTTTTCAGTTGTTTTGATAATATCCCACATTCAGGCATCGGAAATGTAACCTATTGGGATGTGTAATATAACTGGGACTTTTTTTCGTGTAGATCAACGCCCAGATTTTTAGGGACGACATAAATCATGAAAGCTGCTAACCATTCCTCCACAGGTTTCAATAAGACTTTTAAGTTAATTTACCAATCTCAGGAAAAGAGAATTTGGCAATTCAAGGTTATTTTTCTGCATTCAAACGTACAGTACAGGCAAGAGAATGAGCAGAAAAAAATTAACAGGCAGGTCTTGCTTGCATTTTATCTTTTGCAAATAAGCAGGATATTTTATGCTCTGTTCCTTTCACTGCTGTAATCAATTTTTAAAGAATACGGTACATCTGACTATCCCTAGGCGTGTTTATCTGGGAACCTTGCCTGAATCCAAAGCAGAGATGTTAAAGCTGACGGGTTTCAAATGCTGCCCAGGTGCTGTCTACCATGAACATCCCTCTCCCAAAGCTGGACCACCGGTCTCTTCCTGAGGGATCAGAGTCACCACCCCTGTCCCTGAGAGACTGGCCACTCAGGCCTGAGCTGAGATTAGGTGATCAATCTAAAGGGCAAAATGCTTAAGCTTTTCTCATCTTAAGGTTGCTGTTTTGGAGGCCACTGCACTGGAATGTGTTGGTGAAAATAGCCTAATAGATACTTACCTGGGAATTGGGTTGTTCTCCTCTGCTCTTAGCGGATCCTGGGGAAACCAGTGATTAACCTCACAGATACCTTAACTTCCACACCTGCGAAAAAGACAAGCAACAGCCAATGTTACCACCCAGCCAAGCTCTTAAGTTGTACTTGCAAGAGGGGCCACAAGGGGGAATCTCTCTCAAAAGCTGATGAAAGGATGGCACTTTGGCTAGAGAAGGCAGAGGGCAGCAGGCAAAGTGGAAAGTTTCTGGGATGTCAAACCAGTTCCCATAAGCATTTTAGAGAAGCACCTGGCCCTGGACTTGGTAGGAGGCTGTGGAAAGACCCACAGACATGCAGGTGGGAGGAGGAATCAAGCAACGGAGGGAGGCGGTGTGGAAGAGGCACGAGTCCAACTTCTATTTTGGACAAAACCAGTTGCACGCTGCAGAACCTCGGCTGCCCATGCAGCCGCCACATCCTCCTAACTCCCTGGTCCCGCTCATCCCGTGGCATCCCTCCGGGATTCAGTCCACATGCAGCGGGTGCAGGACCAGAGTCCTGAGTCAAGGGCAGTTTGGCCCTCGGCCAAGCGCACACCACCCTGCTCCTCCCCCCAGGGTTAGGCACCGCCCCATGCCCACAGCCTTCTGGGATTTGTAGTCTGGCCGTCCTGCAAGCTCCCAGCCGGTAGCGGTTAAGAGACAAAAGCTCCCAGCATACACAGCTAGGGGCCCCAACTCCCACCTTGTCCCCTCGCCCCTGGTCTCCATCCCTCTGCTTCTCCACCCCACTCTCTACCCCTCCTCTTCTCTATACCATGACCACTCTCCATGCCCTGCCCACCCCCCAGAGTATGCGCAGTGTGGTTGGGCTGCATCCCTTGAGGCCGGCACTCAGGTAGGGGTGGGGCTCACCAGCCTGGCTATTGCTGAAGATGCTTGCAGCCCTCGTGGAAATTTCCTGGCCAGTATTTGAAGCGTAAATTCTATATCTAAAATGGAAATACTGAGTGCCTGGGATTCTGGAATTTGCCTTTTTAAGGCCACCTGTCCTACCATCCCCTCCATCCCTCCAGGTTGCCATGGTCCTCCCTCTGGTTCCCGTGGTCAAGGTCGCTGCAGAGATCCTTCCCTTTGACCTCGCACACCCTAAGGGCCCATACCCATCATAAAAACTCAAAGCCATGACACTTGCCAAATTGAGGCAAAAATGGAAAGACCCAGGGGGACACACAAGGATGAGGGCATTAATAGATACTTGAAAGTATTAAAATCCATCTGATGATGTCATGAGTGAACGTGTTCCACTTTAAAACAAAACACTGCTGTTGTTCTGAGATATTGAGTTAGGATCTTTGCGCAAATATGCAGGATTTAAAATGTTTATTGATGTATAACATGAGTACAGAAATATATGCAGAAGTCATCCATGTAAACCTCAAAGAATTATTACAAAGTGAACACACTTGTGTGACCAAGAACTAGCACCAGCTTCACTCAGGCGCCAACAATCCGTTTCTCCCTCCTTCCTCCCAAAAGGTAACTGATATCTTACCAGCAAACACTGTATATCGAGTTTGTCTTCTTATATAAGTGTTTTATTACAGAACAATTTAAACAATATACAAAATAAACAAAATAGCATAGTAGGCCCCTCACCCAGCTTCAACAACTACTAATTGTCTGCCAATTTTGTTTCATCCACATTCCATCCCAGTCCCACCTCACTTTATTATTCTTTTAGTCCTTTGTGTGTGTGTGGGGGGGGGTAAGATGTACGCACACTGAAAGGCACAACTCTCAACTGTACAGTTTTGGCAAATAAACATGTCCATATAACCTTCACCCCTTTAAGAATAAAATAGTTCCATCACCCCCAGAAAACGCCTTCCTGTTCCTTCCCAGGCAATTTTATCTTTCCCCCGAGGCAACCAATGTTCTGGTTTTTTCATCATAGGTTCATCTTGGCTGAAATCATCCCAAGTGTTTTGTTTTCTGTCCAACTTGCCTCCCTCAGCACGAGGTTGATGAGACTCACCCAGCATGTGTGTGTCAGCATTTGCTCCTTGGCATGGCTGAGGGCATTCCGTTCTGTTGTTGCCCCGCAGTGCGCTCGTCTTGCAGGTCATCTCCTGTGAACATTCTTGTACAAACCCTTTTTTTTTGCTGCTTAATTCCTTTATTAGCATTTAAGTGACACACCTTTGCCTTTTTAGTGGTTGGTCCAGATTACAATATGCATCTTTAACAT